>NC_134712.1:209593307-210218307 GCF_049634645.1 Pelodiscus sinensis | reverse complement strand
CCAATTTAAATGTATCATGTACAAGAATAGAAATGTTTTTG
Organism: Pelodiscus sinensis; assembly: GCF_049634645.1. Classification (NCBI taxonomy): domain Eukaryota; kingdom Metazoa; phylum Chordata; order Testudines; family Trionychidae; genus Pelodiscus; species Pelodiscus sinensis. Next base: position 210,218,266 of record NC_134712.1, on the reverse strand, counting down.
TTAGTAAAATATGCCTTAGGCAGTGACTAGAAAATTAAATAAATAAAAATCCATAATAAGGCTCTGACTTTTAGTTTAAAAGACGAACATCACTACTGAGTGTCTTTTTTGCCACCTGATAATTAATTTAACTAAACGGCAGAAATAATGATAAAATGCAGCTCCTTACATATTCATGAAATCTGATTTACTCTCAAAATATTCCTTAAATATAGAGACTTAGACTTTTTGAATTGTAGAAACACAGTCACTAGCAGTTACTTAGCATACACTCAATTATTTGTTTCCATAAACTATTTCCTCATAACACAAGAACTAAGAGTCCTCACATGAAATTAATGAGCAGCAAGTTTAAAACCAACAAAAGGAAGTATTTCTTTACATAACAGGATGTTGTGAAAGGTCAATACTATAACAGGGCTCAAAAAAGAACTAGATAAATTCTTGGAGGATAGGTCCATCAATAGCTATTAGCCAGGATGCATAGGGATGATGTCCCTAGCCAATGTTTGCCAGATTTTGGAAATGGGTGACAGGAATTAGATCACTTGATTACCTGTTCTGTTTATATCCTCCCGGGCACCAGGCATGGGCCACTGTTGGGCCACATGGATCTTTCTTATGGTCTTATTTACCTCTTCTGTCCATGAAAATCTTATTAGAACACGCTAGCATGTGCAAGAGGTTTCATCACAGAGTTTAGATGCACAATAGCCAGTCACATACTTGTATTAAGAAATTAAAGCAGCAGTGAAAATAATAAAAAAAATGTTCCAGGCTTTAGGACGCCAAATGCAAAGAAGGGAAGAACTAAGAGGACATATTTCTGTCTGGGCCCATCTGACAACAGAGTATACAGGCGAGTGAGAGGATCTGAGTCTACTCAGATCATTTATTGTCCAAACTCATCTGAGGGGCAGAGGTAAGTAAAAATGTATATTGTCAAGTGCCTCATTTTGCATGCCTCAATTTTTGGCTGACCAACTGGAGAAATTTAGAACCTTATTTTCAGAGGTGATGGACATACCTACATAAACCCATTTACTTCAGTGAGAGTTGGAAGTGATTTTTAAATTCAGGGCCTAGATGTACTGAGATGTGTATCCACAAATCTAACAACCAAAGAATGGTGGACATGGTCCAAAATGTATGCTTCACTGACTTGCTCAGAGCATTCAAAGAACCAGTAGCATATCCAGGAACAGAATCCAGATCTCTTCACTCTGTTCTATGCTTATACCACAAGACTATCCTTATGGTAGGAAGGGACTAATTTTGTAATGTGAACAGGTATCAACTGGTATGAGTCTCAGACTTTGACTTTCATCTAGCTAGACAGAGTTAAAATTGCATCTCATTTCAAGGTTAAATTTGTCTCGTGTCAGTTTCTAGTCATTAGATCGTCTTATGTTTGTTCCCCCTTTCTCCTTAGGGCACCCCCTCTTAATTGGTATTATTTTGGGGTGTATGGTCTGGTATCTTTCATCATTTACTGGTCTCCTGACATCCTCAGGGAACAGCTGACTAAATCTGTGTACTCTCTTTTAGATTTTTCAGGTGTCACTGGCTGGCCATTTGTCCCATCTTTCGTCTTTGGGATGACTAGCAAATTGGGCCTTTGCAGATTCTGCCACTAGTTCTTCGTCTTTCCTGGCACTTTGGTTGTGTCACTAACTTCACTGAAGATAACAGCAAGAGGAGAAGGCTGTGCTGTCTGTTAGGTTATGGGTTCATGTCAGAAGGGCTTAAGGCATAGTGAATGCAGTAAGGGGTGGAGGGTTTGTTCAGATTCAGGGATCAAAAATTTCAAGAATATCTGAATCAGCAATAAGTAGTGGTCTTAAATCCAGCTATATTTTATTTTGCTATCATGGGTTTTCAGATTTGAACCTTGAAAGGGTAACAAAGATTTAAGAACAAGAATGGTCACAATTATAAGATATTTTAGGAATGTTAAATCCAACTGAAAAAATCCCAACCCAAAACCATTTGCTTTTTAGTCAAACAGATCAGACACATAGCACAGAGCTTTAAAAACTCCCAAAATCACACATTAAGGTCAACCTTCCCTTATTAGTATGTTGTCTACACTACAATAATACAAATATTAAATACTATGAATTTTGCATTTTTTCAACTAAAGACCTGTGTCCTTGAAAAACTCTGTTAGTTGTATAAAGAACTTGATTCCGTTTGATTTGTGAAATCTGATGATTATGCTACAGAAAAGCTTGGCTTCATTATCCAGCAATAGAGAAAAATATCCTCACCTGTAGATGGCTGGCCTGATTCTGAGATATTTTACGCTGTGGCAAATGAAGAGCAACATCACTGACTTCAGTGGATTTATACTGGTATGACGAGGGTGTCAGTGAAAGCAGAATCATGCCCACTTGGTCAAGGCTGTGTAACTGAGGAAGAGAACCACTCAGTAAATGCTAGCAATTTTATAATGGCTACTTTCACAGTTCCTTGGTTGTTAGAATATATCTACACATGGGTGGCAGGTATAAGAACAAGGGGAGGCAATGCCTTCTCTGGGTCTTAGTGCTCAACCTTTCCCCTCTTCCTATCTCTTTTCTGACCCTGCAGGCTCCCACAATTGCTGTTGCAGCCTGGTAAGACTCTTCCCCAGGAGTGAGTGGATTTATTATCTTAAGAGTGAATAGCTTTCCTGCTTACTAGACTTATTAACATAGCACTGAACCTGTGAAAGAGCCAGTAAGTGGTAATGAAGCCATTTAACAGGCATGTTGCAAACTGAAAGCATTTACTGTCAGTTTCTCAATTTACTGACAAAAAACAGTTGTGCATTAAAAACATTAAAGACTAACAAATTTATTTGGGCATAAACTTTTCCGTAAAAAGTATTTACGCAAAATCATGCCAGTCTAGACGCAGCCTTTGGATATGTCTACACAGCAAAGTTATTTTGGGATACCAGAAGTCTTTTGAACACATCTGCTATTTCAAAATATAGCAGTTGCACTATTTCGCCATCCCTTTAAACCTCATTCTACAAGGAATAAGGGATGGCTCGAAACAGCACTGTATTTCAAAATTTGGTGCTCTGTAGAGAGTGCCAAATGATGAAATAAGATATTTCGAAATAGACTCAGAATAAGCTATGCAATTTGTGCTACACAAATTGCGTATCTTATTTCCAGCTTTGAGTGCTGTGTAGACGCACCCTTTGACTGCTTGCTTCCTTCAATCAGAACAGAAAAATCAGGCTTGTCACAATTTCAGATGGGCCAGAAGGCTCGAGACATTTTTCTCAGTATTTCTAGCAGAGGCACATTTTTAGACCGGTTCACATTTCAGGCAAAAATTGAAGTCCATTTTTATGCCAACCAGCTTTCTCATTGCTATGTCATTATCAGCCTAACTCTCCCAGAAATCAATAAAGACTCTCATTAACTTTAGCAAGAGCTAGAGCTCAACCTGACTGTTCAAATCCTATTCCTATTCCTGAGAAATGACACCTGAAGAAGAGCTGCAAGTTAATTTACTAGTTAAAAGAGACAGAAGAGCTTAAAACTATACCATCTGCACTGTATATAGTTAAGAAGAGGCAGTAGCAAATTGAGCAGTTTCTAAAAATGAAAAGAGCGCCACAATTGATTAGTATTTCAGCTGAAAACTAAAACCTCCTTACATCAAATTATGTAATGTGAATGCACTGGTTTGAAAATTTTGCAAGTCTTTATCAGGGAAGCAAATACATTTGTCTGCATATAATGACTTATCTTTCAGAAAATGAGGCTGAAAATAACCATTTTCTAACTCCAAAGTTTGTCAAAGCTTATTAGGGTTTTTTGTACAAGTTAATCTTCATGGAAATGAGCTTTTTTTAAAAAAAAAAATCAGCATTTTCAAACTACATTAACTGAAGTTATATGTGCTTTTTAAAAAAGCTCAAGCTCCCTTCCCTTTTGGAATATAAGCCTGTTCAAACAGACTCAGAGTAATTTAAATTACAAAACATCTCTTCTGGCTGAACTACAGTTTTCACCTTTCAAAATCACTTCCTTACAATGGATTTTTCCAAAATTCAATTTATATTATGTATCTCTTGTCATATTCTGCCTCCAGATTTATCAGGGCACACCTCGCCTTTCCTTAGAAAATATGAACGTACACCTCAATACAACTCCTTCACCAATTCAAGATATCATTATTTTTTAAATCCTAATTTATAGTAGGGGACCATGCCCCCTGCTTTCTATGATTGCCAACCCTCCTGTCAGCTGGGGAGGGTCCCAGCTCTTCCTTCTCACCTCCCCTCAACACTGGGGAAGGTCCAAGGTTGCCCAGCCTTGGTTCTTCCCCGCTGCCCCCGGCTGCTAGGGAGGGCCCAGCCCCAAGGCTGCCCCAGCCCTGAGGCCACCCCAGCCAGCCCTGGCTTTTGGGCCTCCCAGCCAGGCCTGGCTCTTTGCCTCCCCCAGCTGCCTGGAGGGCCTGAGTCTGGTTGCTTGGAGGGGCTTTCCCCCCAGCTGCCAGGGGTTAGGCCAGGCCTGACTGGAGGCCACACAACTTTCCTTCCCCTCCCTCCCCTGAGCACAGAGGAGGAGCAAGGGGGGAGACCGCATGGAAGGGAGTGGCCACGTGGAGCACAGGGGTCAGGGATGCCATGCAGCTGAGGGTGGAGGGTGGGGCTGCAGGACACAGAGTGACACATGACATCACTCTGTCATGCTGCAGGCAATGTTTTTTATATATACAGAGAGAGTTTTTTTAATCAAACATCTTAACTTTTCTGAAACTACATTCTTTGAACATTCAGTTTTCATACTTGAATAATCCCTCAAATAAGAGAAAAAGAAGAAATTAAATCAAGACATTAACAAATGGAGAGTTTGGGCCAGGAGGAGTTGTTAGCAAAACTCTCTCTTATGGATAGTCCTCCACTCCTGTATACAGTTGGAAGAGCGGGTGGCAGGGGTAAAGAATAGGCAATGAGAACTTTGATTTCACTCCTTTGCTCCAAATCACTAGCCAACCTAAATGAGCTAGTGTTGCAGAGGAAATAACTGGCTACTAAGCTGTACAGGTAACATGCTACTTCCCTGCCTGCCCGCCCACCTGCCCGCCACAAGAGTCAAACCAGGAACCGAATTCTGATGGGGATTCTTCTCCTAGAGCAGAGCATCTACTTACTTTCCCTTAGTATGCGCTGGGACTGTGACTAAACTTCTTTTGAATTAACCACAAGACAGTAACCATTAGCCAAAATCTTAGTTATTGGTCAGCAAGCCTGCCAGCGGGGGGGAGGGAAGGATAAAGTGGGGCAATTGCCCTGGGGCCCGGTGAGTCAAATGGGCTCAGGGTTCCCAGCCACTACCACCACTGCCACAGGATGCTCCAGACAGCTTCAGGGCTGCCTGAAGGAAGAGTGGCCCTGTATGGCATGTTCTGAGTGGCTCTGAGGACTGGCTGCCCCAGGCCTCATCCCTTACTCCTGAGGACCCGCCCCTTCTGGGAGCGTGGAGCCGGATCCCCCCATGCCTTGCCCAGGGACCTGGTAAATCTGTCAGCCGCCCTATTGGTCAATCAACATCAAAGTTATTTTCCCACATCACATACTGATTAATAAAGCAAATTGACCACCTCTTTGAAAATACTGTGGCGCCCCTTACCACAGAACACATCATCTACCCTGTGGTAGGAAGGTGCTTTTCAGAAGGCACTGGCACCTGGGAAGGACTTCTTGATTTCTATAAAAATGCAGGCAGAAGTGCAAGCCCAATTATAGCAAAGATTCATTCAGAACTAAATAATGCAACAACATGGGTTGCTAACAGTGTGTCAATGAGCTATTAAAAACATCCGTTCAGTCTTCGCCAACCTTCTCCAATTGGGTGCTATAGCCAAGCATGCAAGGTAAGAATTTATTATACTGAAGCATTAACAAACAGATGCTCCCATGAGTTTTTCTACTTCTGCAAAGAAGGCTCAAGAACTGAAAGAGTTCTTGTACTACAGAAAACTAGCATGCAGTAGCCTGCTGTTTCTCACTCTATCCAATGACTCAGAAAAGATTATTCAAAAATCGAAATGGAATGCACCTCACCTGTTATTAAGGTTGCCCGACATGCCCCATTGTAAGACCCTGGTCTTGTTTATAACTTTGTTAAACTTAACTCTAATTCTTTTCAAGCCATGGGCCTGAATCAGATATTTTCAGAAAATTTCAGACACAATGGTTCAGCCATTTCCAGGAATGAGGCTTTGGAAAAATATGCTTTGCCTACATTAAACAGTTCTGGTGATCTTTTCCTTGAGAAATCCTAGCTAACCCCTTCCTTTGCAATAGAGACTTGAAATTTTGTAGGGGTAGGCCTTTGTGTCAAGGTTGCACCTTTTGCTCTCTCTGTGAAATCTGCTCAAATTTGGTCACGTTATAAACTTTTGCAAGAAATCAGAGTCCACACATGCTCAAGAGACATCTTGGGACTTAAAAACTCATTTCCCTGATGATTGTGTGTCCATTGAGTATGCTCCAGCCTGAGCTGGTCAAGTCCCATGCCTCATAACTACACACCTTCTAAATTCTGCAGCAAATGATGAAGCAATGGTCCTACAGACCACAGACTCTTTTACTAGACAACTCTGATTCATTCCCAGAGCAGATCTGCCTTGTGCACTGAATGAGGCAAGAGGTCCTGTAGGAAAAAAGAACATGTGATCATGTAATTAAAGATCTTATCATAATTAAAGATCTTATCATAACTCATATGCATAAAGGGGGCTAAATTAAGGTTGGAAGATTAATTTCTGGAAGACCCTAACCTTTGAGTGTTTGTATTTGCAACCTTAATAATGTTTTTAGCATAGTTTTGCATGTGATGGTTGTACATATACATATACATATACATATACACAGAGGCCAGATGCCCAGCTGCATAGATCTACCATCTGTGTTGTTGCCATAGCTGGATATTGCTTGAATCCAGGCTCTGGGACACCACAAGGCAGAAGGATGCCGGAGCTTCAGCTCTAGTGGAGTCTGAGGTCAACACTGCAATTTTACCCCCAATGGATCACTACCTTGTCACGGTTGGGGGGCTTGTGTGTCTCAGTGACCCCTAGAGCTATGTTGGCAGGAGCCTAGTGTTCCTGGTAGGATCCTCCATGCCAGACAGGTCGAAGGGTAGAGACCAGACTAAGTATGATTCACTGGTCCTCCAGGTTGGGGGGTTCGGCTCAGGGCTAACAACCCTGACCTAGAAAAAAACAGCAGCCTGTTACAGAAACAGCAGCCTGAGCTCTGTGAACCCAAGTCAGCTGAGATGGGCCAGAGATAGGTGTTTAATTGCAATGTAGACATACCCACAGTGGTTCTGGACAGCTTTTCATCTGCCTGTTCAAAGTCCATAACACTTCTACAGCTTATCAGGCTCTATGCTCGGAGAAGGGAATTAGGCAGGATAACCTAAAAAAGTACACTCTCCACTCATTTACAGCTCAAAAATCATGGAGCTGATTTTCTCTATTTGAACTCCACACATTTGAACTCCACACCAAAGAGAAAAAATTTCAATCACAAGGGAATAGGTAAAAACCTGGGATTATATTGGAACTATGTAGAAGATGCAGCTTGAATTTACTGCTGTGAATGCCATAACAGTTAGAAACAATCCTACACAACTGATAAAATAAGCTGCTAATTGTTGTATTTATTCCCCATGAAGGCACACTTTGGCACCTTTAATAGTACTTAGTCACAATTTGTTCATCATCCCACTGTTCTCATCAGAGCTGAAGGGAACTAAATATTTACCCAAATGAACTTATAAATATATTGTTATGAATCATAATTCTGCTTTACAATGTTTTTCTTTGAAATCACAATGGCTAGCAACTTACTACCTTGTTAAACACAACTTCAGCTTGATTTAATCCCACAACTCTAAGAACTCTAAGTCCCTATGCTTAAGGCTAAATCCAGTTCTGATTGTCCAATCTGCAGGATATAACTCAAAATACTCTGTTGCACACAGCATTAAAATGAAGATTCATATTTACATAGAATGACTAATGGACCCCAGTGTTGTCATTCCTGGCCTGCTGCAAAGGGATTATGCTACAGGGTTTCTGTAAAGGAGGGGAGGGCAATAAAACAGCAGTAGTTCACTATGATTAGCCCCAGCTGGCCACCACCATTATATTTACCTGCGCCCCCACAGGTACTGGTGATCAGAGCTCCTGTTGGCTGTGGATTGCCGTTCCCAGACCACGGGAGTGACGGGAAGTAATATGGAGCAGGATACCACTTCCTGGAGCTTCCATTGGCTGGGAAAAGTGTTCTGCGGCCAATGGGAACTACAAACACCTGTCCCTGTGGAGGTGCAGGTAAAGATAGCAGTAGGGAACCACCAGGATAACCCTGGCAGACCAGATTCAGCCTTTGGGTCAGTATTTTCCTACCTCTGGTGTAAAGACTCAAATCAGACCTTTCTCATTCCAGAATGGTTTGCCTATCCAGAGCCCATTCCTAGTATAAATTATTGGGGCTGTAGGCAGGATTTGACTCCATCATCACACAGAAAAGAAAATATTCTTTTTATACTCTAATGGAAAGTTACCTATTTAATTGTTTAATAGATTGTTACCTATTTAATATGCTATAGAATCATAGAATCATAGAATACTAGGACTGGAAGGGACCTCGATGGGTCATCGAGTCCAGTCCCCTGCCCCCATGGCAGGACCAAATACTGTCTAGACCATCCCTGATAGACATTTATCTAACCTACTCTTAAATATCTCCAGAGATGGGGATTCCACAACGTCCCTGGGCAATTTGTTCCAGTATTTAACTACCCTGACAGTTAGGAACTTTTTCCTAATGTCCAACCTAAACCTCTCTTACTCCAGTTTAAGCCCATTGCTTCTTGTTCTATCCTCAGAGGCCAAGATGAACAAGTGTCCTCCCTCCTCCTTATGACACCCTTTTAGTTACCTGAAAACGGCTATCATGTCCCCCTTCAGTTTTCTCTTTTCTAAACTAAACAAACACAATTCTTTCAGCTTTTCTTCATAGGCCATGTTCTCTAGACCTTTAATCATTCTTGTTTCTCTTCTCTGAACCCTCTCCAATTTCTCCACATTTTTCTTGAAATGCGGTGCCCAGAACTGGACACAATACTCCAACTGAGGCCTAACCAGCGCAGAGTAGAGAGAAAGAATGACTTCTCATGTCTTGTTCACAACACACCTGTTAATGCATCCCAGAATAATGTTTGCTTTTTTTGCAACAGCATCACACTGCTGACTAATATTCATCTTGTGGTCCACTATAACCCCTAGAACCCCTTTCTGCCGTACTCCTTCCTAGACAGTCGCTTCCCCTTCTGTATGTATGAAACTGATTGTTCCTTCCTAAGAGGAGTTCTTTGCATTTGTCTTTATTAAACTTCATCCTGTTTACCTCAGACCATTTCTCCAATTTGTCCAGATCATTTTGAATTATGACCCTATCCTCCAGAGCAGTCGCAACTCCTCCCAGCTTGGTATCATCTGCAAACTTAATAAGTGTACTTTCTATGTCAATATCTAAATTGTTTATGAAGATATTGAACAGAGCCGGTCCCAAAACAGACCCCTTCGGAACCCCACTTGTTATGCCTTTCCAACACGATTGTGAACCATTAATAACTACTCTCTGAGTACAGTTATCCAGCCAGTTATGCACCCACCTTATAGTAGCCCCATATAAGTTGTATTTGCCTAGCAAATGATTTCCTTAATTACTTGCTCCATTATCTTCCCTGGCACAGAAGTTAAACTAACTGGTCTGTAGTTTCCCGGGTTATTCTTATTTCCCTTTTTATAAATGGGCACTATATTTGCCCTTTTCCAGTCTTCTGGAATCTCTCCTGTCCCCCATGATTTTCCAAAGATGATAGCTAGAGGCTCAGATACCTCCTCTATCAGCTCCTTGAGTATTCTAGGATACATTTCATCAGGCCCTGGTGACTTGCAGGCATCTAACTTTTCTAGGTGATTTTTAACTTTTTCTTTTTTTATGTTATCTTCTAAACCTCCCCCCTTCCCACTAGCATTCACTATGTTAGGCATTCCTTTAGACTTCTCGGTGAAGACCGAAACAAAGAAGTCATTAAGCATCTCTGCCATTTCTAAGTTTCCTGTTACTGTTTCTCCCTCCTCACTAACCAGTGGGCCTACCCTGTTCTTGGTCTTCCTCTTGCTTCTAATGTATTTATAAAAAGTCTTCTTGTTTCCCTTTATTCCTGTAGTTAGTTTGAGCTCATTTTGTGCCTTTGCCTTTCTAATGTTGCCCCTGCATTCCTGTGTTGTTTGCCTATATTCATTCTTTGTAATTTGTCCTACTTTCCATTTTTTATATGACTCCTTTTTTATTTTTAGATCATGCAAGATCTCATGGTTAAGCCAAGGCGGTCTTTTGCCATATTTTCTATCTTTGCTTTTGGGCCCTTTGAAATACTTCCAACTCTCCTCAGTTGTTTTTCTCCTCAGTCTTGATTCCCATGGGACCTTACCTATCAGCTCTCTGAGCTTACCCAAATCCGCCTTCCTGAAATCCATTGTCTCTATTTTGCTGTTCTCCCTTCTACGCTTCCTTAGAATTGTGAACTCTATGATTTCATGATCACTTTCACCCAAGCTGCCTTCCACTTTCAAATTTGCAACCAGTTCCTCCCTATTTGTTAGGATCAAATCTAGAACAGCTTCCCCCCTAGTAGCTTTTTCAACCTTCTGAAATAAAAAGTTGTCTCCAATGAACAAGAACAAGAACTTATTAGATAGTCTGTGCCCCACTGTGTTATTTTCCCAACATATATCTGGATAGCTGAAGTCCCCCATCACCACCAAATCTTGGGCTTTGGATGATATTGTTAGTTGTTTAAAAAAACCTGATCCACTTCTTCCACCTGGGTACATGGCCTGTAGTAGACTCCTAGAATGACATCACCCTTGTTTTTAACCCCTTTTAGTCTAAGCCAGAGACTCTCAACACTTCCGTCTCCTATGTCCATTTCCACCTCACTCCAAGTGTGTTAATTTTTAATATATAACGCAACACCTCCTCCCTTTTTTCCCAGTCTGTCCTTCCTGAGCAAGCTGTACTCTTCCATACAAACATTCCAATCATATGTATTATCCCACCAAGTTTCTGTGATGCCAACAATGTCATAATTATACTTATTTATTAGCACTTCCAGTTCTTCCTGCTTATTACCCATATTTCTCGCATTTGTATATAGGCATCTAAGATACTGATTTGACCTTGCCTCCCAGTTTTGCCCTGTGTCACGTTACTGAATGTGAGGGAAGCAGCCAGATCACTGCTGCACCCATAGGTAGGGGTGTTGGCCCCAAAAATGGTATAAAAGGGGGCCATGTTGGGTGTTGAATAGAAGCTTACTTTCTGCTAATCCTATGTACACTAGTCAAGTGATTGTATACTGTCTGTGTGTGTAGTTAGGAATCTGTAATCTGTGTGGATACTGAATATTTCTCTGCATGTGGTTGAGCATTGGGCAGAGCCCGGCCTATAGACATGCTAATTAGCGAGGCCCTGTGGGACAATGGCACTCAATGGGCCAAGGACACACCTAACGAATGAGGGCTGATACCTAAGGGCTGCCAGCAAGGAACACAGGGATAGGCCGCTGGCCAGGTGACCTGCTGCAGCCAAGAAGAGACCAGGAAGGATGTATAAAGAGGCCATGTGGCAGACTCCATCTTGGTACTCAGCTCAGCACTTCATCCCAGAGGCAGCAGTGCAGGGATCGAAGAGCCGGAAAGAACTGTGGACCCATCCTGATCTAGGATGTGCAACAAGGACTTTTAAGCCAGCAGCTATAACATCTCTGCTAGAGCCTGCATCGAGAACTGGGAGATTCAATGCATGTAATGTATGATACTTTAGCAACCACACTCTCATGCTTTTCTTTCTTGTAGTAATAAACCTTTAGATGGTAGATTCTAAAGGATTGGCTCAGCGTGATTTGTGGGTAAGGTCCAGAGGGCAAATTGACCAGGGATCTGTGGCTGGTTTCTTGGAACCGGACAGAACTCGTTCGGGGTAGGTGGGATTGGGTGCTAAGACCCCCTACCTGTGTATGAGGCCCGGGGCCATCTGGGGCATGGATATCGCTGGGGCGTCGGAGGGGTTTTGATCGTGAGGCTTCAGGCAGGCTGCTGAAGTGGTCCGTGGGACTGGTTTGTGGCCTGTTTGGAGAAGTCACCAGTCTGGGGGCTGTAAGGAGCCCCGAAGTTGAGCAATTCGCCCTGAGTGGACGCCCTCAGCGGTGCCCAGACATGGCCCGATCTGTCACACCCTGACCCTCCTTTCTCTCTGCCATTATAGCCCACACTCCCTCCCATTTCCGACCCATCTCCCAGGTCTCCATGTTCTCCACTTACCTGTGGAGAGGATTCTGGATACCGGCTCTAGGGACAGCATCACTGTGGTTGCCATGTTGTCCTCTCCTCCTGTCCCTGCTGTCCCTTGTCCTCCTGCACGACCTCCATCCAGGTGATGAGGTGTCTTGAGTCTGGAGTTGACTACCACAGGTGGGGAAGGGCTTCCTCACTCCCCAGGATCTGGTGCAACTCCTGGAAATAGGGGCAGGAGCGGGGTCCTGCCCTGGAACATGAGCTGCACTCTCTGGCCCTCACATTGCTCTGGCAGAGCTCCTTGACTTTACTCCAGACCTGTTCGAAAGTCCGGAGTGGGTGTCCCCGCTCCACCAGGGCCTCGGTCATATGCCCATAGATGTCGGCATTCTGGTGTTTGGAGCAGAGATCCTGTAGGGTCTGCTCCTCTCCCCACAGCCTGAGGAAGGACAGGATCTCTGCTCCAGACCAGGAGAATTCCTGCTGCTTGGTACCCCTTGGTGGGTCCTGGGAGCCCTGGTCATGCTCCCTGTAAGAGCCAGGAGGGTATTGGGGGGCTTGTGGCTCAGCCATTGCTCACTGTATGGGTAGCAGGGAGAACCCCATGATCAGGTGCTGCTCCAGGGCCAGTTTCCTGCCACAAGGCTTGTCCAGGGTGCCTGCAGCTTTAAGAGGTGCCAAGAGACAGGAACTACAGAGTTCTGATTAGTTTGGACGGAGTAGCCATCAGGACATCTGTGTTATTTCCTGGAGGCCTCTTCTTTTGAAAGAAAATCCTCTTCCCTGTCCACACATGCGTTTTTGCCCGTTCTTCTTCATAGAAAGAGGTTTACCACCGTCAGAAAAATCTCTCAATTTTTTTGACTTTTTGTTGAAAGAACATGATTCTAGTGTGGACGTAAGTGAAGATTTTTGGGGAAAAGGGGTGTTTTATTCCCAAAAAAACTCTGCAGTATAGACCACCCCCCCAGAGGGGACAATGATTATTTTTTCTCCATTGAACAATTGACCAAATGTATTGTTTTCTCTTGCCTTCATGTGAAGCAATAGGGAAGGTTCAGGAAGTAATTTTCCTCCAGGTTGGCTTGAGAAGTACCTTGGGGGATGGTCTCCTTTTGCCTTGGGCATGGCTGGCATCTAAGTCTCTGCCCATGGTATATACCAGTTGAGTCTCCTGTGGCCTGAAATTCATTATTGGGCTCAGAATAGGAGTATATGGGTGAAATTTGCGAGTCTGGTATACAGGAGAGCAGAATGCAAAAACTAATGATCTTCTAAGCTTAAACTCTGAAGCTATTTATGGGGATTCTGGAGGTCTTTTGAGTGATCCTGTGAAAAAGGGCTTCAGCTTACTTCTTTCATGGGGGTTGCTCCATTCCTGAAAACCACAGGACAGAGTAGTTGCGGCTCTTTCCAAGGACCCTTTTCTCTCCCACAGTTGCTAGAGGACTGTCCAAGGGGCATTTCCTCTCACTCTGTATTGGAGCTAGCTCTTCTGCCTACTCATGGAAGGCAGAGAGTATGGTGTGCCCATTCAAAAGGAGAGGAGGGCTTTTTACTCCTGCCCCTCAGTGGATGTCAGCATGGCAGTTCATTTACTCCTCTGCAGTCGATGTGGGGAGGTGGGCTCTGCCAGACTCACAGCAAAAAATTTGTATGAATCCCACGTTGTCTAGCAGAATATCATGCAGGCAAACATGAATATTCATGGAGCTTGAAAAACTTCATATTAAATAATTCATTCAATCATTCCCAATGGTTATACTAGCCCGTTAGTTGATTGATCTTATGGTCAATGCCTGATCGGTGGTGTCAGCAATTTATGTGTTTCTTTAGTCAAAGATTGTCTGCAACTACTGACAGAACTATTTGAATCCCATATTCTAGAATTTTAGCAGTGATGTTCTGGCATTACAATCCTTTAACATTTTATTAAAGATACAGGAAAAGAAGGAAAAATAGTTACGTCATTTAAAATGTGAAGTATTGCATCAGGTTTTCATTTTAACATTTCTTGTTCTCTTTCCCTTTAGCAGGACAAAGGGTTAAGATGCAACCCCTCCCTCCCCCAACTTTGTCTGATAGTCTCTTAGATGGATTCAAGATGGTAGTAGCTGACCTTTGAGGGGAAAAGAGAATCTAGTTCAGCGGGACAGGAGCCATGGCTACTGCTGCTGTTAAAGTTTGACTCCATTTCATCCCAGGGGGTGGCTGAGATTTAGCTGGATCTGGAAGGAGTGGCAATGTATCTGAATCTCTCTCTCTGACCTAGCCTGTAGAGGAGAAAGGCAAAGAAGTTAAGGAGTTCCAGGAGATGGCAATCAGGATAGTGAAGCTTGCTGCAGGATAGTGAAGCTCTCTGTTCTATTTGTCCTTTCTTCCCCAAAAGGGAGTTAGTACATGGCATATTTTACCTTCATTATTTTATCCACTAATTAAATACATTTCCATAACTTTAACCTTAGCTTGGGTAGCTTTGTTCCCACATTTTCTTCTTTACGAAGTTCACTAGGAAGGTGGTGAAGTACTACAGTGGATTACCTGAGGAAGTGGTGGAATCTCCATTTTTACAGGTTTGTAAAGCCTGGCTTGACAAAGCCCTGACTGGAATGATTGAATTGGGGTTGGTCCTGCTTTGGGCAGGGAATTGGACTAGATGACTTCCTGAGGTCTCTTCCAACCCTAATCTTCTATGATTCTATGACTTCAAACAGGCCTTGACCTTGAAGGCCATTTTTGTTTCAGCTAATTCAATTTATCTGACTGTCTTGCACCTGCTCATAGCATTTATTTATTGAAAACAAATTGATCTATTTTCCAAGATTCATTTTTAGACCGACAAATAGCAGATTATTGTGAATGTTCACACACTTGCAGATTGTTATGAACATTCATATACTTTTCATACTTGGTGTGATGAATGGGAGAGGTGCTATCCTTTTCTGGACATCCCAGCCATTCAGTTAACAAAATTTCCTGTAAGGTCCAGCATTTCAATGATTTGGGGGAAGAGGGGGAAGGGGAAGGAGAGAAGAGCACATTCAGTCACTTTGCTACAGTGACAAGTAAAGCTGCATAATCTCTATTTAAACCTTTTGCACAAAAATGTTTAATATTTGTAAAAGACTGTACACAAAATACTACAGACACTCAATGCAGGCAGTGTACAATTCAAGTTTACATTTAAGATACGTCAAAATGTAACTTGCCTATTGACTAAATATCAATTGGGATAAATGGGAAGCAATGTAGATGCCCTTTACTCGCTGTTGGGGTTGCAAAGAGGGACAGTGAAAAGCAGAAGAAAGTTTTACATGAAACACGTAACTTTTCTTAAGGAAATGTAGTGCTTGGAGAAAAATGTCTGACTGAAAACCTAGGAGACCAAGGATCACATTCTTGGGTCTGTATTTGGAGTGTTTGCACAATTTGGGACCATGGGTGTTTGGTGAAGCTTCCACTTGGGAAGGCAGTAGCTTCCTAGCCCAAAACCTGCCCCCTTCCCAGATCTGGCCCCACCCCTTCCCACTCTCCCTCCTCTCTTCCCTACACATCCTGTGTCCCTGCTCACTGCATGCTTGTTCCCTTCCAGTCAAATCCCTGAACCCAAGCAAATTATTTGTGAAAAAAACCCTCCACTTTTTACCCTCAACAAAATGGAGCATGCTTTGTACCATGTACCAGACATGCAGAAGATACCTCATTAACAGCATTAAATTTGGGAATAAGAATGGTCAATTACAGGTTTATTATATATGCTCATAGCTGACATGCAGGCAGCTTGCAAACCTGTCTCCTTGATCCTGGGGAACACAGAATGGAAAGCGCTAGTTAAAGTTAATTGAGAAATCTCTGTTCTTTTTTCACACAATCAAACATGGTGTCAGGCCCTGCCCTCAGCGGGCATTTGCCCCCTGACAGGAAGAAAATGACTAGAATCAGACTGCAAAAGTTACCACCTCATTTTCACTTCTTCACACAAGCAAACTGAGGGCTTCCTATGCTGATTGTTTCAACAGCCGTAAGCATCTCATAATTTGCCAAAGGACATTCCAGGCTGGCTGATGCTTTAACAACCCATTCAGCTCACAGAACCAAGAAGGAAAATGTCTCACTGAGGCAGCTTTAAGTACCAGACTGGCAGATCCAATATCCCCAGGGGAGAAGGACCCAAATCTCCAGCCCTGTTCTCACCAGGCAAAGATAATCTTCCAACCACTGAAAAGAGTTGAGACCTATCATTACAGTGACCATATTTTCTGAACCAAAAGTAGAGACACATTAGCCACACCCTGGTCTCATTAGCTATATCCCCTGATCCCTTAGGCCCCACCCACCTGCCACATGAAATCCCACCCCTGGTGGTAGTACTTTCGGGGTCAAGAAGGACACATGACCAAAAGTAAAGGGTGTCATGTGACCCCTCTAAAAACTCCTCCCACAGTCCTCTACCAATAGGGATGGGTTTGGGCCCGATAGGATCCTCCATGTAACTATACTGCAATTGCATCAATCCAACTTGCATTGCATTAACTTGGGGGAAGAGGCTGGGAGTGCATCTATTTCAATGGTTCTCAAACTTTTTGACCCATGAACCACATGGCTTAATGTAAACCTTTCCGCAGACCACCAGTTGCTAATAGAAACTCACCGTTAATTACATAAATTATGCCCAAGCCATTTTCTTAGTGTTGCAGCTAAGGAGAACGGTTTAAATTAGTAAACAGTTTAAGCATTTTAACTTTCTTATGTTAGTTTATCAAACTTGATTTTAAATAAAGTAAAATAATTTATGTCCAACACGAAAGGTTTCAATGTTTTCTTTATAGCAGGTGTGGGCAACCTTTTTTGGGTCAGAGGCCACAATCACAGAAAAATCAGTTGGGGACTACACAAGTGAGAAACAAAAATACTCCCTCAACCCCCAACGCTGTGCCCCCCAACTGAGACACCTCAGTCTGCCACAAATGATCCAGCCCTCCCTGCAGCACATGTCCCAGCATAAGGTTGGCTGGCCCACCTGCGTCTTTGATTAGCCTTTTGAAAAATGATGATGGGCCAGGCCCAGTAGAGCTCTGCTCTCACTACTTCGTCTGGCAATTTGCTCCAACATCACAGAATGGAAGGAGGAGTCATCCCATTAATTCCCACATTGAAATTCTCCTGTAATCCAGGAGCAGTGACAACTGCATGAATAATGCAGAAAGATTTTGAAATTGTGAAAAATTGCTCTTCTCAGCACTTTCCATCTGATGACATCAAAACACCTAACGAGAGCCAATGAATTTACACAGACTCCTGTGAGGCCAACAAGTATTATTATTATCTCTTTTTTTCTGATGGAGAAACTAAGGCATGGGATAATTAAGTTCCTTATCTGCTTTTTTTCTCTAAATCAGTGGAAAAACTCCCCTTGAGACCAAGCCTTAAATCAGGAGTGAGGACCTTTTTTGCATCAGAGGCCTCTGACCCACAGAAAAATGAGTTGGGGGCCGCACACACTTGAGAAGCAAAACAAAACATAAAAATCCTCACTGACATGGTCCCCGACCGAGAAGGAGAAAGACTCTCCTCACTTTTCTCTCACACACCAGAGTCAAGTGGGGCCCACGCTAGTAGATTTTGTGTGCTTCAGTCTTGCGGGCTCCCCAATGCTGAGCCTTGGGGGCTGAATCTAAGCAAGCCGGGGGCTGCACTTAGCCCCCGGGTCTTAGGTTCCCCACCCCTGCATGAAATGAGGGGTGCAATGTCATACTGGAAGTCTGTGACAGGAAGGCCATTAAGAAAACCCCATTTCACATTTCTAGCAGAGGGGAGCACAGGGCACTGGCTGCATTGAGGAGGGGAGAGCACCCTGAAACCCCAGCTTCCTCCAGTACAGGAACTCAGCAGTGAGGCTGCACCTGACCCTGACACAGGTCTTGCCCTGCCCTCTGTGCCAAGCATTCCAGGTGTGGCTGGGCAGGCTCTGCCCAGCATGATCCAAATGTGGAAGGGTTATTGTGGGGGGATCCAGGTTTGGGGCAGTCTGGGTGTGGGTGGCTCAGTAGGAGATCTAGATCCACAGGGGATCATTGGGGAGGGGTTCTGGTGTAGGGGCAATGGGACTCTGTGCTCAGTGGAGGAGTTGGGAGGTGGTGGGGCTTGGTGTAGGGTCCAGGTGCTGGGGAAGTGGGACTTCATAGGATATGGGGGTCCAGGGGCAGCTTCCTGGGGCTCAGTGGGATGGGAGAGTGAGGCACTTATTGGACGAGTCCAGTTTTAGGGGAGCAGGGTTTGTCAGGGTGAGGCCCAGAAGACCTCAGTTGGTGCTGAAGGGACACTGAATGCCCTGATTCCTCATCCCCTTTTCTTCTCCATCCCCCTCTCCTCATTCCCCTCACTCCCCATTCCTTCCCCACCACCTCTTCCCCCCCTCACCTCCTCATCCCCTTTACTTCATTTCCCCCATGCCTACCTCCAGCTGCAACGCAGAGCACAGAAAACAGGAGGCTTGTGGGGAGGAGACCAGGCTCATTGGGCTAGGCACCACCTCACCACTGCACACACTAACAAGACCCCTATGTTTGGGGGGTGAGTGCTTTTCCCTAAAGCCTCAAGAACTTTCAAGTTGGTGGGGTTGGATCTGCCCACCTCTGGATTTGATCTCACTGTTATGAAATTGTATGAGTTCTCCCAGGGGAAGCAGGCCTGGGACCTGCTTTCCTGGCTAGGCAGCTGGTCTTATAGCTGGGATTTCTGCATGTGGAGCTACTTGTATAAACTTGCTGCTGTTTTTAACCATCTCTGCTCAAGGTAAAACAAGACTTGTGTAAATCAATCATATAAGAAAATATTCACACAGATATTTACTTGTTCACAAAATGCTAGTATTCAACAATGGACAAACAAAATCAATGGGAAAAAATCATGCCTAATGGCCAGCTTTCCCCACTTTATTGGGAAGCACATTTGCTGAAGACTGGAAAGCACAAGAGCGCCTCAAATAATGAATGTAGAGGAATGGCTTGATGGAGCTGGCCTTTCAATAAAGATGGAACAGAAATGTGACCAGGACAATTGGGGAATCTTTTGGATGCTGTGGCAGGGTCAGGCCAGAGAGCTCCTGAAGAGTGGGGAAAAAGACAGCCCCCAAAATGGGAAAGACCTGCTAAATAGAAGCAGAGGGCAGCAGGGCAATTAGAAACAGCTGGGAGGGAGCTGGATCAGGCAGATTGGGGCCAGCTGACTTCACTGCTGGCTTGCTGAAAGCTTTTAAAAGCCTCCACAGTAGGCAGGTGGAGGAGGGGAGTCTAGGTTAGGAATAGGAGAAATGCATCTGACCAAGTGGGTCTTTGCCCATGAAAGCTTATGCTCCTACACTTCAGTTAGTCTATAAGGTGCCACAGGACTCCTCGTCGCTTTTGCAGATTCAGACTAACACGGCTACCCCTCTGATACTTGAGAAATAGAGAGTAAAAGTTTGAGCGTGAGTCATCCTAGCTTCAGCACAGAAACAGCAGGGGAGGGAGTCCCAGGAGAAATGTCTGGGCTCCCTACTCCAGAGACCCCCTGCAAGCCCTAACTCCTGGGGGAAGGGGCAAGAGACTGGCCCAAGCAGTGGCCTGGGTAAGAGAGACCCTTGCCACAATGCCCTTAAGAAAGGCTGCCTGGATAACTACAGGTTGAATCTCCCTGGTCTGGCATCCTCAGGACCTGACTGGCCCTGAATGAAGCAATTTGACAGACCAGGGGAGATCGATGCTGGCTTTCTGCTGCCAGCCTAGCTGGGCTCCTGGCCCTTGCAAGGTTTCTGGCCCTGCTGCCACTGGCCTCCCTAAATGCATCTATCAGTCTGGCCAGGCTGCTGGCCCCACTGCTGCCAGCCTGGTAAAGCTCTCAGTCCTGGTAGGGCTTCTGGCCCCACTGCTGCTGCTCCTGTTGGGCTGCCAGTCCTACTACTGCTGGCACAACAGGGCCGCTAGCCCAGTTGCTGCCTGCCCCAGCAGGGCTGTTGGCTGCCAGCCCCATTGTCTCCATCCTGGCAGGCCTCCCAGCCCAATAGGGCTGCCAGTCCAACTACTGTCACCCCAGCAGAACTACTGGTGTGGGCAGGGATGCTGGCCCTGCCACTAGCTCCACTGTCACCATCCCAGCAGTGCTTCCAGCTCCCAGGGGTCTCTGGTCCAGGAACATTCATGATGCAGCACCAGACAGATATAGCTGGACAGGAGAGGTCCAATTGAGAGAGGTGCAACTTGTAGTTGTGCCTGTGGTGAAGCAACTATTAATATCTATCTCTAATTTATCATACAGTTAGTGTGGCAGCCTCACCCAAGGCACAATGCAAAAATGTACAACGTGTATGGGATCATCTCCTTTTGAAAGTATTAAGAAAAACAGCACACCACCTTGCCAGATCCTAAAAGGAAAGGACAGATCATTAGAAGTGCTACATGAAAGAACTGGAGAGTTCCTCTCATAGGGTACGTCTGCACTAGCCCCCTAGTTCAAACTAGGGAGGCTAATGAGGGCAACGGAAATTGCAAATGAAGCCTGGGATTTAAATATCCTGCGCTTCATTAGCATGTTCCTGGATGGTCGCCATTTTGGAAATTGGCTATCCCGGAAGACCTGCCCGCGTCTACACGCGGCAGAGAAGGGCGATTCCGAAATAAACCCCTTACTTCAAATTACCAGTTAAACCTCATTCCATTCTAAAGTCTGAAAGATTGATTTACCAGCTTCCTCAGTTCTGTTCTTATGTGAAACTCAAAGCATGTTTGGAAAGGCACAAATATTTAGTACACTCAAAAGGATCTTCACTGAACAGATTTTCCAAACTGTTACAGGAGGAAGGAAGGAAACAAGCCCCCAAAAGGCAGGTAGTTTGCATTTTGATTTCCATTAGAGGTTTAAAAGATAGAAAAAGAATAATCTGAGAACTGGATATTTAAATATAGATAATTAGATTTCCCCGCTGATTTGCAAACTAATTTCTCCCATCCATTTCCTCTTTCTGGCTCTTTATTCCCAATGGAGACATATGCCAACAGAAGAGGAACAGGCTATCAGGTTTCCTGCCAAGAGCAGTCATTAGTCCATAGCTATTTTATAATCTCCTTGATTTTTGTTTCAACAGTTGCATTCACGTTTGCAGAAATATTTTTGTGCCAGCATGCAATACATATTCAGAGCTAGTACATTTCATTCCTGTTTTGAAGGCTGTGTCCGTGTAGCCATGTTGGTTGCAGGGTAAGAGAGAGATGGGCTGGGTGAGATAGTATGTTTCATTGGACATGTTGTGATATAGGCATGTGGGACTCATGCATTTTGAAAAGTGTGTTGATCAGCATCACAATGGAGATATGTCTGTAGGTTCTGCATCTGTTTCTTAATTTCTGGATTGAAGCCATTTCTCTTAGGATAAATTGTGTCATAGAACATGACACTCACTACCCGGAGAAGTTCTGGATCTCACATTATGCCAGCATCTGATGAAGACCACTGCCAAGAGAAAGACAGGACCAATGTAACCCACAAACTACCCAGGATCAGTTGGAAAGCAGATGCTCACACTTTGCAAACTGCTTCCTTGGCCCTTGTTTTCTCAGCAGCTGAATGTTGCAGGCCAGTATGGGCAGGCAGTACACACATGAAACATGTTGATGTGCAATTGAACACTGCTATGAGAACTCTCACAGGAGTGTTGAAGTCAACATGGATTACCTAGCTCTCTGTTCACACCTGTCTTACCACCATCCCTCTGAAGAGCAGCAGCAATATATGGCAATACAATTGCACAAGAATGAACCCAGATTCACCCGTCATGAAGATCGCTATCCCTTCCCCCCTGCACCAGATGAGACACATCCAGAAGCCCCTTCTGGTTAGTGGCCATGCATCTCAAAACGGTCACCTAAAATTAAGTGGCAGAGGCTGCGGCGCAACAGCAGGGTCAAGGATCAAGACCTGATTCTTGGCTTCACCAAGCCACATGATTATAGCAAACCATATCAGATCCTTGCATGTGAATAATGGGTAGCAGGTTTAAAACTAATAAAAGAAAGTTCTTCTTCACACAGCGTGTAGTCAACCTGTGGAACTCCTTGCCAGAGGAGGCTATGAAGGCTAGGACTATAACAGAGTTTAAAGAGAAGCTAGATAATTTCATGGAGGTTAGGTCCATAAAAGGCTTTTAGCCAGGGGATAGAAATGGTGTCTCTGGCCTCTGTTTGTCAGAGGCTGGAGAAGGATGGCAGGAGACAAATCGCTTGATCATTGTCTTCAGTCCACCCCCTCTAGGGCACCTGGCACTGGCCACTGTCGGCAGACAGGCTATTGGGCTAGATGGACCTTTGTCTGACCCAGTACGGCCCTTCTTATGTTCTTATGAATAGCCATTACTGACTACATAAATGGAAAATGAAGAATAGCCCACTGTAGAAATCTGGAGAGAACATCCAAATCATGGAACATCCACTGCTGACCTCAGAGACCATTTTTTATCCGGGCAGCCTTCATTCATTGCATGTAACCAGAAGCTCTAGAGCCAATGACAAACTAGAACATCAAGCTTTTACATTGCTTTTTAAGTTCACCATATGAAATTAGACTGTAGTATCAGTGCCGTAAGGACAAAACTCTTGATCTTTTTATAGCGATGGGTGGGAGATATTAGAGTGGGAAAGATTTAAATTTTTTTTGTGTTCTATAAAAATAAATTACAACGAAAGTGCTCGTGCAGAGTGTGGGTTTCCAAGTGTTCCAAGGGTTTCTAAAAATGCTTTTCTCTCAGTTTTTGTTTCACAAAGGACCTTTTGAACAGTTTTGTCAGTAATTAGAATATTTTTAACAATTATTAAATGTTTTTGAGGCAGAGATATTTTATGTCAACTACATAAAAATCAAAGTCAGTAGCTGAATGACTTTACTACCTGTATATCATCTTTCATTTTGTTCTGTTGCTATGCCTGGTTTTTGTGCACATGCTGGGGTCTAGGAAAATGAGCTTCAAGATTTTAAGTTCACAAACAACAAAGATTTGCCTGTGCAAGAGGGAGCTAAGGAATGGGGAATAAGCTTCATAGAGCAAGGTACTGTACAATTTGGCTGAGTCAGTATTGACAAAAGAAAAACATGTTATATATTTTTGTTCTGCTGTGAATATTTCAGTCATAGCTTTACATGAACAAATCCTGTGCAGGGTCCCATGAAACAATTTGGAGCAAAGCAAACAGGGTTTGGCCCCTAGTTTTTGCATCTCATTATTTCATAGCCAAGAGGAAAAAAGAAAAAAAAAAGATGAAGTGCACATTCAGACAAATCAGCTTCCACATATAATATTCTTTGTACTAGAAATGAATTCTGCTGTTAATTCCCAAAGCCATTGCTTGTTTGAGTATATGACTGCATTCTGCAAGAAGAACTAAAAATGATTTTAAGCAGCAAAGAACAGAGACACTTCAACAGGGGTACTGACAGACTCTGCAGGCCCTGGGCAAGATGGGGGGCCTCCAGCCCTCTGCTCCTGAAAAGAGGCAGGGCCAGGGACAGCCAGGTCTCAGGCAAGCAGGAGCAGACAATACTGGCCCCCAGGCAGCCCTGAGACCCGCCAGACTGCAGCGTGTCCCACTTCACTCCTCCCCCCCCCCCCCCCCCGGCAGCACTCAGAGCTGCTTGGAGTGCGTCATACAGCACTCCAGCTGCCACTGCCGCCACAATAGCTCTAGGACCGTTTGAATCGCTGGGGCCCAAGGCAACTGCATTTTAATATAATTCACAGCTAACAATTGCCTATTTTATCATGAATCAAATCCTGATGTCCTTAATCAGAACAAGATTATCTCTTTCCTGAACCCCCTTGTCTCCCTACCTTGAGCCACAGCACAGGAACCACCCTCTGCAGGATGGGGAGTGAACAGCTTAAGTCCCCGTCCTTCCGCCCCCACAATGTGTTGGTTCTGTCAGTGGCAAATTAGTTCCTCCTTTGCACTGGCTCAGCTCCATTAGTTGACATAGTAGGAGAGGGGGAAACCTAGGGTGTACTTGTTATACCCACACTGGATTACTTCTTTCCTAGAGCAACAGGAGAACCTGGCAATGAATTGCAACTCTGAGTCACAATTTGATTTCCTGGAACTGGGCAGTGGTGTGCTTCTCCTCCCACAGGGCAAATTATAACACAGTGCACCCTGTCCCTGACTGTCCCTGGCCCCACCCCTTCTCCCAGATGTCCCACCCATTCTAGGAGTGCACAGCCCAGCAAGTCAGCCCCCTGCCTCATTGTTAATGTAGGTAATGCTCTGGGTTCAGAAATCATTTCCATGGGAGTCTGCCCAAATAAGGAGTGAGGGGAAAAAATGAATGAGGCCTTCAGGCTTTGGCTCTTAGAAAATAAAATTCTGTCCTCTGTCAGTACAATGGACAGAAACGTGGTTCAAAATCTGTAGCTGAGTGTGAATGCCTCAAGGAAATAGACCATCAAGGAAAACCAGTATTGTTCTCTCCTAATCCTAAGACCCTGGAGGCTGTCTCTACACAGGGCCAACTGTCAGAAAAAAACCCTCTTTTGGAACATTCCTTCTTCCTCGTGATGAGGTTTACAGGGATGCTGAAAAAATGCATCTGCTTTTTTCTGAAACTTTTCAGAAAAGCAGACACATTCCTTAGACACGGCAGAGCTTTTCCGGGATACCCCCAATATCTCAGAAAAGCTTTGTAGTCTAGATGTACCCTGCGTGTTTTGCTTTTGGAAAGACTGACAAAACTAAGCTTGTGGCTGTGCTGGAGTCTAGAGAAACTTTTCATAATGTGGGCCACTGAAGATAATCCATATTAGCTTTTTAGGTCAGTGTGCTTTCCTGTGTGGACTTTGCCCAGCAGATGCCTAACAGTTTATTAAACAGCTGCCTTTTTGTTCAGTGTTCTTGAGTAAACAGAATGCGGAGAATGATTTACATTGAGCCTGCTGCTGACAGCATTGCTATAATATATCACTTAGTCATATTAATCAAAGCTCTAGCCTTTCAGACTGATCCCATTTTCTCCTCTACACCAGGAATGTCTCATTCCCTTTTCATATTAAAACATTTTTAATATGAAGTTGCTGGGGAGGTAGGCAAAAAATGTGATTTTAAGAGTAACCTTAATTTTGAAAATCAAAATAAAAAAGCAAATTAACTCAGTTTTGTACTCCCATCCTCTCTATTTTAAAGCTCTATTTAACTTTTGTAGTACAGGTAGAGTTGTGTGGGGCTTGTTGCAAAATCTTATTCTACATGCAAGTTGTGGATGCTTCACTGAATTTTTTTTAAATTGTCCATTTACAAGCACAAGGCTGTTTATGCCATATGTACATCATAGGCCTAGAAAGATAATGGAGCAAATAATCAATTTGCTAACAGAAGATGATAAGGCGACAAGTAACAGTCAACAAGGATTTGTAAAGAACAAATTATGTTGAACCAACTTAATAGCTTTCTTTGACAGGATAAGAAGCCTTGTGGATAGAGGAGAAGCGATATGTGGTATATCTTGATTTTGGTAAGGTTTTTGATATGGCCTCACAAGACCATCTCATGAACAAACTAGGAAATTAAACCTAGATGGAGCTACTATATGATTTCATAACTGGTTGGAAAACATTTCTCAGAGTTATCAGTGGCTCACAGCCGAGCTAAAAGTGCATATCATTTGGGGTCCTACAGGGATCATCAGTCTGGTTTGATTCAATATGTTCATCAATGATTTAGAACGTGGCATAGAAAGTACACTTACAAGGTTTGCACGATACCCAGCTAGGTGGGGTTGAAAGTGCTGTGGAGGCTAGGATTAAAATTCAAAGAAATCTGGACAAAGTGGAGAAATTATTGGAAGTAAATAGGATAAAATTCAATAGGGACAAATGCAAAGTACTCCACTTAGGAAAAAAACATGCATGCATACAAAATGAGAAATGACTGCTTAGGCAGAAGTGCTGCAGAAAAGGATCTGGTGAATCACAAGCTAAATATGACTTGACAGTGTTGAACTGTTACCAAAAAAAAAAAAAAAAATCAATCAATCATGCTGGGATGTATTAACAAGAGTGTTGTAAGCAAGAAACAAGAAGTAATTCTTCCAGTCTACTCCATGCTGATTAGGCCTCATCTGGAATCCCGTGTCTAGTTCTTGATTCCAAATTGCAGGAAAGATGTGGACAAACTGAAGAAAGGCCAGAGAAGAGCAACAAAAATGAGAGACTGAGAGAGGACATGATAAGTCATGGGCAGTTGGTGCGGCTGGGGCTGAAGGAGTTAATCTTGAAGCTGACAAATGGGGTAACAAACTCCAAACAGCTATGATAGACCCTTTAATTCCATGAAATGACAAGGTTCCATTTGCACCTTGCACCTAAGAGAGAATCTCCAGAGTAGAAGATGTTTAACTAATTGAACATGGTGGTGGATTTTCTGGGTTTTCTAAAGAAGGTGGGTATGTGTGTGAAATGGGGAACTTCGTGTGACCATTCCTCTTGTCCTTCCACTACTTTGACTTTGCAACTCCTGAATTCTTGAAGATGAGAGTTTGTATAATCCCTTGTAGTTGCATCGTAATTTATGGACATTTACTCTCAAAATGCCTCTTGAAGATCTATGACCAAAGCATTAAGATTGGATTTATTAGTCCCCATTAGTGTCACACACAGGAATTAGATATCCTTTTGGTTCAGTATCATGAGAAGACAAGGAGTCTGTAACTGTGGTTCTATCTCCATTAAAAGTTTGGAATGTTGTCATAAGAGGTATGGCATGAGATCTAGACCAGATGGATTCCTCTGAGATATCAGAAGTTCTTGAAATAGACAAAGCCTTAAGTAAACTATTGACGGATAGATCATTCAACTTCACAACTTCTTCAGACACCCACACTTTTTAGTTGTACTTCATCTTAGTCCCAAAATAACCTGTTTGCTCACTTTTCTCATTGGAAGTTATTTCTATCAGCAATGAAAAATTCTCCTTAAAGCCTTTTGGGGTGGGTGGCATTTTCCTTTTAAGTTCTGAGTCATAAGCAACATGAATAGAGAGGCAAGTAGCAGTAGCGATAATCAAAGTGAATCTAATGTGGTATTGGAAGGGAAGACACAGAGGAAACCAAAGATACACAGCAGGAACAATGACCACAGAGGGAGATAAAAATGGAAAGATCTAGACAGCACATTCGTAACATGTAAATGTAGGAATGCCCCATGGTATTTTCTGTCTAATGAAAGGTGTTCACATTCTCACTAGTCCATCGCACAGCTCCGACTTTGTATGCTACTTTTGCCCTTGTCCCTGCTTCTATTATTAGGCTACGTCTAGACTGCAGTCTTCTTTTGGAAGAAGCTTTTCCAGAAGAGATCTTCTGAAAAAATGTCTTCTGAAAGAGAGCCACACTGCCAAAGCACATCGAAAAAGTTATCTGCTTTTTCGAAAGATAGCATCCATTCAGTGTGGACGCTATCTCACATTTATGCTGTGATTACTATGGATGGAATGGCCACCAGGGCACCCGTGCTTTTTCCTCTTTCCTCTTCTTTTGAAAGAACTTCCTCTTCCCTGTCCACACACGCCATTTTCTAAGGCTGTGTCCAGACTCAGGGGTTTTTTCGAAAAAAGTAGCCTTTTTTCAAAAAAACCTCACCTGCGTCTAGACTGCAGCCGCGTTCTTTCGAAATTAAATCGAAAGAACGCGGCTTTTCTTTTGATGGCGGTAAACCTCATTTCACGAGGAAGAACGCCTTCTTTCGAAAGTTCCTCTTTCGAAAGAAGGCGTTCTTCAATGTAAATAGGGTTTCTTCGAAAGAGAGCATCCAGACTCACTGGATGCTTTCTTTCGAAAAAGCAAGCCGCTTTTTCGAAAGTTCAACGTGCAGTCTAGACGCTCTCTTTCGAAAGAGGCTTGCAGTCTAGACATAGCCTAAAAGAGCACTTTCAGAAAAAGACTGCTTCCTTGTAGAAAGAGGTTTACCAATGTTGGAAAAACCTTCTGTTCTTTCCATTTTTTTTTTTCAAAAGAACATGATTGCAGTATGGATGTAAGTGAAGTTTTTTTTGGAAAAACGGTTGTTTTTTCCAAAAAAACCTCTGCAGTGTAGACATACCCTATATAGTCATGTATTTACTTACATTCTCCAAGTACCTAAATGCTCCAGTAAGGACAAGCGCTCCATTGTACTAGGCAATGGACAGAAATGGATGATACGACAGCCCTGCTCCAAGAACTTATAATCTAAAAAGAAAGCCCTGACAGGCCAGTCTTCTTGCTACACACTCTTTCCCCAATTGGGAGTTACACTTCCATAAAATGGCTGGTCCTATCCAGTTTTGCAAACTTTTTGAGGTAAGTGGCAAAGCTGAGATTGCAGAGAAATTCTATATAGCAGGACATTTTTGTGAAGTCATAGGTAAAACAAGGATTTAGTCACAGTGGTTTTTAGTAAAAGTCCTGAATAGATCATGGGCAATACAAAAAATTTCATGGCTTGTGACCTGTCCATGACTTATATCGTAAATACCCCTGACTAAATCTTGAGGGATGGGGGGCACTGCAGGAGAGTGTGCTCACCCTGGGAAGGCATGGCTGAGATTGACTACGACAAGGGGGTCAGTTGCTAGGAGCTGCTGAGCAGCAGCTGCTCTGCTGACTGCAGGGCTACCTCAGAAACTGGCTGAAGAGCTACCCTAGCAGCAGCCAGTATGTTTGGCCCCGGAGCCAGCTGCCTGGATGGCTTTGCAGTCATTCACACTGGCTACTGCAGAAGTCATGGAGGTTGCGCAAAGTCATAGAACCAGTGACTTCTGCAAGGTTTGTGACAAACATGGAGCCTTAGTCATAGGAAAGAACTCAAAGTTCAACATCCATAGAAGTTAGAAAAGGTAAAAAAGAACTATTAAATAATCCAGTTGATCTCCTTACAAAGTGGACAGTTTCCCTACAGCACTTTTTTTTGTCCAGCCTCTTTTGAAAAATCATACTGATGCTGTTTCCACAGATCCCCCTGAAAGACTATTCCATACCAAAAAGATATAATTGATAGAATTTTAGCTGCTTATCAGAAAAACTTTGCCTTCAGTAATTGCATGCCAAACATTGGTTGCTCTGATATTAGATAGAAAAATAATCTTTCCACCATAGGCCCCATCAAAGACAATTATTGCATTTTCATGTTATTTTACATGTCAGAGAGAATAATTAAAGTTATTACATTACAACAAAAATAATTATTTACATGAGTTAGAGAGAGGCTGTAGAGTGTGGGTCACAAAGCCAATCTCCCTAATGTTCAAACTATTGCATCAATTCTGAAGATGAATGTAAGTTAGACAAGGAGCAAAATAAGTCTTCAGCTAAACCAACCTAATTTCATTCTCATATTTTAAAGAAGTACATGAGAGAACTTGCTCTTCTGTGTTGCAGATAGGAGGCAAACACTTTGGAATGCATATTATATTCCCTCTTGCCAAACTGATGGGGAAACAAAAGGAAAGAGCTTATCCTGGAACAGCACTCAGCTCAGAGAACGTTGCTGGCATCCATTTATAGTGAATTACGTAGATATGAACTCAGTGGTAAAGTGCCATCAGAGGAGGCCATCAGGAAGCACGTCACACTAGGGTCTGCGTCCAGCATCCACTGTAATCAATGGAAGTCCTTGGGAGAAACAGAAACTCTGAATTAAAATAAATGGAATGATCCCATTACACCTGAGAGTTTCTTGTCACCCTTCTTAAATACATTTGAAAATGTTTCTTTTGATTTATTTGGTTGGAAAGAGCTGATAGTCCAAATTCTTTATCTTTAAGCATATTTCACTGAAAACAAATGCCAGCAAAAGGGTCTCATGTTCCTCATTGTTTCGTATTCATTGTTGGAGTAAACTGAAAATGCCAACTGCTATCTTACACCTTTTTCTATGGAAGCAATTCATGTTTTCCTTCTTACGGATATTGCTGGCAAAATGCTTCTGTTCATTATGGCCATGATGCAGTGGAAACAATTACAATTTGGCTCTGTTTCAATTAGGGTATTTTTTTGCCCTGTTGATACAGGGCCTGAGCTCATGTAGACTGCAGC
The DNA here is from genome assembly GCF_049634645.1 of Pelodiscus sinensis. Taxonomy (NCBI): domain Eukaryota; kingdom Metazoa; phylum Chordata; order Testudines; family Trionychidae; genus Pelodiscus; species Pelodiscus sinensis. The sequence goes on along the minus strand of NC_134712.1, from coordinate 210,187,795 downwards.
AGATGCTGGATTAGATCCATACAGCTCCACTTCAGTGCCAATGATGGGATTCTAAAACAAGTAAATTGTATAATGTCGTGCTGATTACTCAATTAAATCATGCTCTTGAGTGAGTGAATTTTGTGTTCCTATTTGCTAATGAATAACAATAAGCAGCACAGCCAGCAGGAGATAGTCCTTTGAGGTTTAGAGACCAAACGGGAATATGGTGAAGATACTTGAAAGGCAAACAAACACCCAATTTGGTACAGAAAATCTGCTATTTAGAATGCTGATACCCATGGCAGTTAATTTTTTAGGTACAGGAAATCCTCACCAAGATCTTGAAGACAAAATAGCAGCCTTTTCACATGTTTTTGGACCTCAAAGATTTGACTCTGCTTCTAGGTTTAGGCAATAGAATAAGTATGGCAATGGAATGGAATGGCTTATCTCCAAGCCGGAAAAAAGCGGCGGCCATGAAAATGCAAATGCCGCGGGGGATATTTAAATCCCCCGCGGATTTGCCTCTTCCAAAGTGCTACATTTGCATGCCTATTCCGTAATAGGCGGCCAGTGTAGACACAGCCCTAATGTACTACTACTAGAAGGCAATCTGACACTACACTGATGAAGGTAGTTAAGAAGCTATATAGCACAGAATAGAATATTTTATGCAAACCAATTTGATCATTCCTATTTTCAAATATTACTGATATGAACATACTATATGTAGCTGTACGGGAAGACTGAGAGATTCTATATACTGTAACATTTATTTGCCTCCACCTCCCCCCCCATCTCAGCACCATATGATTCCATGTTTGAACATGGGTTTATAATACCTACTTTTTAACTTGTGTGCTGCCATGTACAGCAGATATATCAATTTGTTAACACATCACATCATCAATACTTTATAAAACGTTGTTAATGTAAATCAGACATTTAGGTAACAAAACATTTAGTGGGCCACTTACCTATTTATGCCTCTGTAAATAGATCAAATGGTGGAAAATAACTTATGAAAATGAAATGTTGAACATTCAATTCCCATTGAGGCCAATGACCGTTGTGGGGGCTTAGTTCCTGTGAAAGTTAAGTCACAAATTTTATAGTTCCTTAAATAGCTCTGTATGGGTACGTCTACACAGCAGGGCTAAACTTGAATTAAGCTATGCAACTACAGCTACATCAATTGCATAGCTTATGCTGAAATAGCTTCATTTGGCTTTTGGCACTGTCTACACAGAAGGAAGTCAAAGGAAGAACACTCTTCTTTCAAATTCCCTTACGCCTCATGAAATGAGGGTTACCACAAGTCAGAGTAAGAAGTTCTCCAGCTTGACATTCTTTCAGAATAAAGGCTTGTAGTATAGATGCACACTATGTTATTTCGGAATAACTAACATTATTCTGAACACTTCTGTCTCATCCAAGTGTGTGATGACCATCTTGTAGCTGCCGCCTCTGTGCCAGGTTGTGACTAGAGGCTTCTGGCTGTATAAGCCTGCCCCTGTTGTCACTTGCTGATCGACAAAGCACTTGAGTCACAAGTCATGAAAAGAGGAGAAAGTAGAGGCGTTTATCCAAGGAAATCCCTCTGTGTGATAGTGTTTTAGTGGAGATGCCATTACATGTCAGTGACTACATGATGCTTGACCAAGGCACAGCATGGAACCAATGGCAAGGAGGCCCAAGACAATTGGGAGGCCATGTCTTGAAGCACAGGACCCAACAGCTCATCCACCCAAAGCTGTTGGCTGTCCAGGTCACAGCTCATCTGCCATCTCCATAAGGGATTTGCCGTTGGCCACTTGACACAAGGATGTGGAAGGACGTTCTCCTCCCCAGCCAAAGATTCTTTGGCTGGCTACTCACATGGTGTTCAGCTGATTGATCAAGCTTAGAAACCACAGTGCACCCAGCACCATGTCCAAACAGCTATGAGGAACCAACTGTACGAATTGAGAATGGCATGTGGACCAGTACAGCTTGACTGTCTGAGAGACAGGTGCAGCCGTCTCACTGAAAAGACACTACCACTGCACCAACATCCCAAGCACCCCCCGAAGTGTGCCCCAGCAGCTGTAGCCGTGACTGAACAACCTTATTTAGGATCTGCTCTGTTCACCCCGAATGGGGAGCGGTCTAGAAAAGATGCCATAAAAATAATCTGTCTCAATCCAACCTGCTTCGTAACTGCGGCCGGGGAAATACCTTTCAATTCGCAGGGGCAACAATAAGAAGAGAAAAACATTTACATATGGGCTGTGTCTAGACTGGCAAGTTTTTCCACAAAATCATCTGATTTTGCAGAAAAACTTGCCAGCTGTCTACAGGCAGTCCCCGGGTTACGTACAAGATAGGGACTGTAGGTTTGTTCTTAAGTTGAATCTGTATGTAAGTCGGAACTGGCGTCCAGATTCAGCCACTGCTGAAACTGATCAGTTTCAACAGCGGCTGAATCTGGACGCCAGTTCTGACTTACATACAGATTCAACTTAAGAACCCCAGGCATCCCCAAGTCAGCTGCTGCTGAAACTGATCAGCGGCTGATTCCAGGAAGCCCGGGGACTTGGGGACGCCTGGGGCAGAGCAGCTGGGGTGCTGCTGGGTTGGTCCAGTAGCGCCCAGAGCAGTGCTACGGGACCAACTGGCAGCGCCCCAGCTGCTGTACCACAGGCGTCCGGAGCAAAGCCGCGGAGCACGGGGGCAGCGGGACAGCCCAGATGCGCCGTGGCTGTCCTGCTGCCCTCAGATTCCGCGGCTTTGCTTTGCTTTGCTCCCCGTCTCCCTGGTCTGCAGAGCAGAGCAAAGCCTGCAAAGCTGTCCGCTGCCCGCGTGTTCCGCCGCTTTGCTTCCTCTCCCTGGTCTGCTGGAGACCAGGGAGAGGGCCCCGTTCGTAACTGCGGATCCGACATAAGTCGGATCCGCGTAACTCGGGAACTGCCTGTACACTGGCCGTTTGAATTTCCGCAAGAACACTGACGATCTCATGTAAGATCGTCAGTGTACTTGCGGAAATACTGTGCTGCTCTCGTTCGGTCAAAAGCCCTCTTGTGCAAATCATTTGCGCAAGAGGGCCAGTGTAAACAGCACAGTACTGTTTTCTGCAAAAAAGCCCCGATCGCGAAAATGGCGATCGGGGCTTTTTTGCGGAAAACTGTGTTTAGATTGGCCACGGACGCTTTTCCGCAAAAAGTGCTTTTGCGGAAAAGCTTCCTGCTAATCTAGATGCATTTTTCCAAAAATGCTTTTAACAGAAAACTTTTCCATTAAAAGCATTTCTGGAAAATCATGCCAGTGTAGACGTAGCCTTAGATTTGGAACCTGGAGTGTCAGGACACTAATGGATGGCGACAAGTCTGACCAGCCCAAGCGCCGAGGAAGTTCAACATCAACATCGCTGCTTTGAGTGAGACCCAAGTAGCCGATAAGGGTCAGATTAAAGAAATTGGTGGTGGCTATATATTTTTTTGAGAGGTAAATGCAAAGACAAGCACCGCATGCATGGTGTTGGCTTTGTTATTAAGAATAGCCTATTGTGTAGCCTCAGTGAACACCCTGCTGGTGTCAGCGAATGTCTAATGACACTACGTCTTAGGCTAGCTAACAACCAGTTCACCACAGTAGTCAGTCAGTATTTATGCTCCCACGCTACAAGCTGATGAAAATACTAAGGAATGCTTCTACACACACGTCGATAGCATCCTCATAGGTGTCCCTAGAGAGGGCAAGCTTGTATTTCTCAGGGATTTCAATGCCAGAGAAGGTACTGACTACCACCTGTGGAATGGAGTCATTGGAAGAGAAGGTGTAGGAAAAATGAACTCTAATAGCCACTGTCTTCTTACACTCTGTGCTGACCATTATCTTGTTATATCAAACACCCTGTTCCAGCAGAATAACTGTTTCTAGTCCTGGTGATACCCACGATCAGGACACTAGCACCCATTTGATTGTCATCATCCAGTCTCAGGACTGTGCTGATGTCCGCATTACTCAAGCTATGATTGATATTGATGACTGCTGGACTGACCACTGACATAGTTCCATTACGTTGCTCAAACGGGACATGTTCTCCCCCCCCTCTCTTCGCTCCCCCCCAAAAACAAAAACACTGCAAGAAGAGCAACATGGAAGATTTAAAGGATCCTGGAGGATGGTTTCCAGGCATGGTCCTTTTTGATAACTGCTGTCCGGGAGACCTGTTGTGAAACCCTTGGATACACCAAGCCATTGGTTTGATACTAACCATAAGGAGATCCAGGACCTAATTGATGGTAAAGGCAGAGCATTCCAAGCCTGGAATAGCAATTCCTCATCTCAGCAGAAGAACTATGATGATAAGTTTGGCTAAGCCAAAGTGCAATGAGGAATAAGAGTCCGTAAAAACAACTGGTAGAGAGACAAACCAAAGGAAATACAGGCCTATGTCAACTCCAACAATAGTCGTGAGTTCTTCAATGCTGTTAGGGTAATTTATGGACCGTCAAAATAGGGTGCGACCCCTTTATGAGATGGGACATTGCTTATTAAGACCAAAGATGGGATCAACAGCCAGTAGCAGGATCATGTCACCCACCAACAGGTTCAACCATGATGCAAATGTCAATGACAGTATTTTCAATGTGATCACCAGTCTTCCTGTCCATGTCAATATGGATCGTGAGCCTTCCATCTGCGAGATCCAAGCAGCTACCAAAAAAAAATAAAATAAAAGGACAACAAAGCCACAGGCACTGATGGAATCCCAGCTGAGATATTCAAGGAGGGAGGATCATCACTGCTGTCATGCCTGTACTCCCTCATTCTGATGATCTGGAGAGAGAAAACCATACCCAGCAAGCTCAGAAATGCCATCATAGTGACCATCTTTAAGAAGAGTGACAGGACAGACTAGAAACTACAGAGGGATCTCCTTGCTCTTGACCGCAGGTAAAATTCTCACCCGAGTCCTTCTGAACCATCTCCTTCCTTCCACTGGTTAAAGAAATCCTTCTGGAGTCACAATGCAGCTTCCGACCAGGGAGAAAAATGATCAATATGATCTTTTCTGCCTGCGTAATATAAGAGAAGTGTCAGGAGCAACATCAGCCTCTGTATATGGAATTCTTTGATTTGACTAAAGCATTTCACTCTGTCAACCATGAGGACCTCTGGAAAATCCTGTGACACTTTGGTTATCCACCAAAATGTGTTACTATTATATGTCTCCTACACGACAACATGCAGGACATGATACTCAACAATGGCAATGCAACTGAACCAACTGATGTACGGACTGGAGTCAAACAAGTGTGTGTGATAGCCTCTATGGAATTTAATATTTTTTGGCAGCCATGCTCCAGATTATTGGAGATGACCTTCCAGTGGAGTTGAAATAACCTACAGGATGGATGGTAGCCTCTTCAATCTGGGCTGCTTCAGAGCCAAGACCAAGACCACAATAATGTCAGCGGTAGAACTCCAATACGCTGATGATGCCCAGGTCAGTGCCACCTCAGAAGATGGGCTCCAAGCAATCGTCAACATTGTCACCATGGCCTACTTCAGGTTGGAACTGACTTTCAGGGCATGAAAGACCAAGGTTCTTTTTCAGCCAACATTCACCATACTGGTATCTGAACCAATCGTCACAGAGGATGACTGGGTGCTGGAGAATGTCAACAGCTTATCTTATCTCAGAAGCTATCTGTACAGCAATGCTGACATCAATAATGAAATCCGCCATTGAATCTCCAGTGCCACCACAGCTTATGAACGGTTACGGAGGTGAGTCTTCAGTGACGGTGAGATGCAGACCAGATTGATGTCCACAATTCCCTAGATATCCCAACATTGCTGTATGGAGTTGAAGCCTGGATTCTTTACAGACAATATATTAAAGATCTGCAGACATTCCACTAAAGGTACTTGAGGAGAATATTGGGCATCACGCGGCAGGGCAGACCAACCATGTTAGTGTCCTTGCTGAGGCTGACTCTCACAGCATTGAAGCAATAGTTGCCCACAGGCAGCTATGATTGTATGATCACCTGGTCAGGATGCCTGACAGATGCTTGCCTAAACAGATTTTTTTTATACTCAGCTGAGGGTGAGGATGAGATCTCATGGTGGACAGAAGAAGCGCTACAGGGATGTTCTTAAGAACACCGTGGTAAAGTGTGGCATTGACATTGACACCTGGGAGAGGCAGGTGAACAATTGGGTAAACTGGAGGACGTCAATCTAGAAGAGTGTCCAACTCTCTGAGCTCAAGCAATGTCTCCATGAAGAAGATCAGCGATCCCAGCATAAGGACTGTGTCCGGGCCTGTATTGGTACCACTGGTGTCAGTGCCGCTGGAGATAGAGCTCTCATATGCAGCCACTGCCAGACAAGTATTCCTTGCCAGAATTGGCTTAATTTCTCATCGACGTACTCATCAGTTATAGGCATCCAAGGGGAAATCTTACTCAATTCAAGGGATCCCAGAGAGAGAGAGAGTTATTCCAAAATAGCACTGCTGTGTAGGTATACTTATGGCTGCGTCTAGACTGCGTCTAGACTGGCAAGTTTTTCTGCAAAAGCAATTGCTTTTGCGGAAAAACTTGCCAGCTGTCTACAGTGGCCGCTTGATTTTGCACAAAAGCACTGACATTCTACTGTCCGAAATCAGTGCTTCTTGCACAAATGCTTTGACATTCTCGTTCGGGCAAAAGCCCTTTTCCGGAAATGCTTTTGCACAAAAGGGCCAGTGTAGACAGCTGAAAACTGTTTTGTGCAAAAAAGCCCCGATGGCGAAAATGGCGATTGGGGCTTTCTTGCGCAAAACCGCATCTAGATTGTCACGGACGCTTTTCCGCAAAAAATGCTTTTGCGGAAAAGCATCCGTGCCAATCTAGACGCTCTTTTCCGCAAATGCTTTTAACGGAAAAACTTTTCCATTAAAAGCATTTGCGGAAAATCGTGCCAGTCTAGACGTAGCCTATGTATTTAAGCCTGGCTGAAATGACACAAAGGCAGACTCTGATTTCCCTCCTTGGAAACTGCCCTTGGGTGTATATGCAGAATTCTCAAGAGTACTGCATCTGTTGGGCCACCAATGAAAGTTTGAATATAGGAGTGGCGGTATTGGATAGACTACTTTTCTAAAATCAATCCAGCTCTCCTGTAATTAACTATATTTTTTCAATCTTGAGGAGAAGCTGCTAGAAAATTAGCTAAGAGTCCATTGGTTTAGTTTTCCATGAGTCCCTCTTTAATGTTGTCTCCTAACTCCTGTTCATCCCAAGGTGTAACTTCACAGTGAAATGTAGCTGTTTCTGGACCGTGTTCAAATATAATGAATTTATAGATAACTGCTGATGAACGTATATATATATTTGACCTTATTATTCTCTTATGCTACTGTGAATAAGCAGTAATTTCACTGTAGTCAATGGAGTCATGCTGGTGTTAAACTTAGTGTATATGATGAATTAAATGTCATGGTGATGAGAAAAATATAAGGTGTAGAATAGAATCATCTGCTTATGTGCATTTCCGTGCATCTGTTGAAAGAATACTTTGCATCTATTTGTAGAGTATTTGGGGTCATAGAGGATGGAAAACACTAGTGTACATATAAGAACTTACTTGTTTGTTTTTATTTTGCACATAAAAGAGCTTTAACCTTAGGTTTCATTTATTCTTTAGTTTGATTTTCAGGTGTTCTCATATCCTTCAGTCTTGGTAGACTGATGAGCAGATCATTAAACAGTCAAGACCACATATTGATCTTTTTAAAAGCCTGCTTCTCAAGTGTCACTTCACCAATCAGCCATGAGTCAATAAGTTTACTTCGTAGCTGAGCCTGCTTCGCTGTTTCTCTCCATTTTATTTTCTAGTCCTCATTTTCAAACTCTGAGTGCCAGCTTCTTCAAGGTTCTGGATGCCCCTCATCACCACAGCAGGAAATGGTGATGAAAGGTGCTTTGCACCTTGCAGAGTAAAGGCTCCAATGTGTGAGATAAGTCCACTCTTCTTGGATGTTTTGGATCTTCAGGACATATTCCATACAATGCGGAACACTAAGTACTTTTGATTCCCATTGCCCATGCGCATTAAAAAGATGTTGCCTGTTGCAGTCTTGTTAAACAGAATTGACTAGCCACTTCATTTGTGCAGCAGAGAAGCAATCTGATGAGTGAGAAAAGAACATACAAAGAGCTGGAGTTAAGCAAAGAAAACAGAGGTTGACAGCAGCTGTATGAATCTTGGCTTGGGTTTTATAAATATCAGTTATTTCTCAATGCCTTTTTAAATTTCCACTTGCCTTCTTTCCTTAGGTGAGAGATTAAGTCGGTAATGAACTCATTACTTGAATCAGAAAAGCACCTACAGGCCTCAACTGAGAGTGAGGCCCCACTGGGTTAGGCATAATACACACACACATCGTAAGAGCCTCTGTCCTGTAGAAATTACACTGGAAAGAAACAAGACAAAGGCAAAAGAGAACATTTTGCCCCAGATTAGTGTTTTTATCATTCAACAAAAAAAGTCAAAAGTATGAGAGCATTAGAAAAAATCTGTAGTTTTTTAATGTTTTCCCCCAGATCTTCATAGACTTACAACTGCAGATATTAGCATAGACAGAGTCCTCAATAGCTTACTGTCCTTCAGATTCAATATCATCTTTCCTTAAGAAGCTAACAGCAGCCACATATTTTCTGTTTTTTTATCATGACTTCCCATAAATCGGAGCTATTTGACAGCTAGGAATAAGAATCACAAAGTGGGCAAACTAAGCAAATAAACATTCTTCACCTCAGTTAATACTTGCAGACTCCAATTCACTTCCTAGAATTTAACAGAAAATAGTCATTTATTTACTGGAGTGTCAGAAGAGAGCTCATGCATTTGATATGTGAGAACATCACTTGGATTTCTTACTGACTTAGGAGAACCATGTGATAAACAGTTGTCAGTAATTATCTTCCCCTGCCAGCCCCACTATCCCTGTCTGTACAATCACGGACATTACAGCACAGAAGGGAACAAAAGAATGCTGCCTACTTTGTGAAATCACGTCTTTAACAAACATCTGGTTTATAATATCAATTGTTCTGGAAAGTGTTAAGGTTTACAGGATCTTGTGAGAGAGGTTTTTTTCCCGACAAATGGCCCAATCTACACGGGGCTTTTTAGCGGCAAAACCTCTCCCGCAAAAAGAATCAGAAGAAGATATGCATATGAGCATGCTATTTGCATATCCTCTTCCACAAAAAAAGTCAGTGTAGACGTAGCCCTACAGTGCATGAATAACAGAGAATTTTGTGTGGGTAACAGTGACAAATTTCAAGTCTGCTCCAAAGCACATATTCACTGGAGCTACTCAACAAAATGATTGTGAGTTTTTGTTTTAAACATGGGCAGAATTTATTTTTCCCTAATCTCATTCTCAAAAATTGCTGGATGATATTTGATGGAACTTTCCCACAAAATATCAGTCTGAGGCAGAAAACCAGCATGGAACATTTCATCCCAAATGGTTAAAGTTTCACAAAGTTAAAACAGTCTTATAATGGAATGTTTCAGACAACCTTTGTTACAGATTGCACTAACAGCTCCATCTCGATAACAATCTGTATTCCATAGGCTCAGTTTATGCTAAAAGTAAGACCTTGAAGTGCTCTGTGGAGCATGTTTTCTGACACTGCAGTTCAGAATACAGGGTGTTCACTATAGTGACTGGTAAATTCTTTTGTTTTTACTAATTCTGCTCCATTCAAACATTGAGTTTGAAGTATTGGCACAAATATTACTCAATTCGCATTCATCTTAGAAAGGACTATGAGGGTCAGGGAGGGATAGAAAATAATTTGAAAAAAAAGTAGTAGAGTGAACAAAGTTTGCCATAGAGTCTCCTCTGTCTCCACAGTACCAATAACATTATAAAGTGTTTAAGAAGAATATGGAAAGTGGTTAGTTAGAGGTCTGTACGGTAGGAAATTCTCCATGCCTCTCCTGATTTACCAAGGGTGAGAAGAATAATCTAGAAGTTCATGCAAGAAGGCAGCAGAAGGCCCAGCCAAAGAGTAACCACAATGAGTAGCCATAGCTTGGAGCTGTTGGAACAGGCAGCTGCCTCCTGTCTGTCTGAAGAGGTAGCAGTGCAGCTATGCAGGCAGGTTCAAATAAGGGGGCCAGCAGGGTGCTAATTTTAAAAAGGTGTATGGCACACTGATCTTCAGTGAAGGAAGTTTTTCTTCACTCAGCGCACAGTCAACCTGTGGAACTCCTTGCCAGAGGATGTGGTGAAGGCTAGAACTTTAACAGGGTTCAAAAAAGAGCTAGATAGATTCATGGAGGTTAGGTCCATCAATGGCTATTAGCCAGGATGGGTAGGAATGGTATCCCAAGCCTCTGTTTCTCTGGAGGTATCACATGAAGATTACCTGTTGTGATCCCTCCCTCTGGGGCATCTGGTATTGGCCACATACAGGATACTGGGCTAGATGGACATTTGGTCTGACCCAGTATGGCTATTCTTATGTTCTTATGTGGCAGGGCAACTTATTTTGTTTGGCTGGCTAGCCTGCTCTCACCACCTGACTCTCGGCCTGATTGTTTTCTTGTTTACGGAGACTGTCCATTAGGTCTAACGTCCTACTTCACAAATCCATGATAGAGGATCTTTATTTCAGGGGTGAACAGCTATTCTCTCACCTCAACACAGCACTGAGACTAAGAGCTCTAGTCTCTTTGGACTGTGCCACTGTCCCTTTAACTTTCAGCCTGACAGTTGTGAAAGGAAATTATCATTTGCGTGGAGCAAAACTGCCAGTGACAGTTGGTCAGAAATGATCAAATGTTTGCATGAAACCCTGCAAGATGAAAACAGCAAGTTTTGCATCTCTCTGCTGCTGCCCCTCTTCCTGCTGCTGGGGATGATTTTGACCCATAAGTTATAATAATAATAATTAATAATATAATGAAAATTATATTATTAAATGTGTTATTATTTTATTTTATTTTATTATTATTATTTAATATTAAAAACCAATGAAAATCTGAAATAGACTAAGACTAAGTTTTCATGCATCCTGACCTGTAATTCTAAAACATGAAGCTAGTAATATTGGCTTCCCTTTAAATATTTCATGTGGTCAGCAGAAACCTGCCCCTCAGAACTCAATATTTTACAGGCTCCCATGTACAATGTTTAATGTTTGTCTAACATTTGTACAATGTATAGCTCTATATAAACATATATATTATATCCCCTATGAGATGCTACTGTCTAATCCATAACAAACAAATCCCCCTGGTGTACCAATCCGTTACAAATCAAGAGGCATTTTAGAAATTTAGGCAAAATCTTTTTTTGTTTTTGTTTTTGTTCCTCAAAGCCCATAACCAAGGCTAGGAAATGGTATAAAACCAGTGCGATATAGTGGTTAATGCACTTGATTGCATATCAGTCCCTGGCACCTTGTTACTGAGTCAATTATCCCTGTTGAACAGGCAGGCTTGCGACCAAAGTGTACTTCTTGTGACCAAGTTCTGGCACTCACAACTCACACTGAGGCTGGCTATCAACCTCCCTCCCCAACAAGACTGGTTCAATATTGACTGACCAGTCATCTGCTATGATACTGTATGGATTAAGGGCCTGGTGCTAAAACTTGCTAAAATTATACCTTGCTATCAAACACTTTGCTTGTTGTGGCTCATGCTGAGTAGCTGAAGCCTGTGGGGGTAACTGGGTAATCAGGCCAGTGCACCTCATATCATAAACAATGGGCTACCACAAGGCTCTGTATTTGTGCCAACTCTTTTAAATGTTCTGAAGAAAACACATCTCGGAGTGAGAAGCTAGTTCAGTCTTCACACATGTTTATCCCAGAATATTCTCCCTTGAGGCTGCTGAGAACATTGCCAAACACAGTGGTGGTTTGTGATGTGGCCTGAAATCTGGTAGGAAATAATCTGAGCTACTGGAGCTCTTTTCACATAAACCATTTGGCAGCCATCAGACAGTAAAAACTTTTGGTCATATACTATCATGGGTGGAATTCAAATGGCCAAACTAGCAGTATAAGACAGTGAAACGTTCTATACATTTCATTAGCTATCCATTGTCCACCAGCATCTGCAGCGTTCTGAAGTTACCTTGTTATACTTGTGGTGAGTTGTATGTATCCTGTATGCTCAATCAGAAGATGTAGCAATGGGATCTGAGGAGCTACTTTTAAAATGCAAACTTGAATTCCTTCATCCATTTTGAAATAGTGGGCAAATTTTTCAGATCAGAATGATTTCTCATCACCATGAAATAAGTTAACCAATGTCTGCACTGATATTTTACTCTTTCCATGGAGATCTTAAGTCCTAAAGGGTGGGGGGTTTGTTATGTTATTTTATTTTGCTCTGTTCACTGCTGATCTTGCTGTTACTGCCTGCCTCTGTTTCTACCAAAGGTGGTGGTGGTGTCAGACTTGGCCTTCGCTGCTGCAGCTGCAGTGTGTGTCTCCAGTGGTTTCCCTTTGCAGGCCCTGGTGCAGATTGATCTACAGCAATACTGACATAGGAAGGTGCTCCTGGATGTCTGGAGAGGCTTTAAAATTGAGGTTGTCTGAGCAGTTCAGCTCCCCTCATCCACTGGCTTGCCAATGAGAGGTGGAGACATGTTTACCCTAAGCACACTCCCATATGCACTTTAAGACACAAGGAGTGGGAGGAGGGGCTGCAGCAGGTCTGAGTATGATCCCTGCCTCTGCATGCTGATCTGACCAAACTGACCCTTGCTGAGGAGGGAAGGAAATTTTGCCAATGGAAATATGTCAACAGGAGACTAATACTTTAAAATAATTGAATAAAAGGTGCTTAGTAAAGTGCAAAGTGTTAATGATGATATATATTTTTCTTCATTTTATATAAACTAGCTAAAAAGAGCTAAGGCCAGATTTTCAATACATCTCTTACAAAATCTCTCATTTACATACCTATGTGAGATGGCTAGATTTTCAACAGTGCTGATTGCCCATCTTTAGCTCCTTTTGTTTTTACTGCAAGTTGCTTAGTGCTGACCACTTCTGAAAATCCTGCACCAATTGTATAAGCTAATCACTTTCCAAAGTCTGGCCCCAGTGCTTTGACTGGCTAATTGGCATTAGAAACATCTAGAAATACAGTGCGCGCACACACATTTACGTGATCAAGAAAAAAAGAAGCCAGGTAGACAGCAAGTGGGTAGTCATGAACATAAAGCCAAAAATGTATGTATTTGCATAGTAATAGACAAAGACTACAAAGGACAATGTCTAATGTGCCAAAATTATCCTTGGTATTGTCCCAATGATTTCAGTGATCTAATGCCAGACATAAATTTGGCACATGAATATGCGATGTTTAAATAAAGGGATAGTATACAATTAAAAGATACTTAAAAAAGACACCTCCCCCCTTTTTTTTTTTGCTTTAACATTCAGCCTGAAACCCAAGAACTGCAGACATATACATAATTCAGAGCTCAAGGGGGTTTCAGAAAACAATCTTTCGACATTTTAAGAGGAAACGTGATGATGCTGGTGTGTTCTTACAAATAAGACTTTCAGAGTTGCTTCATGATTTCCTGCCCATTTTACTCTACATCAATGTTTTCCAGCCTCGTAGAAGAAAGTTAAATCTTTGGTCTATTTCTGTCTCAGTATGAAGATATTTCTCTATTTTGTATATATGTTAAAGCAATTTTTAAGTGAAGATACTAAAGCAGCAATTAAAAACAAATACTGGAAAAGAAATAAGGCTTCGTATTTATTTCATTTATGATTCTGTCACCAACATTTGACCATTTTTAAACTGTTCTTTGAAGCATTGCTTGGATTGTTGGCACTGGACATTTCTTTTATATTTGCTGTATTTTTATTATGGCCCTAGCTAATCTTAAAATGAGGGAAGTTGTGATTCAGCCCTGAAATCTTCATGTTATACAACATTAGAAGATGTCTGCTTGCTCTAAGAATATTGTTAGGCTTCTGTTTTGGCTTTATCTAGTGGTAGTGGATGCTGTCTAAGACAGACACTGAAGATTCAGGGTGAAAAATCTGTTGTGGGTTGATTGGAATTGGGCCATCTTTCTACTAGATACATCTCTAATGCAAAGTAAAAGATGGTCCTTCTCCAAAAAAGCTTACAAATCAATAGTGATACTTAGAATCTGTGTACATTGCATACCCTATTGACCTTATAATGGTCAATTGACTCTCATATATAAAGTCTTGCAAATTCGCAGATATCTGATTTATATCCACAGCTCATTTTTGCAGATACCGACGTGGATGCAAATTTTGTATTTATGCAGAGCTCTACTCATACAATGCTTTTCATTCATAGATCTCAGTGTTCTTTAAAAAGCTAAATATCATTATCTGCACTTTATAGAGAGGGGAAACTAATAAAGGCCATGTAATTCAGTTCTCCCATGGCACAATTGGGAATAAAACCTAAATATACCGAGTCCTAAGTCATGCATTAGCCATTATACCATACTGCCTCCCCACTACTTTCTTATCGACTTCTAGCAGACCAGAATTTTACTGTGTATATTGTGCTGTATGTAAAGGCTGAATGGAGGGGATCAAAAAGTTCTTCAGAGAGAACTAGCTTGTTTGTGTGCTACAACGACACTTGTATATTAATTCTTTCTGAAAATATGTGAACTCAGCCATTGCACACATTAACAAGCTTTGCTATAGCCTTCTGTGCAATCAGACAAAGATGACCCATTGCTAACAATGGATGTCATCAATAGAGGCAGCTGCACCATTGCTGAATATGGTTTGTCCTTGTGGTTAAATCATGTTCGGCATCAGTTCTGCTTCACCTATTGTCAGCACTGCTTAGTGTTCATAATATAGATGAGGCTTATGCGTGGTTTGCAATGAGATTCAAGGCTGTGTGATCCTATTGTGATCAGAAGTTGGAAAGGTTTGTTGTGCCGTTAGCTTTTCTGGTCTAATCGACTGTCTGAAGAGACAATAGAAAGGAGCTAGCTGAACACACAGTAAAAAGATCTGGCTAACTTTCTGTAGAATGTCTTTTAATCTTTCAAAAAAGAAATCTGTTTTTTAAAATTTTGTCTAGACTGTGCTGAACTATTAGGTAATTAGGAATTAAGCAGTGAAGATAAAATATTGATGAAGGCAGTAAGATAAACTACTTTTTTCTGAAGAATTCTGAGGGAAGGAGCTGAAAGTGGTAGCTTTGGTGGCAAAGGATAATGGAGATGTTTGTGACAGGAGCCAGACAGTTAAAGGGGTTGTCCTCAGCTTTTTCAAATTTGTTCGCTTTTCCTAAGAGGTGCTAAATATTCTTAACTCCCATTTGCTCTAATGGGAGTTGAGGTTGCTCAGCGCCTCGCAGGATTAATTCACTAGTGAAAGATAAAGAGAAAAGCCAATTGTGCAGACCAGTAATAAATGTAGAATAGCATAATCCTCCATGGGAAGAGTTAAAATGACACCATGGAGATAGGCCATTTATCCCACCCTTTCCCTTCCCGACTTCACAGCCCAGCTCTGGCAGTGCATCTGCAAAAGAGCTCTCTACCATATGAACACTGAAACTATACAGTAGGGCTTAATTCAAAATGAGCTATGCAAATTGAACTACGTCAATTGCGTAGCTTATTTTGAAATTGGGAGCGTCTACACAGCACTTATTTTGAAATAGAGCACTCTTCCTCCGACTTCCCTTATTCCTCGTACAATGAAGGTTACAGGAGTCCGAATAAGAAGTCCTCCAGCTTGACAGTATTTTGACACTCTTTTGAAATAACTGCCTGCTGTGTAGACATGGACTAAGCTCTTTTGAAATAATGATAGTTATTTTCCAATAATATTACTGTGTAGACGTACCCAAAGAGGGTAAATATATTGAAGTGCAAGCACCATTCCCTTTTCTGAACCCCCCAGAGCAGGGAAGTTACTTCCACAGACTAATGGGGCAATTAAGTATGATATCATAGAAGACTACAGGAGTTATATGATAGTTATCTACCTGTGACTTAGCTTGATCCCATAGAGTCCCAAAAGGCCAGATCTAAAGTCCTCTGAAGTCAATGAACTCCATCAAGCCCACAGAAACTATGATCATGGATCTATAAAGTATTTCAATTTCTGTCAACCAGATTTTTAAAATAGAATTTTGATATTTCATCTTTCACTTTGCTGGGAAAGTAGTTTCGGTTAAATAGTGAACATTATAACCATCTCATGAAAATCATAAAGCAAAGTATGTCCTTTCCCATGTGTCTGAGTTCATTTAATCATTGAAAGTCAACTTCCTGTTCTGTCAAATAGAAGGCCTGTTGTCAAAATACCTGCATGCATTTCTGCAAATAGATTTGCAAAAAAGAATGAAAGTATTATCTTTGATCAAAAATCTACCATATGTTAAAAACTCCAAACATGCAGATACAGGCAGACTCTTTCAACCTTATTTTAATAAGTCCTGACCCTGCCACGATCAGCAAACTAAAGACAATGGATTTCAGGAAGTCAGATTTTAGTAAACTCAGAGAACTGGTAGGTAAGTTTCCCTAGGAATCCCTGATCTACACTAGGGAGTTATTTCAAAATAATGCCCTTATTTTGAAATAATAAGCAGAGCATCCACCCTACCAAGCCCATTATTTCAAAATAATGGGCTGGTTATTTCAAAATCTGTACTCCTGCTTTCCTCAGGGAATAATCTTATTTCAAAATAGTTATTTTGGGAGTTATTATTTTGAATTAAGTTATTTTGAAATAATTTCCTAGTGTAGACATGCCCTAAGAGGTAAAAACAACTGTAGACAGTTGTGAGTTTTTCAAAGGGATGTTATTAAGGGCCCAAAAGCAAACTATTCCACTGTACAGGGAAGATAGGAAGTATGGCAATATTGGCTTAAGCAGGAGATCTTACATGATCTAAAAATAAAAAAGGAGTTGTATAAAAAGTGGAAACTAGGTCAAATTACAAAGGATGAATACAAGCAAATAACACAAGTACGTAGGAGCAAAATTAGAAAGACGCAGACACAAAACATGCACATTCTAACTAGAGACATAATGGGTAACAAGAAAGCATTCAACAGATATATTAGAAGCAAGAGGAAGACCAAGGACAGGGTAGGCCCATTGCTCAGTGAAGAGGGAAAAACAATAACAGAAAATTTGGAAATAACAGAAAATTTTCACCAATAAGATTGATAATGACTGGACGCCTAACTTAGTGAACACAAGTGGAAATGGGGTAGGTTCAGAAGTTAAAATAAAATTTAAAAAAGAATAAGTTAAAATTACTTAGAAAAGTTAGATGTTTTCAAGTCAGCAGGCCCTGATGAAATGCATCTTAGAATACTCAAAGAGCTGATAGAGAAGGTGTCTGAGCATTGGAAGCCATGGAAGTTGGGAGGGATTCCAGAAGACTGGGAAAGGGCAAATACAGTGCCCACTTATAAAAAGAGAAATAGGAACAATCCAGTAAACTACAGACCAGTCAGCCTAACTTATGTGCCAAGAAAGATAATGGAACAAATAATTAAGGAATTCATCTGCAAACATCTGGAAGCTAATAAGGTGATAGGTAACAGTCAGCATGGACTTGTAAAGAACAAATCATGTCAAACCAACCTGACATCTTCCTTTGATAGGATAACAAGTCTTAAGGATAAGAGGGAAGTGGTGGACGTTGTTTACCCAGACTTTAGTGAAGCATTTGATATGGTCTTGCATTACCTTCTTATCAATAAAGTAGGGAAATATACCCTATATAGGGCTACTAACAAGTGGGTGTGTAACTGGCTGGATAACTGTTTTCAGAGAGTAATTAGTTATTAATGGTTCACAATCATGCTGGAAGGGCATAACAAGTAGGGTTCCACAGGGATCTGTTTTGGGATCAGTTCAGTTCAATATCTTCATCACAATTTAGATATTGGCATAGAGCATACACGTATTAAGTTTCCAAGTGAAACTAATCTGGGAGGGTTACAAGTGCTTTGGAGTATAGAGTCATAATTCAAAATGATCTGGACTCTAGAAAAAAATGGTTCATTTAATATAAGATTAGTCAAAAAAAGTTGGCATGACAAGATTTTCTCTTTTTAAGAATCTTAGCTATCAATAGATTTTCCTACAGCATAAGTTTCTGCCCTCAAAGATCATGAGCAGAGCACACACACATATTGTGGAACTCCCTCTGATTTTAGCACCTAGTTCTCTTGGTGTCTCTGTCTTGTCATATTTGGTATTTTTTGTTTATATTCCTTACAAATGAAAAACAATTTTAAATACGACTATATTTTTAAAGTTGTGACAAACCATTGTCTTAAAAATCTATTTTCATTAGATTCTCAGTAGAAAATGAAACTACAGTATTTCTGTGTAACTGGATTTTTTCCTTTCTCGCTGCTATTTTTTATGTGATATGGTGAAATGTACATTGTTTCAAAGTTCATAAATACATTTTTTTTAAATAATTTATTTTGGATTCCTAAAGTAGTCAACTCTTCAAACCTAGTCTCTCTTCCAATTACCAGCCCCATGACCTCAAGTTTCATAATGTGTCTATCCTAACTGTGTTAAAAAACAAATGGCAGAATAGCACAAATAGCAGAGAAAAAATACATATGTTTTAATGATGCACAGTGGCCACATTTTGGGGGGAAGAAAAAGAAAACTGAAAGGACATAATACTGTTCGTTCCCAAAATTGGTTTTAATTGGGCTACTTTGACAAATCAGTTGTTGCAGAGATACATCAAGGTGAAAGGTTCATCTTTGCAAAGTGATCAAAAGTGACCCTTTCAAAAATGTATTCTTGCCTTTTTCATTGTAATGCTACTTTTAATTTCATTAAGTTTAGTGACAACTCTATAAATGGAATTCTCTTTAAGATACTAATGCTGTAGCAGGGGATCTGAGTTTTTAATGAACTATTTTACCATTTCTCTCTTGCAAAACAAAAATCTAATCTGAGAAATGACTGTACAGTTTTGATCTTTCAATACCGTGATCCATTTGGCTGGGGAAAAGGAAGTTAGCCACATTAACGTTTCCAGTCAAAAGAAAGCTTCTTTCAAAATACTTTTGCTAAAAAGGACAGAAAAAAACCCAAAGTATTTTCCCATTCCCCCCCCCCCCCCCTCCGGTATTATAGACATTTGGGTGGATTCATTAGCAACTTATATTCACCAACGAGATGTGACTTTTACTTATGCTACTCAACAAGAAACAGAGAATGAGACAAAAAAATTGCCAGAAAAATTGAGATACACAAAAAGATTGTGTATGGCAATAGATAAATCTAATTAATTTCAGCTGCATACCAAAGGATCTACATTCCTTACACCCTTAATTTTATTTGATTACATTATTTTTTAAATTTTAATTTTTTAAATTTCTTAATTAATTCCTTAATATTATTTGATTATTTACATTATTTACACTGTTAGCGAAAATATAACACTATGATTGATGGTTCAACTAGCTTGTCTGTGGTAATCAAATAACTGAAGTATTGTTTCACAGTTTCCTGGCCCATTAAAATACATTTTTTCCTATTCTAGTAGTTAATAAATATTAGTAGTGCTGCATATTTCTGAACGCCATCTTTTAAGCAGGTTTATGTGGCCACTCAGCTCTGAAGTGAGTGAAGAAGTAAAGGTGACAATACTACAATCCCTCAAAAGTACACTCCCCATGCAACTCCCTTTTGGGTCAGGTGTCTCAATCTGAGAAACATTGGTCTCCCTGGTGAAATCTGTATAAGGTAAAAGCACATTAAAGATCAGATTTCATGGGGAGGGATACCAGATTTCATGATCCATGATACATTTTTCATATCCATGAATTTGAGAGGGTCCTGCTTATGTGCCATTAAGCATTTTTGCCTATTCTTCATAAATAACATAAATACTTTGAACAAGTATAAGAGGGGAAGCCATGTTAGTCTGAATCTGCAAGAACAACAAGAAGTCCTGTCACACTTTATAGACTAAGGGTATGTCTACACTACCCCGCTAGTTCGAACTAGCGGGGTAATGTAGGCATACCGCAATTGCAAATGAAGCCCGGGATTTGAATTTCCCGGGCTTCATTTGCATAAGCGGGACGCCGCCATTTTTAAATCCCCGCTCGTTCGAACCCCGTGCCGCACGGCTACACGCGGCACGAACTAGGTAGTTCGAACTAGGCTTCCTAGTTCGAACTACCGTTACTCCTCGTGGAATGAGGAGTAACGGTAGTTCGAACTAGGAAGCCTAGTTCGAACTACCTAGTTCGTGCCGCGTGTAGCCGAGCGGCACGGGGTTCGAACGAGCGGGGATTTAAAAATGGCGGCGCCCCGCTTATGCAAATGAAGCCCGGGAAATTCAAATCCCGGGCTTCATTTGCAATTACGGTATGCCTACATTACCCCGCTAGTTCGAACTAGCGGGGTAGTGTAGACATACCCTAACAGATTTATTGGAGCATAAGCTTTCGTGGGTAAAGACCCACTGCATCTGACGAAGTGCCACAGGACTTCTTGTTGTTCTTGAAGAGCCTTTGGAATTAGTTTTGACTTAAGAAGGTCTTTTTACCCTTCCAAATAGGAAGAACACTCTGACCCTCTGTTCCAGGGGTAGGCAAACTTTTTGGTCCAAGGGCCAAATCTGGGTAGGGAAAATATATGGCAGGCCATGAATGTAGTGCCCTATATAATGTTTATTTACTGTATTTTCCAATAGACTAGACAGTGTATTTTTCTCCCTTCTCTGCTCCTTTTCTTTAATTTTTCATTCCAATGTGCCTCTGCTCCATTTTCCACTTTTTTGACCTCCATGCTTCCTTCTAGATCTCTTTTTTGCATCTACTTCTTAAGGGAACATTCCTTAGTGACATCAGCTGAGTTGAAATTTTGACATTATGATGTTCAGATAGTTTCAGGATTGTGGACACTATCATTCATCCTTACACAACAGTCCTGGCATTTTTCTTAACCTGTTACTGCTAACTCCAGCTGAAGGCTTCATCTTGCAAATACCACTGAGCATAGCCCTGTAAATTGTAGCCAGCGTAGAATTACTTGTGATAGTAAAGAATGCACTCAGTAGTGTTAGCAGGTCCAGACCCTATGTTTCAAAGGAGAGGGAAGGAGGACAAGGTAGCAAAACATACGATCACATAGTCAAATAGTTTAGCTATTGCACAATTTGTTGGTTCTAAATCAACTTAAGTTTTGTTTAATAAAGGAATTTGGCTATAACCTTCAATTGCCACTCAGCCTAGCTATCCTTGATCCTGTAGAACTGATTTCGCTCATGATTCTCAAGTGCTTAGCTTGTCTGGATGACAGTCTTTCACTTTGTGCTTGTTTGAATGTAGCTCCACTGGCAAATTGAATCGACTGGCACATAAAAGATACTGTAGTAACAAAACAACAAATCAGAAGCGAGTGAGCATCATGTTGTCTAACATTCTTTGACAATTCAACATGCACAGCACTAGATAGGCAATAACTAGCGTACTGGCATTCTTCGTTTCTGTAAATATATGGTACTGACATTAGCAGAAATGGGATTGACAATGTTACCTTTATAGAGATTGGTTATGTAATGTTATGGCACAAGTCTGTGAAATGAATACTGATGCTGGTTTCTGAAAACCACCATTTTACAAATGTTTAAAATGATTTCAACCATATTTAATGGATTTTGAAAAAAAGTTGCTGAAGAACTCGTTGTGTGGCAGAAATACAACTCAGATATTTGCTGGGGCTTTGTGGCTTTTGAGTAGGTGTAACCAACCACCTGCAGGCAGAACCAAACCTGGGACCTCTGAAGCTTAGTGTAGCAGCATCTACTGTTTGAATTATAAAGCCAGCTGGCTCTTAGCTTAGGCTGTAGAGCTCACTCATTCTTGCTCTCGCTGTAAGTGGTCTAAGTGCTACTACATGGGACAGTGAACCATACCCCTTAGGTGTATTAGTTACATAGGTACCTTGAAACCACAGTGCTAAGAGCTATAGAATTGCCTATAGATAGGCAGAGGTATGTAAACTAGACAGTGTTTTAAACCACTATGGATTGGGCCAACCATTCGTATGGGATTGGGTTTAGAGTGGTGAACTTTCTGTTTCTTCCTTTGCACATAGTTCAGAGGGTACCGAGTTGTCGGGAGTACAGCCTTCAAAATCATAACTACAGTACTAGGAATCTCCAGACAAGGCCCCCACCAAATATATGGAGGCTAAGGGAAGCCATAAACTAAACACTCTGGGCTGTTACTTCACTGCGGTTTTCCCCAGGAACTGAAATTAGATTATTGAATTTACAGAAGAGCTGAAAAGCAAGGGGTATGACTGAGGGCAAAGATGGGCTCTACATTTTTGTCAATAAGGTAATTTGGCACTAATTCTTGGCCCCATGTTTTAAACAGCATAAAACACCAATATACTTCAGCATTTGAATTTATGATTATTTATTGTTGTTTATAAATAATTTGAAATGATTAGGTTGGCCAGCATTGCTAAAACGAGTGCGCCAACACTGTGATAATAAACACAGCTGTGTGAGGAAGCTAGGCTTTTCATGCTTTTAAAACATATTATGCCTTTTCAGGTACATGGATTTTACTGTAAATTGTATATGCCTTTGAAAAATGACTCGACACTTTAATTTCAATTCCAATTTCCAACCAACAACTAAATTAGAAAAATGTTTAAAAAGCTAGAGCTAGATGGAAATTACTAAATTGGCAAAACTATATGTAACTAGTTGATCACTTGGGGGAGGATAGTTGAGACACGGTACAGAGGAATCCCTGGTTCACAGCCTGCTGCATTAGAGGACAGCAGCTGCTAAGGATCTAGCCAAAGGCATCATTCTTCCATATTCTCCCATTTAATCCTTGTTTCACCATTTGTTTTATTTCGGCATGAAAAGATGAAATAGGTGAGCTATTCATATCTCTGGCTGCTACATCAAGTGTCAAGATTTAAATACTTTCAAGCAAATTTGAGCTGTGCATATGCACCATCTTTTTAGCCTTATGAAATTTTATTTTTGTCTGTGTGTGGAATAGGGAGACATTCTCTCCTCTTTAAGCAGCTCTCCTTTTATCAGTTTCCACCTCCTTCCCCCCTTTTTATGTTTGTGTGCCTATTAGAGAAGATGCCACTTTTGCCTCATTGCAGAATATTTTAATGACTAGTGAAAGTATCAACCACATGACTCATGCGTTTTTTCAGTGTAACTTTGCAATGGACAGAATCCATGAACCAGGATACTAATCACAGTATCTCTGTCTTGGAAAGATAGGGACATCACAGTAGAGATTACAATTCTTGTCAGTGTGATAAAACAGCATAGGGGATTTTGTGTACAACTCGACACCTAGAGGAATGGTTGAATAATTGCCACCCACAATGTTTGAAAGTGTGTCTGACTAACAACCTCAAGTGCCAGTCAAGAAGACAGCTTTGTGGGAAGGATGATTCATAAGAGAACTATACAGTAGTTTCTTGCCAACCAGCCAGGACACTGAGAATAATTTAGTGGCTAACAGCAGAAACAACTGCAGCACTTTCAACAACTTGAAAGTGAGGATTCAGATTTTAATTGACTGTTATTGGCTGTTTTCATGTTCACTTGGAAAGGATTACAAGTCCTCTAGATAAATGGCTACTCTTTGTTATACAATTAGAAATAACATTGAAAACATAAAACAATGAACACATTGAAAACAATAAAAACAATTAAAAACACTGAATAACTGAAAACATGAAAACATTTAAAACAATCTTAAAAGCAAGAAATGAATGAAAGGCAACCACAGATGGAATTTTATGAGAAAAGCAGGGATTAATTATAGGAATTCTGCCTTTCACAACACAGAAATAATACTGATGCACATTCTGCAGATAGTTCTAAAACAGGAGGTAGGACAAATAAGGAGGAACTGTATTATAGGACATTAGGCTATCAGATTGCAAATGCAGATTAATATAGTCAAATATAAAATAGCTCATCCGGGAGAAAGAATAATTCCCAGTTTGTCTGCAGCAAGGACTCAAGAAATTTAATCGTTTTCAGTATTGTTGTTGCTGTGTTGGGCCCAGGACGTTGGAGAGAAGAGGTGTGCAAGCTAGTATCCCACATCAAAAGTATATATCTCTGTGTAGCCTGAAAGCTTGTCTCATCAACAGAAGATGGGATCAATAAAAGATACTACCTCATCCGCATTGTGTCAAGATCTTTGCTTGCATATCTATTTTAAAAGGACACAATTTTTCTTGAGATTTCTAGTATTTTCCAATTTGGAGGCATAAAAAGCAACCTCTGTTCTGATATTTCACTCTACCACTTCCCTTCTTAGCTAGAATCAGATAGCAGAGTTGTACAGGAATGAAATATAGCAGTTAACTGAAGTTTTTAAATGTAAAAAAAGCAATACAATATTTAGTTTGAGCTTTGGGAAAGATTTAGGTCATTTCTCACAAATTGCATATTAAACAGCATGCCATCCTCTCTGGATCTCTGCACCTGAATGTTGTGTACTGAGGTACTGACCATGCCTCACTGAAAATAATGGATGTTTTTTACAAGTGCATTCTTGTCCCTTCGGCCCCAAACCAATGACTGGATCTATTTGTGTAAATTCCTGCACAAATCTGAATACAACTGAGATTAGCCCAGCTGCACCATCGTAGGCTCTTGGCCTTGCATTGGAAGCTAGAGCTGTGCAAATAATTGGTTTTTTTTTCCTAGTTCACTGGCTGAAATGAGAAATACTCTGTTACTTTGGCAAAAGTAAAACAGGCTAGTCTCAGGTTAGCTTCAGGTTAAACTAAATTCTCCAAACTTTTCATTTCATTTTTGACATTCTCTTTTAAAATGTTTAATTAATAAGTGCTTTTTAATTGAAATATATCATTTAGAAATTTGGAAATGAATTGCTTAGATTTTTTTTAAATGTTTCACTTTAAGTAAAATTTGATATGAATTCATGAAATGTTTGGTTGACTCAAATCTGCAATGAAACAAGTTGCCTGAAAAATTTTGCCCAGCTCTACTGGGAGCTCATAGTCTTCATACCGGTTGAAAAAAGCCAGCACTGCATTTTCAAAGTTTGGTGCCTAAATCTAGATATTGAAATCTACATTTAAGTGCTTTAACAACTGGCTTGATTTTCAGTGGCACTGAGGACCTGCAGTTCTCATTTACTCTAATAAACAGACCACTCTAACTTAATAGAGATTTAGGGAATTATTTTGGATACCCCCACATTTTAAAGCAAATTATACAAATTAATAGGTAATTGATTTTAACCAGTGTCAGTTAGCAATATATAATGCAGTGTATTAACATGTTACATTAATAATATCCACTCATTCAGAGTCACCATTACAGGGTTAACTCTACCTTTGAGCTCTCTTTCAGTATCTGCCTGCTTTCCAATTGTGTTTCCTTAGCAGAGCCAACTGGATTTGGCACCTGCCAGAAACTTCCCTTTTGGAGTTGTGATCAGCAAGACATTGCAATGACACCAGACAGTTTCTTCAAAGCAAAGTATTATTTACTTATCCAAAATATAGCAAGCTGGAAGAAAAGGATTAAAATAGCAAAAGACCTACATGAGTATTGTCTTCTGGGTTGCCAGGCATCTAGTTTTCAACCGGAATCTCCAGTCAAAAAGGGACCCTGGAGGCTCCAGTTCTGCTGACAGGCTCTCTACCTGCCTAGGCTCCTCACAGCTCCCAGAAGTGGCTACCAGGTCCTTGTGGCTCCAACCGTGTACTTTGTTGACCTCATGCTTGCAGGCACCACCCCTGCAGTCCCATTGGTTGCAGTTCCTGGCCAATGGGAGCTGCAAATCTGTCACTCAGGGGCAGTGCAGTGGCTGGGACCCATGGGAGCTGCCTGGGCAGTGCCAGAATCCTGCACTTCAACCCTCCTCTACCAGCCAAGACACCTCTCCTGCACTGACTCCCTCCTGCAGCTGGCACCCCACACTGTAACCCCTGCCACAGCCCTGAGCCCCTTCTTGCATGCCAAGCTCTTCATCCCGAGCCCCATCCCAGAGCACTCACCCTCTTCCCACAGCCAAACCTCCTGTCCCAGTTTGGTGAAAGTGAGTGAGGGTGGGGGACAGCAAGTGACGGAGGAAGTGGAATGAAGGCAATGAGGCCTCACAGAAGGGATGTGACAGGGGACAGGGCTAGCATGTTCAGTGTTGTGCAATTAGAAAGTTGGCAACCCTACTTGTATAACCTAAAGCTTAACATTTATTTCTGCTTTTCAGCAGATCCAGTGTCCTCTCTGCTTTCTGACAAATCTTGCTTCTTGGTCTTCACAGAGCTTTAGAAAGTGCGCCTTTTTAAAACCAGGTGTGCCCCTTGGTCTCTATATCCATATGTTGCCCCATTCTACTGCCAGTTGCCACAAGCCAGGAAGGTATTGCACCCAGCACGGACAGAGACAACACTTCAAAGTCCTTGACACCTGAATAGTCAATAAAGCACCTGTGACTGAATTAACTAAAGCCTTTAACTTTGGTTCTGCAATTATGTAAAACCAACTAAGAATGACTTAAACTTTAGTTATTCATTATTAGCAGCACAGTAACTGTCAAGCAGGCAGAAGATCACATAACAGTCATGGGAAAATTTCAGTGGTGCCATTTTCTTATATTGGTTTTCAAGGGAAGTTTAGGTTGGACATTAGGAAAAACTCTGTCAAGGTGGTTAAACACTGGAATAAATTGCCTAGAGATGTTGTGGAATCTCCATCACTGGAGATTTTTAAGAGCAGATTATATAAACTTCTGTCAAGGATGGTCTAGATGATACTTGATCCTGCCATGAGTGCAGAGGCCTTGATGATCTCTCAAGGTCCCTTCTAATTCTATGATTTTACGAGTCTTCAATTTTCCTTTCCTGTTCTTAGTTCACCTCTCCTACATAAAATGTGTAGTCGACTAAAAATTCAAAGAGAGAACATGATCTGAATGGTATTCTGGGCTCACTGAATCTCAGCTATCTGTGATATGTAACCATATGCTAACAACTCACTATTTAATATAAACACATTATTAATTTCATCTGCCAAAGTTATTTGCATCACACATTGAAACCAATACTACTACAAGAGGATATAGATTTTTTTCTAATGGAGATTACAGGCCACTCAAGTCTCTTTTCATATTGAGTCTCGGTCCTGGGGAGTTACAAGTAGGTGAAAGAAGCGACTACTTACAAATATGTGTAATTTCCATTTGGGACTCTTGGGTGTTTCTTTATAAGCTCTGGTAGTGTTTTCATTCCAGATGGATTTCCATATATTGCTAGTGCTTGCTAGTCAGAGTATTCAAAAGCTAAGTGCTAGCGTCACTACTGAATGCTGAAATTCAGATTTTCCCACAACAAAGATATCAAGGGCCCACTCTTGTACAACAGATAAAAATACATTCAAATCCATCCACTGTAAGGAAAACATTTGAGCACATGCTTAATTTTAAGCTTGTTGAATAGTCCCATTGGATCAATATAAATTAAACATGGGCTTAAAATCAAGCCAAAAGCTCTGTGCTGAAACAGAGTCCAAGTTATAATTGAATACTAGAGCTATGAAGCTAGTTATAGCTAGCCCTACACGGTCTTGTATTTCCAGTGTATTTATGCTCACTTTCCATCTGACCATTTAATCATCACACTTCATACGCTGCTGAATTTTATGTATTTAATTGCTTTCTACTCTCCATTTAAATCCTCATATCAAAATTCTGTTTAATGCAAATTTAGTTCAAGACATAAAATAAATGAATCCGAATGACTAAGTAATGGTACAGTTCCAAGATCCATTTGAATTTAAATATATTAGATTAATCAATAGTTAGCCATCTGTCTGTTTAAAAGCTATTTGCAGTGTTGTTGTAGCCATTTTGGTCCAAAGCTGTTAGAGAGGCAAAGTGAGTGAGATAATATCCTGGACCAAAGAAGAGCTCTGTATAGCTCAAAAGCTTGTCTCTTGCACCAACAGAGGTTTGTCCAATAACAGATATTACCTCATCTACCTTGTCTCTATTTTAAGGAGAGTGTATTAGTTATGCAAATCCTGCCTGCTGAATACTGCAGTACAATCTGTTTTGTAAATTCAACCTGATGGAACCAGGCAAATGCATAAGAAGGACTCACATAAGCATAACTACAGGGATTATGGGAACTGAAGGAATAGAGATGTAACTATGAATAACTAGAAGACTTAGCTGGTGTTGCCCGGGTCCAGCCTGGGGACATAAAGGGAGGGGGAAGGGATGGTTCCTGCTGGGCCTGGTGGTGTTCCTGGGCCTGGCCCAGGGGGCAGAGGTGGGGCCGTGCAGGCTGACTCCCCATGAAACTCCCCAGTCTTGAGCTGGGGAGAGAGGGGGGGAGGCTGCACAGGCTGGCCAGTCACAGCTGTACCGAGCAATCCAGTCATGTGGCAGAGCGAGCTGTGGCTGCTTGGGAGGGGAGGGGGGACACACTGGCTGGCCTCTGTGATGCTTCTGAGGGGGGTGGATTTCCCCCATCCACGCTAAGGCCAGGCCTGGCAGGGAGGAGTTGGGTCAGGGCAACCACTTACCTGGGCTGGTGGTTGGCAAGATGGTGAGCCTTGTTTTCAGCTGGCCACTCCCTTCCTGATGTAGCTCTCCCCAGTGGTCACTCTGTAGTAGAGCTATCCCCTGCACTCACTGCTCCCCGTGGTCACTGTGCAGTATCGCGTCCCTCCGATCAACCCCCTCCCTTTCTCTGTTATGGAAAACAGTCGAATCCAGACACAACCAAATCCTCACCTTGCTTTAAGTTAGGATATGAGGAAGCTGCAAACCAGATTTGGTGGTCCTAGCTCTTACCATTTAAGAGGAGTTCTTGAGCAAACCGACTCACTGACAGATGGAGTCAGAGAGACACACACAAATCTCTAAAATACATATAGATTGTCCTCAAGGTGGGTATACTGGTAACTTCGGTGCAGTATAAAGCATTCTAGTCTGTAGCTATGAACAAAAAACAACTCAGCAACGTTTAAGAAAAAAAGAAAACAGTCTTACCTTTGCGGAGCCGTATCCAGACAATTGTCCAGCCTGTGCACCTCCTATGGACTTCACTTGGAAAGGTCCAGGCTCTGGAGGTTCATCCCCTTATTCGGCTTAATCAACTTGGAATTCAAATTTGAATATGTCAGCAAAGTTATTGAAGACTGAGCTTTATTTTCATGCTGCATATACTTTAATATTTGGAATTGTATTTTATATTTATCAGCTGAATGGAACTTTTCAGATGAATGCAAATTCTGTAATTCTAAATCCAAGAAAGGGAAAGGATGTGTGTGTGCAGAAATCAAGTTACGTGGGAGGTGTAAGATTCAGGATAGGAGGCTGGGAGATAGAGAGGCCACTCATGGTGGTGAGGATGGCACTGCTCCAGTGGCCACTCCTCCCAGGGGGCCAGGGCAGTGCTCCCTTGCTAGTGGGCCCACTCTAGCAGCCACTCCCATGTTCTGGGGGCTACCGCCTCATCTAACTACCCCCTTTTAGCATTGCAGACTGTCTGGAGAGGTCCAGGCTCTGAAGGTTGCCCCCTCATCCAGTCAACACCCGCATGAGGCTTACAGGCTGGTGGGGGAGGATCCAGGCTCTGGTAGCTACTCTCAGAATTGGATCCCTTCTCTCTGTGCTCCTCCCTTTTGAATCTCTTCTCTCTCTGCCCCCTCCATTTCTATGGAAAACTGTCCCATCCTGGCACTTCTCATTTTGCGGGCACAATCAAACCCTGACCTTGGTTTAAGTTAGGGTAAGAGGAAGCTGCATAGCAAATGTGGTGGTTCTAGCTCTTACAGTTTGGGAGAAGCTCTTGAATGAACAGACTCACAGATGCACAGACAGACAGACAGATGAACTCTAATTATATATATATATATATATATATATATAGAGAGAGAGAGAGAGAGAGAGAGAGAGAGAGAGACTAGAGTCTAGGGAACCACATAGTTATTGGATAAGATTTGAGTTACATATTGACCTGGCTAAGTAACTGATCTCTTGGGATTGGAGGAACCTATATGTGATGAAATTGGTTTTCAGTAAACACTCATCAGAGAGTCTAGTGTCTGGGAGATGAGACAAGATTTGGGATGCTTAAGGAGACTGCCTTTCTGTCCTCTTGTTAAGCAGCGTGGTGAGATGGATATTTACATTTGTTACTGGCTTGGTATAATCTTATATTAGAACAACTACCAGCTTCAGGGATGAGCTGATCCAATTTCTCAGCAGTTTGTCCTGAAACTGGTGTTCTTGCCTATGACCCACTGAGGCCCAGTGACATATGGGCAGAGTGAAAGAGACTGTTTGTACACTTTCGTATCCACATTATTTTTGCTGTGAATATGATGGACTCTGTGTTCTCCTGGAAAATAGATGAAATGTGTCTATCATTAAATGAAAAAATCACATAGGAGTGAAGGAAGGCATACACTGTTTTGACTAGGTTTTCAGTTGTGGTCTGAAAAGATATTGTGTTTTTCATACCACAAAAAACAGTTTCTCAGAGGACATCCTCAATGCCCTTTGAGCCAGCTAGCAGATGAATAGATGTTCCACTACATGGGTGAAAAAAATCAGTTGAGTAATAGGCACATGTTATGCTGTGACTCAGAATTATGACAATATTCAACAGATATCACCTGTTGGAGCTAAAACAGGACTGAACAGTGAAAGAGCCCATTAGGCTTAGAGAAGGTTTTATCTGTACAATTTATTAGCATTTAACAATATGCATTCACTGCAGCATCTGCACGTAAACAATGCAAAACTCTGATCTACCATAGATCATCGCTAAACTAATTACAGAAGCTTTGCCTACTACTGTAGTTACTGTGTTCACCTAATCCAGTTATCTTAAACTGAACTGCAAATGATACCAAGCTGGGAGGGGTTGCAGGTGCTTTGGAGGACACAAATAGAATTCAAAATGATCTTAACAAATTGGAAAATGGATGCAGTTCAATAAGAATAAAGGCAAAACACTACACTTAGGAATAATTAATTGCGTAAGTACACAGAAGTGAAAGGACTGCTTAGGAAGGAATACTGCAGAAAAGGATCTGGTGGTCATGGTGGATCACAAACCAAATGAGTCAACACTGTAATCTTGTTGCAAACAAAAAGTGACTGTAATTTGGGATGTATTAGCAGAAATATTGTAAAGAAGACACAAGGGCTACGTCTACACTGGCATGATTTTCCGGAAATGCTTAAAACGGAACAGTTTTCCGTTATAAGTATTTCCGGAAAAAGCGCGTCTACATTGGCAGGATGCTTTTCCGGAAAAGCACTTTTTCTGGAAAAGTGTCCGTGCCAATGTAGACGCGCTTTTCCGCAAAAAAGCCCCGATCGTCATTTTCGCGATCAGGGCTTTTTTGCGGAAAAGAAATCTGTGCTGCCTACACTGGCCCTTTTCCGGAACAGTTTTCTGGAAAAGGACTTTTGACCGAACGGGAGCAGCATAGTTTTTCTGGAAAAGCACTGATGATTTTACAGTAGATCGTCAGTGCTTTTCCAGAAATTCAAGGGGCCAGTGTAGACAGCTGGCAAGTTATTCCGGAAAAGCGGCTGATTTTCTGGAATAAGTGGCCAGTGTAGACACAGCCAAGAAGTAATTCTTCTACTCTACTCATCTTGGGTAAGGCCTCTACAGGAGTCCAGAGGAGAGCCAGAAACATGATTACAGGTCTAGAAATTATGATCTATGAGGAAAGATTGGAAAAAATGGGTTGAGTCAGGATAAATGAGGACTGGGCAGCGAGGACAGTGGAGATGAATGTAGGAGATAGCTGTGTAGAGAGTCTCTGGGTTAAGCTAAAAGGGGTAAAAAACGAGGGTGATATCATGCTAGGAGTCTACTACAGGCCACCTAGCCAGGTGGAAGAGGTGGATGAGGCCTTTTTTAAACAATTAACAAAACTATCCAAAGCCCAAGATTTGGTGGTGATGGGGGACTTCAACTATCCAGACATATGTTGGGAAACTAACACAGCGAGGCACAGGCTATCCAATAAGTTTCTGGACTGCATTGGAGACAACTTTCTGTTTCAGAAGGTTGAAAAAGCTACCAGAGGAGAAGCTGTTCTGGATTTGGTTTTAACAAATAGGGAGGAACTAGTTGAGAACTTGAAAGTGGAAGACAGTATAGGGGACAGTGATCACGAAATAATAGAGTTCATGATCTTAAGGAAAGGTAGAAGGGAGACCAGCACAATTGAGGTAATGGATTTCAGGAAGGCAGATTTTGATAAGCTCAGAGAACTTGTAGGTAAGGTCCCATGGGAAGCAAGACTGAAGGGAAAAACAACTGAGGAGAGTTGGAAGTATTTCAAAGGGACGTTGTTAAGGGCCCAAAAGCAAACAATTCCGCTGTGTAGGAAAGATAGAAAATATGGCAAAAGACCAGCTTGGCTTAACAAGGAGATCTTGCACGATCTCAAAATAAAAAAGGAGTCATATAAAAAATGGAAACTAGGACAACTAACAAAGGAGGAATATAGGCAAGCAACACGGGAATGCAGGGGCAAGATTAGAAAGGCAAAGGCACAAAATGAGATCAAACTAGCTACAGGCATAAAGGGAAACAAGAAGACCTTTTATAAATACATTAAAAGCAAGAGGAAGACCAAGGACAGGGTAGGCCCACTGCTCAGTGAGGAGGGAGAAGCAGTAACAGGGAACTTGGAAATGGCGGAGATGCTCAATGACTTCTTTGTTTCGGTCTTCACCGAGAAGTCTGGAGGTGTGCCTAACGTAGTGAATACCAGCAGAGAGAGGGTAAGTTTAGAAGATAGGATACACAAAGAACAAGTTAAAAATCACGTAGGAAAGTTAGATGTCAGCAAGTCACCAGGTCCTGATGAAATGCATCCCAGGATACTCAAGGAGCTGATAGAGGAGGTATCTGAGCCTTTAGCTATGATCTTTGAAAAATCATGGCAGACAGGGGAAATTCCAGAAGACTGGAAAAGGGCAAATATTGTGCCCATCTATAAAAAGGGGAATAAGAACAACCCAGGAAACTACAGACCGGTCAGTTTAACGTCTGTCCCAGGGAAGATAATGGAGCAGGTAATTAAGGAAATCATATGCAAACACTTGGAAGGTAATAAAGTGATAGGGAATAGCCAGCATGGGTTTGTGAAGAACAAGTCATGCCAAACTAATCTGATAGCTTTCTTTGATAAGATAACAAGCCTTGTGGATAAGGGAGAAGCGGTGGATGTCATATACCTAGACTTTAGTAAGGCATTTGATACGGTCTCGCATGATATTCTTATTGATAAACTAGGCAAATATAACTTAGATAGGGCCACGATAAGGTGGGTGCATAATTGGCTGGATAACCGTAGTCAGAGAGTTGTTGTTAACGGTTCTAAATCCTGCTGGAAAGGGATAACAAGTGGAGTTCCTCAAGGGTCTGTTTTGGGACCCGTACTGTTCAATATCTTCATCAATGATGTAGATATTGGGATAGAGAGTACGCTTATTAAGTTTGCAGATGATACCAAACTGGGTGGGGTTGCAACTTCTTTGGAGGATAGGGACATAATTCAAAATGACCTTAGCAAGTTAGAGAAATGGTCAGAGGTAAACAGGATGAGGTTTAATAAGGAGAAATGCAAAGTGCTCCACTTAGGAAGGAACAATCAGTTCCATACATACAAGATAGGAAGCGACTGTCTAGGAAGGAGCATGGCGGAAAGGGATCTAGGGGTCATAGTGGACCACAAGTTGAATATGAGCCAACAGTGTGATGCTGTTGCAAAAAAAGCAAATATGATTCTAGGTTGTATCAACAGGTGTGTTGTAAGCAAAACTCGTGAAGTCATTCTGCCGCTCTACTCTGCACTAGTTAGGCCTCAGCTGGAGTACTGTGTCCAGTTCTGGGCGCCACATTTCAAGAAAGATGTGGAGAAATTGGAAAGGGTACAGAGAAGAGCGACAAGAATGATTAAAGGTTTAGAGAACATGACCTATGAAGCCAGGCTTCATGAACTGGGCTTGTTTAGTTTGGAAAAAAGAAGATTAAGGGGGGACATGATAGCGGTTTTCAAATATCTAAAAGGGTGTCACAAGGAGGAAGGAGAAAATTTGTTCCTCTTGGTTTCTGAGGACAGGACAAGGAGTAACGGGCTTAAAGTGCAGCAGGGGAGGTTTAGATTGGACATTAGGAAAAAATTCCTAACTGTCAGGGTGGTCAAATATTGGAATAAATTGCCAAGGGAGGTGGTGGAATCTCCCTCTCTGGAGATATTTAAGAACAGGTTAGATAGACATCTGTCAGGGATGGTGTAGACGGAGCTTGATCCTGCCTTGAGGGCGGGGGGCTGGACTCGATGACCTCTCGAGGTCCCTTCCAGTCCTATTATTCTATGATTCTATGATCTTAAAGTATATAAAAGGTAGCTATATAGAGGAGGGAGATAATTTTTCTCCTTAACCACTGAAGACAGGAAAGTAATAGATTTAAATTTCAGCACCAGGGGGAAGGGGAGACAGTTAGGCTAGACATTAAGAAAAGCTTCTTAACTATAGGAGGGATTAAGCACTGGAACAAAATACCTAGGGGTGGCTATGGAATCCCTATCAGTGGACGTTTTTAAGACTAGTTATACAAATATTTTTCAGGGATGGGCTAGATACTAATTAGTCATGCCTTGTGTGCAGGACTGGATGAGCTGAACTAACATGGTCTTTCCTGGTCTACATTTCTGTATTTCTGTGATTCACTGGCTTTTTTGTTCTTAAAGAAATCAATTACCAGGATCTTTTCAAAGCCATAAAAATAAAATAAAATGGTATGGTACAGCCTGGAGTTCTAGAATATTTAAAAAGCTATGAATTAAAAATAACTCACTTATAGAAATACTGACAAGAGAAGGATGATACAGATCAGTCAATGTGGCTTTTTAATTCCTTTCAGGATTTATGGATTTGCCAAAATGTGGGCAGTTTGTGAACTCATGATTTGTACATGCTTTAGTCAAATTCTCATTTCTGGTTTTATTTGACAAGTCCTTTCATTTTTGAAGTGCAAAAGACATGAAAGTACGTGGATCATATACATTCATTAAGTATTTTAATTGCTGAATCAAAAATTGGCAATGTGTGCACTTTAATGGAACTTAATGGTTCCATAATTGCACAGCGATGTCAAGGCAAATCGATTGCTGATTATGTTCAAGAATAGCTCTGCACATTTCAACTGAACTTCAAGCACAGAAACATTCCCATAAGTGTAAAATGTTGCCAAAAAACACTTTCATTATCACTGTTAATAAATGTTGGGACTAATGTTCTTGGTAAAAACTTTTATCCTTTACACAAATATTGTTTCTTTTATTTTTTCCTAGTACTTCATTAAATATATCTCTGGGATCTGAGAAGCAATTTTATATTTCTAGTGTAAGGCATTAAAGCAACTTGTGTATTTCTTTCTATTGGTATCTTTTATTAATTGTTAGCTTCAACACACTTTACTCATTTTTTTAAAGAGTGACAACTTGTGAAACTGACCTTTCTAAATTAAAATTCCTTTTGGCTCGTTCACAAGGTATTATTTAAAAACAAGCAGACTGTAATAAGTTCCACAACCCAGATGGGCAATGGCAATTTGATAGCTATGAATAGAACAGCTGAGATGAAGCTGAGTTCTTTCTAGTGAGATGAGAGAAGATAAAAAATACAGGTTTCAAGAAACTGTTATTATTTCTAGAGACTGTGTTGGAACCAGTATCTTGAAAACAACTATACTTTACTTAGGGGAAGGTGGATTTTGGAATCTGAATCTAGACCTGGATCTGAATTTGCAGCTCAAACCCTTTCCTAACTATAGCATTTCTTTTCATACTGCTATTTCCTTGGCTGTGATCTCCTGGATGCTCTGTAGGTCTCTAGCATGGTGGAGACAATTACATGGTTCTTAATGAAAAAACATGTCTTGAGGTTCTACCAATGGGTGAAGGCAAGACTATTTCTATTGTGACTGATGGGTCTGTTCCTGATGTCAATCTAGAAGAACCGCACGGCATGTGATAGAAGCACACCTCTCCCTGCTTCAATATTGTAAAGCTGGTCGAGAAAAAAACACAGGATAAACTATGCTCCTATCTATGGGCTTTGTCCGATGCCCTTTTAAGCCAATGGAAAGCCTTCCATTGATTTCAATAGGCTTTTTGATCAGACCACACACCAGGGTGTAGCATGGCAGACAACATTAAGCCCTCCAGCTGGAGAATATTCTACTACCAGTAAACCCGGTACTTGTATTTGCAAAAGGAACATTTGGAGCACGAGATTACAGCCTGCACTTTAGCAGCATTACTGTGTGCGAAGTTGGGCAGCAAAAACCACAGTACCTGAACAACAAAATTCAATGCACAGCTGTGGACTGTGAACCATTATATAGCCTCGGATGTTGGGGTCCACAATATAGAGACGTGAGTTCTCTATTTCTCTGCTAGTTCTTGTCATATGAAAGAAAATAACTGAATCACTGAAATAAGCAATGAAAACGAAATATACGGTCGAACAGTCTAGTTCTCTGCCAATTTGTATTGCTCCTTGCAAGGACCAGACATCTGTGGGCCGCTGAATGCTTACCAAATCAGCCAGCTGGTTCCCAGCCAGTTTCAACAGTCTTGCAAGCTGCTGAATGTCAGAAATATTTTGCAACTTGAAAGAAGCCTTAATTGAAATGGTTTCACTTATATTTACAATTCTTTAAAGCAGCATACTGTATTTCTCGGGTGCCCTTTTCCTGGCAAAATAGATGTGATAGGAAAGCAGTAAGACCACTCTGCTACCTGCATTATCCCACAATGATCCAAACTCCATTTTGTTCACTTGTATAATCCTAGGAAATGAATGACTTATCCCATCTACTCAAGAAGCGAGCTCTGAAGCTGATCAAATATTCTGAGAGCTGCCATTGCCACTTTGACAACATCAGCTGACAAAGGACCAATCTGGTTTGGTGGCCTGGGAGTCTATTAGCACTCCCTTTTGGAAGTCTGCTGTTTGACTTAGATTGGAAGTGTCATTATTATCTCATTTCTTCACAACTACAGGAAGCTCTCACCCTTCCCCAGGGATACTTTCTTAAGATCACTGCAAATGGCAAAATCTGCGAATAATGGGGTCATTGGATGTTCCCAACACAAAACAATCACAGTTTCCCACCCACTTCTAGTTTCTGGCAGTGACCACATACAATAGTGATGTACTGTGAGTTTCATGATATTTATATCTATGATTATGTATCACAGTGTCATATTCCCAGGGAAATTTCCTGGTACTGTACGCCTGCGTTACTAGAGTGCACTGAAAGAAAGCATCATCACGCTGCATCATGTACTTGGGCTGGTGCAAATGTGCACCTTTCTGCTGTGCAATGTTATCAGTCAATCTAACCTTCGCCTTGCTTTAACAATTAGCTGGGGTTTGATCCAGGGCTGAGAAGGTTAGTGACATCTGAAAGAGGGCTGAACTGCTTTTCTGCAGTGAGCGCTGAGGGCAAGGAGCTCTGACTGAACTGGAATTTTAGCTGAGAGGTGTTGGACCAGATTAGCAGCACTTCTATAGTGGCATAGTTTCATTACTAATGGAGTAGTAATGAAGGCTGGTCCCGTAACTTCACTTTTTTTCCTAGCAAAGAGGGATATTTATGCGAGGCTGTTTTTATAATGGAGTAAAGAAGTTCTCTAGATTAGCTGTAGTCTTTACAAGGTTATATGATAGGATGTCTGAAAGACTTTGGGGACTTTGTAGAGCTTTCAAATTGTTACAAGGACCAAGATAATGTGATCTACTTGATCAGGTATTCCCCATCTTCTTCTAGCCATGGTTACCAATTCATTTATTTTTTTCTTTCCATTGGCATCGATCCCAAATCTTTTGTGCTCATATTCCAGAATCTTTCAAGCTGTCATTGTCCGGGGGGTGGGACGGGTCAAAGATGATCCAGTAGATAATAGATTATATAAGAGTATGTCTACACTAGCTCATTAGTTCGAGCTAGGTAGGCAAATGAGGGCAACCGGAGTTGCAAATGAAGCCCGTGATGTAAATATCCCGGGCTTCATTTGCATGTTCACGGGCGCCGCCATTTTAAAATCCCCCTTAGTCCGAACTCTGTGCCCACGGCTACACACAGCATGGAGTAGGTAGTTCGAATTAGAGATCCTAATTCGAACTACCATTACTCCTCATTCCACCGTGTAGCCCCGGGCTTCATTTGCAACTCCGGTTGCCCTCATTTGCCTATCTAGCGCGAACTAACGAGCTAGTGTAGACATACCCTAAGACCTGCCTTACTCATGAGAGCAGTCCCAAATCCATGGGAACTGTTCATGTAATTAAGGCAAGTAGAACACAGTCTGATAAAATAAAATAAAATATGATTGTGCTAATTACATTCAATGGTCCAAATTCAGACTTAATTTGAATGGGTATAATTTGACTGACTCGACAGAGTTACTTATTTGTTCCTACTGAGATCAGGGCTTTATTTGGCACAATTTATTAGGTAAACTCGCTTACAAAAAGAAAGTAAAATTTAGATTTTCTTCTAACACGTCCTGTACAATCCTCAGCATGTTTTCATCAACTCCTTGGATGGAAGTATTGGCAAATTAAGTCCCGATAATAAGTCACATTACTTAATTGGTTAATATATATGCACTTCTCTGTGAAGTTAGTTGGATGTGTTTGTGCCTGCTCCTTAAATATAAACATTAACATAATAAGTTGCAAGAAAATATCCACCAGTTATCAGCCAGATTCTATTATCCCCACTCACGCAGTGTAGAGGACCTGACTGCTTGAGTTCTCCTAAGCTTTTTAGAGGGACTACTATACGTAAAATTTCCACACCCACAACCTGAGGTTAGGATAAAGGGCTGCAGTTCAGCTCCCCACAGTAGCCATCGCAGGCAATAGTAGATTAGAGAGATGCTCACAGCTCTTTTCTGCAATTCTTTATGGTGTGGTTCAGCACAGAATCACTGTAATTCTGGATCCTGTGGACTTTCCCCTGCGCCAGGCTCACTATTTTAGGACAGTATGTAGACTCCTTATGATACACAGATGTACAGCCCTTCTCTTGGGAACACAATAGCACATCCTAATGCCTGGATTACGTGGTTTACTCTTTTGAATTACCCTTTTATTGACAATGTTTCTCAGTTGCTGACAGTAGTATTCCTAGGAGACCACTCCTCTAACTTATAACCACTACAAATAAGGGGGTGTCAATCTGACCACTAACCAATTACACTATTGACTGAGCTAATGTGGGAGATGCATTGGGCCCTATGTAGTTCTCAGGATTCAGGTAAAAGTTTGCTTCAGTCCTTTAACAGGTTTACATCAGACTTTTATGGAATATGGATTTATCCTCTTTTTTTTATTTTAACTTTTTTATTTTAGCAGCTGGGTGCAGCTGATATATATCTTTATAATATAAATGAATATAGGGTACATTAGAGAAAAAGGTATATAATGTATTAAAAAAGTACTTATTTGGACTATATTCCTCTCTCTCCAGAAAAAAAAAGTCCTGTGTTTTCTTTCATTTTAGACTGTACACTCCCCAAGGCATGGAATATAGGATTTATCAATGTAAACAATAAATTTAATCATAACAATTGTAAATCTTACACTCTCTAATATTTCTCATTAGGGAAAACAATGCAAACACTTGTGAAATATCCAGCATAGTACAATGCAGGTTATGTCAAGCAGAGCAGGACGCTTTTGTTCATATTCTTCCCCATGTTATTCTCTGGATTCTTACACATTATTTTTTGGCAAAAGTACTAAAATATGTAATGAAAGTCATGAAGACCAGATTTATATCTGTTTCTTTATAACTGTTGATGAAGTGAATTCTTCAGAAAGAAACAGAAAATCATGCACAATGCACAACCTATGTGATTTCCATAACAACAGTGGGCATTACCGAGGCAAGGATAATAGTGTTCCACATAATGGTTTTGAATTAGTAAGCCTAATCACATTCTATCCAACACGGAGAAGGCCTACTTACATTAGAGAAGTTTCCAGCAGTGTAGTTGCACTGATGTCATTTCCAGGAGTAAATAAGACTGGAACAAGTCCTATTTTGCATTAGTAAAATGGATTGACATTACAGGTTTGCATTGGTGTGTCTACGTCTGTACAAATCTGCCTAATGTAGATATGACTGAAATGATTGATCTGCCTTTCAATTTATCGTTTCCAAAATATGGCCCAACATGATATTTCAGAAAGTTAAAGCATCATCATTCTAATTAGGCTCGAATGAAGATAGATACTCTGTCTAAACATATGTTTTAACCTTGAAATAAGATTTTTCAGATCAGGACAAATTACACAAAATTATTTAAGTGTCACCAACTTGCATGTGGATGTCAGGTAATTGCAAAATATCAGAAAGAACAAGTAACTACATCGGTGGGTTCTCTTTTCCATTGTTAAGTACCTGAAAAAAATATTTGTACAATTCAGGCTTAGCTGGGTAGGGTTGCCTTTTTCAAAGATTTTATGATTGCATAAGTCTTCATAAAACTCCATTAGTATTACTCTTGGGAACAATCCAAAAGGAGCACATCTGGAGTAAATGGAAATATTATGTCAGTATTTTTCAAATATACTCTGTTGCTCATAAGCTAGAACTGTTCAATACAAGGACAATACAATGCCACCAAATGTAATTGAATGATCTCCTTTATTACATATTTTCCAATGTTTTAAAGAAAAAGACCCCAATTGAGCAATTGATTTAAGTAACTGTCTAGCTTTAAGCATATATATTAGTTCACCCAGCCCACAAATAGCAACTCTTTGCCTCTGATTAGCAAAAATACTTAGGCATATAATGGTAGATTTTAAGGCCATGGGAACTTTATGATCATCTTGTCTAACCTCCTGCATAATACATGCTATAGAATCTCACTCAGTGTAAACTGTGTAAAACTTTAGAGCCTACACGTCCACTCCGTCCTTCTTCTTGTCCACTCAGACAAACAAGTTTGTTTACAATTGCAAGAAATAATGCTTCCTGATTCTTGTTTACAGTGTCACCGTAAAACAGGTGTTGGCATGGCACTGTTGTAGCCAGCATCACAAAATATTCACCTGCCAGATGCATTAAAGATTTGTATGTCCCTTCACACTTCAACCACCATTCCAGATGACATGCCTCCATGCAGTTAATGGAGTCTGATCAATAATGATCCAAAGCAGCTCAGACCAAAGCATGTTTTTTTATCACCTGAGTCAGATGCCTCCATTTACATTTCAATTGGTATTCTACTATTTAGCAGTGCAATTAAAACTGTGATTAATTGTAAATAATTTTAAAATCATGATTTTTTTTAGTTAATTTCATGAGTTAATTGTGATTGACAGATCTGATTTCCATACAATGTTTTGCTTTTAACAAATTGGCATTTTCCATTGAAAAATTTCCAACCAATTCTAACTATAACTTCTGATTAAGCCAAATCACATTGTTTACATTCAGCTTGATATAATGACTCTAAGAGATGGAACTAGACTAGAAGGGATAGAAAATTCACCACTGTCCTTTATAAATTATTCCAGTCGTTAATTATTTGTACTGTAAAAAAATCATCTTATTTCTAGTGTGAGTGTATTTAGATTTGACTTCTTAAGGCAGGTGCTTTAGACCTCCATTTATTTTTACAGACCTGTTCTGAACCCTTTCCAGTTTCTCAGCAACATTTTTTGAACTGTGGACATCAAAACAGAATTCATTATTCATGTAATGATCTTGTTAATGGTAATATAAGGGTAATATCATCTCCCTATTGCTACTTAATCTTCCCCTGCTTATGACTTAACTTAAGACTTAAATGCATATTTAAAGTTAAGCACATGCTGATGTGCTTTGCTTAATTGGAATCT
Organism: Pelodiscus sinensis; assembly: GCF_049634645.1. NCBI lineage: Eukaryota > Metazoa > Chordata > Testudines > Trionychidae > Pelodiscus > Pelodiscus sinensis. The sequence continues at coordinate 210,145,809 of NC_134712.1, read as the reverse complement.
TAATGATCCCTTACTTTCCTAAAAGCCAATGAAAATAGTTGGGCTTTGAAGCATGCCTGGAGGATAAACAGATAAAGGACTATTTCATACCAAGTGAGTTGAGGAAGTAAATTCCAAATTCCTGAAGTTTACAAAGAATCACCCACCAACATCCCCTTCTCTTTAAACCCTTAAGGATTGAGTGCCATGCTCACACCTGTAGCCACATGGCACAGAGACGTACATTCTGCTTTTCTTCTTGAAAAAGTATGAAGTGATTAAAACAACCTGGTAACATGACCCAAGAAACTGACTCATATTTAATGTTTTTCTGTTTTCTTTAGAGAACATCTGAATTGTTTTTATGTAAGGGTTGGTATCAGAATAGTATAGAGGTAAGTATTAAAAAGTACCATTCTTAAATTGCATTTCAGTAGAATGTCAATGACATGCAAATATCTTATTGATTCTTTTGAGCAATTATTTCTTCACAAATGATACTTTTTTATGGGTAAGAAAATAATTTTGGCATCATGTTTTATTACAGCCTTTTTCTCAAACATATAGAGGGGAATACTACCAAAAGTGCTCCATTGTTTGGTTTAATATTTAATGTTTGGTATATTATTAACACTTTTGGTATTTGGGCCAGGTGTTCTTGTTGCCATGGTTGGCTTTTGAAAGCAGCAGGAAACTCACCAGCGTATAGATGCCCAATATATCAGAACATTTGGCAATCTAGTCTATTTTAAGAGGATTCTTGCATAATAAATAATGGGATGACCCAGAGAAGTTTTTAAATAAACCTTGCTTCTCCTATTCTTATTCAGACTTGTTGAGTCTTCAAAATTGGCCTAGGATATTCCAAGAACATTTTCTCTTTTGAGATTCTCAATTATTCCTGCATCTGGCAGCACTAAGAACACAGGAATGTTCTTGTGTTTATCTGGTCCTTCTGTTTCTGATCCCCGCTTGGAACTGGAAAATGCAGAGGGAAATGAAAACAAATATTTTAAAAAGTTAACTGAACTTTTGGAATTTCTAAACCGGATCAGATTTGCCCATTGTTTGAATTTTCATTAAATTCTTAGGGAGAGGAAACCTTCCTATTTTATCCAGGTCACATTCCTGGCCCTAATAACACATACTAATCTGTTAAATAAAATAACTAAAAATAGTAAGTTTGTTTCCTCAAAATATTTGAAATATGCTTGTTGCCTTGAAATTTATTATGAAAAAGTTCAAGCAATTCCAATTTTTCAATGAAAAAAACCTGAATATTTCATTTTTTCAGTTCACTCCTCCCGTTATTTTTTTTTTTCACTTTAAAAGGGGAGAGCGAAGCAAGAGAAAAGAAATGGGGAAGAAACTTTTTTCTTTAGTTTTTTTCATTGAAAAATACAAAAATATGCACACACAAAAAATTGAAAATTGTGTCTCAAATTTTTCATCTAAAAAGTTCTATTTAATTGGGAAAAAGTTTAAATGAAACATTTTGACTGACTGCAAAATAACTTTTGATTTTTATTATTCTATTTTAAAATTAAGATTTTAGAATGACCAAATTCCAAGGATAAGTATTTCACTGCCAGCTGAGGTGACCTAGCCACAATAACTCCCGCTGGAGTTAATAGGAGTTATATAACTATATTAGCTAGTGTCATTGAAAATCTCAACTGTAATCTCAGCCTGTAGGAGAGATTTGGACAATGACAAAACTAGTAAAGGCCATAACTGTTATACTTGTCAGAATGTATTCATGAAGTTATAGAATTCAAGTAAAGAAATAGTGAGGTTGTTGAGTGCTTTGTTCTGTTCTGTTTACCTAGAATCAAACATCCTGCTATACTGTGTGCCTGAGACAGAACATTTGACACCTGTAAACTAAACCCACAAAGACTCAAAAACACACTGGTAAAGAGGAAAACATTCCTCCAACTATTATCATATTGGTTTTGCCAGCTGTGAGGACTGTACAACATAATGCACTTTAATGGGTCTTAGAACATGCACTGGCAGGCGAGTAACAGCAAGGTAATGAAGAGTTGATTTAAGAATTAATAAACTGATATATGACAGGAAAAAATTAAAGCATTTTATCAAAAGGATGCTCACAGTTCAGAGGCCCATCTTGGTACACATAAAGGCTCTGCTGCTAGGAACAGGAATGAATTATAATATATCATATCTTCACTACACCCAAGATAGACCTTTTCATCAGTCATCCTCATCTTTTTCAGACTGTCAGTCAGGCTCAGGCCCTGCTACTTTGTTGTGGTCATTTCTTTTATTTTGTTAACAGTCTGATGTTAGATTTAGTGCAAGTGTTACCTATTTTTACTATTTGATACAGAAATAGGATAGGGATTTACAAAAAAATGATACACATAATTATGCAATTATCCTTAGAGCAGTGTCTCTCAAACTTTTTGGCCTGCAACCAACCCTGCTCAACACAGATCTTTCCACGGACCACCAGCCAACCACCCATGATGACAAAATGGGTGCAAAATGGGGTGGGGTGCAGGGTCTGGCCAGGAGGTAGGGTGTAGGAGTAGGTTGAGAGTGAGGATCTGACCAAGATATAAGGTGCAGAAGCAGGCTGGAGGTGGGAGTCTAGCTGAGATTCCAGCCAATGGGAGCAGTGGGGAAAGCCTTCAGGTGAGCTGTTTCCTGCACTGCCATTTTCCCAGTCTGGGGAGGGAGGAGAAGCAGCCTGCAGAGAGCTACTTCCTCCCCCTGAGAGCTGGATCCGGCCCATGAGGCTTGGGACTCCCCCTCACCCTCCATCTCCACAGCAGGAAGACAACCTTGAAGGGGGAATGCAGGGTTGGAGCACCAGCACTGGTTCCTTGATGCTGGGGCCAGCCGTGAGCCTGTGGAACACCTGCAAGATGTTCATGGACCACTAGTGGTCTATTGCTCACACTTTGACAACCAGGCTGTGTCTAGACTGCATCCCTCTGCCGAGAGATGGGTGCAAATCAAGCACTTTAGAAGTGCAAATGAGCCCGAGATTTAAATATCCCAGGCTTCATTTGCATGCTCACATTCTGATGCTGTGCAGATCAGGTTCAGTGTTGAAGACGAAATCTGCGGCTACACTTTACTTTCACTTTCGACACTAAGCCTGATCGGCACAGTGTCGGAACGTGAGTATGCAAATAAAGCCTGGGATATTTAAATCCTGAGCTCATTTGCACTTCCAAAGTGCTTGATTTGCATCCCTCTGTTGGCAGAGGGATGCAATCTAGACGTCGCCCCCACTGTCTTAGAGCTATTGAACCGGCTAGTGCACATGACTAAATACACTGGAAGTAATATGGACCCATTACTAAGCTTATGTTTGCTTTGCTCTCATTCATTCCAAGATGTGGACTTTTCTAGATCAATATAGCCATGGACTGGGAACTTGTTTTCTCTCAAAAGGCTAATCAAGGATGGGCCTAGTTATCTTACTTGTAGAGAAGAGGGGGCTGTTGGAGTTTGAATGTCAGCAGGTGGCAGCCTTCCATTGAGTCAGTAGGGAGCCAAGCTGGTTGGGTACATTACACTCTTGTCTGAATACTGTGTGGCTGCAGCATCTGTTCAATTATGCATGAAGACTTTTTTTGGCTGAGATGTTAAACTGAAGTCTTGGCTCTTTTGTGACCATGTAACTTTTTGAATAGATGGGATATTATTCTGGATTTTAGGAAATTTAGCTTGGATTGCTATACATTCATTAATTTTAATTTATTTATTTTTAAAGTGTAATATAGCATGATAACAGTCTAGAGAAACAATGGTGACCAAAGCCATAAATCCAAACTTGGAGCAATTATTAACACACTGAGGGTACGTCTACACTTGCATCCTAATTCAAACCAGGGATGCAAATGTAGGTGACCAAAATTGCTAACGAAGCGGGGATTTAAATATTCTGCACTTCATTAGCATGATCTTGCCGGCGTGTTACTCCGCTGAACAGCTGTTTCTAAAGTGAAAGTGCACGCCGGGACGTGTTAGTTCAAACCAAACCCCTTGGTTTGAACTAACATTACTCCTCTTTTTATTTAAATCCCCACTTCATTAGCAATTTTGGTTGCCTACATTTGCATCCCTAGTTTGAACTAGGGAGCAAGTGTAGACGTACCCTAGGAGACCAATGTATATTTGCTACCAAAAGGTGGAGAGTTTAGCTAATGCACTCTCATAGGGTATGTCTACACTACCCCGCTAGTTCGAACTAGCGGGGTAATGTAGGCATACCGCACTTGCAAATGAAGTCCGGGATTTGAATTTCCCGGGCTTCATTTGCATAAGCGAGGTGCCGCCATTTTTAAAACTCCGCTCGTTCGAACCCCGTGCAGCGCGGCTACACGAGGCACAAACTAGGTAGTTCGAACTAGGCTTCCTAGTTCGAACTACCGTTACTCCTCATTCCACGAGGAGTAATGGTAGTTCGAACTAGGAAGCCTAGTTCGAACTACCTAGTTCGTGCCCCGTGTAGCCGCGCTGCACGGGGTTCGAACGAGCGGGGTTTTAAAAATGGCGGCACCCCGCTTATGCAAATGAAGCCCGGGAAATTCAAATCCCAGGCTTCATTTGCAAGTGCGGTATGCCTACATTACCCTCCTAGTTCGAACTAGGAGGGTAGTGTAAACATACCCATAGAGAGAATAGAAATAAACATGGCCAGACTGACAGGATATCTAAGGTGGCTGCTGGAGCTTTGGAGAGCTGCAAGTGGGCTGGGGGTAAATCTAATTGATAGGAGTTGGGAGGAGAATTAATGGATGTTGATTGCGGAGAAAGGAGAAATTGCCCATTGTGAGAGCCCCAATTTGAAGTTTTTTGATTTTAGCTATAAATTACAGTCCAATAACAGAGAAAGTCCCTGCATGGTCCTGCTTTTCCTAATTGAAAACAAAAATGTAAATGGATGCAGCTGAACTGACTTCAACCAAGGTTTGTCCATTTCCTTTAGCAAAAAAATTGTCCAAAAGCATGTTGCCACAATAACTTGCTGTAACATGAGAGACAAAGTGAGTGAGATACTGTAATATGTTTTACTAGCCTATAAATTTCTCTCTCTCTCATCTTGGGACTTACATGGCTACATTACCACATTGTGGTAATGTGGCAGGTAATCTGACTTAAGATTCCATAGCAACTAAATGAACTCCTCATGACAACTCATCATTGCACTGTATATCATAGACTACATACTGGTGTTTGGATGCTGGAATTCAACATTGGTTATATTTTCAAAAATTACATTCTGAATGGTTTAGTATTTTTCTCTTTCTGAAACAATGGAGGACTTTTGACATGTATTTACATATTCTTTTGCTAATTCCCTTGGAGAACCATGGCTCATATTAAATGCAAAACTTGACAGATGTGGTAGCTAGGCAATATAAATTAAATTCCATAATCATTATCATGCAAATAGTCATTTTACTTCTGCTTTACTGTACATTTGCAGATAGCTTTATTAAGGAATGGCCTGGCACTTTAATACAAGGCACAGATTTAATCAGTTTAGTGGATTGGATTCCTCAGGAAAGTCAAATAGAGTTAAACAACCAACACCATAAGCCTTATTATTTGCTTATGAAGAACAGGGGCCGGATTTCCCACTGGTGTAAATCAGCATAGCTCCATTGACTTCAAAGGAGCTTGGTACATTTATACAAGCTAGGCATCTGACTCTCAATGTATAAACTCTTCTACATATGTGTGATCTGGAGTTATCTGTACGTCCTCTTTGTACTGGGCAGAAACAGAAAGGAATTAAGTATTTTTGTGCATATTGCAGTGTCAAACATCAACAAAGACTTTCCCTGTTTCTTGTGGAAAACAAAACTTCCAAAGGAACTAATTGTTGTATATTAAAAATTGTGGCCTTCTTGCATTTTGTATTATAAGTGTGGATCATTAAGTTAGCAAATATTTCCTAGACATGACAGTAAATGGACATAACAGGGCCTGACCCAATGCCTGTTAGAATTAATGGAAAGATTTTTAATCACTTCAGTGGACTTTAGATCAGGGCCTTATTCATCTTAGTGTAAATCGAGAGACACCCATTGCCACTAGTCGAGTTACAACATATTTATACTGGTATAATAGCTTTACAATAGTAAGTTACAACGTGGGTCATGTGACTCTTCTCCTTTGTTCAAGGAAATTATAAAGCAACCAAAAGTGGTTTGTAGCTTGGCAACAGCATCACAGAGAAAGCAGGAGACCTGAGCTTGGTGGCTTTGAGGGCTCATTAGTTCCACAGTTCAGGTTGTACCCTAGGAACTCTGTCTCAGTATCCTACAGAATCTTCTGCAGCAAATAAAAGCTGTCCTTCCCCCAGCAGAACCCCCAGAGGTGAGCAGAAAGCATCATGTGCCCATAGGCTGCAGCAAATCAGCCTAGCACAAAGAGGTGAAATGTACATGTCTCTGCACCATCACAGAGTTTGATTCACTCATGCTGGCTCCCATTGTCCTCAAAGCAGCCTTCTGGCCCCTCTGACTGACTCTGGGGAACTAAAATGACACACAGCCAGCCCAATGTCCCAAGAACATAAAGTCAGCCACATTTACAGATAAAGTCACTTTAGCACCTCTCCTGTCCCTCATCCCTCCTGATTTTCATTTAGAGCTCCCTGAGGCTGTGTCCAGACTCGAGGGTTTTTTCGAAAAAAGTAGCCTTTTTTTGAAAAAAACTTCTCTTGCGTCTAGACTACAGCCGCGTTCTTTCGAAATTAAATCGAAAGAACGCGGCTTTTCTTTCGATGGCGGAAAACCTAATTTCACGAGGAAGAACACTTTTTTTCAAAAGTGCTCTTTCGAAAAAAGGCGTTCTTGAATGCAAACAGGGCTTTTTCGAAAGAGAGAGTCCAAACTGCCTGGGTGCTCTCTTTCGAAAAAGCGGCTTGCTTTTTCGAAAGTACTGCTTGCAGTCTAGATGCCCTTTTTTGAAAGAGGCTTGCAGTCTAGACGTAGCCTGACTGAAGTTGAGGATCTGAACCTTTAAATCCATATTCCATTCATAAATGTTTAGGGTTTAACCTAAAGCCACTGAAGTTAAGGGAAAGACTCTTATTGACTTCAGTGGGCTTTTGATCAGTGGAATGAGGGCAATCAATGGGACACAGTCATACCAGGGTAAAAAATATACCAGAAGAACAGAACAGGTCATGCTGGTGGGGGAGTGGCGTTATACGTGAAAGAAAATGTAGAATCAAATGAAGTAAAAATCTTAAATGAACCAAAATTTTTCATAAAATCTCTATGGTTAGTAATTCTATGCTCTGATCATAAGAATATAGCAGTAGGGATATATTATCGACTACCTGACCAGGATAGTGATAGTGACTATGAAATGCTAAGGGAGATTAGAAAGCCTATCAAAATAAAAAATTTAATAATAGAGAGGAATTTCAACTATCCCCATATTGACTGGGTACATGTCTCCTCAGGACGGGATGGAGAGATAACATTTCTTGATTCCTTACATGACTGATTCTTGGAGCAGCTGGTTCTAGAACCCACAGGGGACAGGCAATTCTTGATTTAGTCCTAAGTGGAGCGCAGGATCTGATCCCGGGGTAAATATAACTGGACCACTTGGAAATAGACCATAATATAATAAAATGTAACAGCTCTGTGGTGGGAAAAATACCTCAGCAGCCCAACACTGTGGCATTTAATCAGAAAGGGGCATTACACAAAAATGAGGCTAGTTAAACAGAAATTAAAAGGTACAGGGATTTTACAAAAATAAAATCCTGCAAGCTGCATGGAAACTTTTCAAAGACAGCATAATAGAGACTAGGGATGTTAAATTTAGATTAATGGGCTAATCAAATAGTCCTCAAGCAGTCCCCGGCTGGCCCCATGCTCTCCACAGAATTTCAAAGTGGCAGCACTGCATGGAGCTCACGGTAAGCTGGGGAGTTCCTGGGCTCCACGCTGTGCTGCCACTTTGAAATGTTGCATGCAGCCAGAGCCAGCTGGGTTGCATGCGGCATTAAAAAGCAGCAGACCCCAGGCTCCACGCACTGCTGCTACTCTGCAGCACCTCCTCTTCTTCCTCCCCATTGCTGCCTCTTTCTTATAGAGGCAGAAAGGCGGGGGAGGAGGGAGGGAGAGACAGGGACAGGAGAGAGAAGTGACTAGTCAACTAGTGTGTTAATTATTGGATAGTCGACTAATCATTCACATCCCTAATAGAGACCCAACTTAAATGTATACCCCAAATTAAAAAACACAGTAGAGAACCCAAAAAAGTGCCCACTGTGACTTATCAAACAAATAAAAGAATCGGTGAGAGATTAAAAGACATTGTTTAAAAAGCAGAAGTTAAATCCCAGTGAGGAAAACAGAAAGGAACATAAACTCTATCAAATTAAGTGTAAAAATAGAATAAGGGATGCCAAAATAGAATCTGAAGAACAGATAGTCAAAAAACAAAAAGTAATAGCAAAATGTTTTTTAAGTGCATCAGAAACAAGAAGTCAGCTCAATAACTAATGGGGCCCCTGGACGATCGAGATGCCAAAGGAGCACTCAAAGAAGATGAAGTCATTATAGAGAAATTAAATGAATTCTTTGTTTCAGTCTTCATGGCTGAGGATGTTAGGGAGATTCCCAAACCTGAGCCATTGTTTTTAGGTGAAAAATCTAAGGAATTATCCCACAGTAAGGTGTCATTAGGGGAGGTTTTGGACCAAACTGATAAACTTAAGAGTAACAAGTCACCAGGACCAGATAGCAGTCACCCAAGAGTTATGAAAGAACTCAAATGTGAAATTGCAGAACTATTAACTCTGGTTTATAACCTATCCTTTAAATCAGCTTCTGTACCTAATGACTGGAAGATCACTAATGTGACACCAATATTTAAAAAGGGCTCTAGAGGTGATTCTGGCAATTACAGACCAGTAAGTCTAACATCAGTACCGTGCAAATTAGTTGAAACTCTAGTAAAGAATAAAATTGTCAAACACATAGATGAACATAATTTGTTGGGGAAAAGTCAATGTGGTTTCTGTAAAGGGAAATCATGCCTTACTAATCTACTAGAATTCTTTGAGGGGGTCAACAAACATGTGGACAAGGGGGATCTAGTGTACTTAGATTCCAGAAAGCCTTTGACAAGGTCCCTCACCAAAGGCTCTCACATAAGTTAAGTTAGCGTGGGATAAGAGGGAGGGTCCTCTCATGGATTGATAACTTGTTAAAAGACAGTAAACAAAGGGTAGGAATAAATGTTAAGTTTTCAGAATGGAGAGAGGTAACTAGTGGTGGCCTCCAAAGGTCCATACTGGGACCATTCAACCTAATTATAAATGATCTGGAGAAAGGGAGAAAAAGTAAGGGGGCAAAATTTGCAGATGATACTAAACTGCTCAAGCTAGTTAAGACCAAAGCAGACTGTGAAGAGCTTCAAAAAGATCTCACGAAACTAAGTGATTGGACAACAAAATGGCGTATTAAAGTTAATGTTGGTAAATGTAAAGTAATGCACACGGGAAAAAATAATTCCAACTAGACCTACAATATGATGGAGACTAATTTAGCTATAACTACTCAAGAGGGAGATCTTCGAGTCATTCTGGACAATTCTCTGAAAACAGCCACTCAAAGGGCAGTGGCAGTCAAAAAAAGTAAACAGAATGTTAGGAATGATTAAAAAAGGGATAGAGAATAAGATGGAGAACATCTTATTTCCTCTATATAAAACCATAGTATGCCCACATCTTGAATACTGAGTACCGATGTGGTCACCTCACCTCAAAAAAGATATATTGGCATTGGAAAAGGTTCAGAAAAGGGCAACAAAAATGATTAGGGGTTTGGAATGCATCCCATATGAAGAGAGATTAAAAAGACTGGGACTTTTCAGCTTAGAAAAGAGGAGACTCAAGAGGAGGTGGGGGAGGATATGATAGAGGTCTATAAAATCAAGACTGGTGTGGAAAAGGTGAATAAGAAAAGTTATTTACTTGTTCCCATAACATAAGAACTAGGGCTCACCAAATTAAATTAAGAGGTAGCAGGTTTAAAACCAATAAAAGGACTTTTTTCTTCACATAATGCATGGTCGGCCTGTGGAACTCCTTGCCAGAGGCGGTTGTGGAGACCAGGACATTAACAGGGTTCAAGAAAAAATTAGATTTTATCATGGGGGAAAAGTAGGAATAGTGTCCCTAGCCTCTGTTACAGGCTGGGAATGGGTGATGGGAGAGGGATTGCTTAAAGATTCTCTGTTCTGTTCACTCTCTCTGGGACATCTGGCATTGGCCACTGTTGGAAGACAGGATACTCGGCTAGATGGAACTTTGTTCTGACCCAGTATGGTCATTCTTATGTTCTTATGTTAAGCCTTTACTATTTATTCCCCTTTCCTAATCCTATAAGAATAATACACTAATTCTTTTGTCATTTTAATATATTCCGATGGTGTTTCTCTCATAATGGAACTTAGAGAAAATAGCATTGTATGTATTAAACAGTCTCAAACCCACATGCAGTATTATTTGACTATAAGAATGTCAATATGATAGACGGGGAGGATGGGAAATTATTCACTTGTGATGATTCATTGCCTCCTGCATATGCAAGTACCATTCACCATTGACACATACTGCATTTTTCTATGTGTAAACAAACACTGTTATTAAGACCATAGCCAAAGGTAATCTTGGTTATTTAAGCAAACATTGCTGTGACTGAGGAAATCTATCTTTCTAGCTCTATATTGCAATGTGAACTGAGCTGCTTTAGGCTTGAAGCTGATATTTACTTCTGTGAACAGGACAAATAGTTTTTTCCCTCTTGTGGATCTGTATTGTAATAGTCTAAACATATGTTATAGGAAAATTACACTATGAATATGTTCAAAGTACAAATAATTCCATAAGGAAAAAAAGAATAGTTTAAGACACCTTTTACAGGACAGGGCAGACTCTAGTTTTATTTGTGTTGAGGTAGCACCTAGGGGATGTCTAGACTGGAATTAAAGGCTGGAGCCTGGGTTTTGGTGCGCTGTCATCATGCTGGGTCACAGAGTTTGGGTAGCAAAGTAAGTTTGAATGTCTACACAGCCATTTTACAGCCCCACCACTCTCAACCCATGAGCCCAGACCAGCTGATGCAAGCAAGCCATGAATATGTAATTGCTGTATGGATGAACAGTATAGACGTAATCCTTAAAGGCCTCATCTAAGACTGATGACCCATTCAGCCAGGTGCTAGATAGACTTTGCCCTAAAATTTGTAATCAGTTACTTCATTTTATCATTCACTTACTGGCTATGTCTAGACTGGCAAGTTTTTTCGCAAAAGCAGCTGCTTTTGCGGAAAAACTTGCCAGCTGTCTACACTGGCCACTTGAATTTCCGCAAGAACACTGATGATCTCATGTAAGAAATCAATGCTTCTTGCAGAAATACTATGCTGCTCCCGTTCGGGCAAAGGTCCTTTTGCACAAAAGCTTTTGCACAAAAGGGCCAGTGTAGACAGCTCAGATTTGCTTTGCACAAAAAAGCCCTGATCGCGAAAACGGTAATTGGGGCTTTTTTGTGCAAAAGCGTGTTTAGATTGGCACGGACGCTTTTCCGCAAAAAGTCCTCCCCATTGCAGCCCCGGGCAGGCTCCTGGGAGCCACCAGCCTGGTCCTGGGAAGAGGTGGAGGGCTGGGTGGCAGCGGTTAGCTGGCTCATGCCGTGCCAGGTACAGGGTCTGCTGGCTGGGCGCTGGCAGGCTTGCAACTGGCACAAGCACTGTAGCCAGACTGTGCCCCATTAAGGGCTCCGGGGCCAGGAGGGGGGCAAAAGAGTTTCCCTGGTTTGGCCCAGAGTGACCACCTGGGCAATCTGGGAAGGGCTAGCCTCCAACTAGTTCGAATTAAGTGGCTACACAGCCCTTAATTCGAACTACTTAATTCAAACTAGGTATTACTCCTCATAAAATGAGGTTTACCTAGTTCGAATTAAGCGCTCCACTAGTTTGATTTAAATTCGAACTAGCGGTTTGTATGTGTAGCCCCTATTAAAGAATTAACTTTGTAGTGTAGACATACCCTGAGTTCCCTGTGGGAAAACTCCAGCAAGAACAATCCCTCAACTGCAAATCAGTTGGCAAGGCAGCCATCAGACCATAAGAATATCACTAAGGATGTGTGTGACGCTATATTTATAATTTGTGCATAAATCTTTATGGAATTTCTACATGTTTGGGTAATCATAATCTTAATTGTAAGTTTAATAATATTGATAAAACAAATTAAATCTTGTACTTGTACATGCATTCATGGTCACAATTCTTAATCTTTACATGTTGCTAGAGACACTAAATCTGACTCAAGTAGCAGTGATGACTTTCACTCTGTTGAGCTTGAAATGTAGCCACCGGAACTGAACCCACAGTGCTGTAATATGAAATTACTAAATTCACTCTAAATCAAGAAAAGGCTACAAGTCTTAGAATCTAAATGGACAAGACAAGATCATGCAGTATCCATGTAGTATTATCCCTACTTTACTGGAAACCTGAAGTAAAGAGAGATTAAGTGATTGCCCAAGATCACACCGGTCATTTGTGTCAGAGCTAGAATTTGAAACCAGGACTCAAACACTTTAAACACAAGAGCATCCTTCCTCTTTTCACATACCTTTAATACTGACATCATCTCTGAATATTTAGTATTAGTGACAGAGTAGGCAAAATTTGGCCACAATTGTGGTTCATGTAGTTTTGCATAGTGAATCCTGTTTTATTGAAAAAGGGCATACTGGCCAAGGCACACAACCTATTGCTTGTGGAACAGTGTAAACCAGGATTATGTCTACCCTGCAGCTGGAGTGAGACTCCCTACCTAGAGTGACAGATTTGTGCTGTGAGGCTTGAGTTATTGCTCTAAAAATATCAATGTTGACAAGCCTATTCAGTTTGGAAATAAGACTCTGAAGCCTAGGGGGTTGGGTGGGCTTGAGAACCCAAGTTCTGCCTAAACCCCAACATACACGTTGCTATTTTTAGCATGCTAACTCAAGCCCCACTCGCACAAGTCTGTCTGGCAGATTTGCTCTCAACTGCAGTGTAGACATTCCCCAGCTGGGCAATCTGAAAGCAATTTCTGCAGACAGGTCCCTGATTTCAGAGGCAGTCCAGTGCAGCAATCTGGAATGATTATGAAAAATAACACACTCTACCTAGTATCTCTTTGTGTTATTCTGATATGGAATTCATCTTAGCTTGCTTTTGCCTCTAAATTTCCAATGTGCTGCTTCGTTTCACGTTGCCAGTGCAGATAGTCTTTTTAAATACTGTCAGGAAGTGGATGTGACATTCTATTCCATATTCTTTATGAAAATATGGTTATGATATGAATATGACATAACTGAGAAGGTCCAGAGAAGAGCAACAAGGATGATTAAAGGTCTAGAGAACATGACCTATGAAGGAAGACTGAAAGAATTGGGTTTGTTTAGCTTGGATAGGAGAAAACTGAGGGGGGACATGATAGAGGTTTTCAGGTATCTAAAAGGGTGTCACAAGGAGGAGGAAGAAAAATTGTTCTTTTTGGCCTCTGAGGATAGGACAAGAAGCAATGGTCTTAAGCTGCAGCAAGAGAGGTTTAGGTTGGACATTAAGAAAATCTTCCTAACTGTCAGGGTGGTTAAACACTGGAATAAATTGCCTTGGGAGGTTGTAGAATCTCCATCACTGGAGATATTTAAGAGCAGGTAAGATAGACATCTATCAGGGATGGTCTAGATGGTACTGGGTCCTGCCTTGAGAGTAGGGGACTGGAACTGATGATCTCTCGAGGTCCCGTCCAGTTCTAGGGTTCTATGATTCTATGATTCTACTTTGTGCAAAATAACTCATATAACATATCACTGGAAATGTTATCATTTCTAAATATGATTACTTTATTTGCATACATGTTTCATTGTTTGTGCCCAAAATTAGGAATACTGATTTAGTCTGTAGTTCAACTATGTTACTTTGGTTGATGCTCACTTCTAACACTTCAGATACTACAGTGGAAAAGCCAGATACAGCTGATGGCCCATCTGCAAAGACAATGGACTGTGAAAAGGTGTGTACTTCCTGGGGATGTTCCTCACTGCTACTGACTCATAATTCATGTGCGATGCTACAGAGTCAGGTAACCTGGCCACCTGATGGTCTTCATCTAGGAATGCTGAACTGTTCCACAGGGAGGTGGGGGAATCAAACAAAGGATTTCTGCCTTATTGGAATCCTGTATAAGATGGGGGAGGAAAACAATCAGTATCTTCATTTTGCTTCACTTTTGCCTCTCTATCCAGAGATACCTGAAAACCCCTGGAAACATAAGGACTTCAATTGATCGGTGGAGAAGAACTGCTAGACCAAGTCTTTACAGGCCATAATATATCTGGCCTATGAAGGACTCTACCAAAAGCAATATCTAGAGTGAGGAATTATTATTTGTAACCAATTTGTTTATTGACTCTAACTTAGTTTGTGTGCTTTGCTTTTTTTTTAAACAAACTGCTTTTTTCTCTTTGCTACCTCTTTAACCGCTTAAAATACACCTTTCTGTAGTTAATAAACTTATTTGTGTTTTATAATCTAACCCACTTTATGTAATTTCTGACCGCGGGTAGGGGGAGGAATGAAGTTGTGCATACCCTTCTCCACACTGAGGGAGGAGGTGACTTTTATATTATTTTGGGTTTGTATTCCAAGGGAAGTGGGCATCTGGGTGCTCTGGTAAGTCCTTTAAGTTAAACCTTTCCAGAGCTGATATCAGTCTCTGTATTGTTTTGCAGTTGGGTGGAGTCCTATCGGTGTATATGCTGGAGGAGGTTTAAGAGCCTGGTTGAGCAAGACAGAGTTAAAGGGTGCCCAGGCTGGAAGAAAAGGCAGGCTCAGTGGTATCTTAAATACATGAGGTTGCATCCCAGAGGGTCCAACCTGCCACAATGGGTTGAATCTTCTGGAACTAGAAATGAGGAAACGTAGTCTAGAATTTTAAGGTGAGACTATTAACTGGATGGGAATGCTAATGGGCCTGAACCTGTGAAGTGTTGAGTCAATTACAGCAGCTTTAATGGGAATTGAGTTCCCCCCACCTTGCACAGTGGTGCTCTCAACAATGAAATAGTTATTTTAGATACTGAAGTTATATCTTTACTGATAAAGTAACTTGGATGATTAAGAAATGAAGTCAAGCGCTTGGGTTAGCATCACCCAGACATGAGCATCTACACTCAAGTTATTGTATCACTTGTACCTGAGCATGGTTCTAAGACTTCTGAGACCTGAATCTTTAACTCTGTGCTACAGTAAACTGAGATGGTCTATGATTTTTTCCTAAAGAATTGTGGGAGAACTTGTCAGTCCTTCTGGGCAAAGAGGGGAATTATGGGTAGGTCCTGGAGGACTTGAGCCTCACTGCAATATGATTTAGCTGGCATCTTCACTCCAAAGTGAGTGGGTTACTAGACTGAGTGAAAGCAGCACCTAAACTTTATCCTGTAGTATCCTGTAACTAGCCTAGGTTGGAACTACCACTAAGCACATATCAGAAGTTTTTGTGTATGGCAGGAAGAGAGGCTGGAGTACCACTCAAGTATTGAGCACAATTTAATTCTGTAGTGAAGAAATACCTTTAAATTATCCCCTCGAGTCTTATGTTAATACCTGTCATCAGAGTCCAAGTGGACAGGGAGTTCATGGCAGGCTAGTGTCTGGTAGATTCGCACCCTGGCTTGCTGCAGATTAATTCTTTGTGTAGGTGAGACTTTAAATTCAGAATTACTGACCTTTTGAGAAGAGTGGAGTCATGAAGTATTATATCAAAGATGAACAACAGAGCTGTTCTTTAAGGCTATCTGTATGCCCAGGGAAATGTTGCCCTGCAGCAAGGGTGGATTCCATAGCCACACAAGTGTGGAATAACTGGGTTTTGGCCATGATGAGACAAGTTTATAATGTAACATCTAACAAAGCATCTGGACTTGTCATTGAATAAATAGTCTAAACCAAGTTTGAATGCCAAGGAGGCATCTCTTTAAACATAATATAATGAGACCCGACTTAAGATATTTTCAAACCTGATGATGAGTGAAATCTCCAAGGAGGTCATTTATATGTTAGTAACACTGTTCTGTCTCCATTTCAAGGGACAGAACTGAGACTATTATTCTACCCAATCTGCATACAGATGGAAGGATATTTTCATTAGCAAAGTGCTGCAGGCCATACCATCCTCTTTCCATAGATTAAAATGCAATGGGAGGACATGACATGAAAGAGAATGCATTTCAGAAAGGTCTGCAAATGCCACCGAGGTAAAAGGGATGCCACTAATATTCACAGCACCAGCTTTAGCAGCAAAAACATATTGGCGTTCCATTTAATTATGCAGTTGAGCATCTGGCTTTTTTGTCATCAATCCAGAGAAGAGCAATCCTAGCCAGGCCAGCTCAGTTTGTGTCTGTACTATTTCAATGATGAATGGTTTTACAGATGTCATGGAAGATCATTAAAGTCTGAGCAACTGTGAAGTCAACTGTGGCTGAACCAAAGAATCATGCTTCATGATGTCGAGTATCAGAGGGATAGCCATGTTAGTCTGAATCTGCAAAAGCGGTGAGGAGTCCTGTGGCACCTTATAGACTAACCAAAATGTTGGAGTATAAGCTTTTGTGGGCAAAGACCCACTTCATCAGATGCATGTGCTTCACGATGGTTATATTTCTCTTAATAATGAAGAAAAATAGGAAAATGTACCAGATTATATCCCTTCCCTTTTTACTTACTTTTCAGCAGATGAGGAGGAAGATCAAGAAGATGGTTTAGGATGATTGAATAAACAATGGTACTTTGGTACGTTTTTCTTTTATTTCCACCTAATTTAGTCATTCTCCCAGGGTATTTCTACACTACCACCCTAGTTCGAACTAGGGTGGTAATGTAGGCAACTGGAATTGCAAATGAAGCCCAGGATTTGAATTTTCCGGGCTTCATTTGCATAAAGCCAGGCGCTACCATTTTTAAATGTCCGCTAGTGCGGACTCTGTGCCGCGCGGCTACACGTGGCACGGACTAGGTAGTTCAGACTAGGCTTCCTCGTTTCACGAGGAGTAACAGTAGTTTGGATTAGGAAGCCTAGTCCGAACTACCTAGTCCGTGCCGCGTGTAGCCGCGCGGCACAGAGTCCGCACTAGCGGACATTTAAAAATGGCGGTGCCTGGCTTTATGCAAATGAAGCCCGGGAAATTCAAATCCCGGACTTCATTTGCAACTCCGGTTGCCTACATTACCACTCTAGTTCGAACTAGGGTGGTGGTGTAGACATACCCCCATTCCTTTCCTCCACTTTTGTAATTTCATAAAATATCAAACCGCTGCTGGCTGGACAGCTGGCAAACACAGAGTCAAATTCATATGGACAATCAGAGAACTTGGAAATTGTTCTTTCTTAGTCCTGAGCTTAGTGCGGGGGGTTATCTGCATGCTATGCCATATGATTGGTCTTTGGAACAGAGATTATCCCTTGGAGTAGTTGTGCTTAATCATGAAGCTTGTAATACTTGCCTCTTGCCTAAGAGTTCCATAATACATTAATTAATAAGTGACAGTGCATGGAAGTGGGAAAAATACCTACCAATCTTACTGACAGTCCATCCCTAGTCCACCATATTTGGGTAAACAAATGCCCTCCCAAAAAAACTTTGAAGGTGTTTAAAAAAACCACAATTCCCCTCCCCCATTTTATAATACACTGGTACAGAATTCCATAATCTGAACACCCCTGAATTCTGCTGTGTTTGTTTCCTGACAGGACACTCTACTCACTGCTGCATGGCACCACCTTCTGGTCACTCTGAGGATTAGCTCCACACAGCCGTCCTTCAGTGGCACTCCATCTCTCTCTGTCTCTTTCTCAATCTGCGGTTGTTAATTGGCCCACTTGGCCACCTTAACTCCTTCAAGCCTTGTGCAGGGGAGGTACCACATCACAGCCTCCTTTTCACAAGAAAGTGGGGAAATCTGTGTCAATCAGGGGCCTTGAGATACTGTATCATTCCATGTTTTGGATATACCGTATGTTGAATGGAGTCTGTATACAATATTGCATAGCTTAGATTTTGCTTACTCATTGTAAGCATACTCATATTCAGAAGATCTGCTAGTGTACATGGAAGGTGGGTGTTTAATTGTATGACAGCACATTTTCAAACAAACAGAAACCCCAAAGACATTACTGTGTGGTATCAGACAGTGAGAACTAAACGCCAGGGCTATGTCTAGACTGGCATGATTTTCCGCAGATGCTTTTAACGGAAAAGTTTTTCCGTTAAAAGCATTTGCGGAAAAGAGCATCTAGATTGGCACGGACGCTTTTCCGCAAAAACACTTTTTGCAGAAAAGCGTCCGTGCCAATCTAGACATGGTTTTGCGCAAGAAAGCCCCGATCGCCATTTTCGCCATTGGGGCTTTTTGGCGCAAAACAGTTTTTAGCTGTCTACACTGGCCCTCTTGCGCAAAAACATTTCCAGTAAAGGGCTTTTGCCCCAACGGGAACGTCAAAGCATTTGCACAAGAAGCACTGATTTCGGACAGTAGTACGTCAGTGCTTTTGCACAAACTCAAGCGGCCAGTGTAGACAGCTGGCAAGTTTTGCACAAAAGAACTTGCTTTTGCAGAAAAACTTGCCAGTCTAGACTCAGCCGAGTAATAATTCGTCCTCTCTACACCACACTTAGGCCTCAGTACTTGCCAGTCTAGACGCAGCCTAGCAGGATTACAAGATAACATACAGTGACAGATAACATACAGTGACTACACTGTATTGATCAAAGAGGAAATAAAACAACCGAGGAGGCATGGGCAGAGCAGTGAAATGATGCATGCTATAATGGGGTACACAAACCCCACACTGGGCTGGAAGGGGTTAAAGGACAATAGCGGGTCTGGGTACTCCTCTCCCTACAACCCTGAAGAGCATGTTCAAATGAGGAGGCGCTGAACAGGGAGTAACCCAGTTTAGAAGGAAAGGCTGGAGAAGAGGCCAGACCTATACTGAAGGCTCCTGACAAAGGCTATGGAGAAGCATGCCTGAGGGGTAAAATTATATTTGGAACCTGGCTGGAGCTGACCCTTTGGTTGCCTTTCCTTTTCCTTTTTTGCCTTATTTTAGACTGGAAGCTGGGAGGAAAAACCAGGAACAGGGAGTGATCCAGGGAGAAGGAGCTGCTGACTCTTTTAGGACCATGAATCAGTGCTCAGTGGAGTGCCCTCACAATGGGGGGAACCAAATCACATTCCCACCTCACCACACCTCTGCTTAAAGGAGGACCAGCACTGAACAACCAGGATTGGGCACTATGTGCATTAACCCCTTGGCCACCACAGTCTTTTACATATGCATAATGTTATGTTTTCACATGCCTACGTCTTCACACAAACACAGCGTGCTGTAGCTGATGATAGTGATCTGAGTGTCCCACTAGAAAAAAAACTGGAATTTTTAATAGTTTTTTAGATTATGATTTGAGACTGATAGATTTTTCAGGCTTGGGGAAAATCTGAAAGGACACATTGCTAGGGCAGCTTACCTTTTGTGCCTCTCCAGCAGAGTGCCAAACTTCAAGCAAAGACTTCGCTTTTACTGAAATGTCCAAAATGGTGTCACACTTCCTGCTGTTTTCAAAAAAAAGCTTAAAGCTTCAGCCTGATTACATATTTGCCTTTGACATCTCTCTCAGATATCCTTCTGAAGGTCATGTTTGAGTTTATGCATTCAGATGACAGCATGTGCTAAGCATGAATCAAGTAACAGAAGGCAACTTTGCATGATGAGCATGGTTTTATTTAACTTCAAAATTATTCTCAAAGATACTTGACTATTTAGTGCTTTTGTTCCCTCAACAAAAGAGAAAATTTTAAGAGAGCCTCAAAAATTAAAGTGGAATTGCCTATTCCTCAGTTTCACCATCAGTAAACTTTTTCTTAAACACTGAAATCCTTGGATTCTAGGCACTTTATAAATTCCAGATATTAGTGGAGGCCTCCTTTATTAGAGGGGCCTTTGACATTTATTGGGAGTGTTTCAGCTGGGAAGATCCATTGTACTGCAGTCTAGCTTTAGAGACTAAAACTCCCATGCTGCCTTGGGGAAAAAAACAGGAAAGACTTCCTTTTCCAGGCAGTGAGTGGCAAGCAGATGGCGAGCTCCATTTTGGGGAGCGGAGCCATATTGTTGATGTGGAGCTCTGTCCATACCAGGAGCTTCTGCTAGGAAGCCAGAAGCTTCTGCTGAAAGCCTTCTGGGCTTTGATTAAGTAGGGAGCTTCAGAGTCTGTACGTGGTTTCCCTGGAACCAGGGAAGAAATTATTGCTCTGGTTGACTGACTGAGATGGGCCTGTAGTGAAGGATCTGTGAGTAACCCACACCCTTGTTTGGGAAAGTACTTGCAAGGGAAGGGGCCCAGCAGACAGACTGAGTCTGAAAAGATGCAAAGTGATCTTCCCAGTGAATCAGGAACCAGAGCTGCTGACAGTTGGTTGGGACATCTTCAAAATTCCAAGAGGTTGTGCAGTCTGCTTCCTAGGCTGGAGAGATAACAGAACCAATAGATTGATGTCTCCAGTTACAGATCTTCAAAGACTCACACAAGCATCTAGGGGTACATCTACACTGCCAGGCTATTTTCAAAATAACTGGCACACTATTTTACCATCCCGGTGAACTTTGTTGCACAAGGGATAAAAGGTGGCATGAAATAGTGTTTTATTTTGAAATTTGGCACCATGTAGATGGGCCAAATTTCAAACTAAGCTATTTCAAAATAAATTGTGTATCTTATTTCAAATTTAGGGTGCAGTGTATGTGCACTCTTGGACTTCGAAATCCAAAGGAGCACACACTCTGAGCTGTGATGAATAGTGGCAGTGTAAAATTTAGATAAGGTACATTTATTACTGTACCCTATATTTGTTAATTAATTTTATTTAACTGCCTCCTGAAGAGTTAAATTAGTAGTGACATTTAATCTTACCCTGTTATACTCAGTTTTTAAATGGTTAAGTAAAGGTGTGTTAAGTTTAATTTAAGAATACTGGATGTATATTATTTATAACTGGCATTTTTCATTAGACCCTTGCCACAGATTAGTATTATTATTAGAATAGATTTATTCCTGAAGGTTCCTAAAGCACTCCATTGAATGTCTACAGCCAGATGGGGGCAGTACCAATTTTAAATTCCTTTAGGAGTAAATTCCTTTAGGAGTAAAAGGACAGCAGCAGAGGGATGGATAGAGGATTCCCACCTATCCAACATCACCACTTGGGATCTTCAGGATCTCCTTTAATATCATTGTCAAGCACTCAGGTGACAAGCACTGAGAGGAAAGGGGGAGGGTTACATTAGTATTTACAAATTTGCCTGATGTTTGAAACATTTATCTTCTCTCATAGATTTTCCCATGAAAAGAAATATTTTTCTTACATATCCAGTGCTTATCATAGGTGAGATTACAGTTAAAGGGAGAATATTGTTTAGGCACTCTGGTGGTCAAAAGATTAGACAAAGTATTTCCATTTGAACTTCCGTTTCCAACAGTCTTTATAATTACTCCCTCAGCTAATTTTACAAATTAACCTCTGTCTCAGCTCAACTACTATTACGGTCATTGTAAACTTTTAACTAGAACTGGTGAGAAAAAGTTTTTACAATTTTTGTCATGAGTATAAGCCGTTTATTGAAACCAAAATTTTTGTGGGAAATAGTTGATTTGGAAGAATTTCCTGTGTCAAATTTAAAAAGAAAGAAAAAGGTTTTAAATTTTTGCAGTGTTTCATTTTGATATTTGGAGAACAAAACGTTACATTTTTTAGTTCAAAATGACTTTTTGTATAGAAATGTAAGTTAATTTCCAGTTTTCTTTTAAAAAAACCAATAACGGTCCAAATAGAAATGAAACATTTTGACATTATCAAAATGAATCATTTTAAGTCAACAAAAATGGAGGGAAATGGTTTTATAGTTCATGAAAGGTTTGAGGAATTGTCTCATTTTTGGATGAGAGAGCTTTTCAGAGTTTTGAAAATTCTCCCAGGATGGGAAATCCATTTCCTGCTTTGCTCTACTTTTAATCAATGTCAAAGCACCTGTAGCTTTTATACATAGGATTTGTTTATCATTTGAAATAAAAGAAAATAAATTAATAATACTCCAAGCATCATTAGCCTAAAAAAATTCTTTGCTAATCATTTAATAGGCTTTAAAGGAAAAGATTTAGGACACAGATCACTTGGACATGTAATATACTGAAAGCAGGTCTTATTTCAAAACTCCATTTCCTTATTTCAGCTAAGAGGCAAAGTTTTGAAATAATACCAAGAACAGCAATGCATGGAAAACAATGAAAAGAAGCTCAGAAATTGTAGTTGTTACCATATGTGTGAGAGTGATAAGACTGACTTCACTTCCCTTTTGCTGTTCACAAGCTACCTAAAAGTTTGCTTAAGACAAAGTCATGTCCCAAAGGTGAAAAAAACTCAAAGATGAAAAAAAAATTAAAATACAACATTTAGGATACAGTAATTCTGAAATTAGATTCTGTCTACCCAGAGCTCTTTTAAAGTATATCTCCATGGAGTGTAGGCTCCCATTGGCAACATCACTAGGTCTATAGCAGGGGTGGCCAACCTGTTCCAGATGAAGAGCCAAGATCCAGTTGGATCCAGCACGAAGAGCCAGGGCAAAAAGTTGTAGAGCAAAACAAACAAAAAAGCCCCCCAAAACAAGAAAAGGTGTCCCCAAAAAGTTGTAGAGAAAAAAAAGGACTGGCCCTTTAAGAAGGCTTTTTTTGCCTCAGCAGGCTTCCGTTGGTGTTTGCAGCTGCCATATTGGGTCTGCCATTTTGATCCAGATGGCTCCCCTGCCCCAGTGAACACAGGGGAGCCGGGAGGGATGGGCTGTGCTCAGGGGGCGCTGGAGCAGCTTTGCAAGCCACAGTGATGGGGGGGAAGAGCCGCATGTGGCTCACGAGCCACAGGTTGGCCACGCCTGGTCTACAGCTTTACCTATATGCACCCCGTTACATCACCCTCCCCTGTGCATACTTAAACAAATGGGGACAGCAGTAGCTGACAGAACAACAATGGTTTTAAAAGCAATTGCAAGATGAACGAGAAATGCAAGTCTATCCTCTACATTGGTTTAAGAAGTATTGCTATTCTTGATGTGTCCAAATATGAGAACTCTTTCTTTATCTTTACTACTAAGTTGGACATGTAGGATCCTCTCTGAAAATGATGTATGGAATTCCTTAGTGAACTGCTTATATTTTCGGTGGCCTTCTCTTTGTTCATCCATCACAGATGCCAATATAATCTTCTCTCATTGATCTTAACAACAAACAGAGTTTCCATTTGGATTAGGGAAACAATTTGGATGTTTTTTCTCTTCTCTTCCCCTTCTTTATTCATGCTTTTTCTTTGTCTAGACCCCAGACCCAAATATATTTATTAATTCCATGTGTAAAGGTTAGTTTATTAGGTATCATAATTATTAGACCTGGGTGAATAGTAGTAAAATTTTTCCACAGCTAAATCTGTGCAGTATTTCTATGTCTGGAGCCATTATTACTGAAGACTGAAAGTTCTTTACTGGATCCTACTCATTTCCAGCAGTCTTTATAATCACTCTCTCAGCTAAATCTACAGATTAACCTCTGTGTCCCAGCCCAAGTGTGGCCCTCAATGATTATTGCAAGGCACTGGTGAACTGCAGGGCTCCAGCTCTTAACGGACTGTCTATGATTTCTAAGACCTAACCCAGCAGTGCATTTAAGGACATGCTTAATGCTAAGTCTGTGACTAAATCTAAGTCAATGAAAAATTCAGTGTGTGCTTTCTCACATTGCTAAATCCATTCTTCATTTTGCCATCCTTGAGATCATTCCTCATAAAATCCATGGACATGTATGATAACCAACCATGTTAGAAGACTACAAAATACAGAGTTAGGAAAGTTAAGGTGTTCAAAACCGTCTGATCCAATTTTTAGTGGTCCAGCATTGCTGCCTATTCTGAATCATTTAAAATAAACAAAACATATTATTGCAATGTTTTAGCCAGTCCTTCTTTAAACCTTAACATGATTATTAAAATCATAAATATATCATAACGGGCAGGACAAAGGGGTCAGTTACCCCAGGACCGAGCAATTCAAAAGGGCCTGGGGCTCTCAGCCACTGCTGTTACTGTGGCAGTGGTGATGGCTGGAGCCCTGGGCCCCTTTGAATTTTTACCAGAGTGCTGGAGCACCGTGCCGGGTGCTCTGCACTGCTCTAAGGGCTGGGGAGGGCACCATGGTCCAGGTAGCACTGAAGGCTGGCTGCCTCCAGCCCTACCCCTTTCAGGAGCATGAAGCCAGGTCCCCACATAGACTTTGTCCTAGGGTCCACAATGCCTGTCAGTCCCGCTGATAGTAGGAACTTGTAATTCAGGATTTAACATTGTGTCTCCTTCCTGGTTCTGAAAAACAGACTCTAAAAAGGTCTTTCAATATCTCAACCTACAGTCAGCTCTTTATTTATGATACAAAATAAACTGATTATATATTCTAGACAAAAAACATTATAATAGCCTTTAATCTCCTCATAATATGTTTTTTCCAATAGCGGAGATACTGTGTAATTGTTACCAACTATAATACAGGAGACAGATCACTCAGTCAAATAAATGCCAGATAGAAAGGGCCTCTAAATCAGGCTACCTGGAAGGCCCACCTCCCTGCCAGACAGCTCACAATCTCACACCAAAGGCTTTTAAGCAAAGTAAGCAATCATGGGCTATGGAAGTAGATCCTCTCATGCAGTTATTTACCCCTTTATATAACACAAGAATTAAGGAGTCACTCAATGAAATCAGTAGGCAGCAACTTTAAAACAAACATAAGGAAGCAGTACTTCACACAACATACAGTCAACCTGTGGAACTCATTGTCATAGGATGTAATGAAGAACAAAAATATATCTGGGCTCAAAAAAGAATTAGATAATTTCACAGAGGTGAGGTCCATAAATGGCTATTACCCAAGATGGCAAGGGATGTTCCCCCCCCCCCCCCCATTCTCCAGATGTCCCTAAACCTCCAACTGCCAGAAGCTGGGGCTGGATGACAGGGATGGAACACTGGAAATCACCCTGTTCTGTTCATTCCCTCTGAATTAGTCAGCCATTGTCATAAGGCAGGATGCAGGGCAAGATGGACCATTGGTCTGACCCATGTTCATTCTTATGGTCCTAGTACTTGAATTTACTTTGTGATAACTTAAAATCTCAGGGGGGTCCTGATCTTCCTATTAATTCAACTGAGTTATTGTTACAATTTCCAACTAAACTTAGAAAATGGGAAACTATTGAACTCAACAGAAAAATGTAGCTACACTTTAACTGCGATGATAGCGAGTCCAGTCATGCCCTTGTGTAATAATGCCAGATAATGCCTTTTGCTTCTTCCATTATGGATGTCAGATGTGGTGTAAAGATCTTCCCCCACATTGCTTGCAGAAGAAAAATACTACTACCCATATGCACTACGGGACACAGGGAATCAGAGAGAAGGGCAAAGCTACCTGTACTAATCTGTGTGCCTCTAAACCAGTTCTGGATGACCCTCCATTCTTCTGTTACCTGGTAATGCAACAATCAGAATGTATTGACCAGGCTCTATTGCAAATAAAGCTAGTCAGAGAAATAGGGTGTGATTTTCATTCACATGTTCACAATAATTCCACCCTGTTACTTCACCAAAATTTGTAATTTTGGCCAAAGAAAAATAAACCAAAACTGCAAGCTTAGATTAAATATTTCAGATTCATGATGTCTTCATCTTCAGGTGCACACACACCACTCTGTCATTGAATATTTTCCTTGAAAAAAATGTTTGTTTTAGTAGCACCACTAAGCAAACTTATCAATTTAATTACAGCACTCAAAACTACGTAATACATTTGTCAAAACGTAGGCTGTAGTCTTCCAATAGGCTTAATTCATGCTTGATTTAATTAAAAGTAATAGAATCAGTCACTAGCTGATAGGAGGGGTGCCACATGCTGTTTACATTTTTAATCTCAGAACTATTAGACTGAAATATCTAATCAGTTCTTTTGTGTCTTAGAGAAACCACAAATCATACACTTGAAATCCTATCTCAGAGGTTTAAAAAAATCTGTAAAGCAAAGCACATTAATTAATATATAATGTCTTCTGCATATAATGGTGATAGAGAAGGGGTGCTAGTCTAGTAATTGTTGGCCTTCTAACTTCATGGAATAATCATATAGAAATTAATAGAGGTGAAACTAATAAGATTGTAAAGGGATTAAACCCTGATCCTGAAAAATACTTAAGCCTATGATGTACATCAGTCATTCCATTGACTTAATAGGATTACTCACATGCTTCAAACTTAAGTGATATGCTGGATCAAGACCCTAATAAGGTTCAACAAAAATTAGTCTGTTGTCTATAGAGTAAAAACTTAACCATCTTGCAGTCAGTGGGTGTTTTCTAATTTACTTTAGTGAGGCCAGAATTTCACATGCAGAAGTTAATAGAGAATTTAGCGTGTTTAGAATTTTAAAGCAGAGAATAGTACAACACTAAATTCTGTAGTATGACTTTGAATTGCAGTGGATGAGGAAATGTTTTCCCCTTCTTTTTGGAACAAAAAGTCAAAATCAAGATGCAGAACTGATGTCAGGGTCCAACTGTCCATCAGTTCTGGGCTTCTCAAATGCTATATTAGACCAACTTCTGTTATGAGAGAGACTTTTCAATCGTCCACAGAGAACTTCTTCAGGTCTGGAGTCAGGCAAATAGAAGATGCAGTTGATTGTTTGGCACAGAGCAGGATTGTCAGTGGGTTATAGGTTGTAATGATAAGCCATAAATCCAGTGACTCTGTTAAGTCCATGAAGTTATGAATTTAAGCTCCCAGATTTCTCTTTTAAAAGTACTGTGCAGGTTTCCTTTGAGGATGAGGGCTGATAGGTCAGCTACAGAGTGATCGCTTTGTGAAAAGTGTTCACCAGCAGCAACATCTACACAAATAATCACATAAAATAATGAAATCAAATCAGCTAGTCAATAGTTAATAGTAGCAAAACAACCCCTGTAATCTCTTTCCTCTCCTCCAGTAGAAATATGCCTTCTGTATTCTTCAAAAACCCATCGAATAAATACCTGTTGCGGTATGCCTGAAGGTATTAAATCTGAGCTATTTTGGACCACAATATTATTTTGACCATTACATTGTTATTATTTGTTTTATTGCCATGATTTTAATTGTTTTAAATAATTACAAATGATAGGCTATTTATTGGGAAGGATAAAATCTTATATATTTTGAAAATAATTGAAAGATACCAGATTGACAGCACTAGAAATTGCACTACTTTCTGCAAAACAGATCAACAGTACAAACTACTTCATAAAAACCCTGAGCTGGACACGACGACTCCTAGAGGTGAGAAAAGAGGTTTTTGTCCATGTCTAGTCAAATCTGTTCAGACTTAGGCCTTGTGTCCCTATCTGTAGATGAACTGATGGAAGAATGAACAAGTTCAGAGCATCCATACTACATATGCTGAAGTGATTTAATTTTTGCTCCATGTCTACACCAATAATTGCTAAATCATTTTAGTTGCACTTCAAATGATTTAGTTCCTCGGTTGTGCATTAGACCACCATCGTGCGGTGATTTTACTGATATTGAACCCACTTGACTAGGAACTGCGAGGTGACCACTAACTCATATCACATGATCCACTTACTACTCCACAGATGATCATGTAAATGATTTTTTATCACTGCCATTGTGGGCTGGCTTGAATCATTTACTGTGTTACCAATCCCCTGAGCCATCCAGGTGCCTAGAAATACAGTTTGAAGTGTAGTCATTTTTCATTCATACCCATGACATTGTTCTTTTTTATAGTCTTGTTTAACTGTACAATTTTTCATGCTGAATTGTTACTTTGTGGAAAGCAGTGTTCTGTCAAAAGGAAATGAATTATATTCTTGGTGCCCAATAATAAACAAAAGTTAAAGAAGGTGATAATAGGGATTGAGGTAATCTAATCACAGATATACATGCATAAGAAATTAAAACTCTTGCTGGGTCAGGGCCTGGCAGTTCTTTGCTGGAGCTCAACCCAGGACTGACTAGGAAGATAGCGGCACCTTGGACAGGACTGAGTGTGAGCTGGATTTCAGACCTGGCTAAAGCCCAAGTCTGGTGGCTGAAGACAAACCATGGTAGACCAGAAAATAGCAGTACCCTGGACAGGGTGCTATGAGAACTTGATCTGAAAGCCCTGGGAGAGAGGGCTGGATGGAGCAGCTTTTTGGGGAAGCGGCTCAGGGAGCAAGTTAAAAGTAGACGGCAAAGACATTTAGTGGGCAACTGCTATTTACAGGGTCCCTGGATCTCGACCCGGAAGAGTTGATGGGCCTGGGTCCCCTCCGCACCCCACCAGCTACAAAAAGGGGATAGAAAAGAAGCCTGGTCCCAGGTGACCAACCAGAAAGGGCATCTGGGACACGTGCACTCTCAAAGCCAGTCAGAGCAGAGGAACTTGTGGACACACACCCTTGACCACAAAGGGGCAATCACAAGAGAGTGAGCCCTTTCACAGGGACTCTGCCAGTTTTGGGAAATAATATTTTCAGCATATTTATACACTTCTTTCCTATTTAAGTTATTCAATGTCACTCTCATTGGTATCTTTAGTATTTTAATAATGATTCAATTGTTATGAACTACATCATTTCATTATAATGAATTACAGTATATTAAAATTATTACAATCACCTTCAAGCTGTCTTCACTAACATCCCAGTTTGAAGATATTATGTCTCATTGTAGCTTTCTGAATGAAACTGTCAGCAATCTTATTAGGTTCCCTAGTATTGTTTTGATGCACATTATTCAATTGCATCTGTCCCACTGATGACTGAAGATAATTTTTAAGTCTTTAGAAGCTGGAGAATGAGTTCAGGATGATACAGGCACAGTGAAAAGGATTCTTATGAATTTGCAGTACTCTGGAGCTTTCTTGATGGGTAACAGCTAATTTAAGTACCATCATTTTGTATGTATAGTTGAGACTATATTTTGCCATGTGAATTGCTATAACATTGAATTTCATCTGACATTTTGTTTCAAGTCACCCAGTTTTGTGAGATTCCTTTGTAACTCTATGAAGTCTGTTTTGGACTTAACAATTGCAATTTTGTATTGTCTGCATACTTTGCCACCCCACTGTTTTGAAAATCATTTATGAATATGTTGAACAGCACTGGTCCCAGTACAAGTCCCTGAGGGGACATCACTAGTTATCTCTCTCCATTCTGAAAATGGAACATTTATTCCTACCCCATGTTTCCTGTATTTTAACTGGAGTTCCTGGCAATGTATTCAGGATCATCTAACAATTCTTAATTTAATTTAATGGCAAGCCTTCTGGTACCTTTTAGCACCCTGCCTCTGTTTATAAACAAACTCCCTACCTCAATGGCAAAAGTTGTTAGCAGCACAGAATTTATATATTCCATACTCAAGCTCTGCTCCTGGGTGTAGACTGCTGAGCACCCACTATTATTTTCTGTGGGTCCTTGAACCTCAAAACTCCCTGCCTACTTTTATATGGAAGAAATGTAGTGGGTACTCAGCTAGCCACATAGGGTACGTCTAGACTACAGGCTTCTGTCGACAGAAGTTTTGTCGACAGATACTGTCGACAAAACTTCTGTTGACAAAGCACGTCCAGACTACATTGAGTTCTGTCGACAAAGCAAGCTGCTTTTGTCGACATGGTAGTCTGGACGCAAAGGACAGTTTCCATTCAATAACACCTTCTGTCGACAGAAACTCTGTCGACAGAAGGTGTTATTCCTCGTAAAATGAGGTTTACATACGTCGACAAAACTGCTGAGTTCTGTCGACGTTATGTCGACAGAACTCAGCGGTAGTGTGGACGCAGGTATAGTTTTGTCGACAAAAGTCCACTTTTGTCGACAAAACTCTGTAGTCTAGACACACCCATAGTGACCAGTCCCTGCATGGTTGTTCAAAGGTGGGATACATGCAAGAAGTGCATCTGTAGTCCTTAGGTTTCCTTGCTGCAAGGATTGAAGATGGTTAGCGCTATTAGATATCCTGAAAAGGGCAAAGATGAGTGTGGGTCCATGCCAGAGGTGATAGCACAAGCTGCCCCTCTGAATTCTATCTCTTCTTTCTACAGGAGATATTGGCTGTCCTGGAGTTCGAGAGGTGTAGTTCTGCACCACTCCATTATTGTACCAGAGCATGTGCATCTGATTTCTCATGCACACTCTAATTGATTAGATCTCTGGCAGTCCTGAAATATTAATTAAATACTAGATGTCACAGAAACAGGTGTTCTATAATTTTACATGCGCACACTGGTGGGTTGACACATCACAGTGTTAGAATACAGACTTTTTCTTGGCACTGACATACAGACAAGAATGTGAGTGTCGACAGCAGATACAAGGGAAAACCTTGTCATGACTCTGTTGCTTCCTACTGTTCTAATCATATTGCCATCCATGCCACTGAAAATGTTATTTATTAAAGATGCTAAATGTGGTAATGGAACCTTATTTCTTCTTACATCTCAGATAATATACACAGGTGAGACCTTACCTGTAATATTGTATGCAACTCTGGTCTCCCACATTTAAGAAAAATGAAATCACATTAGAATATGTACAAGGAATATGTACAATATGTACAAGGAAGGGCTACTAGGATGGTTAGAAGAATGGAAAGCCTACCTATAAGTTGAGATATAAGGAGCTTGTCTTGCAAAACAAAGGATAATAGTCAATATGATTACCGTATATACTCGAGCATAAGCCGAGTTTTTCAGCACAGTTTTTGTGCTGAAAAATGCCCCCCTCGGCTTATACTCGAGTCAGAGAACTGAGGCGGGCAAAGCCTCAGAGGCGCGGGACCCCCCTGCGGCTGCGGCTTCAGTCCGGGAGCCTGTGGTCTGCTGGGGACGGTCCCCAGCAGACCACAGGCTCCCGGACTGAAGCCGCAGCCACGGGGAGGTCCCGCGCCTCTGAGGCTTTGCTCTGGCAAAGCCTCAGAAGCGCGGGAACCCGCCCGGTGCCCCTGGTCTGCTGGAGACGGTCTCCAGCAGACCAGGGGCACCGGAGCAGCTTTCGCCCCGACTTCCGGGGCTAGACCCAGTATCTATCTTCATTTTTTACATTTACCAGTAGCTGCCTCATTTCCTACCCTAGGCTTATACTCGAGTCAATACTTTTTCCCAGTTTTTTGGGGTAAAATTAGGTGCCTCGGCTTATATTCAGGTCGACTTATACTCGAGTATATACGGTACTCACTGTCACCTACATCAGAAGGATAAGTTATTTAAGCACCGATGTTGATGTGTAAGAACAAATTAATATAAACTGGCAATCAACAAGTTTAGTCTTGAAATTAGACAAAGGTTTCTAACCGTCAGAGGAGTGACGCTCCAGAACAGCTTTCTAAGTGGAGCAGTAGAAGCAAAAAAACTGACTTGTTTTGAGACTAAGCTTGATAAATTTGTGGCGGGATGGTGTGACATGAGTGCCAACAACAACCAATGGCAACTGCATTATCAAATATCTCCAATTACTGGAGATGGAAAGGGTTCTGAGTTATTACAGAGAATTTCACAGATGTTTCGCTTGTGGGTTTTGCCCACATAAGGTTAGGGTGTAACTGACCACCATATTTAGGGTCAGAAAAGAATTGGCAGGGACCCAGGGAGGTTTTGCTTTCCTCTAAAGAATGAAGAGAGGGGTCACTTATTGCTTTGACCTAGAATAAATGGCAGCTTCTCAGTAACCTGAAGTTTTTAAATCAAGGTTTGAGGATGTCAATAATTCAGCCAGAGGTTATCGGTCTGTTACAGGAGTGGGTGGGTGACTTTCTGTGGCTTACAGTGTGCAGGATGATCATGATGCACACTGGTTGTAAAGTCTATGAATAAATAGGGGTATGTCTACACTACCCTCCTAGTTCGAACTAGGAGGGTAATGTAGGCATACCGCGCTTGCAAATGAAGCCCGGGATTTGATTTTCCAGGGCTTCATTTGCATAAGCGGGGAGCTGCCATTTTTAAATCCCCGCTGCTTCGAACCCCGTGTAGCGCGGCTACACGGGGCTCGAACTAGGTAGTTCGGACTAGGATTCCTATTCCGAACTACCTAGTTCGAGCCCCGTGTAGCCGCGCTACACGGGGTTCGAAGCAGCGGGGATTTAAAAATGGCGGCTCCCCGCTTATGCAAATGAAGCCCGGGAAATTCAAATCCTGGGCTTCATTTGCAAGTGCGGTATGCCTACATTACCCCGCTAGTTCAAACTAGCAGGGTAGTGTAGACATACCCTAGGGCTATGTCTAGACTGCAGGCTTCTTTCGAAAGAGGCTCTTTCAAAAGCATCTTTCGAAAGAGCCTCTTTCGAAAGATCGCGTCTAGACTGCAGGCGGATCTTTCGAAAGAGAAATCTGCTTTTTCGAAAGAGAGCACCCAGCGAGTCTGGATGCTCTCTTTCGAAGACGGCCTCTTTACATTGAAGAACGCCTTCTTTCGAAAGAGGAACTTTCGAAAGAAGGCGTTCTTCCTCGTGAAATGAGGTTTACCGCCATCGAAAGAAAAGCCGCGTTCTTTCGAAATAATTTCGAAAGAACGCGGCTTGAGTCTGGACGCAGGGGAAGTTTTTTTGGGAAAAGGCTACTTTTCCCGAAAAAACCCCTGAGTCTGGACACGGCCTAGGTGTGTATCAGGACTCAACCTACATAGATAAATCCAACTATATATATAATTTCCCTTGTACCTTTTTTTTATTAATAATGATTACCTTAATAATTATGTGAATGAAATATAACACTAAATCTGGTTGAAATATTTTAGGCAGAATATCTTTCAATTAGAAAATACAATTTCATTAAAATCAAAATATTTTGCAATAATGCGCTGTTTTTGACAAAATCTGGGTGAAAAAAGTTCTACACCAATCAATGTGGCTTCACCAAAATGAAACAGAATGTGACCATGTTTTGATTCAAAATGGTAAAAACAGTCCCAGACTAGAAAGGTTTAACCAGTAACAAAATATCAGCATTTCTGATGGAATGGAAATTCTGCTTTTCAATTACGTCTAGTTAATGCACTCAAAAACATGAACTGGTTTGCATTACATTTATTTGGAATGAGCATCACGTCTTTCTTCTCCTGTGACATTCCAAGGATTTCAAGAATATATAACATAAGTTGAAAAATAATTCAAATAAAGATTAAAAACTTGAAAGGCAAATGAAGATATCTTTGTGCTGCCTAATGAAAATATCAGCTGCTCTTGATTGACTGTCTCTTTGACCTCACTTGAATAATGTAACATCTTATGAATTATTCTCTGCCGATCAACTGTAAAAGCACTGAGAAAAAACATAAGGATGGCTATTCTGAGTAATACCAATGGTTCATCTAGTTCAATATACTGTCTTCTGATAATGGCCAAATCCAGATGCTTCAGAGGGAGTGAATAAAACAGGGCAATTTATCAAGTGATCCATCCGATCATCTAGTCCCAACTTCTAGCAGTCAATTTAGGAACACTCTTGGTTTCTGTGTTATTTGAAAGGATCGCCTTTCTTTATTCAGTTTCTTCACACCTTTTATGGTTTTATATCATATCCACTCTCCTGCACAGTTGTCTCTTTTCTAAGATGAACAATTCTAATCTTTTAAACTCTCCTCATACAGAAGCTGTGTTGTATCCCTAGTCATTATTATTGCGTCTCTCTGTACTTTTTCCAATTCTAATATATCTTTTTTGAGTTGAAGTGACTAGATCTCCACAGAGTGTTCAAGGTAGGCATACCAGGGCTTTATAAAGTGGCATTATCATATTTTGTCTTATGTATCCCTTATGTATCCTCTTCACACTTAGAAATAGCTACAGCGATTCCAATATCTTTCTTAAGTGGTAATGGTTAATTTAGACCCATCATTTTGTATATACAGTTGGGACTAACAACTAATTAAAAACAAATAGGAAAGCAGCAACTTTGCTAACACTTCCAATGTCTTAAAACATTAACGGAGGGCCTGCTAGTTATACTAGTGTTCAGCCCAGCAAGGGCATGTTTAGGCAGGCATTTACACTTTCTACTATAGGGCTGGGAAAAATACGACTCAAGGGCTGGACCCAGCCTACCAAACCGCTAGATCTGGCCCACGGACGCAGCAGAGAGCCTCAGGCAGATTCCCTGCTTGCCTTGCACCCCTACCCCCCCCCCCCCCACACACACACACACACCACTCAAAAAAGCGGCTTCTGCAGTGGTTTTTCTCTCATAGCTGTGAGCCCGAGGAGAGGGGAATTGAGCTCCACAGGCTGCTCCCGTCCCCTGCACAATCCCAATGGACAAAGTCTCACCAAGAAACTTCCTGTTTGAAAAACAGGCAGCGTGCAAAGCACCCTGTCCCTCTCCCCTCAGGCTCTTAGTCACCAATGCACATGGCCCCTGCAGCTTGTGCGGAAGGTGGAGCAGGCAGGGATGCTGCCTGAGAATCCTGTTGGGCTGTTGGCCAGGAGTCATCTCCGGGTCAGAGTCTGTCTCTGGCCCTCCCGTCCCTCTCTCCCTGCACTCCTTTCCCCCTACCCTGTTTGTTCCCCTCCTGAACCCATACTCCCTCCCCTGCACCCCAAACCTCTGCCCAAAGTCACAACCCAAACCCCTACACCTCCTGCACTCCAATCCCCTGCTCTAGGTAACAACCCCCTCCTGCCGTATGTCACAACCCAAACCCTTAAACCCCAGTCCCTTGCCCTAGGTCACAACCCAAATCCCTGCACCCCTGTCCAGTGCCCCAGGTCACAACTGTTTCCTTCACCCAAACTCCTTCCCAGACCTCACACCCCTTACCCAATTCTCTCTTCTGCACCCAACCTCCATTCCAGACCCCGCACCTGCCCCATTAATATCATGGAAGAGTGCAGCCCACAACCACTTTCCAAAATCTTGGAGTGGCCCCCATCATAAATTGTTGCCCACCCTTGCTCTACTAGAAGCACCCATATTAAATTCCTGGAGGAGAATGGTAATGTTTACCTCACTCCTCCCCCATCCTGTTAGTGGTGTTATTGATCCTACTGTAATGGTTAAGGGGGTTCTGCTACCACAGTGAGGTAAGTGGCTTGTTACAGAGATTTGGGGGTGATGCTCCAGACATAGGTGAGCAAGCTATTGTACTCAAAGTAGAGTACCGCCATCAATGTCTATGTGATCTGAGGCGCCTACCCCTCATACTTACAGCAATTTGTTGTAATTGTTCACTGTCTAGCTAATAGGTTTCATTCAAACTCATAGGGGTGGTTTCTGCCTTATTTGCATAAGGATTCAAGTGGGGGTACACATTTCCCCCAGCTCAATACACCCATGTCAGATCCAGGCAGAACGCTCATATTAGTACTCCCTGAACACAAGGAAAAACGGTAAACTCTTAGGCCAGGTCTACACTAAAGGGGATGGTCAACTTAAGATACGCAACTTCAGCTACATTAATTACATAGCTGGAGTCGACATATCTTAGATCGCATTTTTTCACCACCCACACAGCGGGAGGTCAACAGGAGCAAAACTCCTGTTGACTTCCCTTACTCCTTGTGAGGAACAGGACTATTAGCACTGGTGGGGGAGCCCCCTCAGTTCAAATTAGCAGGTCTTCACTAGATCAAACCCCGGAAGATCGACTGTGGCAGACACACCCACCCCCTGCAAGACAGACAGGGAATATGGCCAAGAATGAGTGCCTCTTTCACTCCTGCTAGCATTTAGTACAGGGGCGAGAGACATCTTTTAACATATAACAGGCCTATAAGGCATCATATTCACTCCTCATCCAGCTAAATCTGAGGTAGTCTGCCTTAGTCTTCCATTCACACCCAGGATTCACAGGAATTGCTGCACTGCAATTCCTACCATCTATTCTAGGCTTCAGCAAAAGTGTGATTTGGCTCAATTATGAGTTCTTACTCAGTCCTTGCTCTGACTGGACTGCAGGATCAACTCCAGGCTAAGGCCAGTTTAGATGATCAGTTAAAATCTAGGTACCTGATAATAGATTTAATAGGCTCCCTACACTATACTCTGGAAGTGGGGAGAAACATACACGCATTCTAACACAAAAAATAGCAAGAATCACTCCCTCAGGTGGCAACTCTCTTCTCCGATAACCTCCCAGTAAGATACAAGTAGAGAAGAAAGAATAGCTATTTTCCCCCAAAGTTGATTTTTATTTCAAATATGTACCATGCCACAGAAACACAAGCTGAGGTATATTCTTTGTGGAGGGATGCTTCCTTTGACATTTTATATTGATTCATAAAGTGTACTCAGAATTAACAACGCTTGCCACTTGACAAAAACATTCTCTGGTATTATTTCCACCAATGTTCAAAAATTAATCTCAAGTAACTTGTATCTTTAATAATCTGCACCTTTCTACATTATTCTGAAGTGTGATGATTGTGACTTTCAGCCATACCTGATTTGGAGGCATGAAAGAGCAGGGATTGAAAATGTGACCAAATTAGAAAACTTCATCATCATCTTCCATTCCACATAAACTCACATAATAGACTGCTACAGTCTGGCAAAAGTTACTGTTATAGAGCTTGATACTTCCAATGCTTGCACACGTGAGTAACTTTAGTCATGTAAGTAATCCTAACACACTCAATCTGACTTTTCCCCTGCAGTATATCTCCACAAAACTTTGTTACAACATAACACCTCTCTTTTGCTACCCCTTCTTTTTTAAAAATATGAAATAGAAATCAAATTACTGTGCATTTTACAAATTCTTATTCTATGGGGAATTTTTAAAATCTTGTATTGCTTCCACTAAATTTGTATTTATGTATAACTTTGTAAATATTATGAGACTCAAAGAAAATCATTAAATGTGAAACATAATTAAACTGGCAGATTTTATGTTAATCAACCTTCTAGTAAGATTCATTTTATCGTATGGATTAAACTTTCAGCAAGTTGGCAGCTTGGTAGATATAATTTAACACCCTTTAGTAATCTCATAAGTGCATTAATTCAAACTGCATACATTCACTGCTATTTAGAATAGTTCTCAGACATATGTGAGAAAATTAATTTGAGAAAATGGGAGAGATTTGTCTATTCATTTTGAAGTTGTTTTACATAAGTATTTTTTTTAAACTTTAGAAAACAATTCAACACTCCATGATCAAGTACTCACTAAAGCAGGCATGGGGAACCTTTCTTTGTGTTGGGGCCACTGACCCTCTGAAAAATCAGTCGGGGGCTGCACACAAGTGAGAAGCGGGGAAGGGGGCAGGAGTGCCAACATGGGCTCCCCAATGCTGGGGGACCTGAGTCTTGGAGGGGCAGATCCAGGCAAGCAGGGGGCCACATCCTGCCTCTGGAACTGAGGTCCCCACCCTTGGACTAAAGAAATACAGAACTGTAGTAGGAATTGTCCAGTTACTCTATTTTTTGAGTCTAACCGTACCTGATCCAAAGTCTGCTCTTAGTTAAGTTGTATGAATCCGAAAGCCAACACACACTGCTTCAACAGTGAGACTCCTTTAACCATCCAGATTTCAATGGCATTGGTCTGCCCTTGAAAAAGAGGAAACTATGATTGGGGCACTCTTTATTCAGGATATTATGTAAGAAATAGGAATTCCTATACTGAATCAAACCAATGGTTCATATAGTGCAATATCTTGCTATTAGCTGTGGCAAGTACTGGATACTTCAGAGAAAGATACAAGAAACACTTCAACGAATATATATATTGGACACAAATGGACACTATCAGACCTGTATACAGGGTGTGCGTGAAAGGTATGAACAACCCCCCTCCCATGGTCCTCCAGTAAGCATGAGGCTGGAGCAATGCATTGCCCTAGCCTCCTTCCCTCTATACTCCAGATGGCCTGGGGAAGGGTGGGGCTGATGGAGTGAGGCTAGGGCAGGGTGGGGAAGCCACCAGCCCCCTCCCACAGCTTGCACCTCCCCCCACAGAAATTTCTGTGTATGGGCCTGGCTATAAACCAGATTCTGCCACTCTGAGGACAATGAATGACATTCCAGCAGGGAGAGGGGGCCATAAAGGCAATTATCCTAGATCAAGGGCTGTGTACAGGTATTATAAGCAGGGAGAAAGGATGGTCCCATTAGTGGATAGATAGTTCAGGACTAAGGAGATGAAGATTCAATTTCCCGCTCCTCTGCAGCCTTCCTTGTGACTCAAGGCAAGTTAATTAGGCTTTCTGATCCTCACTTCTTCTCACAGGGATTTTTGGGGATAAATCCATTAATGCTTGAGAGGCACTCAAATACTGGGACAAAAGGGGCTATTTAAGCACCACTCTCCTATACAGCACCCATTATAGGAACAAGCTAAGACCAAATATAGGAAGGGACTGAGAAGACACAATAGCAAATCGGGCCCTGTAATTCTGCCTGTAAATTCCACATTGAGAAACATTTCATATGTCATCTCTTCCTGGCTTACATTACCATCAGTGGAGTTCCTCCTGATTTGCCTTTGAGTAAAAATAAAAATCTGTCTCAGGATGAAAGCCCTTCAGGTCTAGAATTTGTTTTCTTCCTCCCCTTCCTCCCCCACAAGCCTGCCCCACCAATTCTCACCATTGGCTCACCAAGGCTCAGCTTTTCTATTCAACTTCTTGCCAAAATGATTTGGGGTAAGGCGAGTCAGGCTCTGGAGTTTAATCAAATGTCTGTATATTCTTCAATGACCTTAGAGTCTGTTACAAAAATACATTTAATAGATCAAAAAATAAATAGGGCTGCTTGAAAATGTTCCATGTTATACTGAAATTTTTTCCTGATTTCTTTTTAAAACAGCCCCCAAAATAAGCAAGATTTGGTTCCTTGGTATCACATCAGATATAGATGTATTAATCACTACTATCTCATGTTGTTTTGTAATGTTCACATTTGGACAAATACATTAAGAGAGACTGTAGGGGTTAAAATTCAACCAGCATTTATGATACTGAAGAGCTGATCTGTTCTTTACATGACCACTTGATGTCATTACATTTACTTAAGAGAACTGATGCTCTCTATATACTATTTATAACCTGTTTGGTCCCCCAATGTAGAAGTCAAACTGCTATATTTCTTCCTGCACATATAGCACAAAGACATATAGCATCAAAATGATTCCGGGAGCCAATTTTTCCTTCTCATTGACCTATGGGAGTTAAAAGGGTGATTCCTTTTAAAAGGTTCCTAAACACTAGAAAGAGAATGAGCAAAATGTGCATGCATGCCAAGAAAGTGTCAGCTTATTCAAGCAAATAAAAATAATGTATTCAATTTGGCAAGCGCCTTGCACTCTAAATGTACATCCAAAGTATCTGATTAAGTGTTGCACTTTCTCGGAGTCAAAGTGTTGACTTTCAGGAGGGCTGTCTTTGCATTACCAGCAAAACGGGACGTGCTGGCCAGTATTTCATCTCTTCTTTTTCCTGTCACTGCCCAAGAGGACAGTTTCAGACCGGTATATGTACTACAGAGTTAATGGCAGTTTGGCTTAGAAAAATAAACATGGAATGAGGGGAATCAGGGACACCAGAGGTCTAATCCTGGTCACATCACTATGGGGTGACAAATTATAAACTCTTTGGGTCAAATTTCCAAAAAAAGCCTATAGGTTTTTAGGTTCCTATATCCCATTGGGAATAAAGACAAAGGCTGGGATTTAGTTTCCCAAACTGTAAACTGGGCATATTTGTTTCCTACTTAACAGTGGAGTCATGAGGGTTATTTTAGACAAGCTGTTTTAGGGGATGTCTAGACAGCGGCGCTATTTCGGGATACGTCTGGTGTTCCAAAATAGTGTTTTCTGTGTCTTAGCAACAAGCCCGTTATTTCAAAATATATTCAAAATAATGGGCTTGCTGTTCTGACATCCAGGTAAACCTCGTTCCACAAAGATTAAGGGACTTGTCAGAAAAAAGGTCTCTAATTTTGAAATAGACGATCTCGAAATAAGTTACGCAGTTTGCATAGCTCAAATTGCGTACCTTATTTTGAGCTACATGGCACTGTATAGACATATCCTTAATATGGATACATCTAACACTATAATACATAAGTACTACACAGTAATAATAAATAATGCCTAGCTCTTATATGGTAGTAATATTGAGCTAGAGCCCATGCTAGGTAAGTACTAGTCAACACGGTGGCGTATAGCTATTCCTCAACAGGGGAGCACCAGAAAACATTCTTCAGATTTCCTCTCAGAGCTCCTCGACACATGTGGGAGAGAATGCGTCCAACTCTGTACTTGATGGGCCACTTGTCCTTCCCACCAGTCCAGTTCTGTGAAGCACCACTGAGGGAGGGATAAGACAAGACTGTCTTCACCTTTGCATTGCTCCTCCTGTTTCCTCTTTGGGGGCAGCTGGAGAAGAGCAGTCCGTTCACAAATGTCAAAGGGAGCCGTTGCCATTCGACAATGGAGAACTGTAAAGCAAGGGAGCCCTTTCTCCACCAAGGTCCTGGTAAAGAGACACATCATTTGTGTAACAGTGGGCTAGAGAAGAGGAAACACTCCATTTGCACCACATAGGCACCAGTGCTTCAGAAAAAAAGCCCTAGGTCTGATGTCAGATCAATTTGACTATACTTGGCATAGGATTCAGTAAAATCCTGGATCCACTGAATTGCTGCTGTGCTTAAGACAGAAAATACTGTATAGAGAATCCCTCCACTCCTCACCCCCGGACTTGTTTACTGAAATATCATTGATTTGCTTGCATTTGCCATATGATGAACTGAACATGCATTGCTTTTTGATGGATGTTTTATGCTCAGATGGTTTTGCTTTCTAAGACACCAGAAGTTTAGAATTGGCCACTGGGGCTGCACTGACACTACTAAATAGGTTGTGAACTCACTTGATCTAAACAGGGAAGGAATTAATTATGCTAAAGTATCACTTAGACAAGTCAAATAAACTAATGGCAGCTAGAGCGCTAGTGAGTGTTTTAGTCCAAGTGGTGGAGCTTTTGGATCTGAGATTCCTTTGACCCGGCAGGAATAATTCCATGACAAATTAAAAAGGCACTTCTCAGACACAATGACTTGATTTAGTACTGGACTGCCAGGGAGAGCACCAATGCACTGCAGAATAGTCTCAAAGTGCACCTGGAAGTATTTTCAAGTGACTTTTGAGTGCTAGTGTGATGCTACACAAGCACTGAAAAGGGGAACATTGGACTTCTAGTAGTGCCATTCCCTAAGGTTTTTATTAATGTCAGTAGCACTGAGACTTTCTTTCTGTGTAGATCTTGATAAGACACTAGTCACTATAGAGAAAGCCCAGAAGACTGCAGAATTAGTATGCATGATAGTTAATGCACAGCTCCTCAGTGAGGCTAGGCCTAGACTAGGGGATAAGTTCAAATTAAGATATGCAATTTCAGCTACATTAATTGCGTAGCTTGAGTCGAAGGATCTTAAATTGAATTTTGAAGCCATCCACACTGTGAAAAGTCGATGGGAGCACACACTGCCATTGGCTTTCCTTACTCCTTGTAGAAGCAGGGCTATCAGCATTGACATGAGTGCCCTCTCAGTTCGAATTAGCATGTCTTCACTAGACCCACTGATTCAAACCCCAAAAGACTGACTGTGGTTTCTCCGATCTTCTCTGTAGTGTAGATAAGGCCATGGTGTAAGTCACAGACTGCATTCTCTTCTGTGGAAACACATGTATTTACTCCAGTGAAGCAGCTAGCTCAGAGTAAGGAAGTTCAGACTGCAGCAGTTAACCTGTTTAATTTTTCCTTGTTCTTTTAATAACAGTGGAGCATAAGTTTGTTAGTGTTTCATACACCCACCTCTAGTGCAGTCAGTGATCCTATAATGTAGCTGATAGGACTTGTGCAAAGGGCTGGAAATCTCAATGATACAACATGGGTCTGATTCTCCTCTAAGTTGCACCAGTGTAATTTAGAAGTAATCACAGTGAAATCCCCAGTTCAAAATTAGTATGGCTAGTACATTCAGTGTTGATATAGAATGCAAAAATTAGGTTTTTTTCTCCAAGTCAATATTTAAACTACATAGTCAGCTCGACTGAAAGTAACAACCTAGCCACACAATTAATTCTGTTTGTTCTTTCCTAAGTGCCTGTAAAAAAGCAGAAACATAAATCTACCAATCATGCAAAATAAATTCATCAACACAGCTCTTAGGACGTTTTTCCCCCACAGAGCAAGAAGTGAAAATATTGTTTTTCTACTATGGCTACAACATTTCAATCTGACTTGAAGCTAGCGAACAAGCTTCATACATGTAATCAGCTATTGATTGATTGCTATAATATACTAAGTCAAACAATAGCTGGAAGGCGCGTGAGGGTTGGCGGAAATAAAACACATTTAGGCTAACCTGTTAG
This sequence comes from Pelodiscus sinensis, assembly GCF_049634645.1. Lineage (NCBI taxonomy): Eukaryota > Metazoa > Chordata > Testudines > Trionychidae > Pelodiscus > Pelodiscus sinensis. The sequence continues at coordinate 210,103,247 of NC_134712.1, read as the reverse complement.
AGCAAATGTGTGATAGATGAATATACAGTATATGAGATTCTCAGGCTGTGATGGACGCATAACATTAACCCTCTGATTAACTACTCAACGTTTTCTTTATTAGTCCAGTATAGTAGTGTTAAGAGATACGAAGCAAATTCTGAGTTTGCTTCTGTTTGTATTCTCTTGTACTTTAAACGCTTCCTCTTTGCATAGGGGCTGTAACCCCTTGGCTTCAATTGGTCTCCATCACATACTGGGTTTACAATTTGGTTCCATAGCTCTTAGCATCCCCCCTCCCCCCACCATACAAATTTTTCCAGCCCTCTTGCCGGTATGCTCATTACTGAGCCCGAGATCTGGAACAGATGTTGTGCCAGGACAATAGCTTGTGAACATCACTGTGATGAAAAAAGAGGCTGTGGAATTACATGACAGCTGCAGCAGATGCTCTGGTCTTGTAGTTAAGGCATCAGACTGGGAGGCTTAGGATGATTTCCTGGCTCTACTGCAGAGTTTGTGTGGCTGTTGGCAAAACTGCTAATATCTCTGTGTCTCATTTACCCACCTATCAAATGGGAGTAGTAATAATCATCTTTTCTTCCCACCTTTTGTCTATCTAGTCAGATTGTGAACCTTTGAAGTAGCATGGTGTGATGGATGCACCTAGCATCCAGTGACACCACTCTCATTCAGTTACCACTAAGCACTACTTGTAATGAAAGCATGTTTGTAATACAAGCTTGATGAGAAAAGAAGGAAATGAAGAATATAATTAATGCTGTGGTGTGCATGGTGCAGGCGGTATGACTAGATCATCATAATGGCCCCTTCTGGCTTTAAAAATCGATGAATATTGCCCTGACTGACTCCCAGGAAAAAGAAAATAAATTAGAATACTGGCATATGTTGATTCCCAGTTTAATCTTTGGCAGGCTCTTGGATACTACAGGAAAGGGTACCATTGAGTAACCCTAGATAGATCAGACAGATGGAATGGAATGGAATGGAATGGAATACAAAAGGAATTACACAGAGAAGGATTTGTGACCCTACAGCAGGGAAATGTCATTGATCACAATGATTTAAAATAGTCAATATTAGAAAAGCTACAGCAGCACAGAAGGTGTTCTTCTGTTGCTGTAGTAAAACCACCTCTCCAAGAGGCTGTACTTCGGTCAATGGAAGAATTACTCTGTCAGGCTAGTGGTATATACCGCAGGGCTTAGGTCAGCTTAACTACACTGCACAGGACACACAATTTCTCACAGGCATGAGTGATGGAGATAAAATGACATACAGTAATAAATCTACTATATATTTTGAAGTTTGTTTGTGGATTTGTTTGTGCAAAATAGTCATACTTCGCAATTACCTACAGATACCAAATTTTGCATAAACAATCCTGCCACTTAAATTAGTGGAATGCACTACTTTTTATACCAGAATATGCTGGGTGAAATGTTTACATAATTATTTTTATTTTTCATCTGAAAAAAGTCATGATTAGAGTTCATAAAATATATTTGATAACAAAATTAAAATCAAGTGGCCTATTAAACTATCATTTTGATGCAAATACAATTTTTACTGTTACGAATCACAAAATAATTCAAATTAGTTATGGAAAGAGTAATGGAAGCTTTACAAGTTTCTGATTCAAATGTACTATGCATGGTAATTATTCAATAAAATTAATAATGTTTGAAGTTGAAATTCTACAAATTTAAAACTATTCTTTTACTTCCCTTTTGCAAGCATATTGATAAAAAAATTCTATTACATTTATTTAATTTCTTGAACTTTCCGATAAGTGTAATCTATGCAAAATGGCTTTGCCCGGTCAACAATGGTCCTCACCTGCTAGTCATAAAATATTTCTTCTAGTTCAGTGTCAGCTGGTTTAGATTTCATGGTAATCTTCTGACAGTACAGAAAGTATATCAGATTTAAAGGAATTAGGTAAAGGTATCCAGACATGGTACACACAGAATATTAAGTAAACTTTGAATAGCGTCATAATGGCATTTTGGGTCTCAAAGTAACAAATGTAGTTAGTATTACAGTACCTCACGCCTTTCGTTTCACTGTTAGAAGGGCTTTCCCAACTTCTTTTAAGTTTCTTTATTTTGTCTCCTTAAGAACTTGCAACAAGAAAAATGTAGTTGTTTACATGTTAAGAAATCTCACAATTTTCCCCATAGCTTTTCACATTCTGCTTTTCTGGTTTGATCTGATTTTCCCTTTTTAAATCACAGAGGATGAGTTCAGAGAGGTAGCTATGTTAGTCTGTAACTTTAAAAACAAGAGCTGTTTGATATAGTTTTTAAATGTATACTTTAAGTGATAAACCTCTGTTACAATTATATAAACATGCGTCTACAGTAGTCATAATCCCACTGCTGAGCCAGTTTCCAAATACTTTTTCTTCCCACATTTGCAAATCTATATAATGTTTAAAAAAGGCCAGTAGAGGTAGGGATCAAAACGCTTGGTACCCCTAGCCAAAAAGTGATTAAGAACTGACTGCAACTGGCTATCTTTGTCAATACACAGCACTGAGCACCAACTCTACTTCTAATGAAGTCTATGGAAAAACTCATTGACTTCACTAGTGCGGGACTAGACATGGAGAAATGTGCACTGACCAAATAAGGCAGGTTTTGCAATAGCAATTCCTTAATTTACTGATCTTTTCTAATTCTACTACCAAGTATTTGTCAGACACCTTTATCAAACCATAGTGTGCAGCAAGGTGTTCCAGAAATTACCAATAAAAGGAAATGAGATATAGCTAGCTTGCCCTTTCACAAATATTACAAAGGAAGAGTAATTATCAGTGACTCATTCTCAAACCGGAAGGATGTATTTAGTGAGGTCCACTTAGCAAACTCTCTCTGGATGACAAATGGCTTGATGATTATGAAGTATTCTCTTTGGGTCAACAAAGATTTGTGACAATGCTGAAAAGTAAGACAACAATTGGTGTGTATGGTAAAAATGCAAGAACTGAGCTCCACATCTTACACAGAGGCCAAATCTTACATTCCTTTCAAACATCCCCCAGAAGAAAAAATGCTGATTGCTTACACGTTACTTGTTGGCATTGACTCAGCTGTTTTTCTCCTAATCATGACTTCTGTCTCCTAACAGACAGTGAGCCATTATCCCACGTGCACTATACCCTAGTCTATTTAATTTAATTTAATCATAGAACTGGAAGGAGCCTCGAGAAGTCATAAAGTCCAGTACCCTGCACTCAAGGCATGACCAACCACCATCTAAACCATCCTTAGTAGGTGTTTGTCTAATTTGCTCTTAAAAATCTCCAGCGAAGGAAATTCTCCAACTTCCTTTGACAGTTTATCCCAGTGCTTAACCACCCAGTGCTTAACCACCAGTTAGAAAGTTTTTTCTAATGTCCAACCTAACCCTCCCTTGCTGCAATTTAAGCCCATTGCTCCTTGTCCTATCAACAGGAGTCAAGAAAAATAATTTTTCTCCTTCCTTCTTGGACAGCTTTTTAGATACTTAAAAGCTGTTTTCATGTTCACTCTCCATCTTCTCTTTATCAAACTAAATAAACCCAATTCTTTCAGTCTTCTCTCATAGGTCATTTTTTCTAGAGACGTTTAATCATTTTTGTTGTTCTTCTCTGCACCTTCTCTAATTTGTCCATGTCTTTACTGAAATGTAGCATCTAGAAGTGGAAACAGTACTCCAGTTGAGGCTTAACCAGTGCAGAGTACAGCAGAAAACTTACTTCTCATGTCTTGCTTACATCCCAGAATAATGTTTGCTTTTTTGCAACAGTGTCACACTGTTGACTCATATTTACTTCATTTACTTTTACTGGCCTTATGGGGTATGAGATCAGGGCAAGATTGAATCCAAAGTAAAGAAATTATTTTTTACATCTAATAAAATACGTACAAAACTACATTTGGGGCAACCAATATTTTTTTTAAATTAGAAAATGATTACATTCATAATTAAACTGCATTGCTCTGAGACACTGAAGAAAGAAATTCCAATCATTGTAAGATGGCCAGAGATATCAATATTTGTTTGGCTGCCAAAGCACAGCAAATGACAGCAGCCAAACAGGGGAGCCTTTCTTGAATTATAGCGCTTTTCATTAGTTAATACCCAGGAGGATTCCTTTAGATGTGAAGAAATGCTAACATTGATCAGACAAGGGCACAGGAAACAGAGGAAATAAAATTTCATGAGCAGAATAAATTGATGAATCCATGAATGAATAACTATGCCATGTTATTGTTCGCTTTCGAATGCAATGGTTTATTTAAATATCAAACATGAAATAATATATGACGGCACAACAGCCTTTACCCTTGAAACAAAATTGATTCATTTCTAGAATAAATTATTTATAAGAACCAAACACCATTTTTTGTCAGCAATTGTCATTACCATATTCTCTTCCCTTTAGATGGAATCTCTTGTGATTCATTGCTGGACCTGACTCTAGCATTAGCAAAGAACCATTTCTTGAGGAAAAAAGTGGAATTTTTCCAATAAGTATATACAAGTAAGGCTAATATGCAGTATACACATAGCATGCCCTCTTCATATAAACTGGATGCAGGGCACTACCAGATAAAATGTTTGCAGACAACACATTATAAATTTTAAAATATAGATAAAATCATGATTGGTAATCTTCAATTGTCATTTATTCAGTTGTTATCAGTTTGTAGTTTCTAACGAGTATGATGGTAGAAGTGGGTCATGATGAGACATTTGAAAAAGGAAAAGTAGGTTTGCAGAATAGCTTGATGGGGTGGTCCAAGTGTAGGGGAAGGAACGCAAAACAAAAATGGAGGAGAAGTGGACAAATGGACATCACTAGGGATATGTCTACACTTCATTCCTCTCGAGAGAGAGGAATGCAAATTAAGACACCAAAAATTGCAAATGAAGCAGTGATTTAAATATCCCGTGCTTCATTTGTATAATCACATTATGGCACTATTTCGCAATAGCACTATTTTGAGAGAAAACCCTTCCCTTGAAATAACCCTTATACTTCAAGAAATGAGCTGGGCTCTGTCCCTTTTCTCCCTCCGGCTGTGCCTGGGTGCAGTGCAGATCCTTTGGGCACCATTGTTTGGGAACCTCCAGCCAGTAAACAGACTCTCCAGGCAGTCATCTAGTAGTGGGCCCGGTGGCCCAGGCCAATCCTCGGCTTCCCCAGGGACCAGTTCCTTGCTTGGGTGCACAGGGGAGGCTTCTGGCTTCTTTGGTCGCTAGGGCTTGACAGGCCTCTCTGGCAGACCTTTTGTATCCCTGGTCCCACCTCCTGGTTTCCAGTCAGGTGAGTTGCTAGGGCCAGGTGCTGCCCACCAAGGCTCATGGAGGGGCTCCTCCCCCTTCAGGTCAGAGGGTGGCCACTCCACCCCACTACAAGGGGTATGGAACAGCTTCCATATGAGGAGGGATTTGAAAGAGTGGGACTTTTCAGCTTGGAAAAGAGATAACTAAGGGGGATATGATAGATAGCTACAAAATCATGACTGGTGTGGAGAAAGCAAATAAGGAAATGTTATTTTCTCCTTCTCATAACACAAGAAGTAGGGGTCATCAAATCAAAATAGTAGGCAGCAAGCTTAAAACAAACAAATGAAAGTATTTCTTCACACAATGCACAGTCAACCTGTGAGACTCATTGCCTCGGGATTGTGACGGGGTACAGTCAAAGAACACTCTTGGTGCTACTTCCCAGAGTGCGGACAAAGCCACTGACATTGACCTCCTTGCAGCTTCTCACTCTGTCCTGCTGGGCCAGATCTCCTGGTCTCCCTCAGCCAAGACACAGTGCTGAAATCATTCCTCCCTCCCCCCCCCTTCAAAGAGCAATGCAGACACTGAATCATTTCAGCCCTGCGGAGAATGCCGTTTCCGGCACAGCATCCAGGAAACTAACCCCCAAGTGGGATCAGAGAATCAGAACCCCAAATAAACCATTCAGGCAAGTCCCTTTTAACAACAAAAGGAAGATGTACACACCGGATATGTCTAGACTACATGGCTCCATCCACGGAGCCATGTCAACTAGTTTACCCGGCATGGGCAAAGAAGCAGGGATTTAAATAATCCCCTCTTCATTAAAATAAACATGGCCACTACGCTGTGCCGATGATCAGCTGATCCGGCACAGTGCGGCAGTCTAGACACGGATCTGTCGGCTGGGGAAGCCTTTGTCGACCGATCCTGGAAACCTCGTTTCACGAGGCATAAGGGATCTGTCAGCAACGGCTTCCCTAGCCGAGAGATCCGCATCTAGACGGCCGCGCTGTGCCGGATCAGCTGATCGTCGGCACAGCACGGCGGCCATGTTTATTTTAATGAAGTGGGGATTATTTAAATCCCTGCTTCTTTGCCTATGCCGGGTAAACTAGTTTACATGTCTCCGTTGACGGAGCCATGTAGTCTAGACATACCCACTGATTGCTCCCCCAGGTAACAATTATTTATACTGAGCTTGGTAGTAAATAAAAGTAATAAAAGAGCAAATTATAAATTTAAAGTAAAAGAAAATGCATAGCTAATTCTAATACATTAAAGCTCATTGCAAACTTACCCTAAAACTTCTTATTTCAGGTATCCCTCCAAGCCAGGAAAGATCTTTTTCTTCCTGGGATCCCTTCCTATTTCTTTGAGTTTGTCATGCCAGCCAAAGATTAAAGAATCTGAAAACTTTGCATCTTAAGTAGCCTTCCTTTTGGGTGGGAATTCTTTGTTTCTACATTCCACCTTTCCATGGAAAATTACCTGATTAGATCCTTCCAGTTGGGCTGGTCAAACGTCTTCCAAAGACCAACTACAGCTTAGACTTAAAGGACAAAAGAGGCTGTTTACAGGTGATCATCCAAACATCGACGTGTCAGAGCTCTGGAAACACCCTGAATGGCTTTCATTTGCACATATAAAACCATAAAGCATTCCCTACCCTATATCTCCAAGGGTACGTCTACACTACAGCGCTAGTTCGAACTAACTTAGTTCGAATTAGTTAATTCGAACTAAGCTAGTTCGAACTAGCGCATCTAGAACTAAAAACTAGTTCGAACTAGCGTTTTGCTAGTTCGAACTAGCGCGTCCACACTGATTGGACGCAGGGGGGCATTTAAGGGCAGCTGAAACCGGTTCTGGCAGGGCATCAGGTCAGCAGTTGCTTTGTGTGGCTGCTGTCTGAGGCTATCTGAGGCTCCTGCTTAAAGGGACCCCCCCTGGACAGCCGGTTCTCAGCTTTTCCTGCTTGCTTGCCAACCTCGCCGAGGGACAGCAAAGCGTCGGTCTCTGTGCCCGTCTGTGTCGGTGCTTCCCTTCGGGGGGGCCGCCGCAGGTGGCAACATGGAGCCACGGCTCGCCCTGCACCTTCTGGTGCACGTTCTGGACTTGCTGCTGCAAGCCTGCCAGCAATGGCTCGAGGCTGCCTGGCACCACCTGGGGAACGTCAGCCCCCTGCCTCTCCGCCTGGCCGCCCTGGGGGCCGTGGAGGAGCCGCGGCGGCGCCCCGGCACCGGCGTGCCCCGCCGCATCTGGCGTCTGGACACCAGCAGCGACTGGTGGGACCGCATCGTCCTGGAGCACTGGGACGACCGACAGTGGACCCAGAACTTTAGGATGAGGAGGGACACCTTCCTGGAGCTCTGCGAGTGGCTTGCCCCTGCCCTGCAAAGAAGGGACACTCGCATGAGGCCCGCCATCCCCCTCCAGAAGCGGGTGGCCATCGCCCTCTGGAAGCTCTCCACGCCGGACAGCTACCGATCCGTCGGGAACCAGTTCGGCGTGGGGAGATCCACTGTCGGAGCAGTGCTCATGCAGGTACGGCGCTCGTCGGCCACCGAGCCGGGGGGGAGGGGGGCTGCGAGGAGGGGATGGGCCGCCCCAGGGACAAAGGGGGGGGCGGGAGGAGGCGAAAGCGCCCCGCACCGGAGGGGTCGGGCTGTCCCGGCCGTACTACACGCCGCCAGGGGGGTTGCTTCCGGGAGTGGGGCGCGGGGCACTGCCAGGGCACGCACGCTCCCAGCCACCCGGGCGCCCCACTGATTGACGCTTTGCTGTGTCTCTCTCCGCAGGTGGTCAAGGCCATCAACCGGGTGCTGCTCCGCAGGGTGGTCCGCCTCGCCAACCCGGATGCCGTCATCCGGGGATTCGGCGCCCTCGGCTTCCCCAACTGCGGGGGGGCCATCGACGGGACGCACATCCCCATCCGTGCCCCGGAACACCAGGCGTCCCGGTACGTGAACCGCAAGGGGTACTTCTCCGTCATCCTGCAGGCCGTATGTGACCACCGGGGACAGTTGACGGACATAAATGTGGGCTGGTCCGGCAAAGCACACGACGCCCGGGTGTACCGGAACTCCTCCGTGTGCCAGCGGCTGCAGGACGGGACCTTCTTCCCCGACCGCCACATCAGGGTCGGGGACGTGGACATGCCCGTCTGCCTGGTGGGGGATGCCGCCTACCCACTGCAGCCCTGGCTCATGAAGCCCTACACGGGACACCTCAATCCCTCCCGCCAGGCCTTCAATAACAGGCTGAGCAGGGCCCGCATCGTGGTGGAGGGGGCCTTCGGGCGACTGAAAGCCCGCTTTCGATGCCTCCTCACCCGTCTGGACCTGGCCGAGCACAACATCCCTCCCGTGGTGGCGGCATGTTGTGTGCTCCACAATTTGTGTGAGCGGAAGGGGGAGGCTTTCTTGCCAGCCTGGATGGCTGAGGCTGACCGCATGGCTGGACACTACGGTCAGCCCCGCACCGCCGCCGTCCGGGAAGCCCAGCGGGGGGCCATCCGGATCCGGGAAGCCCTGCGGGAGAGCTTCCAGGTGGAGGAGGAGGAGGACTGACCTCTCCCTGCATGCCCCACCGGGGCCTTCTTCCACCCTACCCCCCCCTTCCCCTTTCCCCTCCCTACCTACTGTCAAATAAAGACACCTGTTTTTCCAACAAAAACGTCTGTTTATTTCACAGAACTGGGGTGGGGGAGGGAGGAATGAAGGTGGGAGAAGGGAGGGGGAAACCTGGGACGAGGGAGCTGGAAGGGGAGGGGAGGGAAGGGAGGAAGGGAAAGGAAAGCTCAGGGGTGGGAGTCTGGGTGCCTCTCCCGTCTCGCCACACTGCGGGTCCGGGGGCGTCGGTGGGGAATGGTTGTGGAGGGGGGGGCAGAGAGGACAGGGGGTGTGGAGGAAGCAGGAGCGGAAGCAGGAGGAGCAGGAGGAGCAGGGGGAGCAAGAGGGGGAGCAAGAGGGGGAGCAAGAGGGGGAGCAGAGGGAGCAAGAGGGGGAGCAAGAGGGGGAGCAGGGGGAGCAAGAGGGGGAGCAAGAGGGGGAGCAGGGGGAGGAGGAAATGGAAAGCGGTCTAGCAGGCTCTGGAGGTGGCCTCGCAGGGCACGGCCCTGCTCCTCCAGGGCCTCCAGACTCCTCTGGCGCAGCCTGAGGTCCTCCTGGACCCAGTGGTCCTGGAGACGGAGCTGTCGGTCCAGGAACCGGAGATGCCGCCTCTGGTAGTCCTCCTGGTTCCTGGCTGTCCTGCTTGCCCGGGCGCGGGCGGCTGCTGCAGGCGGGGTGGTGCGCCCTGCAGTCCCCGGTGCTGCAGCTGTGGTGCAAGAAGACCAGCGGTCAATTACCCCAGGGGCCCAGGTGTGTGAAACCCAGCTCCCCTCTGCAAGGCCAGGGCCCCTGCAGGATCCCCAGCTGCTGCTCCGTAGTGGGCAAGGCCCAGGCGCACGGTCCCGGGGCTCCCTCTCGCCCCAGCCCCCCGTACACATAAGGGGAACACGAGGGTACTCACAGGTGGATGCCTCCCCGGCCTCTGATGATGCAGGCGAGCGGCTCTGTGGGGTGCCTCGGGGGTCCCGGGTCCTGGGAAGGCTGGCAGCAGGCTCCTGGCTCTCAGAGCCCTCTTCCTCCTCCTCGGTGTCCAGGAGCGGTCCCTCTGCCCCGGGGTCAATCACGTCCCGGGGGGCAGGGACGGCATGAGGCCCCAGGATGCGGTCCAGGGCATGGAAGTGGGGGCAGGCCTCCGGGTCAGCCCCTGGCAGGCAGGCCCGGGAGTAGGACTGCCGCAAGTCTTTAATCTTGCAGCGCACCTGCTCCCGGCTGCGCTGGTGGCCCCTGGCGGCCAGGCTGGCAGCCATGCGTCCATAGACGGCCGCGTTCCGGTGGCTAGTGCGGAGATCGTGGACATTTGAGGCTTCCCCCCAAACCTCGATGAGGTCCACGATCTCCGCACTTGACCAGGCGGGCGCCCGCCTTTTGCGCCCCCGGGCAGGCTCCCGGGAGCCGCCAGGCTGGTCGTGGGGAGCAGTGGAGGGCTGGGAGCCCTCGGATGGCTGGCTCATAGTGTGGCAGGTGCAGGCTGTGCAGGCACGGGTGCTTGCAGCCTTGCAACTGGCACAAAGTGAGTAGCCAGCCCGTGGCCCTTTAAGGGCTCCGGGGCCGGGAGGGGGGCAATAGAGTTTCCCTGGTGTTGGCCAGAGTGGCCACCAGGGAAACCTGGGAAGCCTTAGCCTCCCACTAGTTCGAACTAAAGGGCTACACAGCCCTTAGTTCGAACTAGCTAGTTCGAACTAGGCGTTAGTCCTCGTAAAATGAGGTTTACCTAGTTCGAACTAAGCGCTCCGTTAGTTCGAATTAAGTTCGAACTAACGGAGCGCTAGTGTAGCGCATAGGAAAGTTAGTTCGAACTAACGTCCGTTAGTTCGAACTAACTTTCTAGTGTAGACATACCCCAACTTTACATACGAGCATGATACATACACCAAAATAAGATGTACAGATCTGCAGACTATGATATTAAAATTGATAGGTTACATGTAGTATTTTGTCCAAAGCATCTTCAAGCTATGCATATTTGTACCCATAAGATAATTTCATAAAGCATGGGGTGAGGGGTCCATCACAGGGATGTTGTGAAAGCCAGAAGTATAACTGGGTTAAAAAAAACAGTTAGATATGTTCATAGAGAATAGGTCCATCAATGGCTATTTGCCAAGATGATCAGAGACACAACTCCATGCTCCAGGTGCCCCTAAGCTTCTGATCGCCTGATGCTGAGGCTGGATGACAGGAGATGGATTACTCAATTATTGCCTTGTTCTGTTCATTTCCTACAAAGCATTTGGCACCAGCCATCACTGAAGACATGACAGTGGCTAGATGAACCATTAATCTGACCCCTTACATCTATTCTTATGTTCTTATTAATATGTCTCTGATGGTTAGGGAATCGTATGTAATGATTGGTTCAAACCATATTGCATTATAAGCAGGCAAATCGGTTACAGTAAAAAAAGTCAAAATCTAACCCAAATCTTCTTCTAAATCCCAAACTAAAACTGAACTGAAGTCTGTATGAGGTTCACTTTTACACTTTGTTTCTGGCTTCAGCTGAAAGCAGAGATACTGAAATCCCATGGGAAGAGCTCTGCCTGCAATAGTTCCATCCCACACAGAAGCAAGGCCCCAGAATGCTAATGCCATATGAGAAAGCAGTAGCAGCCACGGAATAACAATCTTTAATGTCCAAAGACTGTGGGATAGAGGATTCTGTTCCCCCCTCCCTTGTGGAGAACCCCTACACAAAGGCTGCTCTTTTGGTCCATGAATATTTTAAAGTATGATCCCAGTAAATGATGTGGATGGGTTTAACTGTGTATAGTTGTGTAATGGTGTGTGTTAAGATGAAACAGGGAAGATGCATGCTTTGAGGTTTTGACAAGCAGGCAAAAGAGAGTCACACTTCTGTGGAGGATACAATTTTAAACTATGCTCATGCAAGCTGAACGGTGAAGGTGGATCTCTCTGCCTATGCATAGCCCGCCTTCACCCCTTACTTCAAGGGGCATCACACAAATGGATGGCATCACACAGTCCCTTGGAAGTATGGCTCAGCTTGCGAGCAGTTAGTTCAAATGTAGGTTATGTATTGGGCCATATTTAAATCTGATGTCTAAACTGGTATAAAACAGGCTCCCATGCATATGGCCTGACACTCTTAGACCTTTATATACCCTGCTCTGAATGTGCTAGTGTAAAGGAATCTGAATGTATTTCCATTATATGTCATGAAGCTCTAAGAAGGTATAAAATAGTTGGTTACCTACTTCAATTTACAGTTTGTTAGTTCCAGTTCTTGTTATGTTCCACCTGGTGCTTGAGTTTCCCCAACAATAAATGGGAGAATGCACTATCGTGCTTTTGTTATATTCAAAAAATACCTTCCTTCACCCCTTGAAACGCTCAGCCTTGGTCTGCACTAGGGCTTTATTTCGAAATAACCCCCTTTAGGTCGAATTTATTAGGGGAGCGTCCACACTACCAAGTCCATTACTTTGAAATAATGGGCTGCTTTATTTTGAAATCGGTATTCCTGCTTTTCTCGGGGAATAACTCTAATTTTGAAATAGTTATTTCAAAAGGGTATAAGTGTGGACGTTCCAGTGCCACTATTTCGAAATAACTACTCCCCCGAGTAATTCAAACTAATTACTCCCCAGTGCTTCCTCGGGCTCTAAGTCGAGGTAGCATGTTCTCATTAAAGGAGCCCATCTCAGACTAATTTTGAGGCTTCTCTATGGTGGGGGCATGTTATTTTGATTTTGTAAAACCGGGAGTTATTAAATCAAATGTATTTATTTCAATATAGTTTCCTAGTGTAGACATGGTCTCAGGGTAGCCAGTTATACAAGGCAGAGGAGTCATTCTGTTTTATCTATAGGTGACTGTTGTAATAAAGCCTGGCCATTAAAGATATTTAACATCATCCACTTCACCTGAAGCTGAAGATGCATGTCCCTTTGTAAGACTGAGGGTATGTCTACACTACAAAGTTAATTCGAACTAACAGACGTTAGTTCGAATTAACTTTGATAGGCGCTACGCATGCAAACCGCTAGTTCAAACTTAATTCGAACTAGCGGTGCACTTAATTCGAACTAGGTAAACCTCATTCCACGAGGACTAACGCCTAGTTCAAATTAACTAGTTCGAATTAAGGGCTGTGTAGCCACTTAATTCGAACTAGTGGGAGGCTAGCCCTCCCCAGCTTTCCCTGGTGGCCATTCTGGGCACCACCAGGGAAACTCTTCTGCCCGCCTCCCGGCCCCGGAACCCTTAAAGGGGCACGGGCTGGCTATGGTGCCCGTGCCAGGTGCAAGCCTGTCAGCACCCAGCCAGCATTCCCTGCACCTGGCACGGCTCAAGCCAGCCACCCGCTGTAACCCAGCCCTCCGCCTCTTCCCGGGACCAGGCTGGCGGCTCCCAGGAGCCTGCCTGGGTCCGCAAGAGGTGGGCGCCCGCCTGGTCTAGTGTGGAGATCGTGGACCTCATCCATGACCTCCGCACTAGGCACTGGAAAGTGGCCATCTAGGGCAGGATAGCTGCCAGCTTGGCCACCCGGAGCAGGTTGGCATGAAAATCAAGGTGGTCCACTGAGACCCCCAACCCTGAGCTTAGAATGTCCAAACTGGGTCACATCAAAGGTCCATCTAGCCCAGTAGCCTGTCTGCCAACAGCGGCCAACACTAGATCCCCTGGAGGGGATGGACCGAAGACAATGACCAAGTCATTTGTCTCGTGCCATCAATCTCCAGCCTTCCACAAACAGAGGCCAGGGACACCATTCCTACCCCCTGGCTAATAGCACTCCATGGACCCAACCTCCATGACTTTATCTCACTTCTCTTTAAACTCTGTTCCAGTTCTAGCCTTCACAGCCTCCTGCAGCAAGGAGTTCCACAGGTTGACTATCTGCTTTGTGAAGAAGAACTTTCTTTTATTAGTTTGAAGCCTGCTACCCATTCATTTCATTTGGTGTCCTCTAGTCCTTCTATTATGGGAACTAATGAAGAACTTTTCTTTATGCACCCTCTCCACACCACTCGTGCTTTTATAGACCTCTATCATACCTCCCCCCCTCAGTCTCCTCTTTTCTAAGCTGAGAAGTCCCAGTCTCTTTAGCCTCTCTTCATATGGGACCTGTTCCAAATCCCTGATCATTTTAGTTGCCCTCCCCTCTCCCACCCTCTCTCTTCCCCTCTCCCACCTTCTTTTCCCAGTCTTCCCGAGTTTTGTTCAATAAAGAGAGTTTCTATTTTTGAACACACGTGTCCTTTATTTTGTACATCAGGAAGGGGGGCTAGGGAGGGGTAAGTGGAAGGAGGTGAGGGAGGAATGGGGTATGAGCCCCCAATGGGGAGGACTGGGCTGGCTCTGCGGGCTCCTGGGGGTGGAAACTCTCCTGAAGCCCGCTGACTGATCCCCCTTCCGGATGGCAGCCTGCGGCAAGTGTAGCCGGTCTGATGGCCGAGTGCTGTGATGTGCCGAGTGTGGGCACTCAGGGCACTCCAAGCCAGGACTGCTTTGCAAGCGGGGAACCCCTGAGAACTGTCTGTCCAGGGTGGGGGTCGGGTCCCTTTAAGCACAGCCCTCGACTAGCCTGAGGCAGCAACTCCATGCTCTAAGTCCTAATCTGATGCCCTGCCGGCACTGCTTACAGCCATCCTTAACCTCAGTTCAGGGTCCACTCAGTGTGGACATGCTAGTTCGAATTAGCAAAACGCTAATTCGAACTAGTTTTTAAGTCTAGATGCGCTAATTCGAATTAGCTTAGTTCGAATTAACTAATTCGAACTAAGTTAGTTCGAATTAGTGCTGTAGTGTAGAAATACTCTGAGCCATTACTGGACATGAGGAGTCTGATTCTTTGCTCTCTTCTTAACTCCCCCACCGCATTTACTCTGAGAAAAATATTGCCAGTCAGGAAAGTATCTATGTCAATGCATGCTCATGTTTTCAAAGCTCTCTCCCACTTGTACTTCATAAAATATTGAGCAACTCTACCAATTACCATATGCACACGAGTTCTTTTTTCCTTATCAAGGCTTATGATGTTATGTACTCTCAGAGCAGAGGCCTAAGTCTGAAAAGATAAGAATAAAATCAATTACATATTTATAAGGCATCAATTCATCACTAAATATAGCCAGCATTTCTTCTTGCTAGTATCTTTTTGGTTAACTGCACATTGGTATTTTCTTTTACCTTGATAGAGTTTACTAAAGCAGAGCATCAGCATCTTTGGTTAAGTGTGGAATAGAGATCCATGTAATAAATGCTGTACAAAGCAAGCAGAGACAAGCTACCAAATTTTAGCATGCTCCAGTGATGTAGCAAGAAGAGGTTGGGGGGCAGTTGCCCCCGGGCGTCATGCTGAGAGGGGGGTGCCAATTTAGCTGCCAAAAGTTATGTTGGTGTTAACTTTTTTATGATTATTTCCTATTTTGTATATATTCCAACAGTCGACTGTGAAAAGGTTTCAGTGAAGCCTTCAAAAAGTAAATAAGGGTATGTCTACACTACCCCGCTAGTTCGAACTAGCGGGGTAATGTAGGCATACCGCACTTGCAAATGAAGCCCGGGATTTGAATTTCCCGGGCTTCATTTGCATAAGCGGGGAGCCGCCATTTTTAAAACCCCGCTGGTTCGAACCCCGTGCAGCGCAGCTACACAGGGTTCGAACCAGCGGGGTTTTAAAAATGGCGGCTCCCCGCTTATGCAAATGAAGCCCGGGAAATTCAAATCCCGGGCTTCATTTGCAAGTGCGGTATGCCTACATTTCCCTCCTACTTCGAACTAGGAGGGTGGTGTAGACATACCCTCAGATAATAACTAGCACTTCCCTCTGATAACTATCATCCTATTTACTTTTTGAAGGTTTCACTGAAACCTTTTCACAGCCAACTTTTGGAATATATACAAAATAGTAAATAATCATAAAGTTAACACCAACATAACCTTTGGCAGCTAAATTGGCGGCCCCCTCTCAGCATGATGCCCGGAGGCAACAAATTGGTAGCTGTCTTCCCATGGCTAGTAAAACTCCATTCTTAGGCAGGCAGATGCCATCCTCCCAGATCAGAGGGAAAGTGCTAGGTAATACAAAAAGAGGAGGGTGGTTGGAAAATGAAGGAGAGAATTGTTTTGAAGCAAGTTAAACTATCTAAATGATTCATGCTACGGTGTGTATTCAACTAGCATATTAATAAGTGACAGTTTGATTCTGTTTGGTATTCTAGTTCTCAAGAGCCAACGATTCAATGTTATTACAGCAAGAGCACTATTAAATGGAGTCTGGCAAAGTAAAAATTGCATAAATCTTTACATTTTACACTCTGGGTTTCATTCACTCATAACTTTCTAGAATGTTCACCTTTTGGGCTGAAATGTTTCATGCCTGGTCTTATTGGAATATGGTTTTTAGTTTGCTAGTCTGGTGAAATTGCTCTGATTTTGAATGAGAAGAGTGAATAAAATATTTCTTTCTGAATCTTGCTGAATTATTTAAAATAGCTCCAAATGCAAAGTGGCTGGGGTTTAAAAGCTGGCGCATCAGTAGAACCTATTGAAAAATGCTTTTTAGTGTTGCAGTAAAAACCACTTTCTGACACTTGTCTCACGCATGATACATTTTGCATTTTTTTCCACTAAGCTTACAGGCCTACATTCTTTCAAAAGTGGCCAGGGATTTTGGGAGTCTACTTTTCAGAATCCAGAGCACCCACACTACAATTTGAAGTCCAGTAGGAGCTGTTTGTGCACGTTGCTTTGCACAAACTGTCCTAAGATGCTGGGTGTGGAGAATCTATGGCCTCTTATGGAAGTTTTGACTAGAAACATGCACAGATAAGAGAGGCTACATTTGTTCATAACCAGCTTAGCTGAATGTTGACAAGCATACTTAAGGTAGACTGAGACACGGTTCTCTGCCAAAGCTGTGGGATCAGTCCCTACACACCGGGTAAGGTCCAAAGGGGTTAGGAAGGCCTTTTGAACACTTTGCAAGGTATGCAGATAGGAAGCTTAGACTGATGCACCTTAATATTTCTACAGTTCTAACGCAACATAAGACCATGCTTGATCCCAGGTTGAAGCACAACCCTCATGCTTTCACCTCTGTTGCACTAACCCTGAGTACTTTGACTCAGGTCTGCACACTACAATTTGGATGTTTGAGCACAGGTTAGAAAAATCTTATCATAGGGTTAAGACAATACAGACACTCAAGCCCAGGGTTTCCTAACATGTTTCAGCAGATTTGAATCCCAGTAATCCTGGGCTAAGATTGCAATATAGAAAGTTTCAGAGGGGTAGCTGTGTTCATCTGTAACTGGAAAAACTTTAAAAAACAGCAAATAGTCTTGCAGCACCTTAGAGATGAACAAAATATGTAGATGGTATCATGAGCATTTGTGGGCACAACCCACTTCTTCAGATGAATGGAGCAATATAGAGATACCATTTGTCTTACAAAGGAGGAGCTCCTTCCTGAAGAATACCCAAGGCACTTAGGCCACGGCTATACTTATGTGCCTGAGATCAGTCTTCTGGCATTCAATTTAGTGTGTCTAGTTAAGGCCTGCTAAACCAAACACTGAGGGCACCTCTGATCAGTGTCAGTACTCCTCACAGTCACAAAGAGTAAGGGAAACAGACGGGAGAGTTTATTCCTGTTGACCTCCCACTGTGAAGATGGTGCCAAGTTCAGCTTAAGCTCATGCTGACTCCAGCTACGTTATTTTTGTAGCTGGAGTTGCATACCTTAAGCCGACCTTCTGGGTCTATCGTAGAACTAGCCTTAGTGTTTGAGTGGTCTTTTTGCAGCATGTGCAACTCCTACCGTACAGTCTTCCCCCTTCCTCTCCGAACCGATTCATTCTTGTTCTTTTAAAGGCAGAAAACCTCTTGGAAATTCCATACGAAATAGCAACTTTAAGACGACATTGAGTGAGATGATTATGCATTTAAAAGGCAGAAAGCACAAGTTGCACATGTGCTTCTTTCTCTGCGTATTTGCATTATTAGTTCGGGGTCACACGCTATTTCTTAAATAATACAATATCATACATTAGTTGGGCCTTGGAACCTTCCAAGTGCATGCGGGTAAAACATCCACTGCTTACCTCCTTAAAAGCCTACAGCCTAGTCCTTCCTGATTGTGCCTATGCATGGGGGACGGAACTGGGGCCGTGGTACTGCCTTCTCTTTGGCGCCTCATGCCCTTTGGGTAGCTAGTGCCTGCTTGGTTTTAGGCAGGAGCTGTTCTTACACATCAGGGAGCACAGATAAGGCATTTATACACAAGGCAATGTGCAGTGATGGGAAAGGAAGGGAGCATTTTATCAAGTCCCATTTGGATGCCTGTGCTGTGGCAAGGAACAACTTGTCCCTTAATGAGAAACTTATCTCTGGGTCAGATTGCAACATAGATCTTCTGTATTAACAAGGCCATGCCATTCTTAATAAGATCAGCCCTGTCCTTCTCATTGATCACATAGGTACATCTGGGTCCAAACAAGAGAGCAGTATAGCCTTTTGGCTCCCACACCAGAGCATCAATCAGACAAAACGGTGCTGTCAGCCTCATATAATAGCACTCTGCTCTCCCTACTTGCACAGACATGCCAGGATGTCAGTGGAAGAGCTGTACTTAAAATAAGAACAGACGATAGGGCTACGTCTACATTGGCCCCTTTTCCGAAAGGGGCATGCTAATTTGACAGGTCGTAATAGGGAAATCCGCGGGGGATTTAAATATCCCCCGCGGCATTTAAATAAAAATGTCCGCCGCTTTTTTCCGGCTTTTAGAAAAGCCGGAAAAGAGCGTCTACACTGGCCCCGATCCTCCGGAAAAAAGCCCTTTTCCAGAGATCTCTTATTCCTACTTCAAAGTACAGCTCTTCCACTGACATCCCTGGCATATCTGTGCAAGTAGGGAGAGCAGAGTGCTATTATATGAGGCTGACAGCACCGTTTTGTCTGATTGATGCTCTGGTGTGGGAGCCAAAAGGCTATACTGCTCTCTTGTTTGGACCCAGATGTACCTATGTGATCAATGAGAAGGACAGGGCTGATCTTATTAAGAATGGCATGGCCTTGTTAATACAGATGATCTATGTTGCAATCTGACTTCAAAGTAGGAATAAGAGATCTCCGGAAAAGGGCTTTTTTCCGGAGGATCGGGGCCAGTGTAGACGCTCTTTTCTGGCTTTTCTAAAAGCAGGAAAAAAGCGGCGGACATTTTTATTTAAATGCCGCGGGGGATATTTAAATCCCCCGCGGATTTCCCTATTACGACCTGTCAAATTAGCATGCCCCTTTCAGAAAAGGGGCCAATGTAGACGTAGCCTAGGAGTCAAGATTGTCAATATGGGCCTGAAAGAAAAAAAATTGCTCTTTAATGTACACTAAGTGCTGCAAACACAATAGCAACAAGTTATTCGATAATTCCTGAAGCATTATTCATCTCTTCCACAAAAATTCATTATGAGATGCTGGTTTTCTCTGTGTTTATAAATGGTTGTAGTGCTTATTGTCTAATGTGTTTAGAAGCACTTGGTTGTCATTTCAAGTGACAAGAGCATCCTCTAGACAACAACCAAACAGTAAAAACATTCTTAGGAATTTCAAGCTGTGGGAACAAGCTGTAAAGTGAGTATATGCATAACTTGAACACAATTAGCATGTAATTTCATAGCTGAGAACAATACAATGATTAATAGACCATATGTGTACTGTAAGGGCCCAGTATTCTCTTTAATGGCCATAGCTTGCATTTGATGAGGTGCAGAAATGTTCCCCCAGACTGCCAAAAAAGCACAGAGAAAGTGTAGCCAGAATGGAAGCTAAAACATTAATTTTCCTGTATCCATAGCAAATGTAGTTTGTTCATATGCCTATCTACAATATCTGATATGCTTCATTGTAGGGGTGCTGTCTTCTTGTATCCTTTACCATCTCCATTCTTGCTGTAGGCAGTTCCATGTTAGAACCCTGATTCTTAAATCCGCTACTATGAGTTTGATCACTTATATCAGGGCTACTTAACTTTGGAAGCTTTGGGGCCACAATGATACTCACAGCACATGCCGAGGGCCACAACTTGAGTGTGGTTACATAAACATGCAAATAACTTCTTTCATACTGATGGGCATTAACACAAAGATTAAGCCTTAAGCCACAGTGCCAGAGTCAGATGTGGCCACTCAGAGCCAGTCAGCACCTCTCAGGCTCAGCCCTCAAGGATAAGCAGCCAGCACTTCCCACAATGCCCCGGCATTCCCGGCATCTCCTCCTTGGGGGCTAAAAACGCCGACATCCTGTACACATCTGTTCCAGCCAAAGGGTGTCTACACAGCACCCTAAACTCAAAATAAGATACTCAAGTTGCACAATGCAAATTGCGTATCTTATTTTGATTCTGTTTCAAAATAGCTCATTTTAAAATTTGGTACATCTACACAGTATCCAATTTTGAAATAACTCACTATTTCAAGACATACCTCAACCCTCGTGGAATGCGGGCTACAGGCAGGGGCAGATGACCATTTTGCGGGGCCCGGGCAGCACAATTTTGCGGGGCCCCCCTTTGCCATGGTGCATGCGCGGTGGCGCCACGGCGCATGCGTGGGGCTTCTTGAAGCGCAAGGCCCAGGACAGCGTTATTTCGAAAAATATTTTGAAATAACTGGTGGCTTAAGACATGGAGTAGCTATTTTGGGATACCTACGGTATCCCGAAATAGCTGCACAGTGTAGACATACCCTAAGTTAAAAAACAGAGTTAAAAAATACTTTGAGGGTTGCCTGTCTAAGTGGTTTATAACCACGACAGCTTATGCCCAAATAAATCTGCTAGGGTATGTCTACACTACAGCGCTTTTTCAAATTAAAGCAAAATGCAGGACATGTCCTGCATTTTGCTTCAGCTACCCCAGACTAACACGGCTACACTTCTATCACTTTTCAAATTAACTTATTTCCAATTAGTTAATTCGAAATAACGCATCTAGACACAAAACTCATTTGAAATAGTGTTTTTCTAATTCAAAATAGCACGTCCACATTGAGTGGACCCTGAATCGAAGGTAAGGCTGGCCGGAATCAGTGCCAGCAGGGCATCAGGGTCGGACTTAGTGTGTGGGTGTTCTGCCTCAGGCTATCCAAGGTCTGTGCTTAAAGAGACCCAACCCCTCATCCTGGACAGACAGTTCTCAGGTTTCTCTGCTTACTGGTCTACCTCGCTGAGGGACAGCAAAGCATTTGTGTCTCGGAGTGCTCTGCTTGCCCTCACTCGGGACACCACAGCACTCTGCAACATGGAACCAGACCTGCCCCTGGGGACTCTGCTACATTTCATGGACACATTGCCAGCAGCCTGGCTGCACTGTCTGCAGGCTGCCATCCAGGACCACCATCAAGGGGATGTCAGGATTCAAGGGGCCCTGCAGGAGAGCGTCCATCCTGAGGAGCACTAACAGTCTCCCTGGTCTGCCCCACTGGGGGCTTGTACCCCATTCCTCCCTCTCATCCTTCCACTTACCCTTCCCTAGCCCCCCTTCCTGATGTCAAATAAAATACGTGTATTTTCAAAAATAGAAACTGTCTTTATTTAACACAACTGGGGAGGGGGAATGAAACTCTGGGGATACTGGGGAAAGGAGAGAGGAGAAGAGAGAATGGGAGAGGGGAGGGGGAAAACTGGGATGCGGGAGCTGCATCCAGGCCTCGATGGTGCAGTGCAGGGCTCGCAGGGCCCCCATGTGGTGGTCCCGGTACCCCTGCCGCATGGTGGTGGTCCTGCTGAGGCCGCAGGTGCAGGAGCTTGTCCCAGGTGGGGTGGCGCACCCTGCACGAGCAGCTGGTGCAGCTGTAGAGAAAAAAGAGAAGTGGTCAGTTCTCCCTGGGGACACAGTAGATGATGCCCAGCCCCCCCTGCGACATGAGGGTGACCATGCCCTGCACCGTCAGAGCCGATGAGCTTGCACTTAAGCCATGGTCAGGATGTCTGGCTCTCCCCGGGACTGGGAGCTGCCCCAAGACCACATCCATGCCCCTCTGCCATGTATAGTGCGGCCAAGGTGGGGGGATATGTCCCCTGCCTCTGTGTAGAGGGGGCGTGTGAAGGGAGAGTGTCCTGCTGGGTCCTGCCTCGGGGTCGGGAGCGTGTCAGGTCTCTTCACACACACGTGTGCCTATTGGCCCATGGCCCCCGGATGTCACGCAGCTGGAGCCACCTGCCCAAGGGTGGCATGGCACATGCTCGCACGTGCACAGGTGGCTGCGTGATCTGTGGGAGGCATAGCCCATGCGCGCGGTCCCTGGTCTCCCTCCCTGCCTCCGCCCCAGGTAGGGGACAGTGCTGGCACTTACCTGGTATGGCCTCCCCGGATGACCCTGCCGACTCCGGTGCCGGAACAGCTGGTGGTAGCCTCTCTGCTGCGTCCAGGTCAGGGCCCTCAGCTCCTGGCTCGCTGCCTCCCGGGCTGGTGCGGACCTCCCCACCCCCCAGGATTCGATTGAGGGTGGGGAAGTAGGAGCAGGTGTCAGCCCCTGCTGCTGTGCCGCCCCGGTGGCCCTCGAATATGCCTGCCACAGCTCCTTCACCTTCAGGAGCACCTGCTCCTGGGTGCTCCTGTGGCCTTTCCTGGCTATGGTGGCCGCTATGTGGCCATAGACGGCTGCGTTTCTCCACCTAGTGCGTTTGGCCTCCCCCCAAACCTCAATGAGGTCCATGATCTCCGCACTAGTCCATGAGGGTGTGCGCCATCTATGGCCCCTCGCTGGCCCCTGAGGAACAGCTGGGGGACTGGGCGGGGGACAGCTGGCTGCACTGGCTGCCATTGTGTAGCCACTGGCTGAGGGTCTGCGGCTGCTGGCAGTTCTGGCTCTCTCAAGTGCCCAGTGGCCAGAGTCTACTCCTTTAAGGGCCCCAGGGCTGAGGGAGAGGAGAAGAGTTTTCCTGGTTTGGCCTAGAGTGGCCCTCCAGGGGAAACTGGGAAGGGCTGGAGGCCCCCTAATTCAAAATAAGGGTACGTCTAGACTACCGCGTTTTGTCGACGGAAGTTTTGTCGACAGATAGGGTACGTCTAGACTACCGCGTTTTGTCGACGGAAGTTTTGTCGACAGATAGGGTACGTCTAGACTACTGCGTTTTGTCGACGGAAGTTTTGTCGACAGATACTGTCGACAAAACTTCCGTCGACAATTTGCGTCCAGACACATGGAGTTCTGTCAACAAAGCAAGCTGCTTTGTCGACAGAACTCCGTAGTCTGGACGCAGTGTTACAGGCAATAACACCTTCTGTCGACAGAGTTCTGTCGACAGAAGGTGTTATGCCTCGTAAAATGAGGTATACCAGCGTCGACAAAACTGCTGAGTTCTGTCGATGTTATGTCGACAGAACTCAGCGGTAGTGTAGACGCTGGTATAGTTTTGTCGACAAAAGTCCACTTTTGTCAACAAAACTAGGTAGTCTAGACACACCCTTAGTGTCTACACAGCACTTATTTTGAATTAGCTATTTCGAATTTGGTGTTATTCTTCGTAGAATGAGGTTTACCAAATTCGAAATTTGGGCTCCACTAGTTTGAATTTATTTCGAAATAGCAGTTTGTATGTGTAGACACTATTACAGTTAATTCGAAATAACGGCTGTTATTTCAAATTAACTTTGTAGTGTAGACATACCCTTAGTCTTTAAGGTGCCACAGGACTCCTTGTTGTTTTTGCAGATTCAGACTAATGGCTACACCTCTGAAACAGTCAATACTGAAACTTGGAGGTGATTTGACAGCAATAATTAAAATTGTAACTGAATTTTTAAGATCTATCTGCATCTTACTTTAGAAGTGACAGTAACTCTTGTATTATCACAAAAATTCAGCTAAAATTATTACCCACTTTTCCTTAATAATAGTAAATAACAGCTTACAAAGCTTCCGTAAAGTTTTTGGCAAAGATTTATGTCATGAAAACCATATACAGTATATGTTAAGCAAAGCATTGTGTAAAAATAAAAAACAATTTAAAAGACAGGGATAAATATTAATTCCTAGCTCTGTCCTTTTAAACTAAATTTACTTGACTGTTTTTTCTTGTTGTGGAACCAAAACAAGTAAAATACGATGTACTTAATTGCAAATAGGTAGGTTGTTTTTTATTTTGTTGGGCTTTCATGACTTGGCTTCATTCTCTTATCTTGTGTGTCTGACAATTTCTCTTCCATTGTGAAATAAAATAACATGGATCATGAAAATGTCTATTTACCTTCAATACAAATATTAGCAACTAAATGGCAACTCATTAGTGTTTTATTTTAAACCCTGCTGTATCTTATCAGACTGATGATTTGACTGTTATTGACAGACAGTGTCTATATTCTTTTGAGCCCACTATTGACATGACTGCACAATGACAAACACAGAACGTTTTGTATGTTACATTTCCTTGATTGGGCTGGGCAGAGAGCTGATAGGAACTTTCCACATGAACCTGAAAACCAAGTGTTCTTAGGCCCTTATGCTTCCTCCAGTCAGTGAAATAGTCGTGGGACTGTTCCAAAGAGGCTGTTTCAGCCCAAAGGAAGTGTCTGTGCAATGGTGTCTCTTCTGGACTAACCCTCCTCCTGATCTATTTCCTCTGAGAGCTATGTGATGCCACATTTGGGGCTTGATCTAGCTACCACTGAAATCAATTGACAAGATTGGGCTCTTGCATTTTATAAAATAGAGAATAACTAGTAAAGATTAGGCTAAGAGAATGTGCACAGTGAATAACAGGTAGGTTGCTTGCTTGTATTTTATGTGTTGACCCCCTGACATAATGAAATCTTAGAACACAGGACATAGTATTATATGCTAAATTATTCTGTGGTGCAAAGACACAGAAAACACTTGGTTTAGAATTGATATACAAAGATTTAGAATTGATATACTAAGATGACTTCTTTTTGTGTTTCTCCATCTTTAAAGCCGTGAGCTTCACCAATTTTACAGACCTTTGAGAGAGGAGAAAAATATTAACATTTTAAAAACCTCTAGCAACTAAATGAAATAGTTTTTATATGCAAAAGCATGGGGGCTACGTCTACACTGGCCACAATTTCCGGAAAAGCCATGCAAATCAGGTAAGTCAGGATAGGGAAATCCGCGGGGGATTTAAATATCCCCCGCGGATTTAAATAAACATGTCCGCTGCTTTTTTTCCGGCTTGGGGAAAAGCCGGAAAAAAAGCATCTAGACTGGCGCGATCCTCCGGAATAAAGCCCTTTTCCAGAGGATCTCTTATTCCTACTTCAAAGTAGGAATAAGAGATCCTCTGGAAAAGGGCTTTATTCCGGAGGATCGCGCCAGTCTAGACGCTTTTTTTCCGGCTTTTCCCCAAGCCGGAAAAAAAGCAGCGGACATGTTTATTTAAATCCGCGGGGGATATTTAAATCCCCCGCGGATTTCCCTATCCTGACTTACCTGATTTGCATGGCTTTTCCGGAAATTGTGGCCAGTGTAGACGTAGCCAATGAGTTTAAAGTCAAATATCTCCCAATCATCCAGGATTAGACACAGGAGACATATTTCTGAAGGTGTTTAGATGCCTAAAGATATAGATAGGCACCCACTGGAATTTTCAAAAGCATCCTGGGGCCTTAAAAAAAGCCCTTCTGGAAAACAGAAGGCATCTGCTATTCCAGTAGTACAATGCTCCATGTCTAGCCCTGAAGAATAACAAGATGTTAGAGTATCTGAAACCTGTCACTCATGCAGGACTGAACACTGCCTTTCCTGATGTAATTCAAACTAATGTAATTTTGGAACCTGAGGAATGCATGGAGCTCTGGAACATTGTAACAAATCCTTGGGTGCAGGAATGGTGGAAGGGACACAAGGGCGGTGTCCACATGTGGAGGACAAATGCAAGTTGCAGCATGCAAATGATGTGGTGGCTAATGTACAAATTCTTGTGAAAGACTGAGTGTGAAATTGGCTTTTCAGGGCTGGATTTTTAAAAGCATCTGTCTCTATAGATGCCTATTACCTCTAAAAATCTGGGTCTCTGGTCATTTCTGTACTGTGGATCCATATACTGTATAATGGTCATCTGCAGGCTTAATTGTTGTCCCTTTTCTTCCCCTTGGTGCACTGTTAATAAATATAATTTTTAAGAAATATTCCAAGGGTAGGGCCAAAACCTGTACTCCACACTTTGGCACAGCTCTTACTGAGGTTATTGGGATTCCAACAGATTATTTGAAGCCAAAGAAGATGTCAGTGGAGTAAGCAAATCAGATTTTCACTCAGAACTATTGTAGTCAATAGAAGTGTTTGTCAAAGTAAGGTGTGCGGGATTAGATGTGTAGTTAAAAACAATTCACTGGAAGGAAAAAGAAGTTGACAACTTAGTTCCAGTTTTTTTAACTGATGTCAGTATGAAGAAAACATCTGCTCCTTTAACACTTCTATCTAATAAATTCTGGAGTATTCAGCTTTTAAATCACAGTGACCTAAAGTATTTCAGTGGGGATTATTGACTTTCTTTTTAAGGTAAAAATCCTTTAGAACTCTACCATTTCAAGTACATTTCTTCTATATTCTATTCCCTCCGTGAAATTTTCCCATCCAAAGCTGCTTTCTTAAGTGCTTCTAATATTGGATGAATTGCTCATTTCTCTGATCCTGAGAATTCAACTAAAATGTTAATAGAAGTTTCTGATAGTTATGTGTTTTCATGCTAAATAGGAAAAAAAAGGTCAGAGGAAAAAGTATTGATGTTTTTCTTTTAAAAATGAGGCAAATAAAATTCACCTTTTAGTTGTCCTCATCTGTTTTTCTACTCTAGCTAATAGATATTTATTTACATAGAGAAGCTGGTAGGCATACAACCTAAGAAAAATGACACTTCACTCCTATATTAATCAAGATGATTCTTACCAACCACCACAGGACATACCACACTAATACCAACCCTGGTACCTTCCCTTGCAACAAACCCCGTTGCCAGCTTTGGCCACATATTCATTCTGCTGATACCATTATTGGACCTAACCAAGTGAGTTATAAGATCAAGAACACATATTCCTGCGCATCCAGAAATATAATCTATGCTATCATGTGCCGAAAATGTCCGTCTGCTATGTACATTGGACAAACATCTCAGACACTTCGCCAAAGGATTAATGCCCACAAAACAGATATCAGACAAGATCACAAAGAGAAAACAGTTTCTTGCCACTTTAACCAGAAAGGACACTCTCTCAGGGTATGTCTACACTAGAAAGTTAGTTCGAACTAACGGACGTTAGTTCGAACTAACTTTCCTATGCGCTACACTAGCGCTCCGCTAGTTCGAATTTGAATCGAACTAGCGGAGCGCTTAGTTCGAACTAGGAAAACCTCATTTTACGAGGACTA
This sequence comes from Pelodiscus sinensis, assembly GCF_049634645.1. Taxonomy (NCBI): domain Eukaryota; kingdom Metazoa; phylum Chordata; order Testudines; family Trionychidae; genus Pelodiscus; species Pelodiscus sinensis. Next base: position 210,075,997 of record NC_134712.1, on the reverse strand, counting down.
ACGCCTAGTTCGAACTAGCTAGTTCGAACTAAGGGCTGTGTAGCCCTTTAGTTCGAACTAGTGGGAGGCTAGCCCTCCCCAGGTTTCCCTGGTGGCCACTCTGGCCAACACCAGGGAAACTCTATGCCCCCCTCCCGGCCCCGGACCCCTTAAAGGGGCACGGGCTGGCTACGGTGCCCGTGCCAGGTGCAAGCCTGCCAGCACCCAGCTAGCAGACCCTGCACCTGGCACGGCACAGAGCCACCCACCCGATGCCTCCCAGCCCACCCCCTCTTGCCGGGACCAGGCTGGCGGCTCCCGGGAGCTTGCCCTGGACCGCAAGAGGCGGGCACCTTCCTGGGCTAGTGCGGACATCGTGGACCTCGTCCACGATCTCCGCACTAGGCACAGGAAAGTGGCCGTCTAGGGCAGGAGAGCTGCCAGCCTGGCCACCCAGGAGCAGGTGTGCATGAAAATCAAGGGGGTCCACTGAGACCCCCGACCCTGAGCCCTGAGCTTACAATGGCCGTCCTGGGTCAGACCAAAGGTCCATCTAGCCCAGTAGCCTGTCTGCCAACAGCGGCCAACCCTAGGGACCCTGGAGGGGATGGACCGAAGACAATGACCAAGCCATTTGTCTCGTGCCATCCCTCTCCAGCCTTCCACAAACTTTGGGCAGGGACACCACTCCTACCCTCTGGCTAATAGCACTCCATGGACCCAACCTCCATCACTTGATCTCACTTCCCTTTAAACTCTGTTCTAGTTCTAGCCTTCACAGCCTCCTGCAGCAAGGAGTTCCACAGGTTAACTATTTGCTTTGTCAACAACAACAACTTTCTCTTACTAGTTTCAAGCCTGCTACCCATTCCTTTCCTTTGGTGTCCTCTAGTCCTTCTTTATGGGAACTCCTGAAGAACTTTTCTGAATGCACCCTCTCCACCCAACCCCTGCTTTTAGAGACCTCTATCCTGTCCCCCCTCCGTCTCCTCTTTTCTAAGCTGAACAGTCCCAGTCTCTGTAGCCTCTCTTCATCTGGGACCTGTTCCCAACCCCTGATCATGTTAGTTGCCCTCCCCTCTCCCAGCCTTTCTCTTCCCCTCTCCCACCTCCTTTTCCCAGTCTCCCCCAGTTTTTTTCAATAAAGACAGAGTCAATGTTGGAAGAAACGTTATCTTTATTTTGTACATCAATAAGAAGGGGGGCTAGGGAAGGGCAAGTGGAAGAAGGTGAGGGAGGAATGGGGTACGAGCCCCCGATGGGGAGGACTGGGCTGGCTCTGCGGGCTTCTGGGGGTGGAAGCTCTCCTGCAGCCCCCCAATTACTCCCTCTCCGCAGATGGCAGCCTGCGGCAAGTGCAGCCGGGCTGATGGCCGAGTGGTGTGATGTGCCCAGTGTGGGCACTCAGGGCACTCCAAGCCAGAACTTCTTTGCAAGCGGGGCACCCCTTAGAACTGTGTGTCCGGGGTGGGGGTCGGGACCCTTTAAGCGCAGCCCTCGGCTAGCCTGAGACAGTATCTCCATGCTCTAAGTCCTCCTTTTATGCCCTGCCGGCACTGCTTCCGGCCATCATTAAGCCCTGTTCAGAGTCCACTCAATGTGGACTTACTAGTTCGAACTAGCAAAACGCTAGTTCGAACTAGTTTTTAGTTCTAGATGCGTTAGTTCGAACTAGCTTAGTTCGAATTAACTAATTCGAACTAAGTTAGTTCGAACTAGCGCTGTAGTGTAGACGTACCCCCAATGACTTAACCACCTGCATTCTGCTACAAAGACCTTTTACATCTGCACTTGAAAGGGAATCCTCTGAACTGTCATTCATGTTAAAATTCGACACTTTCCAAAAAGGACTTAACAAACATTTGAACTATCTCACCCATTACCAAGATAGTTTCTCCAATTATCACCTCTAATACCATTAACTCACAAACATCCCACTCTCCCTACCTCTAATATCATCAATTCAGACACTTACCTTCCTTCCTTCCCCCCCCCCCCCCCCCCGCATTCCCCTCCTGTTCTGCAATGTGATTTGTCCTTTTCATATTTGTTCATTTTTTTTAATTGTATCCTTTGGTATATATGGTTGTGACTACTTTCTTCCACTATTTGATCTGAGGAAGTGAGTCTGGCCCACGAAAGCTCATCATCTAATAAACCATCTTGTTAGTCTTTAAAGTGCTACATTGTCCTGCATTTTGCTTCAGCTACCCCAGACTAACACGGCTACATTTCTATCACTATCCTATATTAGCAGCAAGAAGTCAGTCCCAAAGGTTTTTGTGGTGCTGAGTATATAGGTGTCAAATTACCCACTGAGGATGTTGGACTGGTTTCAATTTGGGTGAGAACTATATTTGTGAGAGGTCAGGTTGGGGCTGTAAAGTCATTGTCATTTGGTATGGAAGAGGTGACCTATCCAAGTACTGTGCTTAGACACACTGGTCCTGACTGTCTCCTAATTTGCATTCTGTCTAGGCATGTATTTTATGTGCATGGTAGGTGTAAAATTTTACTATCCTGACTTGGTAGCACATATGTAAATGGTTGTGCAATATTCAAAGAACTAAAAGATCAGAGCAAACACTAGCCAGAATGCAGTATTTCTCTTCCCGCCCCCCTCCCCCGAAAAAAAAAAGAATATAGAGCAGTATAAATAAGTCATTGTCTGTTTGCAATTATAGTTTGTACTGACGTTGCTGATCCTTTTTATGTAACCTGGTGCAAAACTAGGCACATATGATGAGCCGATGTCCCCCTGGAAAACCTCTTCATGCCCATAGGGATAGACGTACTCCTGGATGGGAACCACACAGGTTTGAGGGCTTATCCAGTTGCCCAAATGTTTATTCAGACCTTATCTGTCAATCCAAACCTCTGGAGTCTACAATACCAACTTGAAAATCTTGTGAGAATGGGATTTCTTAGAAGAATCTGGCTGCTTTCTGTTTCTGTTTAATATGGAAATAGCATTGCTAATAAAGGCTCTCTAGCAGCATTTAGCACTCTCTCTTCCTGTCCCCTGCAGAATCAGGCAGCACAGGAGTCAACAACAGTAACATACAATTAAGGGGGGTATTCTGATGTCTGATTCTTCAGAAAAGTTTAGTTTAGATTTTGGCTGCGGCTTTGGATTGGCTTTTATTTATTCAAGCTGGTTTGTCTGTTCTGAGAGGTTAGATTTGCCCTGCTCTAATACTGTAAGGCTATGTCTACACTACAGGCTTATGGAGCATCTACACTGCATGTGTGTTCTTGCGCAAGTAAATTTACAGTAAAGCATCAGAAAAGAGGGCTTCTTGCACAAGAGTTATTCCTCTCCCCATAAAGAATAAGCCCTCTTGCGCAAGAAGGCAGTGTGGACAGGCAACAGGGCCATCAGAGCTTTCTTGCGCAAGAGAGTGTCCATACTGCCGTGTATGCTCTTGCACAAAAGCACATCTCTTGCGCAAAAGCATGTGGTAGTGTGGACGTGCTCTTGTGCAAGACCTTTTGTGCAAGAACTCTACTGCTGGTGGCTGTTGGAGACTCTTTGGGAAGAGGTAGTGTTCCCACTTTGTCCAGTTTATCATTGCATTAAATTGGTATCTCTCAGATTTGTGAGTTTTGTTTGACTTGTTGCCACAGTAGATAATCCCTTATCTAAGACCAGTTTTACTGGGATTTTATTTCTCTGCTAATATATTACATTACAAGCTATTCAAAAAAATTCAGAATCTGTGAAGATTGATTCACAATGGATTTTGCTTATCATTTCATTTCACACATTGTATTAGGTACTTATTTAATGGTTCACTCTACTTTAACCCATTTACTACAGTTTACTACAGTTTACTAAAGATAAGGGAAAAAATAATCTGCCAGTATCTGGACTAATTTCAGATAAAGGCTAATTTCCAGTAATAAACAAGCTTACATTGTAGAGGACTGAATTTAGTTTAAAAGCCTCCAAAGTAAGATAGCAAACTTCATGTAATATGTTACACTGTGTGCTCTTCGATGAATATTAAACATTTATCATGGGAGTGCAAAGCATTTCCTATCGAGACACAGTGTCAAAATTTGTTACCATGAAAACCACAGCTAGAACCTCCTAATCATTGTGTGTGCTTTAGAAAAGGGACATTTTTTCTATGTGGGAGCTTTTCGTTTCCTCTGTGAGAAATCTCATCATTTGGGAGTAAGAATACCTAGACATCTTCAGCTAATAAAAGAAAAAAACAGTATAGGCGGAATATCAGTAAAGATACCAAACAGGAATATTAGATGGTGAAATAGCTTCCCCGGGACCAGAACAAGCCCCGTTATTGGAGTAATTTAAATGTGGAGTCTATATCCTAGACAACAGTCCTTGATTAAATGTAAACACCAAGGGTCTTACTTAAGGCTCCCAGAAGACTTCTGGAAGAGTGTATAAAACATGAAAAGATGGGATGAAATAAAGAAAAAGAAAATTTAGACTAAATACCCAGAACAATGAAATCTTAGACTATAGAGGTTTTTTTCTGGGTAAGCAGTGGAACCAAATTACAGAAAAGTTTAAAAATCAGACTGAAAAAGAAATTACAAAATTATAGCATAGGGAATGATTCTTCCTGGCCTATTGGTGGAGTTTTGACTCCTTAGTTTCTTTCTAGTTCTAGGCACAATTCTGCAAGTTACAGTGCACAGCAGGACACCTGAAAATGTTGAACCAAAGCTACTTCTAGAGAAGCTTATATAGTTTGTTCTGAAGTCAGTGGAGAGCCACATGCTCCAATTTAATCAAAAAATCAGGGTCTTAATGTTTGAAGCAATGAAAAAGATTTTCCACAGTAAAATGCCTGGGTTTTCTTCTGAAGTAAACAACTGTTTACTTCTGAAGAATAATCAGAGGTGAGAATGGTAAATGTTTAGGTTTTCTACAGAGCCCTGAAAATGTGCTCTTCTTTCATCAACAGTGAGAAAAATTTTCACACAACTTTATACCTATTATCTTCCCCAGCTCATCTCTTTAGCGGTCTCCACACTTGCCCTGTATCACTTTTAATACTTTACCACTTTCTGTCTCTGGCATGTGCTTTTCATTCATTAAAAATCCATTTAAAAACATTTCAAGATTTGCTCTTCTAGGAGGTCTAGTTTCATTGGATTAGAAGTCACTAAATTAAGGGGCATTTCTGAGCATTTTTACTGCACCCTGTCTTTAGAACTAGGGACAAAGACAGATCCTGGTGGTGCAGGAAATTCTGCCAGCGAATATACTGCTAGACTGGCGTTCTATAGTAAGTAATAGGCATGTTAAAAATACCAACAGTACTAAGCATCTGCCTCTGAGTACAGACATCTGTGAGAAACAAGGCTGAGCACTACTTTTCATAGCTCTTCAATGGGCCTTACTTGGACTCATTTAATTGAAATCTACGGGGGGCATCTGGCTAAAACCCATGTGCCACATCAGCAATGAAGGGGAGTATCTTTAAAGCCAAATAAACTGGAAATGTTTGGTCATGTGTTACTCTTGGGTTTAAACCCACAATTATCCAGATGCCAATTTTAAAAGTATCTGCCGAACGTAAAGAAGACAAGCCCTTCTCTGTCTTTTATTTCATAGACGGCTGGATAAAGTGGACCTGGTAATTTCTGACAGCATGGTGAGGCAAGGGGTGAAATCCTGTTCTCATTGGAGTAAAAACTCCATTTGCTTCAGTGAGCCAGGGTTTAGTTCCAGCAGAAGTGTCTCTTAGAGATGTGCTACTGTTTGGATCCACTTTGTATCTCCTAGAGTGGAGGGTTCAACAGCCCTGCAATATCTGACCTTAAGTAGTGGTCCTGTCACAGGATTCACCCAACCACTGGGGCATCTCTTCCTGCCCATTCATCCACATGTCCTGCCACCTCCTTCTCAGTGCAACTCAGGGTGGTCTCTCTTCATGACTTGGCCCTCTGGTCATGGTGCTCTTCCTTATCTTGGGTCCTAGAGTCCCACAGAACAGACATACAAACAGTCTTCTGCTCTATTACGTGGTATGTGCCATTTCCCTAGTAGAACTTGGCCCATCAACTATTCCAGGTTCCAGTCCAGAACCCTACAACCAGTAACCAAGATCTGAACAGTCCCAAACCTTGCTCCTGTTTCCCTGGGCTGCTCCTATTTCACCTTTATCAGACACTTTTTACACCCTCCTCTGGGTACACCCTTCCTTTAGTGCCAGGACCCCAGACCTTCTATTATCCCCTTAGTTTGCACGTTTCCTTCTCTATAGCTTCCATTCTACAACCCTCTTTTTCCTGCCAACTTCATGGCTTTTTCAGTTGGGTGCTATTCCCAATCCAGAGTAGTTCATCCAGCCTAATTCGCTCAAGTGTGGCCTATCAAATTACTTGGTCCCCTCTCAGCCTTATTTCAAGACTGGGGTGTGGTGACTCTCCTATCACAGTCCCTGACACTCCTAAAGCTAGAGTGTGGAATGTAAGAGGAAAATTGCCTTAACTCTTATGTAATATCCCTGCATCAAGCCCTTATGCTCTGGCTTAGGGTAGGGGAATAGAATTTGCCCTTAGCCAATAGAATTGCATGTAATGTAAAAAGAGATGATTTATTGGTTTGAAATGTATTGATTTAAACGTATTGGTTTGCTATCTTGTACAGTTCCATTTTATCAGAAGATTCCTGAGCAAAAGCATATCTTGCCTAAGAGATTATCTCATACCTATCATCAGCATGCTGCAAAATGAAGTATAAGAGCCACTGGAGGTCCATTCCATAGGTTAATAATAAAGTAGCTAACTCAATGACTTGACTAGGAAAGTGGGTTTATTATCTTGCACAAATTGCTTTGCAATATTAAAAATATTCATTTTTAAATGTCTTAGCCATGTAGGTTTTATACCCTGTCTTTTTTCTACAGATTTTTTGAGGATAAGTGCTAGAGTCTGATGCCAAAGCAAATAGCAACAGAGCAGTAACTTCGCTACCTAGTAGGTGCAAAGCTAGTCGTCGGCAAGAAAGATTGAACTTGTGACCTTAGGGGCTAACCCCACGTGCCTCTACCATATGAGCTAAAAGCCAGCTCACATGATCCTACAGCAAACATGGACACTAGCCATGGACACTAAGACTACATCTATACTGCAGCCTTCTTCCGCAAAAGCTTATGCAAATGAAGTGTGGAGTAGAATATTGCTGCGCTTCATTTGCATAATTAATTAGCAGCCGTTTTTGCGCAACAGGCTGTGTAGATGGATCCTTTTTGTGCAAAAAACCCCTCTTGCACAAGAGCCATTCTTCCATTCTAAACAGCTCCTTTTTGTGCAAAAGGCTTTTGAGCAAAAATGGCTGCTAATTAATAATGCAAATGAAGCGTGGCAATATTCTACTCTGTGCTTCGTTTGCATATGTTTTTGTAGAAGAATGCTGCAGTATAGACATAGCCGGAGTAAGTTAAATACAAAGACTTTTTGTCTTTAAGGAGCAGCTAGTCAGATGACATGACCTGAAGCATAGTTATTATTTAATAAGTATATTCCTATCTTATTTTTATCCTTTTGTTTTTTATACTCTTCAATGAATAATTATATGCTTTAAATGTACTTTCATATGTAATGCATTTTGACAGTCTTTTAACTGTAAAAACACAATCAGTTATCTAAAAATTGTCTATGAAATCAGATAAATAGAGCTGAGGTAGATCACCATTGGACTTCCACTACTTACAGGTTCCCAGTGACAGAAACAAGGATGGTTTCTGACTGTGAACAATTCTTACCAATACAATAGTATTACAATAGAGTTTTTTGTGACTCCTTAAAATCCTGACATTAACAAGCCATACCCAACAATATGAATGACCTCAAACTTTTAAATAAGAATGGAATAAGATACGGTGGGTAGAATAGCTATTTAAATTATTAAGGGAATGAATTGGGACAAATTGTCCCTGTCACTTCCATGTCTGCCTACTGTGCCAAGTACACAGAGAATGCAAGAAGGCATCCTTGTGAGCTATATTTTCCAATCTGAAAGCTTTTAGGGAAATTACAGGGTTCTGCAGAATTTCAGCCCCCATTAGTACTGACTAGTGGAAAAGTGGAAAAGGAAAGATCCTTTGTACTTGGTTTCTTCACAGAAACCACATCCTATGTATAGGATGTCTCTAATTGAGAGTAATTACTCTATAAATCTAACCCTCCAATTTCCTTTTTATGTGACAGTCAATTTTCACTCTAATGGTAACATGCACAAAATAATGTTTGGTGAATGGGTCAAAATGTTGAAAGGATATTACTTGTTTGGATCCACAGATCCAAAACAAAGAATATTCATAGAATTCGTGTGTGGAGCTCTTGACATTTCTGGTTGTAATCCTTGCTACAATATTAATGTATTTTTAAAAATATTTAACCCACGGCACTCAATTACAGACTCATTTTAAGCAGCCAAGCATGCATGTACCTACATAATTCAGAAAAGAAAAATGTCTTGGTTAAATATTTTAAAGATGTCTTAAAGTTACTCTAGAGCAAGATGTTTAAGAAGAGAATGTGATGAGATGAAGAAAATCTGCAAGCAATGATTCCAGAAAAAGATATTTTAGAAAACGGAGAATTAATTTTTCTAGCTGCCTATGACATGATTTACAAAGATTTTCTTAAATTTTACAGTTATTGAAACTCACCTTGATTAATCTGGAAGACATCAACATTAAAAGCAAAAAGAACATGTTGTCTTTCAAGTACCTCATTTACAGAGGAGGAAAATAATCTATAGATATCTTCTTATATGAACACTGACATCTACTTGGTGGTAGTGCCTCATCATCCTACCTTTTTCAGAAATATTATTCCTCCTTGGGGCTCATATTTGCTTCTTATTTTTTATTGCTAAATTCTAACCCTTCTTTATGAAAATTCTGCCCAGATTTTCTTTCCTATCTATATAATCCTCTTTTGTTACCTTCAGACATCTTGGAATCACAGAATCTTTGGTTTAAATACACATCTGAAATTAGGAGATTACAAAAACAGCCCTTCTACACCACTACAGGATCTTAATATCCATTTACCATATCTCATAATTAGTCATCAAGCTATGATTTGTAGATTTCTTCCTGTGGTGATTCCACCTCCACCAAGCTTAGCCCCTCACTTCGGGAGTAAGCCACAGTCTGTCCAAGCCACAAAATAATGGGTCTAGATATTGTCCAATGAGGGAGCGGAGGCCAGGCTCGTCCAATACTCTGGCTTGACCAAAGAACCCTCTGGCAGCAGCCATGTCCTGCCCTACTGTACACTCCTTCACTGCCCTTTGTTCCCTGTGCCAATTCCCCTATGATCCTTTTGTACCTCCTAGCCCTAGTGGCAGGTATCAGACAGGAGCCTCTCTCTTCTAGCCCCCTGAGCCTGCCCAGCACTTCTCCATCAAAGGGGCCTGTCAGGGATCCAGGTCCTGAACCTTCCCTGGTCAGGGCCTAAGGGTATGTTTACACCACAAAATTATTTTGAAACTACTGCCATTATTTCAAAATAACTTTCCTAGCATCTACGTTGCCAAACCGCTATTTCAAAATTATTTTGAAATAGCGGCGGGCTTATTTCGAAATTGGTAAACCTAATTCTATGAGGAATAGCGCCTATTTTGAAATAGCTATTTCGAAATAGCCCCTATTCCCTGTCTACACAGAGTCTATTTCGAAATAGGGGGCCTCCAGCCCTTCCCAGGGTGCCCTGGTGGCCACTTTGAGCACAAACAGGAAAACTCCTCTCCTCCCTCCCCCTCCCAGAGCCCTTAAAGTGGTAGAGTCTGGTCACAGTCTTTTGTGGCGAGCACCAGGCCTGCCATCCCAGAGCCACTTTGCTGCTGCCCCTGGCAGCCAGCCCTCCCCAGGACCAGTCTGCCAGCTCCCAGGAGCCTGCCAGAGGCCGGAGAAGATGGGCGCCTGCCTGGTCCAGGGTGGAGATTATGGACCTGATTGATGTTTGGGGGGATGCTGCCAACATCCATGATCTCCACACTAGATGGAGGAAGGTGGCAGTCAATGGCAGGATAGCTGCCAGCCTGGCCACCAAAGGTCACATCCGAACCCAGGAGCAGGTTCAGATGAAAGTCAAGGAGCTGTGGCAAGAGTATGCCAGGGACACAGGGGGCAGCTCCCAACCAGGGGCAGACCCGGAGAGCTGCCCCTATTTGGATGCCCTGGACCGCATCCTGCGGAGCTGTATGGTTCGTGCCCCCCCAGGTGGTCATTAACCCTGGGGCAAAGGGCCCTGACCAGGGCACAGAGGAGGAGGAGGAGGGCCAGGAGCCACAGGAGCCCAGAGGGAGCATGCCGCACAGCCAGGACCCCTAAGCCGTCCCAGCGGACCTGTCACCAGTGTCATCCAAGGCTTGTGAGGCAACAACATGTGAGTGCCATCTGTCCCCTTATGCAGAGGTGGGAGGGGAAGGAGACCAGGGACTGTGCGTGTGGGCCTTGCTGACCATAGATACATGCTCAGGTTGCTGCATGGCCGTGCCACCCCTGGGCACGTGGCCCCAGCTGATTGCCACACAGGGGCCTTGGCCTGTTAGCTACACGCACGTGTGAAGAGACATGACATGCTCCTGAACAAAGCAGGATGCCCTCCCTCCACAACCCCCCTCTATACAGAAGCAGAGGACATCTCACACACACACACACACACACACACACATAGTACAGGAGCATGGGTGCAGTCTCGGGGCAGCTTCCATTCCCGGGACATGGCCTCTGTGCAAGCACATCGGCTCTGATGGTGCAGAGAACTGTCGTCCTCGCTTGCAGAGGGGCTGGGCTTCACCCACTGTGTCCCTAGGGATAATTGGCCACTTCTCTTGTTTCTCCTCAGCCACACCAGATGTGAGTGCAGAGTGCACCACCCCGCCCAGGACATCCTCCCACACCCAAGCACTCTGCAGGCTGACCCGTGCACAAGAGGATTACCAGCGGCAGGACCTGGGGGCACTGCGAGCCCTGCACCACACCCTGGAGCACTGGATGCAAGACCTGCAGCTCCAGTGGGAGAGCTGGAGAGAGCAGCTTGCCCAGGGCCGTCTGTGAGCACCTGCAGACCCTGCTGCAGAGATTGCTGCCTCCTGCCGCTACAGCCTCTGCTGTCTCTGCTGCTACTGCTCTTCCTCCCACTCCTTTTCCCCCTCCTGCTTCTCCCTCCACAAACACCCCCTCCCGGGGATGCTGATGCACCCGCATCCATGGTGCTGGGAGACAGTTGGGCTGGCGAGACCCCCCCAACCCTGAGCTTCTCCTCCCCCTTCCAACTCCCTCCTCCCAGGTTTCCCCCTCCTCTCTCTCACCCTCTATCTTCCCCTCTCCTGCCTTCTTTCCCAAGTCTCAGCTGAGTTTCATTCCCCTTCCCATCCCAGTTTTGTTCAATAAAGAGACTGTTTTCATGAACACATGTGTCTTTTATTTTACATCAGGAAGTGGGGTTAGGGAGGGGTAAGTGGAAAGACATGAGGGAGGAATGAGGCACAAGCCCCCAGTGGGGCACACGAGGGAGACTGTTACTGCTCCTCTGGGTGGAAGCTCTCCCACAGGGCCTCCCGGATACAGACTGCCCCCCAATGGACCTCCCGGATAGCAGCCATGCAGGCATGCATGTACAGGCCAGCCAAGTGGTCGGCCTCTGCCATCCAGCCTGGCACAAAAGCCTCCCCCTCTGCTCACACAAATTGTGCAGCACATAGCACGCTGCCACCACGTGTGGAATATTCCCCTCTGAGAGGTCCAGGCAGGTGTGGAGGGTATGAAAGAAGGCATGGGGGTTGGGTTGTACAGATCCCGTGAGGCAGCCTTCAGAAAGTGCTGCCAGGCTCGCGGCAACAAGTCCAAGAGAAGCGCCAGAGTGCCAGGGGCGGCTCCGGCTCCATGCTTCAGAGTACTGTGGTGTCCTGAGCGAGGGCAACCAGAGCATGCTGAGGAAAAAATGCTTTGCTATCCCTCAGCGACGTAGGCAAGTAAGCAGGGAAACCTGAGAACTGGCTGTCCAGGTGGGTCCCTTTAAGCACAGGCCTCAGGCAGCAGCCACGCAAAGTAATTCCTGACCTGATGCCCAGCCAGAACCGGTTCCGGCCAGCCTTAAATGTGATTCAGCATCCAATCAGTGTGGATGCGCTATTTCAAAATGCATTTTGTGTCTAGATGCGTTATTTTGAAATGACATATTTCACATTTAATAAACATATTTTGAAATAATGCTGTAGTGTAGATGTACCCTAACTGACTAGTCTCTGCTGGACCATTTGCCATTTTATTTTTGGTGGTGCTACTTTGGAGCAGATGATACTCTGTTCTGTATGAGTCCCTTTGATTTTTGAAATTTCAAACAAAATATTTTTGAATAAAAACCAAAATGGGTTTTTTTTTTTTTTTTGGCACAAACGATTTGGTAAAACTGCCATGAATTCACAAGTAAGCTTCTGATACTATTTCACATGACCTTCTCATGATAAAGTTATGGGAAAGCAACCTACATGGAGCTACTATAAAGTTGTTGCAATGTACCAGATTTGATGGTGCCAGCTCTTGCTATGTAGGAGGTAGATCTTGAACAAGTGGACTTATAGACAGATGGATAGACACACAAATAGATGCACAAATTCTCCAAAATATATAGTAGTTATATACTAGAAGATTTACCCAGCATTGCTCAGGTCCTTAACTCAATTAATTTTGGGGTTTTGGAAAATAAGGGCTGCATGTCCCCCAGATGGGACGGGTCCAGGTTTGTCAGGCTCCTGCATTCCCCAGTCAGAATGAGGAATGCAGCAAACCGTGCACTTTCTTCTTGCTCCTTGATGAAAGAGAACAGCCAGCAAGGCTCCTGTACAAATCAGGGTGAGGGGGGAGTTGTAGTTCTCCTGCCCTTCCTAAAGGACACATACGGGATGGAAGGCTCAGTTCTGGGGCAGTCATGGACAGAAGGAGTACGCTCCCACAACCAACCCCTTTCATCTGCCTGGTGATTCTCTCTCTTTTCTGTATGGTTTTATGAGAAGCAATTCCATTTCAGGCACATCCCATTTTCCTGAAACAACCAAACTCTTAACCTTGCTTTAAGTTATGATAAAAGGAAGCTGCATATGAAATTTGGTGGTCTCAGTTCTTACCATTTAGAAGGAGTTCTTGAACAAACAGACAGCTGGACAGACAGACAAACTATCATTTAGCTATAGATATAGCTACAGATGGTTTATATATATATATATATATAAGATGTTAGTATGTGTGTGTGCATATAGATAGATAGATGGAGAGATATAGATACAGGTTCAACTCACTTTCAGCACGGCTTCTTCCCTCAGGGTTGCTTTGGGGAAGTAGCTGGCTGCTCCAACGCGCCCCCTTTGGGTGTGGTGTCTTCAGAGCACTGCCCTCCAGCAGTGACCACTCCAGTCTTGGACCTCGCCCCCTTCCGGGGGGGGAGGGAAGAGTCATTGTTCTTCCTCTGCTCCTCCTTCTGGGTCCCTACTCCCTAGGACCCCCAGTTCTTCTCCCACTCTGCCTGTCCAGGTGCCTCATGCAACCCTGCCTTGTGGACTTATGGCTTGGGGCTTCCCTGGCTCAAACTCCCCCAGCCTACCGCAGCTGCCTCCTTGTGAAAACATAGCTGCCTCCTTGCAGCCCAACCTTTTAGGGCTGCCTCCATGTGAGCCCCCCCCTCCATGACTGCCTCCTTGAAGCCCTGGGCCTCAGGCCAGGTAGCCTGGGTTTGCTAGGCCAAAACCTCTCTCATTGCAGGCAGATCTCTCCTCCTCCCAGCAGCTGCTCTATATGGCCTCCAACTGGGCCCTCTTTAGCTACCTCAGCTGGGCTTCCTTCCTTCACTCCAGCTCCCAGCCCCTTAAAGGGCTAGTGCAGGGCAACGACCTGCCACAATATATATACACTATCTTTAAGTAATTACACTGCAAATTTTTGAATTCCCTTCTAGAAGGTTAATTTTAACATCTGATATATTAGACAGTTTAACTCTTGATACACTGCAGACACCAGATTAGCTCCATCTATATGAAGCTGTGATTTGCATTATTGCTTGATAATATTTTTTCTTATTTATTCTTTAAAACAGGTTATTCTCCTTGAATTGCAGGGGCTGTTCATCATTGTTCAAATGTTCCTCTGTCTTGGATTATAAAAGCATTGCAATGTGATCCGGTAATTGATTGGCAGTCCACGACAATCAACTTGATAGAAATTTATATTCAATATTCAAGTCACTGACGTAGTCATATCTTTAGTGATACTATTATTAGCTTTATAGATGTTATTTAAATGTAGATTTCAGTTGGAGTTAAGAGATATATGTCAATCATTTCCCATTTCGAAAGGAGCACAACTTAGAAGGTATTAGTCTGATGAAGACTAACAGGATTTGAACAAATGCCTACCTGATTTGTGACTATCATTTGATAGGAAAATGCCTCTCTAATTTGACCAAATAAAACCCATCATAATATATTTTGTTTGGTTTTGGTTGTTTTTTTAATTGTACTGTGACACTCTAGTTAGTTAAGCAATAATTATTTTGTAGCTCTTTAAAAACGGATATTTTGGAAAGGTTTGTTTTTGAAGGTGTGGCTTTGACTAGAATATTCCAAAGCAAAAGAGATTAAAGAAGGTTATTTTAAACATTCATATTTATTCAAATAGAGACTATTAGCTAATGAAAATCATGTTGTTTTCTTTTACCTAGCAATTTCAAGGAGGAAATAGTGGGGGAAAGTTTGGATCTTCTATAGCTATTCCTATAGTTTGTCTTGCCTTGTTTCTAATCCTCACACTTTTCCTGGGGCACCATTTCCATGCCTGAATTGCAAACCTAGACAGAGATTTTTTCAAACACAATTGTGCAGCACACGAGAGATTCTTGAGTCAAAACTGTGACTATGAGGTTTTAAGGAGAGTTTTGTGGTATTTTATTACAGTGTCTTGGTCTCCTTCACCTTCTCATTTTTTCTGGTCCTCTGAGTGATATAAATAAAAATAAAAAATGTATACCATGCCTGCTGCAGGCCAATTATTGACAAGTGTTAGCTGTAGTGTTACAGTTAGAGTTGGGCAACTGGTTTTATGGTTTAATGACAATTTTAAAGTCTCAGGTCAAATACAATATTTTGTTTTGACATCAAGCATTTTAACGATTTTGAGTATTTTAAATTATTAAAAGAAATTTCAAAGCAAAAAGTCAATTTGAACCCAAAAATTAAAAAATTTTCCTTTTGAAAATGTCAGACTGAAATGTTTAAATTATTTTGAATTTTGTTTTTCTGAATGACAAATCAGGGTTGCATGTAAGGAACATGAATCTGCAGAATGTTTTGGTATCACCTAATCTGTATATTTTGCCCCCAAAAAGATGTGGTTAAAATTTAATCCAGCTCTGATCAGTTGATAACAGACAGATTGACTTGGTCTACACTGTGGAAATAACCCCCAAAATTATAACCAGTTCAAAAACCAGATAAACCGATTTTCAATTTAAAGATGAAGGATAAACCAGACTCTTGTATGCTATTTTATACACCTGATGATAACAGTTTTAAAGTTAGCACTGACCATTAATTAACTAATCAATTAATGCAATTTCAAAAGGAGCTATTGGTTTTCTGTAAACATGGGAGTAATGTATGTATTTGACATAGCTCCCTTCAGAAACTAAATTGTGTGCAGTATGTGTGGGTGCCTGTTTTGCACACACATTTAACAAGGGTTCTGCTGCGGTTCTGAATTTGAAAAGTTAAGAAGCCTGCACTTAAAGGAGTTTAAAGGGCTCTTTGTGTGAATTGATTGGAAATACCCCCTCATTATTGGTTTTCTGGAAATGGTTATAAGGACTTTAAATAACTGACATTATCATTTATACAAATGGTTCCATCAGTGACTAATGGTTTTGTTTTGATGCTCTTACAAATATTTCATGCTGGTAACACATGAATAGTGCTTAATAGTGCTATGCTCTCTCTGTACTAGTACTCCAATTTATGTATTGTTTCTATGAAAATAGTTCTGTTTTTGCTTAAAAAAAAAAACAACCTATAGGAGCTGTTTCAGGTCTCCCTACTATTTAAAGTTTGTGTAACCACAGAAAAATGACTTAATAAACACCAGGGAAGTTTCCATTGCTATTCAGAAAAAAACCTACATGTTTCTTTCTCAAACTTTGCCTTATCTTAGCCACCTGCCCATCAAAATGAAAGTATGGATGGGTACAACTTTTTTTCCCCCTCATTAATTAAACACTGATAAAACTGGGTGATACTGAATGCCCTTCTCTCTCATTTTGAAGGTTGTGTACATTAACTATGTGAACAGCCTATCAAAGTGAAGAAGCCGTTCACAATGACATGCCACATTTTTATGTCCTGCTTTATCTGAGCATCTCAGAACACTTTACACAATGCTGCTTTGAGATAGGCAAGTGCTAGATAAATTCTGTCTTGCAGGTGTAAGCAGGGTCTGAATCATTGCTTCCAATGCAGCCAGCTGGAAGGGGAAAGGAATCCTAGGTGTGCTTATGTAAATCCAGTTCAGTCAGTGCTGGAGACCTGATGGATGCTCAGTTGTTAGAATGGTATTGTGCGTATTGTAACTAATTTGGCTGTTGTGGGGTCACAATTCCTACATGTAGGAATTGTAAAATATGACACCAGTGCTTGCAGGAGAGACGCTGTCATTGTAAAGAATCTCGGATGGACAAGCCTTTCTTTTCCAGACTCAAATGGATTGGATTGCGGGGGAGTGGGGAGAAGCAGAGCAGAGCTCAGCTTAGCTTAGCTCTGCACCAGCAGGCTACATGCTGTATGAGCTGTAAGACTGATTCAACCTGTTTCTCTTCCCCCCACCCCTGTCCTAATGATAGAACTAAAACAGACTCCATAAGTAGTCTCTTTATTTTCTGCTGGCCTGCATTGTGGGTCAAGAGCTGCAATCACTGAGGCTATGTCTAGACTGCAAGCCTCTTTCGAAAGATACTTTCGAAAGAGCCTCTTTCGAAAGAGAGCGTCTAGACTGCACGTTGAACTTTCGAAAAAGCGGCTTGCTTTTTCGAAAGAAAGCATCCAGTGAGTCTGGATGCTCTCTTTCGAAGAAGCTCTATTTACATTGAAGAACGCCTTCTTTCGAAAGAGGAACTTTTGAAAGAAGGCGTTCTTCCTCGTGAAATGAGGTTTACCGCCATCGAAAGAAAAGCCGCGTTCTTTCGATTTAATTTTGAAAGAACGCAGCTTGAGTCTGGACGCAGGGGAAGTTTTTTCGGAAAAAGGCTACTTTTCCCGAAAAAACCCCTGAGTCTGGACACAGCCTGAGAAGCTGAAATCACTAGGTTTGTGACAGATAAGAACCCATAGGCAGCCAGCAGGGTGGCTGGCAGGAGCACACAGGTGGCTGGCTTGAGCGACTGGCAAGTGGCCAGCAGGAGCAGCCAACAGGCAGCTGGTTGGAGTGGCTGGCAGGAGCAGTGGCAAGTGGCCAACGGAGTGGGTGAGACTCCTCCTATCCCCTCCCCTACTCAAGTGAGGGAGATAAACTCTGAAAATCACCTCTGAGCTCTGGTCTGCCCTGTCCACAGGCAGCAACTTTGAGTGGGGTACGGAGAAAGATTGGGCATGTAAATGGGACATTTACATTGCTGGACTGGTGAGCCTGAGAGGCAAAGGACATTGCTCAATACACTTGAGCTGGAAAGTTTACTCATGGTTTGGTTGTGAACTCAGTCTGTAGTGTTTTCACAAGTTAATGCCACGTTACTTCTCTCCCTCTTTCATTTAAAGTTTCTTTTCTACACTCAGACTCTGTGCTTGCGAGTGGGGAAGCATTGCCTCTCAGAGGCACCCAGGTGTGTGAATTTCCCAGGCTACTGGGTGGGGGTTTGAGCCAGTTCTGGGTGGGATCAATGGAAAGGAACCTGTAGATATTGAACCCGTCCCTGGCTGCTGCAGAAGGGTTACATAGGAAATTCCACAATTTTGAAATTTGTTTTCATTCTAAATTGAAACAAAATATCCAGTTTTGAAATTACCTACAAAATGATTTGCTTATCGGATAGTCGACTAGTCAATTAGTCGTTCACATCCCTGTTAGGAGTATCTTTCAAGAAAATAAAATGAAAATTGGCTGTGAGAGACCCCAAGGCAGGGAAAGTACTTTCTCTTTTATTTTTATTTGTACATGTTGCTTCATCATTACTGAGCAGAAAAACTAAAGCAAAGCAAGAAGGAATCTGCTGCTATTGATATTCGCCAGTGATTAGATCAGCAAAGCTAGTATCAGTCAGGAACAAGTAATTTGGCATTTCTTAATTTAATCTGTGCTATTTGGCTCTCACTTTCATGAATATTGTACTTTACCACTACTCAAAAATAAATTGCCTAAGTGTTATAAAGTCTCATGGGCCAGATCTTTAGCTGGTTTAAGTCAATGCAGTTCCTTTGAAGTCAATGAGGCACCCTCATTTATACTAGTTGAGGATCTCACACAAGGATTTAGTTGGGATTGGTCCTGCTTGTAGTAGAGGGTTGGACTCGATGACCTCCTGAGGTCTCTTCCAACCCTATAATTTTGTGATTCTAAATGGGAATAGCATACTAACTATTTATGGAAACAACCATAATCATAGAATCATGGAATCATAGAATACTAGAACTGGAAGGGACCTCGAGAGGCGATCCAGTCAAGTCCCCTGCCCTCATGGCAGGACCAAGCACAGTCTATATCATCCCTGATAGATGTCTGTCTAATCTGTTGTCAAATATCTCTAGTGATTGAGATTCCACAACCTCCCTAGGCAATTTATTCCAGTGTTTAACCACCCTGACAGTTTGGATTTTTTTTTAATATCCAACCTAAACCGCCCTTGCTGCAGTTTAAGCCCATTGCTTCTTGTCCTATCCTCAGAGGCCAAGGAGAATAATTCCCCCTCCACCTCCCTGTGACACCCTTTTATATACCTGAAAACCGCTATCATGTCCCCCCTCAGTCTTCTCTTTTCCAAATTAAACAAGCCCAATTCCTTCAGTCTTGCCTCACAGCTCATGAGCTCCCGCTGTAACCGTTCAAAAGCTATTACAGTGGCGGGAAGGGTTTAGTTTGGCTAGCAAAAATGGATTGTTTGGGGGGGGGGACTGTGAAATTTTAATAGATTGAAAGGGGTCCATATGCTCAAAAAGGTTGGGAAACACTGGATTATATCAATTAAGGAATACATTTTTGGACATTATCTAGATGTAAGGAGCACCATCAGGAAAGAAATATGGATATACAACATATACATGCTAATGCCTAAAACAATCAATGAAAATATTATTTCCATGTATACATTGAGGAGACAAATAAAAGGGTTTCATTTTGATTTAAAGCATTTTAGATGGTTTTGAGTTTTTTAAAATAAAATTAAAGGAAACTGAAATGAAAAGTCATTTCAACTGAAAGACTGAAATGTTTCATTTTGAACATGTTGATGCAAAACATTTTGATTTTTTTCAGCACTTGGAAGGCAGGCAGGGTTCTACATACTCAGTCCAACAAAAAGTGATATGAATTCACAAACCATGTTGGGGTTGCTGAATCTGCCTTTTTTGCAATGGAAAGTTTTGTATGGAGAGTGTTGTCCAGCTCTACTTGCACCTCTGTCTTCTCACTAACAAAGCCCAAACCTTACACTGGGAACATATTGGCGTTTGATATCAGTGAGCAACAAATCAGTCATTTATGCTATGTTTTGTTTTTTTAATGACTATCTTTTAACTGCCAAGGCAATGCAGTGACAGTCTCACTTTCTTCACAACATTTAGCACTTCTATACTTTCACTGAAGATCTCATAACACTTTTCATTTTCCAGACCGAAAAGAATCAATTCTCACCACATCCCAGCAGGTACCTCATTACAAAGTGACAAATTATAACTCAGCACTCTATTTGTGAGAAAGTAAAAGTATCTCAGAACACTGTAGTAGAAGGTAATTTTAAACAAAACTTCACCTCATGCAGTATTTATCAGGAAGAAGTCATGCCTTTACAGCAGACATAAAGTTTGTTCTCTATTATGTTCCCACATAGTAAGATACTTTTTTTTGCAGCCTTTGTTTCTCCTTAGGCCTAAGAGAACAAAGTACTTCAGCTTTGGAAATCCTCAGCAGATGTTTAACAAGTTCAATCAAATTATGAAAGGTGTTTGAGCCTGCGGCACACAGTTAATTATGAGCAGAGATCATTCTGACAGGATGTCTCATTATATAACTGCAAAAGGTTCCTAGCAAAGACCAAAATGACCTGCATGTAACAAGGAAAGGAGGCAGAAGACAAATAATTCTTCATCTGATAGGTTCAGGTTTTATTAAGAATCAGGATGAGCCGTCTTCATATGGCAGATTTTTGCTAACCCTAAGATGTCAGCTTTAATACTACACTTTCTTGCACAATAGCATTCTCCTATGTGTTCTAGCCGTAATTAAGTGATGATGTTCCTAACAAGGTTGCCACGGTGAGTTAGAAACGTGCCACACTGCTTGTGTGTTCTAAGCAATATCTAAATTATCTTTCTCTTATGTTTATTATATGCTTGGGTGCATTTTATTTTTTTGTGTTATACAATTGATTTCAAATAGCAAAGTGGGAAATGATACATTATCAGTATCTGCTGGGGCTGATCATTTTTTCTTTGTGATATGCTTGATGGTGTTGTTGTAACAAAAGAAAGAAAGAAACAAAATGTAATTCCACAATCACAACAAATACATGATTACATTACACTGAACTGATGGCAGACTTGTAATGATATGGAAGCATGGTTTTCAGCGGCTTACTTGGGAATGTGATTTACAGCCCAATTCTACAGTTCTTATATGCCCAAAACTCCTCATCAGTCATCTGGGACAGTTGTACATACCCGGGATTTGAGGTGTGCTTATGCAAATTGCACAAGGGTCCATATTGTTTTAACTTCACTGTTATTTTCAGCCAAATTAGCTAGATTAAAGCTAGTATGCCTACATGAACTGCAGTTATACCTCTCACTGCAGTGTAGATACTGCTTTTAAAGCTCTGTAGTGTAGGCTGTGGTTTGCTCTTGAAGACATTGGAAGCTGCCCCAGGAGCATGGAGTTTATAACTTCTGGATAGTGAAAGTGGAATAGTGGGCAGCATGAAACTTATGAAGTTTGCAGTGTGGCAGTCTGCATTTATAAGCCCAGCAAACTTTGTAGCCAGGCCCGCTGACAGGAGGAGGGGCTAGGAGCAACTTCCCCTGGGTATGGTGATTCTAAAGGGCCCAGGGCTCTGGCCAGTGTTCCCTCTATGATTTTCCATCTGTGAGTGGATGCACCAGTATTGAGGTCATGTGCGCTTGTTCGAATGTGTACCACCCAGGCACCCAACTTATTAACAAATATATATATATATATATATATATATATATATATATATATATATATATATATATATATATATATTGTAAAATGTTATGGAATAAAGATACTAAAGCAAGGGATAATTAACAAGGTGCATGACTTTAAATATTTATTTAATATGAAGTCAAATAAAAAGAAAATTAATACTGCAAAATTTTCAGTAGCCAATTTCCTCTGTTTATAGCCCTCGCCAGAGCCTCCCCAGCTACATGTAGAGTAGATGATCTCCCTTCCAGTCCTATGATTCTATGATCACGGAATTCAAAACACCAAAAGGATGTTGGAGAGTTTGCTAGCAATATCAGAAGTATGAGATCCAGCAGAAAAGTTTGAACTACAGTATCTCTCAACTTTTATTAGGATACCCAATAGGCATGACCACAGCGCATCAGTGCAGGACTGCTGAAAGAATGAAAGATGGATCTAACCCCCCTTTGTGCCTTCTGTGTTTTCCATCTTGCCAGAAACAAATCCAGTTGCTGTTGTATGTTAAATTAGCCTCAGACAGATCTAAGTTTGCTCTGCCCACAGTTCCATAAAAGTTATAGGAGGCCAAGAATAAGCACACTGCAGCCCTGCTCTAGTTTTCCTCCAAAATGCTCCTATCTTGGGAGCTTCAAGGGGAGCACTACAGAGCCATTTCATTGGCTCGAAGCAAGATAGGGAGTCCCCTACCTACACTGGAGGTAAGACCCAACTAGAGAAGTGAGGGCACTGCCTTTAGGGTAGCTTTGTGCCACTGGCGTGTAAAATGGCCACACTGCATAATTCTGCATTAATAGCATGCACACGCACTGGCACAGCCAGGTGGCATCCCGGGCAGAGTGCTCCTTTCCTCCCTCTGCAGCAGCACTGGGAGCCTGTGGCACACTGCTGTGAAAGTCAACATCACTCCCTCCCCATGAGCAGGTCCCTGCCCTGTTTACCCCCCACCCAGTGCCTGGGCCATGTTGTTGCTGTCTGCACAGGGCGACAGTGCAGCAGCAGGTTGTGCTGTGTGGGCTGCAGAGGGCCCAGGTGCTGAGCAGTGCTGCAATGCATCTTTCACTCAGGAAAGCTCTGCACCCCCAAGGCAGAAGGGAAAGGCAACTCACTAGAAGGTTGGGGACAACCACCCAGTTTTTTAGCTGTTTTGCCTACCACTTCAAGCACCGATTACAGCCAAGTCCAGTCTCTCATCTATGGCCAGGCCCAACATAATTTCATTTCTGGTGTCTTTTCTGAGATTTCTACCTTTCTGAGTGCTAGCTCATGAATTTTTGGACACCTGACTTGTGATTTTTAAATGCCTGAGTTTGGTAATACTGCGCCTGGTAAGAGGCACAGATTCTGCCTTGCATGTTAGAAAATCTCTATCAGCCTCCATCCCTCTTAAGTCATGGTACCCTGACGGCACGTGCTAGACAAGTGTTTCTCAACCAGTGGTACGAGTACCCATAAGGGTACTTGAGAGACATCAGGGGGATACGTCAACACAACTGAAATTTGGAGAAAACTAAATTTTTGTTTTAAGTTTTACAGCGCTTTATTATTTTTGTACTTTTTACACCCAAAAATGTCATCATATGCCTGGCTACGATTAAGTTGTTTAAACAAATGTGTTGCAATAGTAGAAAAAAATGCGTGTGTCTGAACACTGTAGGTACTGGGGGTACTTATAATTTTTAAAGGGGTACTTTATAAAAAAAAAGTTGAGAAACACTGTGCTAGACTACCCCAACCATGTACATGGCTTTTGTTGTGTTCTCTTCTCCAGTGGTGAAAGTAACTTAACTTTTCTTACAGGGACTGTCCTATTGCAACCCAGGTCCCTGCCAGCTCTTTAAATAGCTCCCTGCCAGCTTTTGCTGCAGCTCAGCCAGTTCTTGCCAGAGCCCTGGCCGCAGTCCTGGGGATTCAGAGACAGCAAAGAGCTGCCTGGCTGAGCCACCACTCGCCCACCCACCACCGGCACCAACAGTAGTTCACTTGCCACTGGCACACTGCTGTGTGGCTCTGCAAGGGAGGTGGGTGGGCAGAGAATTTTTTGTGCATGGCTGCACAGGTTCGCACCTTCGAGGGAACTATGGCTCCAACTGCCACTGCTGCTACTGCACCCCGACCCCACAGCTTTTAAATGACTACTGGAATGCCATGCGGCATGCTCCAGGCAGTTCTGAGGGTTGGGGGAAGCCAGCATGATGAGCTCTGGAAAGAACTGAGAGCTGGCTGCTCCAGCCCCACCCCTTCTGCCAAAGACCTTGCCCCTTCAGGAGTGTGGAGTTGCCCACACACAGACCATGTCCAGGGGCTCAGCGTGGCTGTCAGCTTGCCTGTTTATTACAGTAAGCACAGGATTTATAAATATCACAGTTTCTAAGATTAATGGTAAAATAACCAAAGATGTATTGCAGAGAATTATAGATTTAAAAAGGATAAATGTAGCTCTACACCAGAGCTTCCATGGGAGACAGAAGCAGTGACCTTTTGGCTGGTAAGTCTTCTTCCCTTTTCATATACTGTCTCCTTGAAGAAAGACAAACTACCCCCCCCCACACACACACGCACACACAAAATGGAACCAAAAATATAATCAATATTAAAGCCTGAATCTTGTGTTTGGTGCCTAGAGACAACTGTGAGTGATGGATTACTAACCGAGAAGCACAGACTTCTTGAAATTGTTAGCCAGAGCTCTTTTGAGTTATGACTGGACAAAAAAATTTAAATGTGGAAATTCATTGCATGTCTGTCTAATCTCAGACTCCCCCACCTTCCCAAAACTATCCTCTGAATTTAGTCTAAACACTTCCTGACCAAACAGAGAGGAGTAATCATCAAAACTATGCCTCATGATGTCTTTTTTACCCCTCTGTCTGTTACCTAGGCCCTTTTTCTGCTCTAATGCACTGATCTTTCCCAATGTTCACTCTAGCTTCTGAGTTCCCTGATTTACCAGGCCAATCACTTACACTCCATTACTCTTCTGTCAAAGAATCTCTTGGGATCTTCGTTCCAAGATGATGTACAACTAGGTGATTGTTTTATCTTTATGTAACTAGAGGACATGCTTGCTCTGAAGATAAGACACTATTAGGAATATTTTAATGCTACTACCTTGATTTAACAGCCTCGTTATTATATCATATTTATATTTTATATTAGAATTGAAAAAAGGTTCAGAGAAGGGTAACAAAAAAGATTAAGAGTCTGGAACAGCTTCCAGATGAAGAGAAATTAAAAAGACTGGGACTTTTCCGATTGGAAAAGAAAAGCAATTACTAAAAGGGGATATAATAGAAGGCTATAAAATCATGACTGGTGTAGAGAAAGTGAATAAGGAAGTGTTATTTACCACTTCACATTACAGAAGAACCAGGGATCACGCAATGAAATTAGTAGGCAGCAGGTTTAATACAAACAAATGGAAGTATTTCTTCACATGATGCATTGTCAGCCTTTGGAGCATGTTGCCAGGGGATGTTATGAAGGCCAAGATTATAACAGCACTCAAAAAATAGATAGATAGGCTCATGGAGGATAGGTCCATCAATGGCTTCTAGCCAACATGGCTGAGACACAATCCCCTTCTCTGAGAGCCCCTAGACTCTCTTTGCCGGAATCTGGGAGTAGATGAATGGGGATAGATCATTCAATTATTGTCTGGAGTTTTTTCATTCTATCTGAAGCACCTGGCACTGGCCACTATCAGAAGACAGGATACTGAGTTAGATGGAGCATTGGTCTGACCCAGTATGACCATTCTTATGTTCTTATTAACTTCTACCTGGTGGGTAGGCTAGCCCTAGGGGATGTTGGAAACTTAGGTTCAAGCCTCTGCTTCAGTAAACTTTTAAATGTTTATACAACATGGAACAGTTCCAACAAGAAAGAGACCCATCCCAGAATAGCCAATAACTAGGGATGTAGGAGATCCATATTCAAGTCCCTGGTCTGAATCGGGCAGCGTAGGGACTCAAACTTCCACATCTGAAGTGAGTGCTCTAACCAGCTGGCTGTCATGGGGGTGGCACTGTTGTATTTAAAAAAAAAAATCTCAAAGTCTGGCTTTCATCTTGATCCAGAATGGAAAATAAATTAAAATCTCAAAAAATTTCACAGGATAAGCAAACTATTTTCCACTCAGCTCTACTTATGATGTATGAGAAAACCGGAGGTATTCATAGACTGGTAGGCTGTGTCTACATTGGCATCCCTTTCCGGAAAAGGGATGCTAATGAGACACTTCGGAATTGCAAATCCATGGGGGATTTAAATATCCCCCGTGACATTTGCATTTACATGGCGGCCGCTTTTTTCCGGCTCGGGGTTTTTGCCGGAGAAAAGCGCCAGCGTAGACGCGATTTTCCGGAAAATAAGCCCTTTACCGGAGGATCCCTTATTCCTACTTTCAAGCCCAGGATCTTACTCAAGTAGGAATAAGGGATCCTCTGGAAAAGGGCTTATTTTCCGGAAAATCGCGTCTACACTGGCGCTTTTCTCCGGCAAAAACCCCGAGCCGGAAAAAAGCGTCCGCCATGTAAATGCAAATGCTGCGGGGGATATTTAAATCCCCCGTGGATTTGCAATTCCGAAGTGTCTCATTAGCATCCCTTTTCTGGAAAGGGATGCCAATGTAGACACAGCCGTATAGTTTAAGGCAGTGGTCCCCAACGCGGTGGCGGCGGGTGCCATGTCGCTCGCCGGGGCATTTGTGTGTGCCTGCCTAGTGACCAGGGTTGGCCTGAGCCATTCTTGCACCCCGGGCCCTGGGTGCCCGGTGCATGTGCGGCTCCCACCCTGGGCACGTAGAACATGTGAGGCCCATCCCCGGGTGCCCGGCAGCCCCAAAAGGTTGGGGACCACTGGTTTAAGGGTAAAAGGAACAATATGCTAACTAGTCAGACTTCCTAATACAGCCTAGAACATTTCTCCCAGTAATTTCCATAGCAAGCCCAAAAGTGTACAGTTGAATTTGAGCATGGATGAAAACCTAGACCCACTGAAGTCAATGGAGAGTTTGTCATTGATTGTTTCTCTTATAAAGACATCTAGTCTTTAAAGACCTCATATGTGATGCAGAGTCCACTGGGTAAGCTTTTTCTGTTGTTAGTTGGAAATGTGTGCCATATTTCCCATTTGAATTTTTCTACCTTTAACTACCAACATGGGACCTTGTTATGCCTTGGTCTGATAAATTAAAGAAACATCCAGTGTCTAATATTTTTTCCCTGTGTAGATACTTATAACTCATCAAGTTGCCTCTGAATTTTCTCTTTAATTGGCAAAATAGATTGAGCTTCATTAGTATCTCATTGTAAGAAATGAATCGACAGCATGAAGCTATGTTTTATATTTTAAAAATCTCTTCTGATTAAATGCTGTTATTGTCTAACTGGAAAGAAAGTATTCCTAAGAAATTATACTGGCAGGTGTAACTGCAAATATAGATTGCAAGATACAAAAGAGTTTTTCTATAGTTATTTCTGCATTAAAATATTATGGGAAATGATATGGTGATCAGCTGGAAATATTTAAGGACATTAATGTTATAGACAATGTGTTATTTCCATAATTTTATAGTAATAAAAATAAAATAAAAACCACAAGAAAAGGTGAAAGGGATAATTATTCTTTGGTTTCTTTGAGATTTTTGGCTACTCCTTCCACCAACAATGTGGACTTTCTGGTATGAAAGTTCTGAGTCTACCTCAGATCATCCCAGGTAGTCCCATACTCTGTGCCTGTGAGCTAGTCCAAAAGAAGTATTCAACATTGAAGGAGTCATCTGCTTTGAGAAACTGGGTCTAATCTTTCTACTCTTCATGCACCTTGCACACTTTCTTTAAGACTATCCTTGGGGAGCATGGGGAGAGGTTATTCTGCTCCCTTTGGCTGGTGCTCCCTTTGTGTCCTCCCACCATTTGCTTAGTCACTGCCTGGGACTTAACTATCTTGAGTAGTTTTGTATCATCTGCAAATTCTAATTCCTCACTTTTCCCAGATCATTTAAGAATATGTTAAATAGGACTGGCCCCAGTACAGACCCTTGGGGGATACCACTGTCTGTTCTGAAAACTGACTGTTTATTCCTACACTTTGTTTCCTGTCTTTTAACCAGTTACCGATCTATGAGATGGCCTTCCCTCTTATCCCATGGCAGCTTATTTTGCTAAAGAGCCTTTGGTGAGGGACCTTGTCAAAGTCTTTTTGAAAACTTGAGTACCCTATATCCAGTGGATCCCCCTTGTCCACATTCTTGTTAATCCCTTCAGGCAATTCTAGTAGACCGGTGAGGCATGATTTCCCTTTCCAAAAGCCATGTTAGCTCTTCCCCAACAAATTATGTTCATCTATGTGTCCAAAAATTTGGTTCTTTACTACATTTCAACCAGTTTGCCAGGTACTGAAATTAGGCTTACTTAACCGTATTTGCCGGGATCACCTCTGGAGTCCTCTTTAAAAATTGGCATCAAATTAGCTATCCTTCAGTCATCTGGTACAGCAGCTGATTTAAATTAGGTTACCACCTACGGTAGGTAGTTCTGCAACTTCACATTTGAGTTCCTTCAGAATTCTTGAGTGAATACCATCCGGTCTTGGTGACTTATTACTGGTTACTTTATTGATTTGTTCCAAAAATATTTTCTAATGACACCTTAATCTGCAGCAGTTCCTCAGATTTGTCGCTTTTAAAAAATGGCTCAGGTTTAGGAATCTCCCTCATATCCTCAGCCATGAAGACCGTTGCAAAGAGTTCATTTATTTTCTCTGTAGTGGCCTTTTCGTCCTTCAGTTCTGCTTTAGAACTTTGATCATCCACTATCCCCACTGATGGTTTATGAGGTGTCCTGCTTCTGATGTACTTTTATAAAATTGCTATTGCTTTTTGAATCTGTGGCAAACTGTTCTTCAACTTCTTTTTTGAACTTCCTAATTATATTTGTACATTTGATTTGCCAGAGTTTATTCACCTTTCTACTTTCCTCATTAGGATTTAACTTCAATCTTTTAAAGGATGCCTTTATTACCTCTGAATGTAGAATAGTGATAGAAATGTAGCCGTGTTAGTCTGGGGTAGCTGAAGCAAAATGCAGGACAATGTAGCACTTTAAAGACTAACAAGATGGTTTATTAGATGATGAGCTTTCGTGGGCCAGACCCACTTCCTCAGATCAAATAGTGGAAGAAAATAGTCACAACCATATATACCACAGGATACAATTTAAAAAAATGAACACATATGAAAAGGACAAATCACATTTCAGAACAGGAGGAGAATGCGGGGGGGGGGGGGGGAAGGAACATTTCATGTTCTGAAATGTGATTTGTCCTTTTCATATGTGTTCATTTTTTTTAATTGTATCCTGTGGTATATATGGTTGTGACTATTTTCTTCCACTATTTGATCTGAGGAAGTGGGTCTGGCCCACGAAAGCTCATCATCTAATAAACCATCTTGTTAGTCTTTAAAGTGCTACATTGTCCTGCATTTTGCTTTATTACCTCTGACTGCTTCTTTCACTTTGTTGTTTAGCAATGGTAGAATTTTTTTGATTCTCTTACTACGTTTTTTTTTGGGGGGGGGGGTATATAAATTTAAATTGGGCCTCTATTATGGTGCCTTTAAAAAGTTTCCATGAAAGTTGCAGGAATTTCACTTTGGGCACTGTACCTTTTAATTTCTGTTTAATTAGCTTCCTTATTTTTGTGTCGTCCCTCATTCTGAAATTAAACACTACAGTGTTGGGTTCCTGTGATATTTTTCCCACCACAGGATGTTACATTTAATTATATTATGGTCATTATTACCAAGTAATCCAGCTATAATTATCCATTGGACCAGATCCTGTGTTCTACATAGGACAAAATAAAGAATTGTCTCTCTGCTTGTGGGTTCCAGGACTAGATGATCCAAGAAATAATCATTTTTGCACCAACAGCAAAATAGTTATTGAAGAGAATTGCCGAAACTTGACATAAGCTAATTGTCTACAGTACTCTCACGTTCCCCTATTATGGATAATGAATAATTTCCTCAAACTTCCAAAAGCTCAGTCAATATTTTGAACTTTACTGTCATATTCAGTCAGGCATGATCTTCCTTACATCCATTTCCATCATCATGCTGAGCAGCATTATTATTTAGCACTTTCATCCTATCTTCTTCTTTCAATGGAAGCAGAACAAAAAAGTAAGCAATAACAGTTAATACAGTTAATTCAACAGCATAGCAGGTTTATCTGAACTTACGATGTTTCCAGATCACACTCACTAACACCGTTACCCTTATTATTTTCAATAGTAATAGAATTCTAATATATGACATTGAATGTAAACTAATAAGAATGTTAGAACATAAGAAGACCAATACTGGGACTGTCTAAATGTCCATCTAGCCCAGTATCCTGTCTTCTAACAGTGGTCAATGCCGGGTGTCCCAGAGGGCATGAACAGAACAGGTAATCACCAATTGATCCATCCTCTGTGACCATTCCCAGCTTTTGGCAAACAGAGACTAAGGATATCATCCCATGATGAACCATAATTTCAAATGCAGTTTTATCAATAGCCCAAGAAGAACTTTAATGTTTCCTACAATGGGAGCAGGACAGATTCCTAATATTACATATTTGGGGTAAGATATGAAGTAGATTAGGAAGGACCAGGGCTAGGGCTGGTATAGGTTGGAGTGTTTATTTTGTGAAAACATTTAATCACGAACCAAGCAATAATAAAACATGCCTTTAAAACCCAACAAAAATACTATCCTAGAAATAAGTTCCTCTCCACGAGACATAAGCAACTAGACAACAAGGGGAAAAGTTTCTAGTAAATATCTCTCTAGGAAAAGACACTACAAGACAAACTGCCTCCAGAGAATTCTCTCTAGGCACAACCCCTGTTAGATTTTAGAAGATACCACTAAATTCCTAATAAGCAAAAAGAATTCAAGAAGCCCCTCTCTGGCCACATCGAAGTCCCATACCCAGATGAATGCCAAGGCAAGACTCTTATAATTGTAACTGAAGCCCAAATAGCCCAGGTGAATGAAAAGCTCTTACTACCCCAGCCCAGTTATGCCTCTCAAGGCACTTTACACATCTCGGCCCTCCAGTACTTTTATTTTAGGCTCATAAGAGAGATAATCTACTGTGGTGAGGGATGACACACTCACAGCCACATGGCTGCTGGTATTATTTGTTATTTAGTACGAATGGCCTCTTTTACCAAGGGTGCATAACAGTTAATCCTTGGTTCTGAATGACTCTTTTTCTATAACTTTCATCATTCATACTACAATTTTCCAAATTCAAACATTTTCTGAAAATGACTTTTTAATGTTTGAACAAAGCCTGTTCTCGTCTTTCCAAAAGCACATTCTTATCTCTGTTGTAATTTGTTTGCTAACAACCAGGATACATTGTTATGTTCCTTCAGAAATCCCATATTCACCTTGTGCAATATGTTTTGTGTAAGTTATTGCTCAACTCATAAAGAGCAAGGTTGCAGTAGGGAGGAAGGGAATAAATTGGAGGCCAACCACAGTACAACTAAAAACCAGCTTTGAGGTAAAGTCTTAATATGTTTTTAAAAATGGAGAGAGGGTAACTGAAATGGCTGTCTCTGTCTAGGGTAGCCATTACATATAGAGCATATCAGTCACAATGGAGGCATATTGCTCCCCAAGCAGTCAGTCTTTTGAAGAAAACTGACTTCTGTGCTTCAAATTACTTAAATAATTCCTTTTTAGAATGACTGCGGTAGTGTGAACAGAAATAGCTTCTTGTGTGTTTTGCCATCTAACCCGTTTAAAGCACTCCATTGTACATGACCAAGGCCATGCTGTTTGAAAGCATTTCTGTTGTGTTCTTTTTAGTGTTCTGATGAAGGAATCTGAAGCCAGTGTATCAGACACATGATTCTTTATTGAAGTAAATAGCCAATCCAACTTGGAAGGCGAGACGCTAGAAACAAATCTAAAACCTCTCTGGGTAAATACATCCACTGATCGGCGTTGCTTTAAGAAGAGAGAGAGAGCTGAGTGACAGGCTAACTCTTAAAGAGAAATGATCTTCACCTTTCCCATTGCTTTCAAAGCAGCATTATATCCAGCAAACCAGAAAATGGTTTTTGAAGGACATAGAATCATAGAACTAGAAAGGACTTTGGGTATGTCTGCACTTGCAGCCTAATTCAAACTAGGGCTGCAAATGTAGGCATTCGGAATTGCAAATCAAGCCCGGGATTTAAATATCCCGTGCTTGATTTGCATCTTCCTGGCCGGGTGCCATTTTTGAAATTTACAAGACTGAAGTAACTGCCTCCGTCTACACGCGGCAGTGAAACAGTCATTCGAAATAAAGCCCTAGTTCGAACTACCTGTTAAATCTCATTGCAGGAGGAATAACAGGTAGTTTGAACTAGGGCTTTATTTCGAACTCCCGTTTCACTGCCATGTGTAGACGGGGGCAGTTACTTCGGGCTTGTAAGTTTCAAAAAATGGCGGCCGACCGGGAAGATGCAAATCAAGCATGGGATATTTAAATCCCGGGCTTGATTTGCAATTCTGAATGCCTACATTTGCAGCCCTACTTCGAATTAGGCTGCAAGTATAGACATACCCTTTGAGAAGTCATCAAGCCCAGTCCCCTGCACTCATGGCAGGGCAAAGCACTGTCTAGATTGTTCCTGACAGGTGTATATCAATCCTGCTCTTAAATATCTCCAGTGATGGAGATTCCACAACCACCCTAGGCAATTTATTCCAGCATTTAACAACTCTGGGGCTATGTCTAGACTGGCATGATTTTCCAGAAATGCTTTTAACGGAAAAGTTTTCCGTTAAAAGCATTTTCAGAACAGAGCATCTAGATTGGCACGGACGTTTTTCCGCAAAAGCAAAAGCCCCATTTTCGCGATCGGGGCTTTTTTGCGGAAAACAAATCTCAGCTGTCTACACTGGCCCTTTTGCGCAAAAGGGACTTTTGCCCAAACAGGAGCAGCATAGTATTTCCGCAAAAAGCACTGATTTCTTACAGTAGGAAGTCAGTGCTTTTGCGGAAATTCAAGCGGGCAGTGTAGACAGCTGGCAAGTTTTTCTGGAAAAGCGGCTGATTTTCCGGAAAAATTGGCCAGTCTAGACACAGCCTGACAGTTAGGAAGTTTTTCCTAATGTCCAAACTAAATCTCCTTTGTTTCAGTTTAAGCCCATTGCTTCTTGTCCTATCAACAGAGGCCAAGGAGAACAATTTTTCTCTCTCCTCCTTGTAACATCCTTTAGATACTTGAAAACCACTATCACATACCCTCTCAGTCTTCTCCTTTCCAAACTAAACAAGCCCAATTCTTTCAGTCTTCCTAAATATGTCACGTTCTCTAGACCTTTAATCATTTTTGTTGCTCTTCTCTAGACCTTCTCCAGTTTCTCCACATCTTTCTTGAAATGTGATTCCCAGAACTGGACACAATACTCCAATTGAGGCCTAAACAGTACAGAGTAGAGCGGAAGAATGACTTCTCGTGTCTTGCTCACAACACTCCTGCTAAGTTATTCAGAGTTACATAAATCCATTTTCCATAGTGAGTTTCTTGCTACTCTTCCCTCTTGAGCTGAGCTGCTATGCCAGGATTCTCAGTTCAGTTTATTCCTTAAGAGAAGTGACTTAATTGTTTTTAGACATTCATACTGATTTCAGAGGCCTAATTTTGCTTTGTTAGAGGTGAAATACATGGGTGACTCTCCACTTAAATCAGTGGAGTTATGCTGACATAAAATGGATAAATTAGCATGAAACTTATCCCCTTAAATTTCTAAAGGTTTTTAAAATCAGGTTTTGTAAAAGCAACATCCACTAGCGCTAGAGTAGTTAATGAAGTATCACTGAGTTAAAAGTTTAGTCACTTTCCAAGATCCCACAACATGTTGGAGAACAGAGAATACTGGAAACCATTAGTGCAGCCATTACATAGAGTATATCATTTCCATATCCTGAGTTCCACCACAGAAACCTTCAAACATTTCCCCAGTATTTTCTTTGTTTATCTTTTGTGGTGGTTTTGAAAGATTGAAAATAGCCCCCTTTCTTGAAACCCAGGCAATATATTCCCCAGTTATCTGTGGAATGTAGGACAAATGTTTTCCCACATTCTTTGAAAACCACCTCTGCAATTATTTGCTCCTAGTTTCTATTTCCCGTGCTACCACAACATCTATTATGCTGGCAACTTACAGCTGCCAGTGACAGGAATTATGTTCTGTTGAAAGAGGAAAAGAAACACTTTTTTGCCTCATTTCAACAATATAGCTTTTACAATAGTAATAAGTAAGCAAAACCCTCAGCTATTTCAATGAAGTGAGGAAAAAATACACTCTTCTGACCTCATGCTTGCTGAAACAGCTTTTATCGTCATCATTATCATCATATAATCATAATAAAAAGCTTTAAAAAGAACTCAGAAAAAAGTCACAATCCATAATTTACAATCCTGTAAATGAACAGATTTTCCTGTAGAATGAGGGCTCTATTATGCCAATGTTTACTGGGCGCATGCTATTTCTGGGATAGTGTGCCTCTTGCAGAACATGGCAACTGTCAGGTGCATGAGCAAGGGCTAAGAATGGGTGTGAACATGGCTCCCCCTTCCAATGCTCTGGCAGTGCAGCTGAGCCAATGTAGAGTGGGATGCAGAGGCCAGATTGTGACTCAGAGAGTCACAGTCAGATTTCTGGGTTTCAGCTCAGCCACTGAGGCTTCATGATTCCCCTTAAATGTAAGGATATTATCCTTTACTTTGTATCATAATATGCATTAGTTATGGGAATGCCCTTTTGCAGATCATTGATGGAGTTATCCGGGATTGTTTTATGGATGGAATTGTGGGCTGAATGGATCCAGGTCCCTATTTTTGTTTCCTCTAGTCCTTGCTGCACATACTTGTACTTTAAAAATGAACACAAATAGAATACAAGATATTTTAGAATTTTACTTTGCATAACTTTATAATGAAAGCAGAGAGAAAATTTCTGGCTCCTTTGCACATTTATTTTCCTTATTTGCAAACCAGCTCAGCAGATGACCAGGAGGAGAGTCAGACTTGGTGTTTGTGAGCCATGCAACAAACATCCTTAGCAAAGGAGTAGGAAATCAAAACATGCTCATTTAAGGATTCCCACTCAATTATGGTTGATCCAAAGCCCAATGAAGTGACTTAAAGGACTCCCATTGACTTTAATGATCTTTGGATTAAACTCTTGGAAATAGCAGAAAAGAGTTGCAATATGGATCTCCCATCTCGACAATCATCCTAGCTAATGGTCAAGCAGATTGAAGGATTCAGGGCCACTACTATCTTCACTTTAATTTTACTAGTCTTCCTAAGTGGGGAAAAACCTTCCTGTTAAAGCCCCCATAGCCACTACTTTGGCCTTCCTCAAATCCCCCCTTTAAAACCTGTTACCTCCTGTCATAATTTAGGCTACATCTAGACTTCAAGCCTCTTTCGAAAGAGGCTTTTTTGAAAGATACTTTCGAAAAAGAGCGTCTAGACTACAACCGATTCTTTCAAAAAAGCAAGCCACTTTTTTGAAAGAGAGCACCCACTCAGTCTGGATGCTCTCTTTCGAAAAAGCACAGTTTGCATTACATAGCACCTTTCTTCGAAAGAGCACTTCCAAAAAAAGGCGTTCTTCCTCGTAAAATGAGGTTTTCTGTGGTCAAAAAAACTGCCGAGTTCTTTTGATTTACTTTCAAAAGAATGCGGCAGCAGTCTAGATGCAGGGGAAGTTTTTTGGAAAAAAGGCTGCTTTTTTCGAAAAAAAACCCTATAGTCTAGACATACCCTTGGACTGTAAGTTCTTTGGGCCACTGGCTGTTTTTTCTTTAGGGTTTTTTTATTTGTATATATATTGTATCTAGCATAATGTTGCCTTGACCCTTAATTCATACTTTAAAGATGCTACTCATAAAATAATAGAAATAACAATACATGATGGAGTATACTGATATCTCCTACATGCTTTGATTTCATATCTCCTTTGTTATTTGTGATTAGTTTAATATTGGCCTAGCTGGATAGTTGAAAAATGTAGTCAGATAAATCCTATACTATGTTCCTCAAATTGAAGTGATCTTGACAGCTCTGATGGTCTGCCCTCAAACAATTCATACTGAGATTTTCATCAGGTGGCTTGCTACAAATTGTTGTTCAGTACTAAACACAAAGACCAAAGCTAAATAAATATCAGTTCCAAGAGCAGGAGAAATCATAGTATTTGAAGGAGGGTAGAACTATGTAACATAATCATCTGGCTGGCTTTGAACCACAATTTGGGGAATCATATAAATAAATGAACAATCTTGAAAGTTTTCTCTAAGTAGATTCAGACTATCAATCAATTCACAGTTGGTTTTATTTTACTTACAGATGTCATCCTTTAGGGACTTGTGAATTCAAATATCATTTTCAGAGTAAGACCAACCCGTTAGCTGATTCCTGTAGAAAGAGGAAGAAAACAAATGAAAATCTTGATCACAGTTTCTGGAAATCAATTGGCGTTGGGGTCCTTGAGGGAGATAAAGGGGATAAAACCGAAATGTGTGTTTCAGGGAACAGAAAATAGCACTGTGTAATGTGATTGTACCTCAAAAGAAACCAGCTTCATATCTGTATTATGATCAATAAGTTTAGCTGCCCCCACTGTCTCTGTATTTATTCCATCTAATTTATATTTACAGAGCAATTAATCATCATCTGTAAATGCCAAACATTACATGGAAATTTTAAAAATATTTGAAATGGGATGGAAATTCTTTCTATTTTTGTCATCCTTGGCTTCCTTCTTTCTTCTTCAACATTTGTTGCTATAGATAGAGAGTGGTGGGGGTTGCATAAGAGCCCTAAAATCTTCACATCAGTGGCCATTCTGACCGTTCGCCAACACGGTGTTCCAATCTAGCTTTGTCTGGCTTTAATTTCCAGCCATACATTTTTGTTATGCTTTTTTCTACTAGATTAAGAGTCTTTGAATACTCAGTATTTTTACCACAAGAAAGTATTTACACAAGTCTCCTCTCAGCCTTCTTTTTGATAAGCTAAATGGAGTCACTTGAAGGCATTTTCTTCAACACTCAGATCATTTATGTGGCTCTTTTCTGCACTGTCCCAAATTTGTTAACATCTTTCTAAACATATGTACACCAAAATGGGCTGCAGTATTCTATCTCGGTCTCACCAATTCCAGATATAGAGGCAAAATCACCTTCTTACCACTACTCCCATATTTATGCAACCAAGGGTGAGTCTATACTACACTGGTTTTCTGGAATAACAGCTGTTACTCCAGAAAAACAATACTAGTAGCCACACAGCAATTGGTAAAAGAGGGCTTTTTCCGACATTGGAAAACCTCATTCCACGAGGAATAAAGCCACTTCCAAAAAAGCTTTTTCGGAAGAGGGTGTATGTGGATGCAGAATAGGGACTTTTTTTTAAAAAAAAGAGGCCCCCGGGCCCTGCTGGCCACTCCATCCACACTCATCAGGACTCCTTAGTTCCTGTTCCCCTGCAGCTCTTAAAGCTGCAGACACAGGGGAAGGGCTTGTGGCAGGAAGCTGGTCCTCACAGCCTTCAGTCACAGCGCAGCTCACAGTGCCAAAAATCTGGCCACCATGTCACAGCCACAAGCACCCTCCCCCTCCAAGAACTCTCTGCCTATCCCAGGGAGCACTCACAGGTCTCCCAGGAGCCTGCCAGGGGCTACAAGAGGCATGCACCATCCTGGTCTGGGGTGGGGATCCTGGCCCTCATCGAGGTGTGGGGTGACAAGGAGAACCTCCAGGATCTCTGCTCCAGATGGCACAATGCAGACATCTATGGACAGATGGTCAAGAGCCTGGCTACCAACGGCCATACCCGGACCCTGGAGCAGATCTGGAGTAAAGTTAAAGAGCTTTGCCAGGCATACACCAGGGCAAAGGAGCACAGCTCACACTCTAGGGAAGAACCCCACTCCTGCCCCTATTATGACGACCTACACTGCATTCTGGGGGGCGGTGCAGCCCCTGCCCAGCCCTGGTGGTGGACTCAGGCCTGAAAACACCCGTTACTGCCTGCCCAGGGGACCCAGCTGATGAGAAGGAGGAGGAGGAGGAGCATAGGGCCAGCAAGATGACCACCATCACCCTGGAGCCAGTACCCCATGGCCTGGGGAGGGATCATCAGGTGAGTGGTCTTAGTTTCCTCACACAGAGTGGGGGTGGTGGGCACTGAGAGGCAGTGGTGTGATCGTTGCTCAGCCTCCTCGACTTGGCTATCGTGTTGCAGTCCATACACATGGATTCACGTGCAGTGCTAGTTTGTGCCATGCAGCCCCAGGAGGAAGCACCAGAGCACCCCTGGGCTCCTGCTCACAGGCTCTGGGGAGGCCGCACTCACTTCTGACCCCCGGGGGGTGGATGCTTTCCCACCACAAGCCACCACTAGAAGGAGGCTGGGGACAAGGACGCACACACACACATACACACAGACTCTAGAGTGCCGCACATGGGCATGCCTGCATGCTTGAGGCAGCACCCGCTGCCAGGTTCAGGTGTGGGTGCTGCTCACACACACTCCCTACATCCTCACCTCCTCTCCCCCAACAGCCAGGGATACAAGGTCTCTCCACTTGGGATGCCACCACTTCCAAAGCCGGTGTGTGCAGCACTGATGGAAGCACAGGCAGCTCAAGGCCCCCCTCCCAGCCATTGGATCCCAGTGTGGCTGGCCATTTCCCTTGCCTGCTTCTCCGTGGGAGAGGCAGGAAGCATGGTCCCCTGGGGATGTCTGGGCCCCTGTAAGACAGGGTCTGCCGTCCAGGCCACACATGGCCTTGCTCCCAGGACATCACCTTCCTCTGACCCGGGAAGGCCTCAGGGACAGCATCTCCAGGGATGATGACCACCTCTTTTTATTGTCCCCAGCCAAAACAGTCATGACTGTGGGACAACTGACACCACCCGAGCCAGCCGCCTGACCCTGGGGAAGCCACAGGTGCTGGAGGGCCCAGCAGGACCTCATGAGGGAGCACGTCTCCATCTCCAGGATATGCAGGGGACGCTGGTCCAGATAGTCCAGGACAACGTGCAGTGGCAAAGAGAGATGTGGACTGAGCTGCTGCAGCAGGAATACAACATGTGCGCGACTGTCCAGGCTCTCCTGACCTACCCAGTCCCAGTCCCAGTCCCAGTCCCAGCTCCTGCTCCCCCTCCCATGCCTGACCCCGCTTCAGCCCCCCGTTCTGCCTATCCCTCTATCCTTCCTGGACCCCCGAGTTCACTGAGGTCCCTGCACAGGAGGCAGAGGAAGCACCCGAGCCACGTACCACTCAGCCCCAGCCCCGAGCCTCTCCTCCCCACCCCAGTTTCTCAGTCCCCTTCCCCCTCCCCATTCCCAGGTTCTCATCTCCCCTCCTCCCCAGTTACTTCTACCCCAAATAAATCACCACGCAGTTCTGTTTTTATCAACCAAACAGTTTTTTTTATTGTGTCTGCAGAGAAGGGGGGGAGGAGAGAGGGTTGTGGTGGGAAAGGCAGAGAGGGGAAAGGCTCAGGCCTCTAGTGGGGAGACCCTGGGGAGAGTGTCACTGGGATCCTTGTGAGAAACTCAGGGCCTCCCAGATGTGCACTCCCTCCTGCTGGGTCTGCTGGATGGCAGTTGTACATGGCTACTCAAAGGTCCTTCCCTTCCGGCCGTCCTCTGCCCCCCACCCTGGAAGGAAGGCCTCCCCCTTCCTCTCCACAATGTTGTTCAGCACACAACATGCTGACACCACCTGGGGGATGTTCTGCTCCCCCACATCTAGGTGGGTCAGAAGGCACCTGAACCTCATACAGGCCCCGGCCAGGCAGCCATTGAAACGGTCCTTGCTTGGGTCAAGGTGCCCAGTGTAGGACCTCATTGGCCACAGCATGAGGTGATAGGCCATGTCCCCCATGATGCATAGTGGCATGTCCACGTCCCGAATCCTGATGCTGTGCTCAGAAGAAAAAAAGTGCCAGCCTCCAGCTTGTGGTAGAGGCTGGAGTTGCAGAAGACACAGGCGCTGTGAACCTTACAGGATGAGGATGTGTGTGCTGTCAATAGCCCCCTGCAGTTGGGGAAGTCCATGGTGGCAAACCCAGCGACGATGAGGTCCACGTCGCCCAGGAAGATGACTCTGTGCAGCAGGATGGGGTTGATGGCCCTCATCACCTGAAGAAGGAGACAAACAAAGAAACAAAACAGAGAATCAAAGGGTCTGCCAGAGCCTTTGGGGTCCCCGAGTCCTCCCATCCCCAAACACCCCAGGAACCACTCCCTATAAATCCCAACTCCCCGTCCCCAACAAGGCTGTGTGAGGGCAGGACTGCAGT
Organism: Pelodiscus sinensis; assembly: GCF_049634645.1. Taxonomy (NCBI): domain Eukaryota; kingdom Metazoa; phylum Chordata; order Testudines; family Trionychidae; genus Pelodiscus; species Pelodiscus sinensis. The sequence goes on along the minus strand of NC_134712.1, from coordinate 210,036,222 downwards.
ACCCCCCAGGATGGAGCTTCCCCTCTGCCACCCCCACCCCACCCCCACACTCCCAACCCCGCACTTTCCCTAGGGTCCCCCTTTCCAGTACTTCCCCTTCCTCCAGAGACTGCAGCCTGAGAGCACCATACCCGATGGTCAACTTTCCCATGACAAACTGGTTGCCCATGGATTGGTAACTGTCTGGCATGGAGAGCTTTCAGATGGCAATGGCGACCCACTTCTCCAGGGGTTGCATCTGGGTGTCCTGTCGTATCAGAGCAGGGGGTGAGCCAGGCACACAATTCCAGGAACATCTCCTTCCTCACACGGAATTTCTGGAGCCACTGCTGGTCATCCCATTGCTCCATGAAGAGCTGGTCCCACCAGTCAGAACTGTCTAGCCTCCAAAAGCGTCTCTCCACAGTTGGGTGCAGCTGCAAGAGCAGCACTTCCACACACATGCTGAAATTCTCCTCAAGCAGCTTGAGGTCGTGTTCCTGCAGCAGGGCTGGCCTTTACCATGAGGCGAACTGAGGTGGCCGCCTCAAGTGCCAGACTGTGGAGAGGGCGCCAGTAGGACCCAGAGTGTAGAAAATTGTGTCTGCTGCTGGGGCAGTGAGAGGGCATGGGGGCGTCATTTGAGCTCCTTGCCTCAGGTGCCAAAATGTTGTGGGCCAGCCCTGTTTTTTAGGGCCAGGAGAGCAGCCTGCAGAAACTGCAGCATGGCAGTGTAGAGCCATCACGTACGCAGAAGGCACCTCCGGTTCCATAGCAGGAAGTGCTGTGGTTTCCTGAAGCAGAGCAACCAAAGCACACAGTTGAAATGCTTTGCTGTCCCTCAGAGAGATAGGCAAGCAAGCAGAAGCTGAGAAACGGCTGTCCAGGGGGGTTCCTTTAAGCACGTGTCTCAGCTAGCCTCAGGCAACAGCTCCAGAAAGCAACTGCTGACCTAGTGCCCTGCCTGAACTGGTTCTGAATGGCCTTAAATGCAGGATAGCGTCTAATCCTTGTGGACACTATCTTTTGAAATAGTAAATTGCTATTTCGTTGTGCTTTTTGTGTGTAGACGCTCTATTTTGAAATAATCTTTTCCAGAAGATCTCTTCCAGAATAGCTTATTCCGAAATAACCTTGCAGTGTAGATTTACCAACTGTCACATTCACCCTTTTTGCCACATCATTGCTTTGGGAGCTCATGTTAATTTTTTTGCCCACTATGACTTTTAAATCCTTTTCAGACTTACTGTTTTCCAGTGTTTATTCTGTACATATGGCCTTCATTCCTTGTTCCTAGATGTATAAAGGCATATGGCTGTATTAGAACACATTTGTTTGAATGGTCCCAGCCTACCAACAGATACAGTTGTTCTGTATGATTTCCCTGTCCTTATCATTTATTTACCATACCACTAATCTTTGTGTCACCCACAAATTTTATCAACAGAGATTTTATCTCTGATCACTGATAAAAATATTGAAGTATCAGGTATAATATTGATCCCTGCAAAAATATATCCATTTGAAAATGATTCTCCATTAGCAACTAGTTTTTGAGCTCTGTCAGTCAGTTCTTTATCCATTTAAAATATGCTACATTGATATTGTAAAGTGTTATTTTTTTAAGTACTTCAAGTGGCATTAAGTCAAATGCCTTACAAAAATCTGTTTATCACTGCACATCACATTTCACACGTCATTCAGCTGAATGGAGCAGTTGACACCTATGAAAGCAGGTAATTTCTTCATTGATTGCATTAGAGTAATATTTTTAGAGTTTTTTCATAACAGTAACAAATATTTTTAATAAAGCTGAGATTTTTAATGGCAAGATAGCATATTCAGATGTGTTTCAGTAAGATATATGCATGAGTACTGGTTTCTTCCAAATCTTAAATTATGTAGATAAGGTCTAAATAGCTAGAAACCAATTAATTTTCTTATCATTTTAGCTCCAGAATCCTTCAATAACCTGGTTCCATTGGCTTAGATCAAAGACAAATTATATAGACAGATTTCATCTCACATGTCTCACAAAATGCCATTGACTCACTAGAATGCGATACTAGAGAAATATTCTTCCTCTCTGTAACTTAGAAGAGATGTAATTTTGCTCTCTCTTGATTTGTTTGCTTTCACTTCAGCAATAACAATACCTCGCTCTTCCATTGTGCTTTTCATCCATAGACCTCAAAGCACTTTACAAAACAAGGTCAGAAAACATTATTCTTTGTTTACGGTGTTACAGAGAAGAGGTTGGGTTTGTGGTGTGCAGAATTGTCTCAGAGCAGTCTGCTCACACAGGTTATATTTTAGCACTTCATAAATCAAAATCCAATATTTTTCTATAGGTGGGAAGGTTGTAAGCATAGTTAGGAAAGGAGGGAATGAGGACCATCTTCTTTTCCCCCTGTGTATTTCTTAATTAAATAGCTAACAGCTTAGAAATAAAGCAGCACTTGAAAAGAACACTACCAACAAATTATTCAACTGGAAGGAAGTGAGTAAGTTACAACTGCCCAGCAGTTATGCTAACAGAAGCATTCTCTTTTTTTTTCCACTGCTGATTTTTCTCTGACTACACATATCCCACATTTGCCTCACTCTGCTCTTCAAGAGTTATGTGCACATCTGCAGTACGTACACAAGAAGTGCTTAGCTATTTATGGACAAGAATATTTGGGAGAATAATAGAAAATAAATCATTGCATTAGGGTTGCTTAATTTCCACTAAGTTATTGTTGCAAGGCAATGATTTTTAACACCCCTCTACCTCAAGAACAGGTCTCTGAGGGTACATCTACACTTCACACTTATTTCAGAATAAACTACTCCAGAAGAAATATTCTGAAATAGATTATTTTGAAATAACTCCAGCTGCCACGTCTATACACCTCTCTACTACACATGCCCTATTCCGAAATAGCTATTTTGGAAGAGGTGTTATTCACCATGAAATGAGGTTTACAGATAAGCCATCTGTTATTTCAAATTTATTTTTAAAATAACAGAATAGCTGTGTAGACTCTCACATTGTTATTTCGGAATAAAGGCCATTATTCCGAAATAACTCTGCTGTATAGAGGCACCCTATACAGTGCTATTATCTCACCACTGTCTTCGAGTTCCCATAGAATGACAGAAGGTACGGTGGAACCCAAGCACAGAAAATCAATCTAAGCAGGCTACAATTTCATTTGCACTGTTCACTAGAAGAGAGGAGGCAAAGCAGAGATTTGCATTCATTTTATTCAGAGCAGTAGCATTCATTTTATTGTGAGAAGGAAAACATGAGCAAGGCATTGGGGAAGCTGAGTTTTCTCTCAAGTTAGTTTCAAGAAGGAAAAACATACCAGATCATTAGTTGAAAAGTAAATTGGGGAAATTAAGTCAACTACTGAAAGTTAAAGAGAGAGAGAAATGAAGCATTAATTGAGAGACAAGTAGGAGAAAGCAATTAGGATATCATTTGGAAGTAAACAGGAGATGAGACAGAGGATAAATTATCCATCAAGCAAATCTCTACATTTCATTAGATGCTTCATTACTAATTATTATGAGCAGAATTTTTTTTCTTCTATCATCTGTAATGTGCCCACAGCAGTTAAAAGCAGTTGGATGACTCAAAAGCACTGAAAGGTTGGTCAGTTTTCATCTGACAACAAGAGACAATGACATGCTGTAGCCATTATATATTGCCATGTTTTTGTAGATTATCTGGCAAACATAAATAGATAAGCCCCCAGCCTGCAGAAACTTATGCCGACACTTAACTTTACTCATGTGACAAAGGCCTAAGTTTGCAACATATTTACATGTCATTCTAGATTTGTAGTATCAGCTGTACTCAAATTTATCACTGTCGGTGACATCCTCCTCCCCACAGAAGCAAAACAAATTCATAACATGAATAAAGTGCAAATTTTTAACAGTGAGGATATCTAACCACTGGGAAAACTTATCAAGCAGAATGAGGTGGATTCTCCATCTCTTGTAATTTTTAAATCAAGATTTAATATTTTTAATAGAGATGATTTAGTTCAAAATTGAGTTAGATCAAAGACATTTCCTGGCCTGTGTTATGCAGGAAGTCAGACTTCATGATCACAATGGTCCCTTCTGGCCTTAGAATCTTTGAATTTAGGAATAGACTTTTTCCACTGACTTCCCTGGATCCAGGGTTTCAACCATTGAACGTTTATGCAGCAGAAACCCCAAAACATAAAATATATATTTTAAGAAAGTATGAGAAAGCTTTATGGCTTTTAAATTATGCCTTGTGAATATCAGGCATATATCAATCACTATCTCAGTTGTTGACCATACCAGAATATGTTGTGCTGCTTTTGAAAAACTTTATTTTAATGAAAATCATTCCTCTCATGCTTATTAGAGGTGATACTTAACATTAAAACAAAGACACTTTTTTCAGGTACCTGACATTTGTAGATCTTGCACAGAGCTTAGCAAAAATGCACAGAAATATAATTATCTAGTCTATCTTCTGCCTCATGGCAGAGTCAATTCAGCACTTAGCAGATATACTCCAAAATATTAAGCATTACCAGATATTCACTCTTAGTTTCATTGACACTTGTAGTTACAAGTGGTTCCCTAGGAAAACTATACTGTACTCATAATAACCTGTGAGTGAAAAAAACCTAGTGCTAGGATACCCCCATCTCTCGCTACTGGGCTACGTCTAGACTGGCCCCTATTACGAAATAGCCATGCTAAGTTCCAACTTTGGAATAGGGAAATCCGCGGGGGATTTAAATATCCCCCGCGGGATTTAAATAAACATGTCCGCCGCTTTTTTTCCGGCTTGGGGAAAAGCCGGAAAAAAGCATCTAGACTGGCGCGATCCTCCGGAATAAAGCCCTTTTCTGGGGGATCGCTTATTCCTCCTTGAAAGTAGGAATAAGAGATCCTCCGGAAAAGGGCTTTATTCCGGAGGATCACACCAGTCTAGACGCTTTTTTCCGGCTTTTCCCCAAGCCGGAAAAAAAGCGGCGGCCATGTTTATTTAAATCCCGCGGGGGATATTTAAATCCCCTGTGGATTTCCCTATTCCAAAGTTGGAACTTAGCATGGCTATTTCGTAATAGGGGCCAGTCTAGACGTAGCCCTGCTGTTTCTGTGTTTTCCTTCCATGCTGCTCCCTAGGCCTAGAATGTTTTCCTCAGCCCCATTCTACAAGCTACCTCTCTCTCCTCCCTACTAAAGATCCAGGACTTCTGCAAAACTCATGAGAAGAAGGAACAAAAAAGCAAGACAGCTCTTTAGGCCTGATTGGAGCAAAAAGGGGGGTTAAAGTTGCCTCAAACAGACAGAGGGAATTCTCCGACTGTAAAATTATTATAGAGTGTTTATTTATGGGCAAGCGTTAGAGACTGAGCCATCTGTACAGTGATGTGCACATATGTAGAAAGTGAGTAGGGGAGTTGTGCTAGGGCTCTTCCCAGTCATACAGCATTTGGGTCAGTAAAGTGGTCCCTATTAAACTATTCCAGCCAGCATAATATAAACCATCTCTTAGCACAGCAGCTGCTTTTTTTCCCTCCTAGTACCTGTATCATTCCTTTCGCCCTGACATCCCCAGTTAAGTACCAGAACAATCTAGCAGCTAGTATTTAAAATGATCAAATAGTATAGTTAACAAGACCCCCCAATTCTCTTCTTATAGGAAAAGATTTCTGGGACAGTGTAGAGTTGGTTTTAGCTACACTAACAGCTTAAATTTTAAGGTTTCAAACTCACAGATTCAAATTTTCTATCATCACTTCAGTTTTCCATGGGCAAAATCATTGGCACCAGAAATCGTCTTAAAACCTTAGATTTCAATAAGTTAGGGCACAAAAGCTTAAACAAAAAGAATCGGAAGAACTTTCTCAGAAGCTGGTTCAAAAGGCATAGGCATCATTATTATTTCTATATCAGTAAGGGACTGCACCAAGTGTAGGAGAATAAGACAAATATCATAGTCAAGGCTCTGTGTATCCTATTAATAATCTAAAAGAGTTTACACTTGGTTGTGTGCTCCTTTCAAATAGGACTGATGGAATATTGTAGAAATACAAAAACTACGCTGAGTACAGTCTCTGGAGGCACCAAACTAAATTGGTATCATTTTTTTTTCTAAATAATGTGAAGAGAAAATGACTATCTCCTGAAAACTGAAAAAAAATGAAATATTAAAGCTTAAGAATGAGGCTCACCTCTTTTAGAGTAATGAATGGTGCACTGCAGCATAACTCTGCTTTTTCCGCTGAATTTATTTTGTGTGTCTGAAATCTTTGTTTTAAAGCAATCAAAATTATTTTGTATTATATTTTCAGACCTCACTAAATCTTTCAGTGTGACTAAAATGTGGATGACAAAGATGCTTCTACCAATTTCTGCAGGTTTCATGGTCTTCAAATTCTTTTGTAATGGTGTGGCTAGTCCTGTGTTTATGTTTGAAGAAGGAGAGCATCACAGGCATCAATCTAGGGAAGATTTTGGAGGCTGTGAAAATTAAATGTAGTCTCATTCCCCATTCCCTCCATTAGGTTCTGTGCTGGTACAAAAGGTTTTGCTTACTGAGGCCAGATTGTTGTGGTGGTGTTTATCACTATTTCTACAGTGATATGAAAATGACATGATATAGACAAATAAAAGGCAAGGCCTCCACTGTGTTTCTTGTATCTCAGTGTTTCACATACACTGAACTTACTGGGAGTCTTTCCATTGACTTAGTTACCCTGGATCAGCCCCTTAGACTCAGCAAGGGATAACAAACAAAAATAGGGAGGATAATATAGGAAGGATGAGTCTGACAGTATAATCACAATTCTTACTGCTATAAGGAACCAGCAGAGTAGCTAATGTAATAGAACCAAAGCAAGATGCAGAAACAGAATGTATGTACTTACAAGATTTAATATAGCCTACAAACATCAACAACAGATAGCAATAGCCCATTCTGAAATAGTGGCACCTTTATCCAACAACACTCAGCTCTGTACCCTCCATCTTTATGAGCTAGGGAGTCATACATGATGGAAATTTGTAGCTAGTGAGGCTGAACAGTACATAGATACTTAGGGTTTATCTCTGTGTTGGAAAATCATTTTAGTCTAACTCAGAACCATTGTAGCCTAGAGCCTAGTCAGTGATGTCCTTGTTGCCATTTTCAAATCCTCATCTTTGTTGCAGTTGAGGAAGGACTTGGTCAGTATAAATATCTCATTGTGATTTACGGCAGGTGCTTGGCATGGCCTACTGTGTACCTCCAAAAAAGAGGCTTATGTTAGATGGAGCGGGAGTACTGGAAAACATGTTTGCCAGGGGTTTCAAAAGATTGAACAGGATTTGGGGAAAGGTTTTATTCAAGAATTTATTTAAAATATCTTTCTTTTGCTTCTTTGAGACATATTAAGGAGGACTGGGAAGACCTTTTCCACAAAAGGATGAGGGTGAGATTTATGTTAGTATTTTACCACCAAAATATCATGAATATCAAATGTAGACTTCCATGGCATCTGCAGAAGGAAGCAGGAGCTTGGGTCCCTAACTCAATCCATTTTTGGTTTTCTTCATTTGAATCATTGCTTTGGGGTGGAGCTGGGTTTGGTCTGCAGGCTGCCCTGGGGAGAGAGGACTACTCCACTCCTCCTTCACTGAAGCAGGTTGGGGCTAGGTGAGAAGTGCTTCTTCATGGCTGCTGCAGCTCCATTGGTCACAGCCAGGGGGAGGTGTGCATGTCCCCTGACTGGGGTATAGACAGACACACAGACAGACAAACTCTCTGAAATACATAATAGAAACATGACCCTTTCTGTACACCTACCCCCTGCTGGCCCAATCAGGTTATAGCTATCCTGGTCCCCATCTCTGGCCTTGTGGTCATTCTAGAGCAGTGGTCCCCAACACGGTGCCCGTGGGCGCCCGCCAAGTGCTCAAGGCTGGCCTGGCCCCGGGCACGTGGCGCATGCATGGTGCCGGAGCTGGCCCCGGGCGTATGGTGAGCGCCGGCTCCGGAAGCACCGCTGATTGGCCGCCCGTGCTCTGGGCACGCGGCGCTTGGATGGGGGGGGTGCCAACCTCGGATGCGTGGCCCTTGGAGGGGGCCCTGCCCCCGGACGCGCGGCACTTGTGAGGGAGCTCCGGCCCCAGGTGCTTGGGGGGGGGCGGCGCTGGCCCTGGGTATGCATCCTCTTGGAGGGGTTCCCATCCCCGGGCGCACGGCGCATGGGGGGACCCCTGCCCCCAGGCGCGCAGCTATGGGGGGAGGTGCACAGTTATGGGGGCCCCGCCCCCAGGCGCGCGGCTATGGGGGGGCCCCATCCCCGGGCGCGTGGCTATGGGGGGGCCCAGGGTGGGCCCGCCTCCGCCCCCGGGCACGCAAGTGTCCCCGCCCTCTGGCGCCCGATGGGCGAACGGCCACGCCCCCTGGCGCCCGGCAACCTCCAATGGTTGGGGACCACTGTTCCAGAGAATAACTGTTCCTGCAACCAGACCTCTCCCGTTCCATTTTATGAGAAACAATCAAATGCTGGGCACATTCCATTGTTCTGGCACTACCAAACCCTTACCTTGCTTTAAGTTATGATTAGAGGAAGCTGCATGACAAATTTGGTGGTCCTCATTCTTAACGTTTAGGAGGAGTTTTTGAACAAACAAACTCACAGATGGACAGACAGATGCACATTTCTAAAATATATAGTAAGATCTTAGACAAAGGGTTTTAAGCAGTCTGACTAGACTTACCTTCCCTCTCAATTGTTTACTTTTCATTGTTTTGATGTCATCATATCTCTATTTTGCTAGTCTTCACAGCAATCTCTAGGTGAAATAGGACCTGAATTTCTAATATATATTAAAAACAACAACAACAAAACAGAAAATAAAACCCAAGACTCCATCTCCCCACTTTTTAAAAATATCTGTATTGAGCCTTTATTTTAAATGCATTAAAAAGTGCAAAATAATTTTTTTCACTTTCCAAGTCACTCTTACAATTCATTCAGCCAGGACACACTTCTGAAGTAATTCTATGGCAGACAAGTGTTATACATATACATGATTTACATATCATTGTTGATGATTCTCTACTTTTCTGGATGATTACTCAGGAGTTAAAATTGTATTATATATACATTAAAACTAGAGTGAGAGGAACTTTTCAGGTAATGTACAAGTACAACAAAGAGGAAGGAAAACAATCAGGGTACGTCTACACTACAGCGCTAGTTCGAACTAACTTAGTTCGAATTAGTTAATTCGAACTAAGCTAGTTCGAACTAACGCATCTAGAACTAAAAACTAGTTCGAACTAGCGTTTTGCTAGTTCGAACTAGTAAGTCCACATTGAGTGGACTCTGAACAGGGCTTAATGATGGCCGGAAGCAGTGCCGGCAGGGCATAAAAGGAGGACTTAGAGCATGGAGATGCTGTCTCAGGCTAGCCGAGGGCTGTGCTTAAAGGGTCCCGACCCCCACCCCGGACACACAGTTCTAAGGGGTGCCCCGCTTGCAAAGAAGTTCTGGCTTGGAGTGCCCTGAGTGCCCACACTGGGCACATCACACCACTCGGCCATCAGCCCGGCTGCACTTGCCGCAGGCTGCCATCTGGGGAGAGGGAGTAATTGGGGGGCTGCAGGAGAGCTTCCACCCCCAGAAGCCCGCAGAGCCAGCCCAGTCCTCCCCATCGGGGGCTCGTACCCCATTCCTCCCTCACCTCCTTCCACTTGCCCTTCCCTAGCCCCCCTTCTTATTGATGTACAAAATAAAGATAACGTTTCTTCCAACATTGACTCTGTCTTTATTGAAAAAAACTGGGGGAGACTGGGAAAAGGAGGTGGGAGAGGGGAAGAGAAAGGCTGGGAGAGGGGAGGGCAACTAACATGATCAGGGGTTGGGAACAGGTCCCAGATGAAGAGAGGCTACAGAGACTGGGACTGTTCAGCTTAGAAAAGAGGAGACGGAGGGGGGACAGGATAGAGGTCTCTAAAAGCAGGGGTTGGGTGGAGAGGGTGCATTCAGAAAAGTTCTTCATGAGTTCCCATAAAGAAGGACTAGAGGACACCAAAGGAAAGGAATGGGTAGCAGGCTTCAAACTAGTAAGAGAAAGTTGTTCTTGACAAGGCAAATAGTTAACCTGTGGAACTCCTTGCTGCAGGAGGTTGTGAAGGCTAGAACTAGAACAGAGTTGAAAGGGAAGTGAGATCAAGTGATGGAGGTTGGGTCCATGGAGTCCTATTAGCCAGAGGGTAGGAGTGGTGTCCCTGCCCAAAGTTTGTGGAAGGCTGGAGAGGGATGGCACGAGACAAATGGCTTGGTCATTGTCTTCGGTCCATCCCCTCCAGGGTCCCTAGGGTTGGCCACTGTCGGCAGACAGGCTACTGGGCTAGATGGACCTTTGGTCTGACCCAGGACGGCCATTGTAAGCTCAGGGCTCAGGGTCGGGGGTCTCAGTGGACCCCCTTGATTTTCATGCACACCTGGTCCTGGGTGGCCAGGCTGGCAGCTCTCCTGCCCTAGCCGGCCACTTTCCTGTGCCTAGTGCGGAGATCGTGGACGAGGTCCACGATGTCCGCACTAGCCCAGGAAGGTGCCCGCCTCTTGCGGTCCAGGGCAAGCTCCCGGGAGCCGCCAGCCTGGTCCCGGCAAGAGGGGGTGGGCTGGGGGGCATCGGGTGGGTGGCTCTGTGCCGTGCCAGGTGCAGGGTCTGATAGCTGGGTGCTGGCAGGCTTGCACCTGGCACGGGCACCGTAGCCAGCCCGTGCCCCTTTAAGGGGTCCGGGGCCGGGAGGGGGGCATAGAGTTTCCCTGGTGTTGGCCAGAGTGGCCACCAGGGAAACCTGGGGAGGGCTAGCCTCCCACTAGTTCGAACTAAAGGGCTACACAGCCCTTAGTTCGAACTAGCTAGTTCGAACTAGGCGTTAGTCCTCGTAAAATGAGGTTTACCTAGTTCGAACTAAGCGCTCCGCTAGTTCGATTCAAATTCGAACTAGCGGAGCGCTAGTGTAGCGCATAGGAAAGTTAGTTCGAACTAACGTCCGTTAGTTCGAACTAACTTTCTAGTGTAGACATACCCTCATTTAGTACTGACAGGAAAGAAAATTCCAGGAGGGAGACTAGGCCCACATCTGATAGCCTTTGAGTCAATGAAAACAGAGTTGCTGAAGTCAAACTAGAAATGATTAGCAAGAAAATAGCCTCTGCTGGCAGATATATAATGTTCCAGATATTTGGTAGAAGTGTTTTGGCTGGGAGCCAGCTTCGTTAGCACTGGATGAAGATGTCAAGAGAATGGTTAGAATCTAGTGTTTGACCAAGCCACTTCCAAGATTTCTAGAACTCACACATGATGTGAGATAAATATTGTGTTGCATACTGTTGTTTAAATCAGTTCCTTTTGTTAGGAAATATGAGTGCAAATCAAGCTCAGTGTAATTAGGAATAATTTATTTATAGAGATACAAGCCTTATTTATACAAGACCAATAGTCTGGATATCACTTGCATTAACTATCAAGCCTGAGAACTGTTTTTTTCATATGTGTATTTCTAATAAACTGTGGTACTTACATTGAATGGGAACTGGATCATTTGATTTATCTAGACGTGCACTATATCATTAATATATGTATTAAATATTAAGTAACCAATGGCATAATTCTCATGTGCAGATTTAAACAATGGCCATCCAATCTGCATTATTTACTCTATAATTCATTTTTAAACAATGAAGTTGTTGATGCACCTCAGATAGAAATTCTGAGCCTTTTCTAAAGCCCATTGAAGTTTAAGTTTCCCAGTAACTTCAAAGGGTATTGGATCAATTATTTTGTAAAATATCAGCAACAGGGGCCTTTACATTACCAATAAAGCCTATTATCTTAATGTTTGAAATGCTATAATAGAGAAAGCTATTAAATAGAACAATAAATATTAATGTTGTTGATATTTTAATAATTAATATGAATGGGAAAAGACTACCTAGGAAGGACTACTGTGGAAAGAGATCTAGGGGTCACAGTGGACCACAAGCTAAATATGAGTCAACAGTGTAACATTGTTGCAAAAAAAGGGGGGAGCATCATTCTGGGATGTATTAGCAGGAATACTGTAAGCAAGATACAGGAATTAACTCTTCCACTCTACTCTGAAGTATTGTGTGCGGTTCTGCATATCACGTTTCAGGAAAGACGTGGACAAATTGGAAAAAGTCCAGAGAAGAGTAACAAAAATTATTAAAGATCTAGAAAATATGAGGAAAGATTGAAAAACTGGGTTTGTTTAGTCTGGAACAGAGACGACTGAGCGTATGTCTGGACTGCAGAGTTTTGACTTCAAAGTAGGAATAAGATCCTCCGGAAAAGGGCTTTTTTTCCAGAGGATCAGGGCCAGTGTAGACGCTCTTTTCCGGCTTTTCTAAAAGCCGGAAAAAAGCGGCGGACATTTTTATTTAAATGCCGCGGGGGATATTTAAATCCCCCGCGGATTTCCCTATTACGACCTCTGAAATTAACATGCCCCTTCCGGAGAAGGGGCCAATGTAGACGTAGCCCAAGTGTGTTCTTTCAACAGTAAATCGAAAGAACAGAGGACTTTTTGTGCTATTGGCAATCCTCATTCTTCAAGGAAGAAGCCTTTTTGTGAAAGAGCTCTTTCACAAAAAGGCGTGTGTGGACGGGGAAGAGGGAGTTTTTTCAGAAGAAGAGGGAAGAGGAAAAAGCGCAGGTGCACTGGTGGCCATTCCGTCCATAGCAATCACTTCTTACATGCAGTCTGGATGCTATCTTTCAAAAAAGTGCATTGGTTTTTCAATGTGCTTTTACAGTGTGGACGCTTTCTTTCGCAAGAAGTTTTTTTGGAAGATCTATTCCAAAAAAAGCTTCTTGCGCAAGAAGCCTGTAATCTAGATGTAGCCTGGGAGGGGACATGATAATAGTTTTCAAGTACCTAACAAGTTGTTACAAGGAGGGAAAAAAATTATTCTCTTGGACCTCTGATAATAGGACAAGAAGCAATAGGCTTAAATTGTGGCAAGGTGTAGATTGGACATTAGAAAAAGCTTTCTGCTAGGGTGGTTAAGAACTGGAATAAATTGATTAGGGAGTTTGTAGAATCTTCATCATTGGAGATTTTTAAGAGCAGATTGCACAAACAGTTGCCAGGATGGTCTAAATGGTGCTTGGTCCTACCATGAGCACTAAGAACTGGAGCTGATGATTCTCAAGGTTCCTTCCAGTGCTGTGATTCTATTTCTGAGCTTTTATTTTTTTTTAAACTGGTATCTTCCTTAAAGGCCCTATTATACGTTAACTTCACTGCACACAATATATCATTGTGAACATATGCATGTGACAACTATAAATATTACTGAAGTGTTAGGAAAAGACTTTGGTTGTGAGTTGTGTTATTTAGAAGTACAGCTATAAATATACATGGCATGTTGAAGCAGTCTATTTGGATGTTATTTGTGAATTAGGTGTATGACTATAAATACTAATGACATGTTAAGAAAAATCCATTTGGTGGCAGGTTGAGTTCTTTTTTACACAGGTATATATTTCTATCAGTGACATTTTTATGGAATTTTCAAGTGGTCATCTCTAATAACGATATAACAAAACAGGACTTTTATTTTGGTAATCATGTCTATCCTATAACTAAATAACTGTGTCTGGTGAATGGTGAACTCACTTATGATTCAGTTTGTAAACTGTGTTTACTTCATCATTTATAGCACTGTATGAATATGGCTTTGTTTTCAAGAGGTTATCTCTATTTCAGTATAAGTGCTGTATTTCAGTATGTTTGAATGAGCATAAGTCCTCTGAATCTTTGGCAACCACAAGTGTAAGTTTTGTTACAGGAAGTGCACGTCTGCTGTTAGCTAAGGTTGCTTGAGACTTCCCATTACAAGATCTTTCTCATTATAAGCACATTTTAACTGTTTGGGCTGAAATTTTCCATACGAGGCTGATTTTTTACGTTTTAGTAAAAATGGTTCAGCCATTTCCAAAACGAGATTAGAGAAAAAAAAAGTTTTGCCCACATGAAAAGATTTCGTACAGCTATTCCATTCTAAAGCTCTATCACCTCCATGTTTTGAAATGTGGTCTTGAAATTTTACAAGGAGTGGTAAGTCACTTTTATCATAGTGACTTTTATCCTTCCTATGAATAAACTGCAAATGTGACTAAGTTAAGAGTCCTTGAAAAATGTCAGTTCACATGTGCTCGGTAGAGACCTGCTAGAATTTGGCAGCTAAAGTCTCTGAAGAGTCCATCTGTTCCGGGCATGCTCCAGCCCAGGACTAAGGAGGCTGCGTGGAAATTTCCCTGCAATTGTTTCACCTGAGTGCTGCAGTCTGGTTTGGTGCCAGACACCAGCAATAATCATAGGAAAACTATCTCTCCTGCATTCTCAAGTTTTCCCTGATGGGGCCTGTGACGGTCCTCTTGGGGCGCAAGCACTTGCCCTCTAGAGGACAAGGCCTTACGGGCCCCACCGTCACTACCTAGGGTCGAGGGGTGGATTTACAGGCGCGAGCACCTGCCCCAAACGGGGCAAGGCCCACTGTCCTATGTGTCCTTAAAGCTAACAGGGTCCTTCTCCACTTTGGTCAGATAGCCCCTTTTAAAACATTTTGATTTTGATATTTTAGTTCAAAATGGCTTTTTATTTAGAAATGCAAGCTAATACTAGGGAAAAATTAAATTAAAATGCTCAAAATTGAAATGAAGCCATTTGAAATTATTGAAATAAAATGTTTGATTGACACAAATTAATAGGAGTTTTCTGGACTCATGTTTCACAAAAAAATTCAAGATTTTGCCTCTTCATCCCAATTCCGATATCCCAGAAATGGACATGAGATGAGAAAACCATTTCCTGCTGAGCTCACACTGGATACCAGATAACATTGCATGAGGAGTAACAGTTAATTTGAGGGAAGGGTTTCCGATCCAACTACTGCATCTACACGCGGCAAGTTAAATCGGGCGACTGGCATTTTAAAATGGTGACTGGCCACGATTATGTTAATCAAGCACGAGATATTTAAATCCCGCACTTGATTTGCAACTTCAGTATGCTTCATTTGCCTCTCTTGTTCGAACTAGGGGGCAAGTGTAGACATACCCTGGGGCTACGTCTACACTGGCGCATTCTCACGCAAAAACTCTTTTGCGGAAGAGTTCTTCTACAAAAACTGTTCCAAAAGAGAGCATCTACACTGGCATGTGCTTTTGCGCAAGACATGTGCTTTTGCGCAAGAGCATCCATGCCAGTGTAGACGCTCTCTTGTTCAAGAAAGCTCTGATGGCCATTTTAACCATAGGGTTTTCTTGCGCAAGAAATTCATGTTGCCTGTCTACACTGGCCTCTTGTGCAAGAACAGTTGCACAAAAGGGCTTATTCCTAAGCGGGAGCATCAGAGTTCTGGCTCAAGAAGCCCTGATTTCATACATTAGAACGTCAGTTTGCTTGCACAAGAACACGCGGCCAGTGTAGACAGGCAGCAAGTTTTTGCACAAGAGCAGCTGCTTTTGCGCAAGAACCCGCCAGTGTAGACACAGCCAAGTGAAAGAGAAGACTTAGATCAGATGAAAAGACAGAAAAAGGAGATCAGGGTTAGGATGACTGGGACTGAGGACAGAATGAGGAAGACAGAGTTCATATGAGTTCATATGTGTATCATAGACGAAGGAGACTAGGACTGGCTGAGCAAGGTATCTATGGGTATGTCTAGACTACAGGCTTTTGTCAACAAAAGGGAACTTTTGTTGACAAAACTATACCTGCGTCTACACTGCCACTGAGTTCTGTCGACATAACGTCAACAGAACTCAGCAGTTTTGTCGACAGGCTGTAAACCTCATTCTACGAGGAATAATACCTTTTGTCGACAGAACTCTGTCGACAGAAGCGTTATTGCATCTACACTGACTTTGCGTCTACACTGTCATGTCGACAAAGCGGTTTGCTTTGTCAACAGAACTGGATGTAGTCTAGATGCTCTTAGTCAACAGAAGCTTTGTCGACAGTATCTGTCGACAAAACTTCTGCCGACAAATGCCTGTAGACTAGACGTACCCTTAGTAAGGCACTCAAAATAAATGGATATGTTTGACCTTGATCTCTTTCCAAGTCTGTTTTCCATCCATAAAAAGGGGATGAAGTCACCCTGTCATTTTGCAAGGATATGTGAAAAATAATTAACAGTTATAATGCACTCAGATTCTATAGTGATAAGTGCCATAGAAAAGCCAATGAGGAAATTAATAATTCTGTTTCAGAGAAAGGATGTGTATTATGTGCAATAAACAGGTAATGAACAATGAGGAGAAAACAAAATATTAAAAAGCTGTTCAGTCAGTGAATGTTGTCTACTCTGTGCATAAAATGAGGCAGGAATCTTCTGGAAAAAAAGGAGGTAGCAAATTATAACTGCACAGGTGTATCTGCAACTAGGTAGATTTGAACCTGGGACCTCTGAAACAGAGTATAGGAGCCTTTACCCTCTGAGCTAAAAGTTCACTTATTCTTAGCCTGTGCTGTAGAGGTCTCTTAACTGTTGCTGTGGTCTAGGTACCACTTGCATTGCTCAGTAACTACAGTAGGGCTGTGTCTAGACTGGCAAGTTTTTCCACAAAAGCAGCTGCTTTTGTGGAAAAACTTGCCAGCTGTCTACTGTGGCCGCTTGAATTTCCGCAAGAACACTGACTTCCTACTGTCTAAAATCAGTGCTTCTTGCGGAAATACTATGCTGCTCCCGTTTGGGCAAAAGTCCTTTTGCACAAAGCTTTTGCGCAAAAGGGCAATTTTAGACAGCTGAGATTTGTTTTGCGCAAAAAAGCCCTGATCGAGAAATGGCCATCACGGCTTTTTTGCGGAAAAGCGTGTCTTGATTGGCACAGATGCTTTTCCGCAAAAAGTGCTTTTGCGGAAAAGCATCCTTGCCAATCTAAACGCTCTTTTCCGCAAATGCTTTTAACGGAAAACTTTTCCGTTAAAAGCATTTGCGGAAAATTATGCCAGTCTAGACGTAGCCTAGGTGTGCGGGTTACATAGGCACACATAATTCTAGCAGTTTCTAACTTTTGAGTGGTTGACTTTGCAATTTTGACTTTCTTTTAGCATAATTTTTTGTGATACATAAACATTCAGGTATTCTTGTCACAGCTTAGCATTTGGACATTTATAAAAGGAGAAAAATCTAGGTACAGTAAAAATGGTTAAGCAATAAGATACAATGTCTGGTTTTTAAAGGAGTATCATATGACTCAGGCACATTGTGAAGTATGGGTATGAAAGTCTGAAGTGTAATAATTCCCTAAAATTATCTGACTAATCTCTATCATTGCTACTAAGAAACAGGAATGATAAAAAATATGGCAAATAACACAGGGGAAGATTATAAAAATGTTTCTCCTGGTCTGTTTCACAGTTAGTTTATATATATGGAGTTTAATATAATAACTTATGTATCATATTGTAATCATGCATCAAGAAGGAAAGTGGTAATGCCATACAGCTGAAGTATGAGGCTTATTAAAATATATACGGTATCATTCATAAATCAGTCCACAAATGTAATGGCATTTTCTAAAAAATATACACAAACATAACAGCAAGATCAAAATTAAAGCATTTCTATAAATAACTAGTTTTCCAACTCTTTACAATTGTACTAGTTAGTTTTCAAAATGGTACATGATACCTCTATTACATTGCTTACCTGATGTATGAGAGAACCATATTCTAACTGATACTAGAGTGATGGACACATTAAAATCTATCGCAATGTGAAAACAATAGTGGCAATACCATTACAAAGGGACAGTTCATATGCTGCATTGCTTAATCCTGTCTTGTCTATTCTATGTAGTGTTGCCCTGCCATTATTTATTGTCAGCAATCATTAAAAAGTGAAAGAGATGAAAGACAAAAGTTATTATAGATATCTAGAATGTATGTACAGTGCCATTGTGCCTGCGTACACATTTTTTCAGGCAAAAATAAAACCATAAAGTCTCTGACACAAAGATCTTATCATTCAAATTGAACAAAAGATAAAGCAATTCGATTTCAAGCATGGAGCAATGGAAACACAAGATGGGAGTTAACAGAGTGTATCCTGGTTACTAAGAGGTACTGGGGTCTGTCTCTTTTCTAATGTGATATTGCCACAGTTGCAGTCTGTGAAAGTAATGAAGCAAGGACTAGTCTTCACCACAGCCACTATTGATCTTCCAGAGTTCAATTTAGCGAGTTTAGTTAAAACTCCGTAAATCAAACTCAGAGGGCTCCCCGTCCAGTGTCTGGTACTCTGTTTCTTGCTATGGGGATACTGCCAAGCTCAGCTTAAAGTAAGCCAACTCCAGCTACGTAAAATACGTAGCTGGAGTTGTGTACATTAAACTGAGCTGCCGGGTCTAGTGAAGACCTCGCCAAAGAGATACCCTGGCTTAAGAGAGAGTAGGTTGATGGCAAGGCATCTTCTATGAAGGGTCATGGACTCTGGAATTCTTTTTTGTCCTCAGACTATTAGTCTGAATTTGTTGACTTTCATGGTACACTGCAAGACTCCTCTGTTTTCTCACATTTTTGGAGGACAAATTGATGGTTCAGAGGTGGTCAAAAGAAGGAAGTTTGTAATTTATTATGGGTGGATTATAGTTTTTTTCACAACTGATTAATAAAGCAAGTTAACTGTATTGAGATTTCCCCTTAAACTTGTCTATTTTAAGTACCTTTTGCACAGAACTTCTGGGGGAAGGCACAGGAGCTTCCCACATAGCTGAAAAAAATTGTATATAAATATAGGCCTCTAGGCACAGTTATCTTAAGAAACAGGATATAGAAGCTGACTTGACTGGGTTTTCATGTTTGTTACATTTTTAATATTCAATGGGAATGAGTTTTTAACAATGAAAGATTAGAATTGGCAAAGACTACAAGACTAAATGAATATTGTATACAACTGAGAATGTGGAGAAGATGCAGAAAATTTCAGAAAAGGAGTCTAAAAGAAAAGATCTGAAGTTCTATTGCTATAAGCCAATGGTTTTAAATGTGAAATAACCTCTTTAGCTATGGGTTAAATGCTTTTTATGAACTAATTTGTCCTTGATAAAGGCTAGGTAATAGATAATTTGTCAAGGAACAGAAATCAGATGGAAAAGCTCTCCTCAGATTCATTTCTCTATTTTTAACCTTTATTCTGGAAAATAGACTATTCTAAATCTCTAATAAATGAATCTATCTATATTCAATTGGATCACTGTAATTTCTTGTAATTGTTCATGTCTTGTTGACAGTATTCTTATCGTTACTTTAATCCTGGTAATGTTCACCTTTCCATAACACATAATCCCAAAATAGTACTACTCTGATTCTGAAGACCTAATTTTCAGAAATTGGAATTTTTTCATGTATCAGACTTAGTATCAATGTAATGATTTTGACCAATTAGCTCCAAGTTTGTTTTATCAGAGGTCATTTCTTTCTTTTCTGGATTGTTACCTACTGATGACTGAAGAATGACAGATTCACGAATCAAAAGTCTGTTGTTAGAAAAGATTTCCATGAGGTAAAAAATGTCGGATGTTAAAATCATGTTTGTACTTTATACATATCAACCTGGTTAGTAAGCTCATTCCTTTTCTCATTCTATGACTTCTATAAACATTAATACCTGATAAACCACTATATTTTTCTCATATAATTCAATAGGAGCAGAGTCTTGATTTATATGGAATAGGACTGGACTCCTCAGGGGCCAGGAAAAGAGGAAGCTGTGTTCACTATCTATATTATTTATCCATAAGCTGGCAATGCTCCAGAAGTATGAAATTAATGACAAAAAGTATAAGCCAATTTGTAAGCTTCATCACAGCTACCGTACCACTGTATATAAATTATACAGCTGTAAATACAAATATAAATTTTGGGTTTTACTTTTGTTTTTAAGATTCTTAGAATCTTGCTCTTTAACATATTGTTCTGTTGTGAAGCTTAAATCGCCTCCTTAAATCAGGATACTAGTGTATGGATCTACATTCCTAATAGGGTTGCACATTTTAATTGGGTGTATTCTCAGAATTTTCATCACATGACATAATTTTAATTAAAGATTAATTTTTAATTCCTGGAGGGTAGGAACACTAATTCCTAAAGCAACGTACTTGTCTCATTTGGTTCTCAATCCAACATAAGTTATTACTGTTGGGGCCTATCTCTTGACTTGTCTTTTTGTTCTGAGTGTTACCAGTCCTGTTCTTTCCCACCTTTACACTTGATCGGTAGATGACTGCCTCCACTCCAATAGCTTCAACTACAATGTTTATGCCAAGGACTCACTAATCCATCTCCCCATGCTCACACCATTCTTTCCTGTCCAGTGAAGTAGCTAATCATGGGAAATATGCTTCATCACATTTAGAGTTACATTGCCCTATGGATGTTAATACGATTTATATGCTTTAATTTTTAAGTGTTAAAAAATTGCTTCCTGGAATTTGTTTCACCATTATTACTATTTGACTGTTAACATGGCCTAGTGAAGAGGTGAGAAGCAGTAGCTGTGATATATCTTGATTATTGTATGTTTCTTGAAATAGTCCCATGTGAAACTCTCATTAGACAACTAGAAAAATGTGGTCTACATGAAATCACTATAATGTGGGTGTACAACTGGTTGAAAAACTGTTGTCTAACAGAAGTTACAATGGTTCACTGTCAATCTGGGATGACATATCTAGTAGAATCCAACAGGGGGTAGGTCACGGGTCCATTACTTTTCACAATTTTCATTATTGACTTAGATAATGGAGTAAAGAGTATACTTATAAAATGTGCAGATTACATCATGATAGGCAGGATTGCTAGCACTTTAGAGGACAGGATTAGACTCCAAAACAACCTTGATAGGTTAGGGTATGTCTACACTACAAAGTTAATTCAAACTAACAGACGTTAGTTCGAATTAACTTTAATAGGCGCTACACATACAAACCGCTAGTTCGAACTTAATTCGAACTAGCGGAGCGCTTAATTCGAACTAGGTAAACCTCATTCTACGAGGACTAATGCCTAGTTCGAATTAAGTAGTTCGAATTAAGGGCTGTGTAGCCACTTAATTCGAACTAGTGGGAGGCTAGCCCTCCCCAGCTTTCCCTGGCACCACCAGGGAAACTCTTCTGCCCCCCTTCCGGCCCCGGAGGCCTTAAAGGGGCACGGTCTGGCTACGGTGCCCGTGCCAGGTGCAAGCCTGCCAGCACCCAGCCAGCAGATCCTGCACCTGGCACGGCATGAGCCAGCCACCTGCTGCCTTCCAGCCCTCCGCCTCTTCCTGGGACCAGGCTGGCGGCTCCCAGAAGCCTGCCTGGGGCTGCAAGAGGCGGGCGCCCGCCTGGTCTAGTGCAGACATCATGGACCTCATCCACGACCTCCGCACTAGGCACAGGAAAGTGGCCATCTAGGGCAGGATAGCTGCCAGCCTGGCCACCCAGGAGCAGGTTTGCATGAAAATCAAGGTAGTCCAGTGAAACCCCCGACCCTGAGCCCTGAGCTTAGAACATAAAAACATAAGAATGGCCGTACTGGGTCAGACCAAAGGTCCGTCTAGCCCAGTAGCCTGTCTGCCGACAGCGGCCAACACCAGCTACCCCAGAGGGGATGGACCGAAGACAATGACCAAGCCATTTATCTCGTGCCATCCATCTCCAGCCTTCCACAAACAGAGGCCAGGGACACCATTTCTACCCCCTGGCTAATACCATTCCATGGACCCAACCTCCATGGACTTATCTAACTTCTCTTTAAACTCTGTTATAGTTCTAATCTTCACAGACTCCTGCAGCAAGGAGTTCCACAGGTTGACTATTTGCTTTGTGAAGAAGAACTTTCTCTTATTAGTTTGAAGCCTGCTACCCATTCATTTAATTTGGTGTCCTCTAGTCCTTCTATTATGGGAACTAATGAAGAACTTTTCTTTATGCACCATCTCCACACTACTCATGCTTTTATAGACCTCTATCATATCCCCCCTAAGTCTCCTCTTTTCTAAGCTGAAAACTCCCAGTCCCTTTAGCCTCCCTTCATATGGGACCTTTCCAAACCCCTGATCATTTTAGTTGCCCTCCCCTCTCCTACCCTCTCTCTTCCCCTCTCCCACCTTCTTTTCCCAGTCTCCCCGAGTTTTGTTCAATAAAGAGAGTTTCTATTTTTGAACACACGTGTCCTTTATTTTGTACATCAGGAAGAGGGGCTAGGGAGGGGTAAGAGGAAGGAGGTGAGGGAGGAATGGGGTACGAGCCCCCGATGGGGAGGACTGGGGTGGCTCTGCGGGCTCCTCGGGGTGGAAGCTGCCCCCAATGGCAGCCTGCGGCAAGTGCAGCCGGGCTGATGGCCGAGTGCTGAGATGTGCCGAGTGTGGGCACTCAGGGCACTCCAAGCCAGGACTGCTTTGCTGTCCCTCATCAAGTTAGACAAGCAAGCGGGGAACCCCTGAGAACTGCCTGTCTGGGGTGGAGGTCAGGACCCTTTAAGCACAGCCCTCAGCTAGCCTGAGACAGCAGCTCCACGCTCTAAGTCCTAATCTGATGCCCTGCCGGCACTGCTTCCGGACAGCCTTAACCTCGGTTCAGGGTCCACTCAGTGTGGACATGCTAGTTCGAATTAGCAAAATGCTAATTCGAACTAGTTTTTAGGTCTAGATGCACTAATTCGAATTAGCTTAGTTCGAATTAACTAATTCGAATTAAGTTAGTTCAAATTAGTGCTGAAGTGTAGACATACCCTTAGAGAATTGGTCTGAACTCAGTAAGAGGAAATTCAATAAAGACAAGTTCAAAGTGCTTCACTTAAGAAGGAAAAATCAAATAACTGGGAATAACTGGGCGGATGATAGTGCTGCTGAAAACAATCTGTTCGTTAAGGTGAATCACAGTAATATGAGTCAACAATATTACTCAGGGCTCAGATTTTCCTAGATGTATAGCTGATGAATTCCTTCATCAAGTAGTTGCTGAACCAACAAGGGGGGATGCTACAGTGAACCCTCGTTTATCGCGGTAGATAGGTTCCAAACCCTACCGCGATAGATGAAAATCCGCGAAGTAGAAGTAGGATCCTCAAAGCCTCGGGGGAAGCCGGCGGGGGGGGGCATCCCAGGCGCGCCTGGGCTGCTCCCCCGCCGGAGCCCCTCCGCGGCTTTCAAAGCCTCGGGGGAAGCCGGCGGGGGGGCATCCCAGGCGCGCCTGGGATGCCCCCCCGCCGGCTTCCCCGGAGGCTTTGAAAGCCGCGGAGGGGCTCCGGCGGGGGAGCAGCCCAGGCGCGCCTGGGATGCCCCCCCGCCGGCTTCCCCGGAGGCTTTGAAAGCCGCGGAGGGGCTCCGGCGGGGGAGCAGCCCAGGCGCGCCTGGGATGCCCCCCCGCCGGCTTCCCCGGAGGCTTTGAAAGCCGCGGAGGGGCTCCGGCGGGGGAGCAGCCCAGGCGCGCCTGGGATGCCCCCCCGCCGGCTTCCCCCGAGGCTTTGAAAGCCGCGGAGGGGCTCCGGCGGGGGAGCAGCCCAGGCGCGCCTGGGATGCCCCCCAGCCGGCTTCCCCGGAGGCTTTGAAAGCCGCGGAGGGGCTCCGGCGGGGGAGCAGCCCAGGCGCGCCTGGGATGCCCCCCCCCGCCGGCTTCCCCCGAGGCTTTGAAAGCCGCGGAGAGGCTCCGGCGGGGGAGCAGCCCAGGCGCGCCTGGGATGCCCCCCCGCCGGCTTCCCCCGAGGCTTTGAAAGCCGCGGAGGGGCTCCGGCGGGGGAGCAGCCCAGGCGCGCCTGGGATGCCCCCCCGCCGGCTTCCCCGGAGGCTTTGAAAGCCGCGGAGGGGCTCCGGCGGGGGAGCAGCCCAGGCGCGCCTGGGATGCCCCCCCGCCGGCTTCCCCGGAGGCTTTGAAAGCCGCGGAGGGGCTCCGGCGGGGGAGCAGCCCAGGCGCGCCTGGGATGCCCCCCCGCCGGCTTCCCCCGAGGCTTTGAAAGCCGCGGAGGGGCTCCGGCGGGGGAGCAGCCCAGGCGCGCCTGGGATGCCCCCCAGCCGGCTTCCCCGGAGGCTTTGAAAGCCGCGGAGGGGCTCCGGCGGGGGAGCAGCCCAGGCGCGCCTGGGATGCCCCCCCCCGCCGGCTTCCCCCGAGGCTTTGAAAGCCGCGGAGGGGCTCCGGCGGGGGAGCAGCCCAGGCGCGCCTGGGATGCCCCCCCGCCGGCTTCCCCCGAGGCTTTGAAAGCCGCGGAGGGGCTCCGGCGGGGGAGCAGCCCAGGCGCGCCTGGGATGCCCCCCCGCCGGCTTCCCCGGAGGCTTTTTAAAGTTTTGGTAACCGCTACTTCGCGGTTCGACCATCGCGGATTCACGTATATACATAATGTAATGAAAAAAGTCCGCGAAGTCGTGAATCCGCGATAGTCGAACCGCGAAGTAGCGAGGGTTCACTGTATTTTAGATTTGGTTTTGGTGAGTAGCGAGGACCTCATAGATGAAATGGTTGTAGGGGACAACCTTGGCTCGAGCGATCATGAGATCATTCAGTTCAAATTAAATGGAAGGATAAACAAAAATAAATCTGAGACTAGGGTTTTTTATTTCAAAAGGGCTAACTTTAATAAATTAAGGAAATTAGTTAGGGAAGTTGATTGGACTAAAGAAATTATGGATCCTGAGGTGGAGGAGGCCTGGAATTATTTTAAGTCAAAGTTGCAGAAGCTGTCAGAAGCCTGTATCCCAAGAAAAGGGAAAAAATGTATAGGCAGGTATGTTAGACCAAGCTGGATGAGCAAGCATCTCAGAGAGGTGATTAAGAAAAAGCAGAAAGCATATAAGGAGTGGGAAATGGGAGGGATCAGTAAAGAAAGCTACCTTATTGAGGTTAGAGCATGTAGGGACAAAGTGAGACAGGCTAAAAGTCAGGTAGAGTTGGACCTTGCAAAGAGAATTAAAACCAATAGTAAAAGGTTTTATAGCCATATAAATAGGAAAAAAACAAAAAAAGGAGAAGTAGGACCGCTAATTACTAAGGATGGAGTGGAGGTTAAGGATAATCTAGGAATGGCCCAATATCTAAACAAATACTTTGCTTCAGTCTTTAATGAGGCTAATGAAGAGCTTAGGGATAATGGTAACATAACAAATGGGACTAAGGATATGGAGGTAGATATTACCATATCTGAGGTAAAAGCCAAACTTGAACAGCTCAATGGGAGTAAATCGGGGCACCCAGATAATCTTCATCCAAGAATATTAAAGGAACTGGCACATGAAATTGCAAGTCCATTAGCAAAATTTTTTAATAAATCTCTAAACTCAGGGGTTGTACCATTTGACTGGAGAATTGCTAATATAGTTCCTATTTTTAAGAAAGGGGAAAAAAGTGACCTGGGTAACTATAGGCCTGTTAGTTTGACATCTGTAGTATGCAAAATCTTGGAAAAAAATTTGAAGGAGAAAGTAGTTGGAGACATTGAGGCTATTGGCAATTGGGACAAATTACAACATGGTTTTACAAAAGGTAGATCATGCCAAACCAACCTGATCTCCTTTTTTGAGAAAGTAACATATTTTTTAGATAAAGGAAATGCAGTGGATCTAATCTACCTCGACTTTAGTAAGGCATTTGATACAGTACCACATGGGGAATTATTGGTTAAATTGGAAAAGATAGGGATTAATATGAAAGTTGAGAGGTGGATAAGCAACTGGTTAAAGGGGAGACTACAGCGGGTCATATTGAAAGGTGAACTGTCGGGTTGGAGGAAGGTTACTAGCAGAGTTCCTCACGGATCTGTTTTGGGTCTAATTTTATTTAATCTTTTTATCGCTGACCTTGGCACCAAAAGTGGAAGTGTCCTGATAAAATTTGTGGATGACACAAAATTGGGAGCTATTGCCAATTCAGAAAAGGGTCGGGATATCATACAGGAAGATCTGGATGACCTTGTAAATTGGAGTGATAGCAATAGGATGAAATTTAATAGTGAGAAGTATAAGGTTATGCATTTAGGGATTAATAACAAGAATTTTAGTTATAAGCTGGGGACACATCAGTTGGAAGTAACGGAGGAGGAGAAGGACCTTGGAGTCCTGGCTGATTATAGGATGACTATGAGCCGCCATTGTGACATGGCCGTGAAAAAGGCTAATACAGTCTTGGGATGTATTAGGTGAGGTATTTCCAGTAGGGATAAAGAGGTGTTAGTGCCATTATACAAGGCATTGGTAAGACCCCATTTGGGGTGCAGTTCTGGTCTCCCATGTTTAAGAAGGATGAATTCAAACTGGAACAGGTACAAAGAAGGGCCACTAGGATGATCCAAGGAATGGAAAACCTGTCTTATGAAAGGAGACTCAAGGAACTTGGCTTGTTTGCCTTAACCAAAAGAAGGCTGAGGGGGGACATGATTGCACTCTATAAATATATTAGAGGGATAAATACCAGGGAGGGATAGGAATTATTTAAGCTTAATACCAATGTGGACACAAGAACAAATGGATATAAATTGACTAGTAGGAAGTTTAGACTTGAGATTAGACGAAGGTTTCTAACCATTAGAGGAGTGAGATTCTGGAACGGCCTTCCAAGGGAAGTAGTGGGAGCAAAAGATCTATCTGGCTTCAAGATTAAACTAGATGGCTACGTCTACATTGGCCCCTTTTCCGGAAGGGGCATGTTAATTTCAGAGATCGTAATAGGGAAATCCGCAGGGGATTTAAATATCCCCCGCGGCATTTAAATAAAAATGTCCGCCGCTTTTTTCCGGCTTTTAGAAAAGCCGGAAAAGAGCGTCTACACTGGCCCCGATCCTCCGGAAAAAGCGCCCTTTTCCGGAGGATCTTATTCCTATTTAAGATCCTCCGGAAAAGGGCGCTTTCCTTAAGATCCTCCGGAAAAGGGCGCTTTTTCCGGAGGATCGGGGCCAGTGTAGACGCTCTTTTCCGGCTTTTCTAAAAGCCAGAAAAAAGCGGCGGACATTTTTATTTAAATGCCGCGGGGGATATTTAAATCCCCCGCGGATTTCCCTATTACGATCTCTGAAATTAACATGCCCCTTCCGGAAAAGGGGCCATTGTAGACGAGCCCGATAGGTTTATGAAAGGGATGGTTTGATGAGATAACATGATCTTGGTAACTAATTGACCATTTATTATTAGTGGTAAATAGGTCAATGGAGAGATGATAGGAGTTACTATAGAGAACTTTCTGGGTGTCTGGCTGCTGAGTCTTGCCCACATGCTCAGGGTTCAGCTGATCACCATATTTGGGGTCGGGAAGGAATTTTCCTCCAGGGTAGATTGGCAGAGGCCCTGGAGGTTTTTTGCCTTCCTCTGTAGCATGGGGCACGGATCACTTGCTGGAGGATTCTCTGCATCTTGGGGTCTTCAAACTATTTGAAGGCTTCAATATCTGAGATATAGGTCAGAGGATTATTCCAGGAGTGGGTGGGTGAGATTCTGTGGCCTGCATTGTGCAGGGGGGTCAGACTAGATTATTATAATGGTCCCTTTTGACCTTAAAGTCTATGAGTCTATGAATATGATGCAGCTGTGAAAAAACACTAATATTACTGCAGGGTGCATTCACAGGAAGTGTGTAAAACATATGAGGTCATTGTCCCGCTCTACTTAGCACTGATGAGGTCTGAGATGGAGAATAGTGTCCAGTTCTGGCTGCCTCACTTTAGGAAAGATGGGAACAAATTAAAGCGAATCCAGAGGAGAGCTATGAAGTGATAAATGTTTTTAAAAGGTTAGAAAACTGGTGAAGTCTCAAGAAAAGACAAGACTAGAAGGTAGATTGGTAACAATCTTCTAATATGTTAAGTGCTCTCATAAAGAGGACAGTGATCCGTTGTTTTCCATGACCTCTGAAGCAGACAATTAGTAATGGGCTTAATCTTCAGCAGGAAAGATTTAGGTTAGATATTAGGGAAAACTTTCTAATTATAAGGGTAGTTAAATTCTGGAATAGATCTCCAAGGGAGATTATGGAAACTGCATCATTGGAAGTTTTCAGGAGCAGGATGGACAAACAGCTTCTGGGGGGCTGGAACAATTTGTACATTGGGGGTGCTGAGAGCCGCTGACCCAAACTAAATCCTGTATATGATGGAAACCACTCAAGCCAGGAGGTGCTGCAGCACCTCTCACACCCCTACTTTCAGCATCTATGAACACCCCAGCAAGTAGGTTTACTTGGTCCTTCCTCAGTACAGGGCCCTGGAATTCATGACATTTCAAGGTCCTCCAAGCCCCATATTTCTGTGATTCTATGATTCTATAACATAATTATGGCTAACATAATTGTTACTATATTATTACCATTCATCATTATTTTATGTGACTCTTTTCTGTGATGTTAGAATTATGCTCATGAGAGTAATAAGACACCAACGTGGATTTTTTCCCCTCTATTTTTATAGCTCTTTGCCAATGAGAAAGAGAGGTTTTTGCTGTTACTGACAAGCATCATAGTTCATAGGAAGTGCACTTTCTGTTAGCATTAGGAAATTCTTTATCTTAGAGTTACTGGGTTAATCTATTTAAGGTGAAACGTGGACTACATAACTTTTGCATCATTTATCTGGATGAACCACCTGAATATGAATAGTAATTAACAAATATTCTTATTTACAGGCAAATCCCATTTTCCATAGGCAAAAATGAGTATTATCCATGAAAAGACCCACCTCCTAACACATTGTGATCAGAAACCTGTTTGCACAAACATTTGCAAACGGGATATTAAAAGGGACACAAACACAGATAGCCTTTTAAAATTCAACCTTTCACAAACACTGTCTTGTGCAGGATTCAAACAACTGTAATAATTACTAAAGAATTAATACTCTAAACATTCTTAACTGGCAGGATAGCCACTTTACACCGAAGGAATAACAGAACAGGATGATATTCAGTAATGCTGTTTAAACAGCCAGGTTTGAGCTTTTCATATTTTATCACATTATGAATTAAAGAAAAAGTCCATAGAAAATGCACCAATTCCTTTTGATGATTTGACTTCCTCTTGCTTCTTCAGGCACAAAGAACACACTCATGTACCAGTTGTTAGGCGAGTCAAGCAACACCATGATAACAGAACCAAAAAAAACTTACGCATAAGTAGAAGCCATAGGGTCAGATCCTACACTCAGAGCACAGTAACTAGGCAATATACAGGGGATAGTTTAATAGGTCCAGAGCAAAATTATCATTCATTTATTCATTTAATCCTCTGCATGGTGAGTGTAAAGCTCTTGCTGGCCACTGCTGCACTGGTAGCAGGCACCAGTGCATAACTCACATCACCAAGAAAAACGGTCAGTGGGCCAATGCTCTTAGTGATCGTCCACCAGCTCTGGCATCTTCTTCTCCACACACTGAAACATGGGAAGTCCAAAAACATGCCAGGTTTCATGGCATGCTGTACAGCTTCAAATCAACCAGCTGAGCTCTCACCTCCCATCAATGGTAATGTTATGCCAAAAGGTGTCAGTGGCTGCCAGCAGACCACTCTTGGGTACCAAAGTCAATCACAGTCCTCAGAAAAGCCAGTGGCTGTGCCACGCACTTTTAAACAGAGCCCCACTAATTACAGGTTGGACCTCCCTGATCTGGTGTCCTTGGAACCTGACTGGTCCTGAACAAGGGATTTTCCCAGAACTGGGGAGGTACCCTGTCATTGGCTCCCATCCCGCCACTCCTCCTTGCCACTGACTCTGCTTCCGGCACTCCTATTTCCAGTTCTAGTTGCCTAACACTGGAGGCCCTTTGGATCCAGGTTGTTATCACCGGTGACTGTGGCTCTGGCCTCGGCTGGGCTTCTGTCATGTGCGGCTCTAACCCTGATTCGGGCAAGGCTGCTGCCACTGGCAGCTCTGGCCCCAGCCCTGTCTGGGCTTTCAGATGCCAGCCCTACTGCCACTGGTGGCTCTGGCTCCATTCTCAGCCAAGCTGCCAGACACCAGTCCCAACCCCACTGCCACCAACAGCTCTGGCCCTTGCCCTGGCCAGGCTGTTGGATCCTCGCCCACTGGCTCCATCCTCTCTGCCATCTGGCTCCTGCCTAGCTTGTCTCCCTGCTGCCAGCCACTGGCCCCCCTCTGCCACCAAGCTCCCAGCCAGGTCTCTCTGGTCCAGGAACATCTCGGGTCCTGCTGGACCACGGATGTTGCCGGACCAAAGAGTTACAGTGTAGGTGGTACAGCTTGTACTAAATATAAAAGAGCAGCAGATATTATGACTGCCCAATCTCATAGGCTGCATAGCAGGTAAAAGTTAAGCCATGGGCTGAGGCTGGTATGTGTGTTGCAAGATCTGTGTGTTGGAGGCGGAAAGCCAGATGAAGGAGATATCAGTGTGACCATGAGAGGAAGCGGTGGAAGCAGAGGGACAGAGACCCTAGTCACAGAGCTCACTGGAGTGCTAGACTTGGGAATTTTCTGAGCCAGGAAACTGCTTGCTCTTTATTCTTATTAGATTCAGTGAAAAAGACTGTGTGTACTTTCCTTATATATCAATTATACTGATGCCTTCTCTTCACAGAAACAATCCCTAAGGCAGCAGATATTGGCTACTGCTTGCCCCAAAGGTACTGTATTGGCCTATCCATCTATGGTTTGCCACTGCTACAGGAGGGAAAGACAAGATTACCATGATGAATTTGGTCTGAGAGTCTGAAGAGAGAATGTGTTTGATATTAGATATATGCAAATGGCTAAGGCTTGAGATCCTGGATAGCAAATTCTCGTGTATTTCTATAGTCCCTTTTTCTAATAAAAAAAATGGTAACTGACTAAGGACTGGTCTACATTTAAAATTTAGGTGGAGGGGGCTACCTTGGTCAGGGTTGTGAAAAATAATTACCCTGAATGCCAGAGCCATTTATGAAGGTGTGGCTAGGACACTGAAAGAATTCATCCATCTACCGTTGCTTCAGGAGGTCGTGTTCCTATGCCAATGGAAAAACTCCTTTCATCGGTGTAGGCTGCATCTACATTGCAGGGTTGTGCCATCAAAGCTAAGGGGCCATAGTAATGCCAGGATAAAATTTCTGCTGTGTATCCCTACCCAGAAATTTCCTACCTCAGCAAAGACTTAGATCAAAAGCCAGCTCTTCAGACTGCTTCCAAACAACATTTAAACAATTTCAGAAGATTGCAAGCACACCTGTGAACAGTGTTTTGTATTTATATCACTAGACTTGGTGATCAGTACTTAGTAATCAGGAAATCTTGTATACTAATCTCTTGCTATGACAGCTGAATTCAAGGTGGTTAGAATCGAGTGAAAAATTACATCTGACTAGGATAGTACATAGTTCCAAAAAGGATTTTATATTCCCAAGTAAGGGGACCTATTCTCTTATGAACAGATTGGCATATTGATAGGATACTAAAGCTTCCTGTGGAGATTTTTTTTAAAAAAATGTGCATTAGCAAAGAAAAGTCTTTTAACCAACTTACAAGGCAATTTAGCTTTTGAATTTTTATTTTTTTCTGGTATCTTTATTGATTTAACTATTTGGAAATTTTGTATCAATGTAGATAGTCCACTAACTATAAAATGAAATGCTACGAAGATTACATTTATTTTTAAAATTTCAGTGGTGTTCCAAAATTAGCAATACAAAGAAACTCATCAGTAACAGTATAAAGAATATCCAGGATAACTTAAGACAAAGAGAACGGATGTTGTGGGAAGAGAAAGACCCTTCCAAACTGCAAATCTAAATACTTATAAAATAAAGCTGACAATCACCTTTAACAAAAACAGACTTATTCCATAGAATGTCAGTATATTGCATATAATGATAAGACCTGGCTGGGAAACTTCTGACAGAAGGGAATACCAATTCATCGAACCTGAAGTATTTAATTGAAACATCTCAGATTCAATTAATTTTTATCATATTTTAGGTAGGATTCTGACAGTACTCTGCCTGTCAGAGTTCCTTGCCTGATTTCCTAGCAAGCTGTTATAAAGTCTAGGCTTTCAGAGTCCACAACCCTCTCTAAGGCAGTCCCACTCTGTGGACTCTACAGAGCAACTGTAAAACTGTCACAATTTCCTTCACATGTCAATTTCTGTCAGTAGCTGCTGGTTTCCCAAGGAGCATGTTTCCTGTAGGCAACACAATATGTTGGGTTTCTAAAACAATTTTTTCAGGATTTCTGGTGTACAGGAAATGTTGGGGAGGGATGATTTAATTTTGATTCAGAACAATCACAAATTTTGATATAGAAATTTGGCAGTTTTTCAAATAGACATTATTAAGGACACAACAGCAAACTATTCCACTGCATAGGAAAGATGGGTTGTCTGGAAAAAGGCCACTCTGGCTTAACCAGGAAATCTTGAATGATCTAAAAATCAAAAAAAGAGTCCTACAGAAAGAGAAAACTAGGTCAAATGACTAAGGATGAATAGAAACAAATAACATAACAAATGTAGGGGCAAAATGAGAAAGGCCAAGGCACAAACTGAGCTCAAACTAGTTAAAGACATAAAGGGTAACTAGAAAACATTCTATAAATACATTAGAAGCAAAAGGAAGACAAAGGACAGGGTAGGCCCTTGCTCAGTGAAAAGGAGAAAACAAAAACAGAAAATGTGGAAATGACAGAGGTGCTTCATGACTTCTTTTTTTTAGTTTTCACCAAGAAGGTTCGTGGCAATTGGATGCTCATATAGTGAATGCAAGTGAAAACTGGGTAGGTTCAGAAGCTAAAATAGGGAGTGAACAAGTTAAAGATTATTTAGACAAGTTAGATGTCTTCAAGTCACCTGGATCTGATGAAATACATCCTGCAAGGATTCTAAGTGAGGAGATATCTGAGCCATTAGCTGTTATCTTAAAAAGACTGGAAAAGGGCAAATATAGTGCCTTCTATAAAATAGGAAAATAAGGACAACTCAGGGCATTACAGCTCAGTTAGCTTAATTTCTGTACCAAGAAAGTTAATGGAGCAAATAATTAAGGAATCAGTTTGCAAACATTTAGAAGATAAGATGATAAATAATAGTCAGCATGCATTTCTCAAGAACAAATCATGTCAGACCAACCTGATAGCTTTCTTCCACAGGATAACAAGCCTTTTGGATGTGGGGATAGTGGTACATGTGATATATCTAGACTTTAGTAAGGCTTTTGACATTTTCATTAACAAACTAGGGAAATACAATCTAAATGGAGCTACTATACGGTGGCTGCATAAATGGTTAGATAATTATTCCCAGAGAATAGTTATCGATT
This sequence comes from Pelodiscus sinensis, assembly GCF_049634645.1. Taxonomy (NCBI): domain Eukaryota; kingdom Metazoa; phylum Chordata; order Testudines; family Trionychidae; genus Pelodiscus; species Pelodiscus sinensis. The sequence continues at coordinate 210,002,964 of NC_134712.1, read as the reverse complement.
GTTCACAGGCATGCTGGAAAAGTATAACAATTGGGAGTCCACAGGGATCAGTTTTGGATCTTGTTCCATTCAATATCTTCATCAATGATTTAAAAAATGGCATAGAGAGTACATTTATAAAGTTTCCAGATGATACCACTCTGGGAGGGTTTGCAAGTTGGAGGATAGGTTAATAATTCAAAATGACCCAGACAAACTGAAATGAATAAAGACATTGGCTGGCTCGCACACTACCTTCCACATCCTAATGACTTAACCAACCTGTACGGTTAAATTCTCTGAGATGTCATTTTGGGCATGGGCACCATGTTGTGAGTACAGACAACTAGGACTCCATTGTGGCTGCCCTCCTTTTCCCGCCCTTTTCTGTGTTTTGGTGGGAAACAAAGTGTCAGGGGACCTAAGTTTGCCCAGTGACAGAAGACATGTGATCATAATCTGCCTTGCAACAGCAAGTTATTTAAGGGCTGCCTCAGGCGCTGCTCAGGACTGCCCACCTGAGTGGCAGATTCAGGAGTCATTGAGACGGGTACGCCAGTACCACGCATTGTAGGTTTAGTGTTGTGGGAGGTAATATACTTGCATGCAAGGAGTGAAATCCATCTGTCTCTTCTCTCCAGTCCAGACTCACTTACACCCACGACGACGTAGGGAAAAGAGGTTTGTTAGGCCAAGCAGACCTAGCTAAAGAAGGATCCAGCTGTTCTGATCTTGCTGTTCCAGACATCTGAGATTGAGTCCAGCATCAAAGCGCCACCATGAGGGTCCCACAGCTGCGAGAGATGGTACAGTCTCTGTAACATTCCTCCGGGTTACCTGGGCCCTTACCTATTACTTACCTTGATTTGCAGTCAAGCTACCTTTGTTCTATTCCATGTAGTGGGGTTTTGTTTTATTCTACTTCAGTTATACTTACCTTGTTTGAAACTGTTTAATAAACCTTGTTAATTTACCTTAACTGTCTATCCTAGTCCTTGGGGAAGGCTTAATAGCTCCTGATGACAGAAGCGGATTTGGGGATGGGCCTGAAAGCCAGTTCAGTTTAAGATCAAGATTTTTCTGGATAACAACCAATCAAACAATAGGTACTTACAGAGGTGTAAATTGTTCTTATCAGCTTCTTGTGACTTGAACAATCTAAGTCACCGTTTTTTCTCTTTTTTTTCCTCTCCCCTCCCCCCCCTTTTTTCCCCTTGCCTTCCCTTATTTATTCTTGGATCTGGACTTTTAATACTCCAGTCAACTGAAGAAGTGGGTTGTGCCCATGAATGCTGATGATACCAGCATTCAAGTTTTGTTAGTCTTTAAGGTGCTGCTAGACTATTTGGAAAAATGATGGGGGTTTTTTTTCAAATCAATAAAGACAAATGTAAAGTATTCTGCTTAGGAAGGAACAATCAGTTGCACACATATACAATGGGAAAAGATTGTAGGAAGTAATATTGCAGAAAGGGATCTAGAATAATAGTGGATTACAAGCTATATATCAGTCAACTGCATAACATTGTTGCAAAAAAAAAGAACATCATTGTGGAAGTAATTCTTCCACTCTACCCAACACTGATTAGGTTTCAACTGGAGGCCAGTTCAGTGTTGTGTTCAGTTCTGCAAGCCACATTTCAGGAACAATTTGGACAAATTGGAAAAAGTCCAGAGAAGATCAACAAAAATTATTAAAGGTCTAGAAAACATGACCTATGAGGAAAGACTGAAAGAAATGGGATTGTTTATTCTGGAAAAGAGAAGACTGAAAGAGGAGAATTTTTTAAAAGCAGATTAGACAAACTCTAGTCAGGGTAGTATAGACGGGGCTTAATCTAGCCATGGATGCAGAGGACTACTCTGGATGACCTCTCAAACTTTCTTCCAGTCCTATGATTCTGTGAGTCTATCATGAATTTTGGCCAGCATCAGTAATGATGGTGTGAGACATGCGGTGCATTTTCATTTCTAGACACATTTTAACAGCTTAGAGCCAACATAATTATTCTGTACTGCTTTTATGTGCCATTTTGGTTATGCAGATACTCACTATACTTTTTTTGGAATATAAATTTCCCCTCATTTCTGATTATTCCACATTCTGTAAACTAGTCTTTGAAGTCATCCTCTGAACCCTACCACCATGGTAGCTACCCATTGTTCTTGTTTCACTTAATTGCTATAACAGTCTTCTGAGCCCCTGATCATGTCTGTGAAATGTTCATAGCTATGTGACTGAAAAATGTCTTTCAGAGAGTGTTTTCCACTTTACTCATCATCTTTTTCAACACTGTATTGAACAATTTTAGTTAGCTGGGCTATAACTCTGACAATGGCATCTTGTCATAAATTGTACATGACTTATCACTGAGGAAAGAAGCTGCATTTTTCCCTTCTGATGAAATGTGCAGCTTTGAAATTCAGTCTCAAATATTGAACTGAGTTATTTTTTCTTTTCAAAGATGGAATATTTCAGCCAGATAATAAACTTTAGCCAATTTTTATTTATAGTAGGAAATATTCTACATTGATGGCTCTCCATGACACATCATATAAGTGACACACTAGTAGGATAAGATGGTAGGATGTTAAAAATGTAGAAAACTCTCTTATTCTTGGATCAGTTACCCACTCTCTGTTCAAATAAAACCTTTTTTCAATTAGAATATTCACTGCCTGGAGCAGATACTGCATGAATGAATGATTGAATGAATGATGACATTTCAGCAACGTGTTAGCTATCAGGATTAGTCAAAAATATACCCACAAAGTAGTTTGGCATATTTTTAAGCATAAGACACTTGTTAAGATGAAGAAAAAATACCCTCACTGTTTGGATAACTTTTCTATCATTTTGATAATATTTCAGCAGTTTTGGGATTCTGCCACAAATGCATATTAATCCCTATAGCACAAGTACCACAACTATATACTAGGTAAAGTCAATGTGCAAGGGATACTTTTTTCACATAAAAACCTGATCATCTGACAAAGTAATATAAAGTGTGAATATAAATGTTTATTGCAAGTTATTTCTCTCTACCTATAAAAAATGCAGGGCATTTTGGGAACTAACAAAAGTAAGAATTTTGGAAACTGACAAAACCTCCAGCTTTCTACTCCTATTTCTTTTCTGATTTCTATAAAATGCTAAGTTCCTCTCTCTCTTTAGTAATCTCCACTGAAAAGATGATATTTTAAATGTCTCAGCTATAAGTTAGCAAGATACTACACGGATCAATTTAAACAGAAATTCTTAGTTGACAATTAGAATGCACACATTTCTTTCTAAAATCCAGATGTATTTATAAACTAAAACAATATTTTCCATTCTTTTTATGTGGCATAGGTAAAGGCTTTATTCTGTGTGAAATCTGTTTAATACAAGACAATTGTTAAGTATGACGAGCCTGATTCTGAAGGCAAAATTCCCCTCACTGTCCTATATCATCTGTATTCAGTGTTAGTCCAGCTAGAAGACAGAAGTTGTCATTGAATTGTCATTAGATGCACAAAAAAAATAGTTCTGAGCGGTTGCCCACAAACCATCACTACTCTGAAGAGGAGATATAAATGTAGGATAGTTTTGGTATCCCTAACAATCATGCCTCTCTTTGGAAACCAGGAAAATGCTCTGAACTTTTATAAAGGGAATAGCCCCTTTTTAAAAGGAAGAGTTCAGCATGCATTTGGTTTTCTATTGTCTTGCTGCTCTAGGTCTTAAAAAAGTTAATTGACTCCCTGAATTATTTCTTGTAAGTAAGATGTTAGAGGGGTTTTTCCCCCTGGTTGATAAGGACTACTGTGAAGTTATGCATTGTGACATTTTTTTCAAAAAGGAGAAAAACCTAATGGGAGCCTATTGGGTCAAATTCGAGCAGGTTGTCATGGCTGCAGTGAAAGAACAGAAGCTCTGTCCTACTTTTAGCTGAGTTGAAATGAGGGAGAGATATGATGCAGAAAAGGAAACTGCTTCCTTTTAAAATGCTGTTAGTTGTCTTACTTGATATTTTGTTAAAACAAAACAAGGACTTAATATACCACATGTTCAAGCAAGTCTGGAGGACAAATAGTCTATACATTGGTCTGTAATTAAGGTGCAGCTGATTACCAGTTGTTCAAGTCTGGGCCCTGTCCCACAAGCCTTTCATGACTAGAACTGCCACTGAAGTTCAGCACTTAGAAGTGTTGCAGAATCCCCTTTTCTGAGGACCCGACTCCTTTTCTGTGTGGGCTTCTGTGTACACATGGAGCCCCCACAGAAGTTAACGAAGTTGCATCAGTTATCCAAAACAACTTGCAGGATTAGGGTCTTGGGACCCTTGCTCATTCTGAGTAGCACCTTAGCATGTAAGGCCATGCCCATGTGGGACAGCACTTAAGCACATTCTTAACTTTAGGCTTCAATGGCACTTAAAACATGTGCTTTAGTGCTCGCTGGCATGAAGATATTTTCCTTAATCATTGTCTTATTTCATAAGCTGTCCAACTGAATTCACTTCTACCCATAAAAAAGGAGTAGAAGGGAAACTGAATTCACTTCTACCCATAAAAAAGGAGGAGGGGGAAAATGTCTATATGGTAGAAATAATTATGTTAACTGTGGTAAGGTTACAAGCTAGTCCTGAGCTAATTAATCAACTGAAAAAGTAAAGTTAGGAAGATATTAATGCAGTGTGGTATTTTTTATCTGTGGACATAATTCTGCCCTGCGGTACAGGTCCGCCCCTACCATGAGGCAAACTAAGGTGGCCGCCTCAGGTGCCAGACTGTGGAGGGGGCGCCACTAGGACCCAGAGTACAGAAAATTATGTCTGCTGCTGGTGCATATGTATTCTCTCTCCTCTAGATGCACAGAGATGGTGGAGTGCTGTGCTGGACGAAGGAAGGCACAAGAGAACTTTCAAAGTTTTGGCCCAAGCGAGGGGGCATGGGACATCATTTGAGCTCCCCACCTCAGGTGCCAAATGTCGTGGGCCAGCTCTGTTGGGGTATACATGCAGAATTTGTAATGTGTTATTAAAAATAATGTTACCAACTCATAGACTGTGAGAAACAAACCTTTCCTGTTACACATAAGTGTTAGGACAGTGAATAAATGTCAGAGTCAATAAAACACATATATTCATATGTGGCAGGAGGGTGGGTGAGGAGTTGGTCCATGAGGCCACCAGTGTGCATGAGGCATGGGAGTGCGGGAGACAGAGCGGGAGCTTGGCTCCTGGTGGATGCTCAGCACCCACTAATTCTTCCCTGAGGGTGCTCCAGCTCTGGCACAGAATTGGTGCCTATGGATTTTATTCTAGGTTTATGGAACAAGATGGAACAATTGACTTTCCCAAGATCACACAGAAAGTCTGTAGGGGTATGTCTACACTACCCCGCTAGTTCGAACTAGCGGGGTAATGTAGACATACCCTAGCTGAGCAAGGAACTGAGCTCAGCTCCTGAGTCTGAATCCAAGTCCAGTGCCTTATTCACTAGACCAGTGGTTCTCAGCCCGCAGGCTGCTTGTAGCCGCACACAGCTGCAGACCATGTGACATCTTCAGGGCCATTCAGGTCATATATATATTGTTTGATACAGTCCACATAACACACAGAGAGCTGTGTATATGTCCCACAGTGGTAAATCAATTGAGAACCACTACACTAAACAATCCTTCATTCCAGAAAATTGCACTCTTCTATTCCCAGTGGTGGTTCAGAAGACTTTTGGAGGACTAGTCTGCGTCTGAAGAGAGTGAGTACCTTGAAAAGCACAAGGGACACCAGCACTGAGCCTACTAACTGGTGTTTGACCAAAAACATGTCAAACAACCAAAGGCCTGAAAAAATACACTACAAAATAAACAGATTGTAGCATGATCCCTGAATGTTGTGTAATGTGGTCTACCTAGGAGCCTACCAAATTCATGACCATAAAAACATATCACATACCATGAAATCTGGTCTTTTGTGTGCTTTTTACCCTATACTATATAGATTTCATGGAAGAAACCAGCATCCCTCAAACTGGGAGTCCTGACCCAAAAGGGAGTTGCGGGGGGATGGGGGTTGTATGCAGGGCCAGCCCACAACATTTTGGTACCTGATGTGGGGAGCTCAAATGACGCCCCCATGCTCCCTTGCTTGGCCAAAACTTTGAAAGGTCTCAATTCTGCCTTCTTCCTGTTCTACACCTCTCATGGCACTACACCATCTCTGTTCAACCAGAGTAGAGAAAATACATATATTATATAAGGAGGGCATGTATTGCCACACTTATTTCAGCATTGCCTTCAGAGCTGGGCAACCAGAGAGGGGCTGCTATTTGCTGGGGACCCAGCTCAGAAGGTAGCATCCTGCCAGCAGCAACACAGAAAAAATGGTGGCAATACCATACCATGTCATGCTTACTTTTTTCACTACTGCCTTCAGAACTGAGCAGCTGCAGAATGGCAGCTGCTGATTGAGGGCCCATCTCTGCAAGCAGTAGCACAGAAGTAAGGGTGGCAATACCATGCCACACCATCTTTATGCCTTCAGAGCTGGGCTGCCTGCCAGCAGCTGCTGCTTTCTTAGAACACTATGAAATTTCAGATTAAAATAGCTGAAATCATGAAATTTACAATTTTGTAAGCTTTTTGACCATGAAATTGACCAAAATAGACTGTACATTTGGTAGGGCCATAGGTATACCCATTAAGAATAATATTTCTATGTAATCTTTCTCATAAAGAGTAACCTTTGCTGCTTCCAGATATAGCCCATTTCCTGTGTTTTTTAGTGAAGCCCCTTTTAACTGGCAGTAATGTGCTCCAGAACTCTGATTTATCTGCTAGAGTCTTCTGTTAGTTCTCCAAAGGGAAATCAAGACTGTGACAATGTGAAATAATCCTTCCCTGAAGAATGCTAGCCTCTGGTTTCCTGACTAGATAATTCCAACAATGTTTTATCATGATGGAATTTTGAATAGATTCCTGCTCTCTTGTGTGTATTTCAACATTGCTAACACCATCTTTTCATTACTGTAATCAGTCATTGCCTATAATAGAGAGATTAACACTGCATGTTCAGATATAAAGACTAGAATTTCTCCATGTCTCACTTTGATGCTTTTATCAGATCTTAATACTTTACTGCAACAAAATGGAGATTCAATAGAACACACTGTATTTGCTTCTACATTCCTGGCATATCTCAGACCTTACAAGTGGAACTTTATTATGTAAGGAAATATCATTTTAGTTAATTCCTATTAGTTATTTTTCTCTTCTTCCAAACCCTGAACAATGTCTCTGAAAAATCTCTCTATGCAATGCTTTATTCTGCCATGTCATAGACATAATTGTTTCTCCCTTTCCTTTACAGCTGTTTGGAACAACAGTGTGGAGAGAACAGCTCACATGCCAAGAAACTAAGACACACTATGCAATTGAGGAGGCTACCTATATAAGAAACACATTTATAGGTCAAGATGCAATTCTAAACTGTGATTGTTAATTGCATCTTCCTCTGGACTGAACCTTAGGGTACGTCTACACTACAGCGCTAGTTCGAACTAACTTAGTTCGAATTAGTTAATTCGAACTAAGCTAGTTCGAACTAACGCATCTAGAACTAAAAACTAGTTCGAACTAGCGTTTTGCTAGTTCGAACTAGTAAGTCCACATTGAGTGGACTCTGAACAGGGCTTAAGGATGGCCGGAAGCAGTGCCGGCAGGGCATAAAAGGAGGACTTAGAGCATGGAGATACTGTCTCAGGCTAGCCGAGGGCTGCGCTTAAAGGGTCCCGACCCCCACCCCGGACACACAGTTCTAAGGGGTGCCCCGCTTGCAAAGAAGTTCTGGCTTGGAGTGCCCTGAGTGCCCACACTGGGCACATCACACCACTCGGCCATCAGCCCGGCTGCACTTGCCGCAGGCTGCCATCTGGGGAGAGGGAGTAATTGGGGGGCTGCAGGAGAGCTTCCACCCCCAGAAGCCCGCAGAGCCAGCCCAGTCCTCCCCATCGGGGGCTCGTACCCCATTCCTCCCTCACCTCCTTCCACTTACCCTTCCCTAGCCCCCCTTCTTATTGATGTACAAAATAAAGATAACGTTTCTTCCAACATTGACTCTGTCTTTATTGAAAAAAACTGGGGGAGACTGGGAAAAGGAGGTGGGAGAGGGGAAGAGAAAGGCTGGGAGAGGGGAGGGCAACTAACATGATCAGGGGTTGGGAACAGGTCCCAGATGAAGAGAGGCTACAGAGACTGGGACTGTTCAGCTTAGAAAAGAGGAGACGGAGGGGGGACAGGATAGAGGTCTGTAAAAGCAGGGGTTGGGTGGAGAGGGTGCATTCAGAAAAGTTCTTCATGAGTTCCCATAAAGAAGGACTAGAGGACACCAAAGGAAAGGAATGGGTAGCAGGCTTGAAACTAGTAAGAGAAAGTTGTTGTTGACAAAGCAAATAGTTAACCTGTGGAACTCCTTGCTGCAGGAGGCTGTGAAGGCTAGAACTAGAACAGAGTTTAAAGGGAAGTGAGATCAAGTCATGGACGTTGGGTCCATGGAGTCCTATTAGCCAGAGGGTAGGAGTGGTGTCCCTGCCCAAAGTTTGTGGAAGGCTGGAGAGGGATGGCACGAGACAAATGGCTTGGTCATTGTCTTCGGTCCATCCCCTCCAGGGTCCCTAGGGTTGGCCGCTGTGGGCAGACAGGCTACTGGGCTAGATGGACCTTTGGTCTGACCCAGGACGGCCATTGTAAGCTCAGGGCTCAGTGTCGGGGGTCTCAGTGGACCCCCTTGATTTTCATGCACACCTGCTCCTGGGTGGCCAGGCTGGCAGCTCTCCTGCCCTAGACGGCCACTTTCCTGTGCCTAGTGCGGAGATCGTGGACGAGGTCCACGATGTCCGCACTAGCCCAGGAAGGTGCCCGCCTCTTGCGGCCCAGGGCAAGCTCCCGGGAGCCGCCAGCCTGGTCCCGGCAAGAGGGGGTGGGCTGGGGGGCATCGGGTGGGTGGCTCTGTGCCGTGCCAGGTGCAGGGTCTGCTAGCTGGGTGCTGGCAGGCTTGCACCTGGCACGGGCACCGTAGCCAGCCCGTGCCCCTTTAAGGGGTCCGGGGCCGGGAGGGGGGCATAGAGTTTCCCTGGTGTTGGCCAGAGTGGCCACCAGGGAAACCTGGGGAGGGCTAGCCTCCCACTAGTTCGAACTAAAGGGCTACACAGCCCTTAGTTCGAACTAGCTAGTTCGAACTAGGCGTTAGTCCTCGTAAAATGAGGTTTACCTAGTTCGAACTAAGCGCTCCGCTAGTTCGATTCAAATTCGAACTAGCGGAGCGCTAGTGTAGCGCATAGGAAAGTTAGTTCGAACTAACGTCCGTTAGTTCGAACTAACTTTCTAGTGTAGACATACCCTTAGTCTCTTTCTCTTTCTCTTTCCAGACCTATGCTTTGTGAGCACTTACAGTGCCAGCAGCACTCCTGAACCCGGGCATCCTACTGTCAGCAGGATTTGGAGTGCAGACATTGGATATGTTGCCAGAACCTGCTTGCACTACTCACTCCTTCCTAGTCTATGTAACAACCCTATGGGATTCTCTTCCCCTCCCCAGTCCTCAAATCCTTCAAAAAAAACTGCAGATCCTTTCATCATAGACATCAAAAAGAATTCTAGAAAAAACAAATGCAAAGTTTCAAACATAAATCTCACCATATATAGGATTCTACAGTGGAGGCGGAGGAATGGAGTCTCAGATTTCCTCAGGCATCCTGGTAGCCCCCTAAGAATTAATGAGAGTCAGTTCCTCCTCCTCCTTCCACTGATGAAATGTAGCTTCCTAGCCCTTTGAAGAATCTACATCAGAGCCATGACAATCTTTGAACGCTGCTTGGAAGTCACCATGGAGTGAGTGGGAAAGAATCACAGCACTACAACACAATAAAGTAAACAAAACATTCTTGTAAACATCATGATGAAAATCCTCAGGTTACCATGACATCCATTAGCAACTATATCTCTTAGTCAGCTTTCTCCATAATAGACACTTTCCAGCATGACTAGCTTCTCCATTTATTTATTGTCATAAACTTCCTTCTATCCCATCCTCATACACCCATTTTACACATTCTTGCTTGCAACTTTCTCCCTTTCTTCTAATTTTGCTTCTTCATCCAAGTCTTTCTCCTTCTCAGCTGTTCCACTTGCTTTCTCTCCTGCCATCACCAATTTTTTTATCACCAATACCAATGCTAAATTTCATATTTGCAACAGAAATTACAACCCATTTTTATGCAATGCAGAAAAATATTTCATGCTGGAGTCAAGGAAAGGCTGGAAAAAAATCATGAAGAGGGATGAATGAGAGGCAAAGAAATTATAAATAACATACACAAGACTTGGGACTTGTGAAGAGATGATGAACTTCACAACACTATTCATGATGAGCAGAGAGGGAATGGGAAAGAGAGTAAAGCAAAACAAAGCAGATAATGCATTTGCGTTAAAAAACAAGACTTTTCTTCTCCTTAGCCCAGCTACCAAAAAAAAATATGGTAGCATTAGGTTTCTGAATTAAGATCAGAATTCAATTAAATTTCTGCTGAGACTGCGGTTCTCTCTCCTGCAAAACAGAGACTTTGTGATTCCCTCCTCCGCATACTCTGATTTATTTTTAAAACATAAGAACAGTCATACTGGGTCAGACCAATGCTCCATGTAGTATCCTGTCATCTGACAGTGGGGTGCCAGGTGCTTCAGAAGGAGCAAACATAACAGGACAAACATCAAAAGATTCATCTCCTGTCATACATCCCCAGCCTCTGGCAGTCAGAGGTGTAGGGACACCCAAAGCATGGGGTTGCTTCTCTCACCATGTTGGCTAATAAATAAGGCCCTATCAATTCATGGCCCATTTTGGTCCATTTCAAAGAGTTTTTAAAATTGTAAATTTCATCATTTCAGCTATTTAAATCTGAAATGTCGCAGTGTTGTAATTTTAAGGATCCTGACCCAAAAAGGAGTTGTAGGGAGGAGTGAAGGGTTGCAAGATTATTGTAGGGAGGGTTGCAGTATTGCTATTCTTCTGCACAATGGCAGCAGCACTACTTTCAGAGCTGTGCAAATGGAAAGCAGCAGCTGCTGAGTGGGAGCCCAGCTCTGAAAGCATAAAGATGGTGTGATATGATAATGCCATCCTTACTTCTGTGCTGTTGCCTACAGAGATGGACCACCAGCCAATAGCAGCCATTCCCTGGCTGCCCAGCTCTGAAGACAGTGCAGAAGTAAGGGTGGCAATATTGCAATCCCTTTAAAATAATCTTGTGACCCTCCTGCAACTCCTTTTTGGGTCAAGACACCAGTCTGAGAAATGCGGGTCTCCTTGAAATCTGCATGGTATAAGGTAAAAAGCACATAAAGACCAGATTTCATGGTAAGCACCGCCTTTTTCAGTGAATTTGATAGGCTCCTACTAATAAACATTAATGGAGCAACCCTTTATGAACTTATCTAATTATTTTCTGAAGCCAGTTCTACTTCTGACCTTCACAACATATCTGGCAACAACTTCTACAGTTTGATTGTGCATTGTGTGAGGAGGTACTTTTGCTGGTTTGAAACCTTCTGCCTATTCATTTCACTGGGTGACCTTTGATTCTTGCGCTAGGTAAAGTGGTGTATAAATCTTCCTTATTCATTTTCTTCACACCATTCATGATTGTATAGACCTCTGTCATCCCCCTTAGTCACCTTTCTTCTAAGATGAACAATCACAATCTTTTAAATCTCTCCTCATATGGAGGCTGTTCTGTACCCCCTCTCCACCCCCCCAAATCATTTTTATTGCTCTTCTCTCTCTCCCTTTCCCACTTCTAATGTATCTTTTTTGAGAAGTGGTGACCAAACTGCATACACATATGGGCATATTATGTATTTCTCCAGACACATTATGACACATACTGTATTATTATCTATCCTTTTCTTAATGATTGCTAATATTTTGTTAGCTTTGTCTACTTTTTTTATTTTGTTATATTATTATATGCAATACCTCATCAAAGATTGTATCCACAGAATAATACATACCTTTTTTCTAAAGTAAAATTTTGGAATATACAGGCTAATGTATAAAGGGCTTTAATTTGTGTCTTCCATGATTTTGATGTGACAAACTTTGGATGTAAGATATTCAGAAGAATATGGCGCATGTAGCGGAAATGGGTGAAAAAGTGATCTTTCTTTATTTTTTGTACCCTAAATAATTTCAAATGGAGGCGCAGCATCTCGACAGGTAGAAAACCACTGTTCTGGACTTTCCATATGATTTCTGAATTCCTTTTATCAATTATTTATCAATGATATAAAGTTGTTTGAAGCTTAGGGAGTTAAGAAATCATTTATATTAATTGTATTATTATTGTATAATAATATTGTTAACGTATTGCTGCTGATAGGATGAAATCCTATAAGCTGTTGCCCAGAGTATACAGATTCAAAATGGAGTCTAAGAAATAGAAATTCCATCTCTCTTTCTGCAGCTTCTTCCCACCAAAACCTGTGTGGAAGAAGGCTTTGCATTCCTCCCTCTCACCTGTGCACATGGCCCTAGGCCTATGCACCTCGCACTAACACCATGCGCGCGCATCCTAGTTATGCACCTGACCCTCTTTTCCTGTGCACACCGCCCAATTACTTTGCACCCCACACGCTAACCCAGTTTTTCCGTCTTGACATCTTTATAAACCCCTCTCTGAGGAGAGCTCGGGTTGCTTGGTTCTCCTTCGTCCATCTGTGTGCGTCGTCGTCTACCCTGAGGAGCCCATTCATCCACTCCTGCGTGACCTGATTGGGACTATCCAGATCCAGTGGTGTTACTTAGAGGTGTGAGGGAAGCCTCCTCCTTTTATCCAGCACTTTGGGATTTTGGATTATTATCATGGGTCCTGCTTATAAGAGACATTCAGACAAGGACTGGTGTCTACTAACTTCAAGCGTCAGTTCACGTGAAGGGCAAGGATCCAGACTGCTCCGGAACCTGGATCATCATACCATCGAGAGATCTCTCTGTTGTCCTCCCTCAAGGCTTTCAAATAGCTAAGAGGTAGAAGGTCACAGGCGTCCATCGCTGCCTTCTGTGTTTTAATTGTAAAGTATAATCCTTTTGTATCTGGGATCTTTCCTATCTCCTTTCTTTTCTGAGTTAGGGCGGGACATTTACTGGTTTTTTTCCTGTTCATTAATATGTGTTCGCATTCAAAATATATGGTTTGGCCCTAAAATTCCATATCAGACCTGATTTGTTCACTGGTGATAGTTATGGATACCAGGTCGAATCTGGCTTCTGTGGGGAAGGCGCATTAGGCTTTGATTAATTGCCCACAGCAATTGTTTACCTCTGCCTTCCGGGTAACAAAGCCATAAAGAAACTTCAGAAGGCCCATGATGCAGTACATCTGTCATGGTTCTACTACACTAAGGCTGCATCTACACTGCATGATTTTGCGGAAGAGTTTTTCTGTTAAAAGTATTTGCACAAGAGAGCGTCTATTCTGGCATGTGCCTTTGTGCAAAAGATTTGCTTTTGCAGAAAAGCATCCGTGCCAGTGTAGATGCTCACTTGCGCAAGAAATTGATGTTACCTGTCTACACTGGCCTCTTGCACAAGAGGACTTGCGGAAGAGGACTTATCCCTGAGCAGGAACCTAAGAGTATTTGCGCAAGAAGCACTGATTTTGTACCTTACAACGTCAGTGTTCTTGCACAAATACTCGCAGCCAATGTAGACAGGTGGCAAGATTTTGCGCAAAAGTGGATGCTATTGCACAAAATCTTGCCAATGTAGACACAGCCAAGGAGTCAGGATGTGGCAAAGTTACACAGGGCCTACCCACCCCCTTCTCGGCTGTGGAACTGAACTCTGCTGTGGACCACTCCATGGGAATGTGTAAGTGGAATGGAGGGCTTAGTGGACTCATAATTGATTGGCTCCAGTAAGAGAAAAGACAATCTTGTAGCTAGGCATGGGTCTGGGAAATGGAACATTTTAGTTCTATCCCTGATACTGCCATAAATGTACTGTGTGACTTCAGGCAGCAAGCATTCATCAGTGATGAATTAGCATAAACATTTAGATAATCACTCAGGTAACATTTTTTCAGTTTTGGGTCTCTATATCGAAGCAAGGGACCTTTTTATAATCTACCCACAGAGATTTAATAAAACCTAAACAGTTCTGGAGGGCTTTGTGGGGTAATATATTTACTTTGATAGGACGAAAGATTTAGTAGGGCTACACAAAGGGTACGTCTGGACTACAGGCTTTTGTCGACAGAAGTTTTGTCGACAGATACTGTCGACAAAACTTCTGTCGACAAAGAGTGTCTACACTACATTGAGTTCTGTCGACAAAGCAAGCTGCTTTGTCGACATGATAGTGTAGACGCAAAGGACAGTTTACATGCAATAACACCTTCTGTCGACAGAAACTCTGTCGACAGAAGGCGTTATGCCTTGTAAAATGAGGTTTACCAGCGTCGACAAAACTGCTGAGTTCTGTCGACGTTATGTTGACAGAACTCAGCGGTAGTGTAGATGCAGGTATAGTTTTGTCGACAAAAGTCCACTTTTGTCGACAAAACTCTGTAGTCTAGACACACCCAAAGAATCATCTTTTGTCCTCTACTGTTGATGAAGTGACTTCATCCATAACTTCATCCTTAAAGGTCACCATAGTTTTAAGATTACCTAAAATAACTGAAACAAGAGAGCTATATGAAGAAAGATTAAAAGGCCTGGGATTTTTCATCTTGGAAAAGAGGAGACCAAGGGAGGATCATAAAGTCATGACAGGTATGGAGAAAGTGAATAAGGAAAAGTTAAAATTAATAGATAGCAGGTTTAAAACAAACAAAAGGAAGTTTTTCTTCACGCAGCACATAGTCAATATGTGGATCTCCTTGCCAGAGGATGTTGTGAAATCCAGGACTTTAACAGGGTTCAAAAAAGAATTAGATACATTCATGAAGGTTAGATTCATCAATAATTATTAGCCAGGATGAGTAGGAATGACCCTAGCCTCTGTTTGTCAGATCCTGGAAATGGATGACACGAGAGAGATTACTTGATGATTACCTTTTCTGTTCACTCCTTTTAGGGCATCTGGCATTGGCCACTGTCAGAAGACAGGATACTGGGCTAGATGGAGCTTTGGTCTGACCCAGTATGGCCATTCTTCTGTTCTTATTAAGAAGAAACATTAATAAAGAGCTAATCTCTGAAGTCTCGGCATAAACCAAATCAACTGAGTCGTAAGTATTTTTTGTAATCTAATATCATGACTATGCAGACGATTCTTTGCATCATACCATCTGCAAAATGAGAGTTATCGGATTTTGCTAATCCAAGTTAATTTCGCTCAATGGCTGATATGATACCCTCTTATTATGGGGAAATTTCATGTTACAATTTTGACAGTTACATTTAGATCAGAAGTGCTCAATTATATATCTCAGATTTTGAGAATAACTGTGTGTTGGCCTTTAATCCTTGAATGGAGGAGGCTAGTGAGGAAAAATTGGAATCATTGTTTACAATGATTGCCAGCATCTCCCTTAAACATGGCAGTGTGTTTATCTGCATATATATCTAGATATGTACCAGAGGCTTTGATAAATAATGAGTTCCTGCGAATATGTAACAATCAGATGTCCGTTCTGATATTGTTAGCTCTATCAGCCATGTTTCATTCCATTGGTCATAAGGTATTGTTAACTTGCCTGTAGACCCTAGAGGGAACAGCTAGGGTTGGTCTTTGGTAACTTTGTTCTTATCTGTCAACCAACTCCAAGCAGTTTGTATTAGAGAAGAAACAGGAGACTTGGGAGTATATGCAGTAAATGGACCTCTTTATTGCAAATACTTGTTCCTCTCAGACCCCCAACACAACGTTTCAAGAGAGTAATGATTTGGCACTAGTTACACTCCTTTATTTATTTTAGTATGTTAATTTGCATGTCTATTATTATGCCCCCTAAATCATTATTTAGTAATGTTAACTCCTATACAATGAATATTAGCTGGCAGGTGATTAATATTATTATACCAGCCCCTATTTACTGTTTACATAATTCTTAATTAAATAGACACTTTTCTGCACTACATACTTTTCAAGTCAGCAGTTACAGAGATTACAAAGGATGTGACCTGAAAGTATTTTTACAAGCAAGTGAGAATAAGCAAGAGACAAAACAGAGAAGACACCGTTCAGAGAAGCTGCGTGCTTATTTATTTTTCTAGTCTGCAAGAACGAAGGGAAAGAGCATGTTTATACATCAGAAAGGATAATACCTGCATTGGTCAGAACCTTTAGCTATCTTCCAGGCTGCAAGAACAAAGGGGAAAAAATATGTTCAAAGAACAATGCCTGTTCTGGCCAGACCCCTACCACTATTGTGTTGCCTTCCCAAATCCCTATTAATTCTTAAATATCTCAACAGTTTGAAGTAATTGTTCTGCCCCTAGGATTCTTCCACAAACTTCTGCAGGATTCACACTTTCCTTATGTGTGTACTCTGAGCCACTAGAATAGCTAGGAGGTGCTGAGATTTTTTCAGTATGCCAATGACACCCAGCTCTGTAACTCCATTTCATTTGATCCTACCAGCATGCCTTTCTCAGTGTTGCTAAAAAACTGGGCACCAAATGAGGGAAAAATGGCTGAAACTCAATCTGGATCAGATGAAAATAATGTTGGTGGTAGGACAGGGGAAACAACTGGAAAATATGATGAGAACTATATTTCCCCATCTAACTAGGGAAGGGTTCTCATCATGTGTAGCTCATGCTGAGACTCTTTGGGTGCGTCTAGATTGGCAGCTGCTTTTGTGCAAAATCTTGCTGCCTGTCTACACTGGCCGCGAGTATTTGTGTAGGAACACTGACTTTGTACTGTACAAAATCAGTGGTTCCTGTGCAAATACTCCAACGCTCCCGCGCAGGGATAAGCCCTCTTGCGCAAGTATTCTTGCGCAAGAGGGCCAGTGTAGACAGCCAAGTTAATTTCTTGCACAAGAAAGCCTGATGGCTAAAATGGCCATCGGAGCTTTCTTGCGCAAGAGAGCATCTACACTGGAATGGATGCTTTTGTGCTAAAGCAAATTTTTTGAGCAAAGGCACATGCCAGTATAGACGCTTTCTTGCGCAAATACTCTTAATGGAAAAACTTTTCCATTAAAAGTATTTGCGCAAAATCATGCCAGTCTAGATGCAGCCTTTGGGTGCTGCTGAATCTTCAGCTGCTGTTAGAAGGCCATGCAAGTGGCAAAATCTTTTTTTTTTTTTTTTTTAAAGCTGGATCTGGTCAGAACACTGAAAACAATTTTTGATATGAGGCCTTACTACTGTGAGATTCTTCCCTCCCCAGTGAGCCTTATACACAGCTGAATTTATGGCAACTGCCTGTATAGGCACAAAATACAGTGACTCCCTGCCTCCTCCACTCTCTGCATAAGCATAATTAGACTATACTACATAGAATATATTCTTTACACACACATTTATATTCACATACACATGTATTCTAGAACTATAAATCCTCATTGCAAGAATAGTTTAAAATCTGATACATTTGCATTATAGAATTTAAAAGCTTAGGTTGTGTGGTAGTTCAGAAACCTGGCTACGCTGCTATCTGAAAACTACTAATTTATTCCATGTCTTATAAGTGTAATGCAAATTGGATACTTCACCAATACATAATTTTAAGATGTCAAAATCAATCCCCATGGTACCACAACTCCTGATTTGTAATCAATCTCATTCTACTTTCTCTTTAGGCATAGATGTACGAGAAATTTAAGAGGTAATCAGTCATGGCTTCTTTTACTTATGAATAAACCGAGACACCCCCTGACTAGAACATTTCAAATGATCTTGCAAGGCTGAATATGAGAGGTGAATGCATATAATGCATATCTGGAGAATAATGTGTTGTATAACGTACATCTAAAAATATGTATCTTCAACATTAATTGATTCACCACTTCATTAATGGAAAGTGGATAAAAACAGTCTTTGTACAACCCCTGACCAAATTTATCAAACACTGTAAGCAACTCATTGGTAAATATAAACAGTAAAATAAGTTTGACTATAAAAGATAGGTTGTAAGTAGTATTAAGTGATAGGCAAAAAGTTAGAGTAGTTACCAAAAGAAAATCTAAATTAATATTTAGATCAATCTTAGTTAAATATTTACATTAATCTAATTTATAGTCTTTTCCTCAATACCTCACATGGCATGCTTTATATGCAGTATCACAGTTATATAAAGATGAGGAATATGGGAGTTACAGAGTCCTCCTCCAAGGTATAGAATGTTACATAGGGCTAATGGGCCCATGCATTAATTCACCACTGCATAAATGCAAATGATTAGTCTGTATTAGCTGGTATTGCTAATCGTCGGTATTAGTTGGTACTGGCAGAGTCCTTTCATGATAACATGCCAGCTATTTTGTAACATCACTATACTATTGTATTTTTGTTGCAAACCACACATAAGCATAGAAGTCAAATATTTCTCAAATACCCTCATAGAGAAATTATCATTTTAAACCCATCTGAAAAAAGTACTCTGTGTAGTTTTCAGACACAATTGCTTCACCATTTTCAGTTTCAGTTGGAAGTCATGTCACGACAAGTTTCTTTAATCTAACTTCTAAATATGAGACTAGACAAATGCCTGATTAATAGTACTGAAGTCTTCTTCCCTTATTATAATTTGCATGAGAAATACTGATATTTAGGTGAACTTTGATCCCATTATCTCTTGATTTGTGAGCCAAAATTTCTGTATCTTAAATTTGAAATTATAGGGCCTAATATTGTAATCTCCTTTGCTCATTTGCAAATAAGTTAATAGTATGATGAAAAACTTACTATTATCCTGTACTTCTTTTTATTGTCTAATAAGATGTTACAATGGCGTATGCCCAATGACCAAATCCTGCAGTTCTTTGAATCAATACTGGACAGTGATGCAGGTATCTCAAGTATTAAAAAGAACCTGGTGACAGAATTGTGCTAAAAATTACAACTTTTTCTAGAGAAGAAAACTTTTGATAGACCAATTTTAAGTCCTTATTAAGACACTAGCAATTCACATGACTATCTTGACGTCCAAAGAGTGACAATAATGCTTTAGCACTTTTAACACATAGATTTCAAAGTGTTTGACAAAGGTAGGTAGATCATTTCCCCTTTCACAGATGGACAAACTGGAGAGCCAGTTGGATGGGGGGGGGGGGGGGGAGTCACAGTGACTGTAATCAGGGCAGTATGGCATCCAAGCATGACTTATTTAAGTTAATACCATGAGTTAGGGACAGAATTACAAATAGAGTCATGTGTCCTCTGACTCCTACTCTTGTGCCATATGCACTGAATTGCACTGTTATCCTGCATTATTTCATGCCTTCTCTCTCATGTTAAAGATGGATACTTTTGCTAGAGGCTCCATTTTTCATAATTATCCCTAAGATTGGCTTCTCGCTTTCTGAAAAGTCCATAAGGCAATTTGTGAGTGTAAGGTTCAAACAAGACAGGAAAACATCAGGCAATCAGCTCATTGTATGGCCAGGAAGAAAAAAGCAAGCCTGCCCTCTAAGTCATAGAATCAAAGAGCTGAAAGAGACCTCAGGTGGTCATCAAGTCCAGCCCCCTGCCCAAAGCAGGACCAATCCCAACTAAATCATCCCAGCCAGGGCTTTGTCAAGCCAAGACAAAGGAGATGGAGATTCCACCACCTCCACTTTACGTAACCCACTCCAGTACTTCACCACTTTCCTAGTGAAATAGTTTTTCCTAATATCCAACCTGGACTCCCCCACTGTAACTTGAGCCCATTGCTCCTTGTTCTGCCATCTGTCACCACTGAGAACAGCTTCTCTTCATCCTCTCTGGAACTTCCCTTTGGGAAGTTAAAGGCTGCTATCAAATCCCCCCTCACTCTTCTCTTCTGCAGACTAAACAAACTCAAATCCCTCAGCCTCTCCTCTTAGGTCATGTGTTCCAGCCCCCTAATCATTTTGGTCGCCCTCCACTGGACCCTCTCCAATGCATCCACATCCTTTCTATAGTGGGGATCCAGAACTGACCACAATACTGCAGATGTGGCCTTACCAGAGCCAAATGAAGGGAAATAATCACTTCTCTGAATCTGCTGGCAATTCTCCTAATGCAACCTAATATGCCATTAGCCTTCTTGGCTACAAGGGCACACTGTTGACTTATATCCAGCTTCTCATCCACTGTAATCCTCAGCTCCTTTTCTGCAGAACTGCTACTTAGCCAGTAATTCCCCAGCCTGTAACAATGCTTGGGTTTCTTCCATCCCAAGTGCAGGACTCTACACTTGTCCTTGTTGAACCTCATCAGATTTCTTTTGGCCCAATATTCTAATCTATCTAGGTCACTCTGGACCCTATCCCTGCCCTCCAGCATATCTACCTCTCCCCATAGCTTAGTGACATCCAAGGAACGAGCAACAAAGGAAGACCCCCTGATTTGAATGGAGAAAATAGGGTAATCAACTGGGAAACAAACTTGAAGAATCAGAAGCCCTGGCCCAGTCAACGAACTTTGATTTGATTGGAATAACTGAGATTTGGTGGGACGACTTGCATGACTGGAGCACTGTCATGGAAGGGTATAAACTGTTCAGGAAGAACAGGCAGGGGAGAAAAGGAGGAGGAGTTGCACTGTACAAACAGGCAGGGGAGAAAAGGAGGAGGAGAGCAGTATGATTGCTCAGAGCTCCAGTATATAGAGGGGGAAAAGCCTGTTGAGAGTCTATAGGTTAAGTTTACAGGTGGAAGCAACAGGGGTGATGTTGTGGTTGGTGTGTGCTATAGACCACCAGATCACATGGATGAGGTAGAAGAGGCTTTCTTCAGACAACTGAGAGAAGCTTCCAGATCACAGGCCCTGGTTCTCATGGGGGACTTTAATCACCTTGACATCTGTTGGGAGACCAATACAGCAGTACACAGACAATCTGGGAAGTTTTTGGAGAATGTTGGGGATAACTTCTTGGTTTAAATGCTGAAGGAACCGACCAGGGGCCATGCGCAGCTAGACCTGCTGCTCACAAACAGGGAGGAACTAGTAGAGGAAGTAGAGGTGGGGAACAACCTGGGACAGCGGCGAATATAGGGCAGGGTGAGCGGGGCAGCTGCCCCGGGCCCCAAGCTTCAATAGGCCCCATGCACGCACCCCGCACATGCTACTTCTGGCCAGCTGCTGCCGAGGTACATGCGCGAAATGCTACCTTTGGTCGGCTGCCGCCAAGGCGCATGCGTGAAACGCTACTTCTGGTTGGCTGCTACCAAGGTGCATGCACAAAATTGTGCCACCCCGGGCCCTGCGGCGTAGCCCTGGGCCCTGCAAAATTATCATCCACCCCTGATGTGGGAAGCAGTGATCATGAGATGGTAGATCTCAGGATCCTGACAAAGGGAAGAAAAGAGAGTAGCAAAATACCCACCCTGGTGTCAGCTGATGGTCAGGGCAGTGCGTGTATGTTATACACCCGAGTCTTCAACTGCTGGGACACAAAGTCCCGTCACAGAGGGCGTCCTTAGAGAAGGCCGACAGGTGCCCCAAGAAGTTTTACGTCCATGTCTTTGACCGCTAGGACCAGGGTCCCTTCGCAGCAGACAGCCAACAGGCCAACAGATGCCCCAGAGTTTACAGGGAGAGCTTATTACACCTCAGACTTTGACTGCTAGGACACATGATCCCTTCGCAGCAGGCAGCCTAGGAAAGGCTGAGAGGTGCCCCTACGGATCTGTCCCCTGGAGGCGACATGATCCAAATGCCCAGCTCTGCCTGTATCTGTCCCTTATGACCGGCTGGAGTTCTTTTAAATTGTGCTTGGTTCTGTTACAGCAACTGAAGGAGTCCGGTTAAAACTTAACCAGTTACAGGTTTATTAAGAAGGCTTATAAAGCATGTGGTTATAATGGCTATTGCTCTACTTTTTAACTGCTAGCAAATACAGATCTTAAAATGGTTACAAAGGAAAAAGGAAGATAGAAAATAATGGTACCAAGTGACAGCTTAATCTTTAAAGAGCTCTATTCTATGCATGCACTTAAACAAAAAGGACACATACGGGTACAATTTTTACCCCCTTCTGCGTCGCTTGATTCCAGCGTGTCAGGCCAGGATCGGTCCCTCAATTCCTCAGAAAGACGAAATACGAGGTGGGCGTCCCCGTGGACCTCGGAAGGCAATTCACCTAACCCAACCAGCAAGAAAAGGGTGGATTGGCACTCGAAGTGAGTGTGCTGTTGGATCCATCTTTATACCCGTGGGGTCATGTATTTCTCTTTCTTATCTGTGATGCCAAATGGTACCAGTCCACCTTTGTGACGCCAGTTCTTACAAGGGAGTTGTGAACTTAATTTACACTTGTAAGAGAGATAACTAAATTGGGAGTACTGGGCTTTCTTTTCTCAGCGGGAGATTCCTCTCCCAGGGACGACTGTGTGTGAGCGTATCAATATAGGTGCCAGCCAAGGCAGTTCTCGCATCCTCGAGGTCAGCTTATTGGCTTGATCACTCTCTCTCATATCTGTGTTTTCAGTTTACCCAGGGTCAGATGAGCCAGCATATCCAGGCCTCTGTCAAGGCCTCAAAGACTATGCTGATTTTATTGCTCCTTCTCTGCCCTGTATGCTTCAGGCACCTCATAGGGGCAAGCAAGATGGATGTGACAAGGTGGGCAGGGGCGGGGAGTTCTGTCTGGCTACACCTGGACTTCAGAAAAGCAGACTTTGACTCCCTCAGAGAACTGATGGACAGGATTCTCTGGGATGCTTACACAAAGGGGGAAGGGTCCAGGAGAGCTGGCAGCATTTTAAAGAAGCCTTATTAACGGCACAGGAAGAAACCATCCCGATGCACAGTAAGAAAAGCAAATATGGTAGGCGACCAGATTGGGTTACTGGGGAAATCCTTGGTGAGCTTAAACACAAAAAGGAAGCTTACAAAAAGTGGAAACTTGGACAAATGACTAGGGAGGAGTATTCATATATTGCTTGAGAATGCAGGGGAGCAGGGGCGGATATAGGGCAGGGCAAGTGGGGCAGCCACCTCAGGCCCCACGCTTCAAGAAGCCCTGCATATGCACTGTGTCAAAGGGGAGCCCCCCGCGAAATTGTGCTGCCCTGGGCCCCGCAAAATCGTCATCTGCCTCTGCAGGGGAGTTATTAGGAAGGCGAAAGCACAATTGGAATTGCAGCTAGCAGGGATGTGGAGGGTAACAAGAAAGGTTTCTACAGGCATGTTAGCAATAAGAGAGTGTGGGGCGCTTACTGGATGAGGGAGGTAATCTAGTGACAGATGATGTGGGAAAAGCTGAAGTACTCAAAGTCAATGTTCACTCTCATCCAGCATACTATATAAGTAAATGATAAAATGCTTGATGTTATTGATACCTATTAAAAAGAGAGGGACGAATCACGTATGTTTGAGTTTTGTGGTCTCCCTTTTCTCTTTCTTTCTTTAAAAGAAAATTTTCTTTCTATAATATAAAGTGTAATGTTATTGTGTGACCATTTTGATTATATAATACTGCAGGATGACTAGGACTTGAAAATGTCCGTTCATCATGGCTAATTTAAACTTGGGTGCCTAGAATTGCATTCAGTGAGAGCTGTGGGTACCTAGCACCTCAGTAAAACAGGGTCTTTACTGTGCTGTCTAAATATGGATGAAGGTGCCAAATTTTAGTTATTCAAGTGACTATATTTTGGCCCATATATCCACAGATTCCCATTGTCATACAGAAGAGTGTCATGGGATCATCAGAGGAACCCAGGGAAACCAGTAAGGGTTGAATATTTAAAGCCTATGTGCAAAATGGGACATTGCAGAAAAGCACAGCTAGGAAAAGGAGTGGCTGAGATCCCCAGTGTTGCTCAACAATGTCATTTCCACCAATGTGTTCATATAGGTGTAACAGCTATGAAGGGAACTCATTCTGTAACAGATCTTTATGGAAGAGAAGGAGTCAGAAGAGTTATTATCACATTACGTTAAATTTTTTCTTGTCCAAATATATATATCATGGGCTTTCAGAGGCAAAACCTACTTCTTCAGATGAGATTATCTCATATCAAGATCATCTCATCTGAAGAAGTGGGGTTTTTCCACGAAAGCCCATGATAGTGTATGTATATTTTTGTTAGTCTCTAAGGTGCCACAGAACTATTTGAAACAAAAGACAGAACTATGTAGCACTTTAAAGACTAACAAGATGGTTTATTAGGTGATGAGCTTTCATGGGCCAGACCCACTTCCTCAGATCAATATGTGGAAGAAAATTGCAGGAAGTGGGTCTGGCCCACAAAAGCTCATCACCTAATAAACCATCTTGTTAGTCTTTAAAGTGCTACATAGTTCCGTCTTTTGTTTCAGCTAGACCAGACTAACACGGCTGCATCTCTATCACTATTCTACAGGACTACTTGGGGTTTTTTAAGTTGTTTTTAAAGTTACAGCCTACCATGGCTACTCCTCTGAGATTTTTTGTTGACTAGTCTTATCTGAAACTAGTGGCCTCTTTCATCTGGCAACTGGAGGGCAGTGCTGCAGGATTAACAAACGAAATGTCAATGAGCCATTCTGGGAGGGAAGCTTACGATTGTGTGAGAAGGGCCATTTCAGTAACAGCATTCTGAAATAATGGAGTCAGAAAATAAATGTTCATTTCCTGGAAAATGTCTTCTTTCTAAAAATATTAATAGTTACTGCCAAGTCTTGAATTAAGTCCTTGAATTATCTAGACAGCACTACTATGTATTCTGACAATACAGGGGCTGGTGTATAACTAAGATTAAATGAACATCATCATATATATAAGTAACCTTAAACAAATAAGACAAACCAGGTATTTGAACTTCAGGGGAAGCTAAATGGTTATTTGAGATGAATGTTGTAAGTAACACAAAACTATCAAATGGAACAGGATCAAATTCTTTGCTGAAGTAGATTGGCACCACTCCAGTAAAGTCATTTGTACCATCAGAGAGTTTGAGCACAAATCTTTATCCTTCAGCTGCCTTACATTAGAAGATTTGGTAGTGGGATATATCAATGTCTAGACATAAATGTTCCTGAGTTTAATATAATTATGTCTCAGAATTCATTTTAGCATACAGGCTAAATTGCCATGAGTCGGACAAGACCTTCTTAAGAATAATATTGCAGGGAGTAAATACAGTTTAGCCATAAAGGTAAGATAATTTATATTCATAACATGCACAAAAATAAGCAGTGTTACAATAGGAGAGAGAGAGGGGCGGAGGAGAAGAAGAGAGCTGCTGTGAAAGCTCCCTGCAAAAGTATTTTGTAGGGTTTTATATTTCCCATCAGTGCCGTTTTATTCTTGGTATAATCATCTCTTACCATTAATCACACCCCACACTACAGGGCAAATTACTGTAAAGCCACATATTTAATAACCACAAGAGAAACGGAAAAGAGAAGGAGAATCTGGAAAATGAAGAAATGTAGCCCAAATGAATTGTAGTCTATTGTACTGCTTTCACCTGCCAGCAAATCTTTCCATGGGTACCTCACATTTGACATCCTTTTCAGAGGTTGCATGCAATCTATTATCAGATCTGTGGTCCATTCAAGAAAAAGAAACAAAAAACAGAGCAAATATTTTTTCAAGTGATGTGTGATAGAAAAAATATATATCTGGTGTAGCCAAGGTGTAAAAAGACCTGATCCAACTATCACTGAAGTAAAGGGAAAGGTTCTCATTGATTTCGCGGGACTTTGCATCTGGCCCTTAATGCAGACTAAAGCGTCATCATTTTCTTCTTCAAAGTATCAATGGAAAGAGCTGGCAAATGTACTAGGTATTTGAGGACAATGCAATGACCCCCTGATCTATGAATGCAGATTGAACTATTCAAGATGACAAGAATCCAGGATTCGTTTCCTTGAATTTGCATGATGTGATCAATACTGAAATAATGTTTTACAGAAGAGTCGCACAGCTCCCTAATTAATTACGTCTTTAATTAAAGAATGCCGATGCATGGGCGTTATTTTCAAGTGTTCAAAGTGATCCTCCGGTTCTCCTGTAGTAATACTTGGGGGTCCCTTCCGATCATTTTCAGTGCACCTTCCCTGACGTCCGAAATATTGCAATGAAGTTGCCTTGAGTGCCTGGAATGCGTCATTTGTTCTGCTTTGATGACTAATCCTTGGTGTCAGGGGACAGTGGATCAAAATCCATCTCCGTGCTGATGGCAGGAGTTGCGGGTTGGAGATAGGGAAGGCTGCAGGAGCCCAACATTGCGTCATTGGAAACCAAGAAATTTAGCGTGTGCTGGACACCAAAGGAGTCGCCTCCGAGGCAAGGCTCCTTTGGGGGGTCAGAGGGGACGGGGAAGGAAGGGATACTCAGGGTAATTGACTATTGATCGCAAAGTACAGTGTGCGTGGGGGGCAGGGCTGTCACGTGTTTCACATAACTACAAGGGAGTAATTACAGTTAGGCAAATGAAGCTTCCTTGGCCCTCCCCATCTCCAGGTATATAAGCTGGAGAGCTTTCGGGCGTGCGTTCAGACACGCTCCGAGAGAGCCGCGAAGAGCAGCGTCGCTTCCCAGCGCAGTAAGTGCGCTCAGCCCCTGGACTCGCCGGCCGCTTTAGCCATTGCAACCGTGCACTGCTCTGTGCGGAGCCGCGAGGCGGGCGTGTGACGGGGCCACCTGCCGCCCATTGCTTCGCTCCTTAGCTCCTGTGATGCGCGATTCCTCTCGGGCCAGATGCGGAGCGGGAGAGGAGTTGTAGGCAGCACTCACGCCTTTCTTTTCTTTGTTACAGCCGCCCGCACCTTCGAGCGCCTGGCCAGAGAGCCACCCACCGCACTAGGGGAACTGCCTTGCAGCAGGAGGAGAGAGGCGAAGATGAAAATCCTCGTCGCTTTGGCAGTGCTTTTCCTCTTCTCCGCGCAAGTATTTGCAGAAGAAATTGGAGCCAACGATGATCTGAATTACTGGTCTGACTGGTCCGACAGCGACCAACTCAAGGTGAGAGAGAGGCTGGAAACGCTCAGCTCGTGCGCGTGAGTAGACCGACAGGCAGCGTGTATGAGTAAGTGCAGGAGCTTCGGGCGCCCGTCAGGGGGAGAATGCTGATCTCTGCCTGTTTTTTTCCCCCTAATCTATAAACAAGAGACCCACACTTCTAGTGAAGACCGGCCGGTGCCTACTGCCCATATAGGCAGGTGATCTGCTAGGCAGTTGCCAGCAGTTACCCCTAAATAGGCGGCTCGGGTGATTTAGAGGGTTACTTTCTTTGAGTGGCTCCCCAAAACGCTTCGATCAACATTCTGTCGATTTCGCACCGGGTTGAACAGCGACTCCCCTCTCTCTCCCCCAATAGCGCGGGCACCGGGCGGGTGGTGGGTTTCAGGAAGAACAAGGTGCCCCAGCTCGCTCCTAGCAAAGTCGGTTTGTGTCTGGGAAGCTACGACGGGTAGAGGGAAGCGAAGATCGGGGAAGGCGCGGGCCGGGAAGCTGCGGCTAGTGGGAGTGAGCCGGGGAACTTTGTTCCCGGGCCGTTCAGACTCGGGCCCATCGCTCTGGAGCGGGCTTGGCTCTGCAATTCCGCTGGAACGCAGGCGTGTCTAGACGCGCCACCGGCTGGAGCTGCGCCCATGTCCCGGGGCCGGAGTAGGGGGCTCATTTGCGGAAGCTCTGCCCGGCCAGGGCAACACTCCCATCACAAGTGCTCACGCTTCTCTCCCTGCTAACTGCTGGCTCCAACGCCAGCCACGCTCCACGGGGGCGCCAGATACTGGGGGCCCGGCACGGGTGAAACGAGACTGGCACAGCCCGACCCCTCCGCCGTGTCCCTTTCCTCCAGGCAGTGGCCGCAGGCGCGCTGCAGTTAGTGCCACTAGGGCTTCCCCCGCTTCCCGCTCTCCGCCGCTCTTGCCAAGTCTCGGTTCCGCTGCGGAGACCGGTTGCCTGAGGGCTGCGGTAGTCAGGGCTCCCTGCAAAGCATATGGCTTGCAGCCCGCACGCGAAGCCACGTGGCTGTCCCCCTGGCAAGGGCCCGTGCAACTGAGGCGGCAGCGGGAAGGTGACCCACCCTGATCGGCCCTTGGTGACCCACCCTTTGAAGCCCCCCGTGGGAAGGAAAGCAGCTCTCCGGCTCTGTGGCTGGCTGCGTCTCGTTTCCAATTGCCCGTGCCCTGCAGCCGCCTCAGGGCGCTGTGCTTGGGTCCACAGGCCCGTAGGGCACCCAGAAGCGGGGAGCTGTGGGGCTTGCTGGTCGCTATTCCGGAGCCGCTGTCCCAGGCTCGGATCTCCCGGGCTGTGCTGAGTAAAATGCTGACGCTGCCCTCTGCATTTCAGGAGGAGCTGCCCTTGCCCTTTGAGCACTTCCTGCAGAGAATCGCCAGGAGGCCCAGACCCCAGCAGTTCTACGGGTTAATGGGCAAGCGCGATGCGGGTGAGCTTGCGTTCTAGTTGCGGGCTCGAGCGCTGAGTTACACACCGCAGCACCTCGGTGGCCTTTAGCCTCCCGCCTTGTAAGCGAATTCACAGGGTGCGTGTCTTTGCCATTGAGGAAGGCACGGTCGGCATTTCGGTTTGTGTAGTGTCTTTGAACTCGACTGCTGCCTGACAACTCGTTTTAAAATGACAATTTGTTTCGAGTTCTTTTTTTTTTCTGTCCGGGCAAGCGGATTATAATCATTCAGGGAAAATACACAATATGAACTCTGATCCTAAATACCTTAAGAGAAAGCAAATACAAAGCTGTGGAAGCATGCTTCTTTTTGCTCCTAAGGGTACAATCAGCTTTGAGTACAAATTGGTCTGGATTATTTTCAAGACCATCTCCAAGATACATTATGGTAGACCTCTTTTCATTATAAGTATGGAGGCTTTATAATACTTGGCAAATTGTTTTTAAATATACAATTACAGAATATATTAAACATTAATGAATAAAATATATCTCAATGATTGATATGGCAGTCAATAATCGAACTAATTATCTAGAACTGGGAATATATAGATTACAAGATAGAAATTATATTTTACTCTTTCTTGCTGGACATCACACACAGATCCTTTTTATATTTCATCATTATTAAAACTACTTTCTTTGTTTTCTCTCCCTCTAGGATATGGTCAAATGTCTCATAAAAGTAAGTTGGAAAATATTTTGTTCTGAGCAATTATCTAAATAAGTATAAAACAAGAAACTGAATTACCCTAATTTTAAGGTTTCTATTATGTCACCGTAGCCTGTAATATTAGTGTTTCTTACTAAACACTAAAAGCAAGCATGAAAGGAGAAATATTTTCTAGCTCTGGGTTTAACAAATAATATAGCTAGAGATAGTCTTGAACATGGTGACTACTCTAAACAGCCCCTTATTGGGGCTTATATTTTGCCACCCTTACTCACAGGGTTTGACTCCCAAGGTCAAAATACATTTATTAAGGTGGCAGAAGTGAGCAAACCAGAACTTGATTCTAAAACCAAAGTTTACACTTGAAGTATTATATCAATGTTCTAAGTTATATCTAACTGATAACTGAGTTATCACATAAGCTAGAGAACCTGGCAACACGACTCAGTGTGGCCTCTTTTATTCCTGTGTCACCTGGGAGGAGTCATGTCATTCACATTGAGATGTATTCCTTCCCCCCTCCCCAGAACTGTCAGAAGATGCTTAGATGAAATCCAAAAGCTTTATTTTAAGTATTTATTGATTACATTTTGTGAGATCTTAGCTGTCCAAGAGGTTATAAGCATCTCAGAGTTCTGTGCTAATGGCTAGATTTTATCACTAGGATTATTTGTCTGAATAACAAGTTTTAAAAAGTCTTATCCAAAGCTCAAGCCAGAACTAGATATAGCCGCTGGCTGAAGTTAAATTATAGTCTTAAAATGTCTCCTCTGAAGATGAGAAATTGACCTTTGAAATATAATAATTTATCCTGTATTGTGAACATAAGTTAACCAAGGAAACTCCTTCCAAAGAGCAGCAAGGAGTCCTGTGGCACCTTATAGACTAACTGAAGTGTTGGAGCATAAGCTTTCGTGGGCAAAGACCCACTTCGTCAGATGCGTGTTTCTTACTAAACACTAAAAGCAAGCATGAAGGGAGAAATATTTTCTAGCTCTGGGTTTACCAAATAATATAGACATGCATCTGACGAAGTGGGTCTTTGCCCACGAAAGCTTATGCTCCAACACTTCAATTAGTCTATAAGGTGCCACAGGACTCCTCGCCGCTTTTGCAGATTCAGACTAACACGGCTACCCCTCTGATACTCTTTCCAAAGAGAAATTTGTACATTTGTTCAAATCAGAATAGTAAAGTAGAAGTAGATCTTTTACAAAATGCTTCTCTCATTACTTGAAATCAGGCTATCGCTACATGTGCAGCATACATAATGGGCTAAATCCTGCAACTCTTAACAAGACTCAGAGTTTGCAGGGTCACAAATGGAATAAACACGGCAAAATGTGGCCTCATGAGAAGTTTAAAATCCTGATATGTGTTAGGGCTCCACAATCTATATTGGTAGGTACTCAGTATTTACTCCTGTGCAGTGCTTTGACTAACCAGCATGACTGACCTGTATGGTGCATCTACACTTCAGGGCTTAACTCAGCGTGAATTGCCTATCTTATTTCAAAATAGGGAGCGTCACACAGCATTTATTTTGAAATAGAGCACTCTTCCTCCGACTTCCCTTAATCCTTATGTAATGAGAGTTACAGAACTTGGAGTAAGAAGTCCTCTAGCTTGACAGTATTTCAACATTATTTCAAAATAATTGCCTGCCCTGTAGACGCGGACTAAGTTATTTCGGAACAGTGCTAGTTGTTTCGAAATAGTGTTGCAGTGTAGATGTACCCAAAGAGTCCTCTGTTCTATATGAAAGCAGGAAATATTTTTTGCGAAATAATTAATTCATAGAACAGATGACTCCATCAGTTCCATATTATAGGAAGGAGAAGTCTGTCAAGCTGATCATGATTCTATTGAAGTCACTGGAAGTTCTACCATTGACTACAATGAAGCCAAAATTGGGATCTGTTTCGCTGTTTAACCACAGTGAAAAGGCTCCTTCTGGCCTGATAGGGCTTTGGATCAGATCCTACGAGAGGTGACGGTGATGATCATTCTCCATTTATACTAAAATTTCAAGTGGTATAAACATTAGTAAATAGGAAGAATATTTGTGGAGTCTACATCTTCCTTGTATTTCTCGTGAAAACACATTACCTCAAAAAAACTGCATATTGAAAATGTATTAAAACACCCCCAAATATATTTTTTCAGGGCATAAAACAGACTCCTTTGTTGGACTTATGGGCAAAAGATCTTTAAATTCTGGTATGTATAAACAATGACTAAGACTAAAACTACAACCTCTTAATTCTACTAACTTTTTCATTCTCTGATAATAAACTGAAGAAGCAGCCTTAACATGAGACAAATCATAAACAGATGACATTTTATGACAGATTGTTTAATCAAAATAGAGTGGTCTGAGAGTCATTTCAGTCTTTATGAAAGTGAGGGAGGATGGCCAGTAGCTTGACCCAGGCACAGGGCAACAGGCACTATATAAATTCCCCTAAAGAATTCTGCTTATGGCCCTCAGTCATGACCTGTAGAATCTAGATGTGGTAATGTAAACAATTAACTGCTGAGCCAGGGCTCATCAGTTAACTTTCACAATTACATGCAGGTTTCTGGAGTGGACTAGGGGATTGGGTCTTCACCTGGGGAGCACAGAGTGGTGGATTCAAATCTTGACCACCCTGGGAGTGGCCTGATAGCCAACACAGGGATAGAGCTGGCTTGTGCATTTGTAAATCAGGATAAGGGACCTGCTGACAGTGGATTGGGATCTCCAGTGAACTTGGGGATAGGGTAATCAGCCTGTCCCCCCACGATGCTGCCTCTGATACAAAGGTGTAGCAGTGCAGGCAGAGTGAAGAAGGCTGAATATAACCATGAAGGTTAACAGCTGGGAGAGGCTGGTGGCTCCACAGGAGCCCTTTCATGAGGAGAGCTGGCTTAAAACCATGGAGCTGCCTCCTCCTCTGCATGTGAACCTGTAACCATGTTTTTCAAAATAAACTAATTTTAACATTCCTACTGTAGAATCTGTATTACAGTTCTCTGCTTCCTCTGAGCAGAGACGGAAAAACGCACTAAATTTTGGAGTTTATTTAGTGACATAAGCAAATGTTCACAGGCTAAAAGTATCAAATTAATTTTAAGTGGTGAGTTTGGACCTAGATTCCCTCAGGTAGAAGAAGCACTACCTCCTGCACCAACTCCCTTTCAGAAATTTAAAGGGAAACTGTTTTTATCTTGTATACTCCTGACTATTGCCATAAAATCCTCCCACCAAAGTGGTCCCATCTTTTGCCAAAAAGTGTTAAGGTTTTCTTTAAAAGCAACAAGGAGCCCTGTGGCACCTTACACACTGAGAGCACATATACACTGGAGGGCTAAATCCGAAATAAGCTACACAACTTGAGCTACGTCAATTACGTAGCTTAAGTCTAAATAGCTTATTTTGGCTTTTGGCGCTGTCCACACAGAAGGAAGTCCAAGGAAGAGCACTTTTCCTCCAACTTCCATTACTCCTCGTAAAGTTAGGGTTACAGGCATCAGAGTAAGAAGTCCTCCACCTCAACATTATTTCAACAATATGTTGAAATAACGGCTTGTACTGTAGAGGCGAACTGTGTTATTTTGGAATACCATCAGTTATTCTGAAATAACACTGCTGTGTAGAAGTACCCTAACAGATTAATTTGGGCATAAGCTTTCCTGGGTCAAAACCACTTCATCAGATGCAAAAGGTTTTATTTGTTGAATATCCTCAACCGAGCTTTTAATTTTTTTATTAAACCAAGTTAAGCAACACTTTAAACTAAAGTATTGCAGACAAGTGCTCACCAGGAATGTCCCTCCTCTTTCCACCATATCATCTGCATTTTCCCTAATCTTTCCCATCTTTGTTGTGAATATTGCATATGGATAACTCTACTCTTCTATTAGCTATAACTTGCCTTATCCACAAAGTGTTAGCTATCCAGAAAAGGATTTTTAAAGTGATCTAAAGCCTGTTTAAAATTACTGAACTAATTCTCGTTGTTTTGTTAAATTGTAAAAGTCAAAGTGCTACATGGTATTTTATATTATATAGCTACATATTGTAAACAATTATTTTATTTCTAAATAGACTGTAGTCAGAGAATTATACCCTAACCAGTCTTGCAAATTTTCCTTGAACAAAGAGCAATTCAATATAGTTCTGCCTGTGAGGGTAATAACTATTACATATGTATTTAAAAATAAATATGAAAATTTGCTATTATAGCAGTGAATAGCATCCAGTTGATAAATCTGGTTCTGTTTATTTTGGGATTAAATTTACCTTCTTATGAAATTTTGAGATGCAGTGAGTATAAAATACTCTTGTTTAATTGTCCTAATTACTTTTAAACTTCCCAGTAATTAAGCTGTCTGCACTCAGGCTTTCTAATAGTAACATACCAACCTGTTAAGTAAACTAGTTTCTTAGAATTTAGCATTTGTACTCCTCTCTCTAGTTTCTGGGGGGTGGAAGAGAGAGTATAGGTTTGAATCCATTCCTGTTGAAAAATATGAAACATTATTTGCTTCTATAAAGACTAGGAAACCTGTTCCCCAGGAAGATATTCTTTTAGGAGTAACTTTACATGCTAGAAATGTGCTAGGTTTCTCTTCTTGACCAATACAGTTTTTCCCAGAAAGTTACTAAGTCCTGGCATTAGGAGAGGCTTTGTATGGAAGCTATGCCGAGGTTCCTTCTGGTGTATGAAAATTGAAATTAAAGGTCCCATGATACCATAATCCCAGTGATTTAGCCAACATTTCCTGATTCAGGAAAGCAGATGTAATATGTAATGCTTAGATTTGCCATGAGTTCATGAAAGCAGAACCAGGCACTCACTCAGAGCCTCATTGAAATCAACATGTAATGCTTCGATTTGCCATGAGTTCATGAAAGCAAGAACCAGGCACTCACTCAGAGCCTCATTGAAATCAACAATCTGAAAATAACCATAAACGCAGGCGTAATCAGTACAGAGAACGGCTGCTAGAACTTGTGGTGTGGCAGCATCCCCTGGCTCAGAGTGGCTTCCATCATATACAGAGTTTAGTTTTTTCAGTGGTTTTCAGCAGCCCACTTCAAAAATTATTCTAACACCATGGCTGATAATGATTTGTGTATAGTTTAGAATACAAGAATAACATCTCCTCTCTTTAGCAGAAAGCAATATTGCTTTAGTGTTTAATCAGATACCCTGAAATATATTTATTTTTAATTCAAGCCCTTGCTTTGTTTTTCTTTAAGTCCGATGGAGCAAGTCATAATTCAAGCCTAGCAATATCTGCAGCATGGAGTCCCTCAAAATTAGCTGGGCATTTGCATGTTTTAATTACACATCTGCATGGTTTACTGAGCGTGGCCAGGAATATTTCTGATGTCAGAAGATGGGGACAGCTTTCCCCCAGGATTTGACACAAGTCTTCTGCCAAAGATGCAGAGCAATACATGACATGATTTTTAAAAAAAAAGCGAATCCACAAAAACAGACTTTTAGAAGGGGCAGTGGTTTTGGTTTGGTGGCTGCTTAAAGGATTCCTCTAGAACAGTGCTTCTCAAACTTACTTGATTGGACCCCCTTTGTGTCTGTAGCACATATACTTCCATCAGAGCTGATGGTGATATCACGTTTCACAGCAGACTTAGTGGTTGGTTACTTATTTTTGAACTGCTGCTGCCACCCTAGACCTGATGGAGGTAGCACTGACATATCCTGGTGGGAAATGGGAGAGGGGAGAGAAGGCGAGTCCAGCCAGAGCCTCTTGTCTGTTCCTTTTATCCCAGCCTCCCACATATGCATGGCCCTTCTTAATTCCCAGCCACGCAGGGCAGAGCCATCCTTACTCATAAGCAGAATACACAGTTGCACAGGGCACCTGAAGATTTTGGGCACCATTGGGTCTTAATGACCATCCAATTGCCTCTGCTTCCTCTGGAGAGGATCTAGTTATCTTAAAAGTGAAAAAGCCAGCTAGAGCTACCAGTAGAACCCATGAAAGAGCCATTCAAGTGGTAATTAAGCTGTTTAACAGGAGTTTGTAAACTCATGTCAGTTTCTGAATTTACTGTGTTAATCTATAGCACCTTAGTTTAAAATTTGTTTTAAAAATATTTCATTAGTGTGTTGCTGCAGATTATAAAAACACATCTCTAAAAAAAGTGGCATCCCTTCTGGCTGCCATTGGGCACAGGGGCACCAGTTTAATAGTACTGTGTAGGGCCCCCTAAATCCTGAGGACCTCTGACCCAGGGTTGACAGCAAAACCTCTTAAAAATGCATATACACACACAGCTCACTCACGTCCTTTGAAAGGCTCACCCCATAGTTTGAGAACCACAGCTCTAGAACAGAGGCAGACTGCACAGCTGAGAGATCCCACCTTTGTGGAGCATTATGGGTACATCTAAACTACACTCCTCTGTCAGCAGAGGGATGTAAATTAGACATATTGAAAGTGCAAATGAAGCTGGGATTTAAATACCCCGTGCTTCATTTGCATCATGGCGGCCACCACTTTTTTCAAAACGGCACTTTTTAAAAAATGGCAGTTTAGACGGGACATTTTTGACAAATGCCCCATTTCGAAAGATTCTATACTCCTTTTTGGAGGAGTACAGGATCTATTGAAATGGGGCATTTCTGTCAAAAATGCCCCATCTAAGCTACCGTTTTTTTTTTCAAAAAGTCCCGTTTCGAAAAAAGCGGTGGCTGCCATTATGCAAATGAAGTGCAGGGAATTTAAATCCCAGCTTCATTTCCACTTTCAATACGTTTAATTTACATCCCTCTGCCAACAGGGGTGTAGTTTAGACATAGCCTATGTGAAGAAATTGGCAAGGCAGGAAAGGAATCCTAATGGAGCCTGTTGGTTTGTGCTTTCCTTTATAAAAACAAACCAAATATAGAAGATGCTAAAGCAGGACCCCCCATTTTGTGTGTGTGTGTGTGTGTGTGTGTGTGTGTGTGTGTGTGTGTGTGTGTGTGTGTGTGTGTGTGTGTGTGTGTTCCACAGCAGCGTCTACCTCTCAAACAGTTTGTTGATATCTGTGAGGCAGATATTTCTGAGGAGAAAATACATTGTTCTGTCAGCCAGCCTTCCTGCGAGTATCAGGAAGAGGTGAATCTGGAGTATTTTACATTTTCCACTTGCGTCAGTGAGAAGGTCTTCCTTGGAGATGGCTCCTGGGGATGGTTGTGGTCAGTGGAATTCCTGGTAACACGACACCATTTAGAACCATCCTGTAAGGAATGTGATCATCCAGCATACAGAGCTAGTGCAGGGGCTCCAGGCTTCCATGCAAATAGATCCATGTTACAGATCCCAGGAGATCTTCAATGGGTTGTGGGTAGACCTCCTAGCTCATCAACAATCTGGAAGTGACCTATGGCCTCTCACACGTCATGATGGTTGGGACTGAACTTACTAGGGAGCTAGCATACAGCTTCCATGAACAAACTGCAAAGCTTATAGGTCCAGTCTTGAAACTCTTATTGACAATATTTTCAACTCCCATTGATTTCAATCTGTTAGGATCAGATATTTAACATATTGCTCAGAACTGAATGGCCCAGCACAATGAAATAGAGTGATACATGAAACTTGCTATGTTTTTTATGACTCCTGGTGCTTACTAACTTTATACAACACCTTATACGGTTTTTTCAGGGTCTTCTGAAAAGAACACAGCACAGAATTATGAACGAAGGCGTAAATAAGTCATTTCCATGTATTTATTAAACTTCATTTGTTTAAATGGCCAATGCAGTGTAATATAAACTACCCACTGTAAGGAATAATTATTTATTTAATAATTGTTGGGTTTTTGTTGAGTTGTAAATTCAATAAAATGATTATTTTTCATAGTGTGGCAGCGATACATGTTGTGTAAGTGTGTTGTAGTTCTAAAATGAAGACTCCCTATGGAATCGAAATCAGTGACATTTCACAACAAAGCACATTATTTGATATGACCTGTAAAGATATGTTTACCAAATAACAAAAAAAAGGAAATACAACTTTTTTGTTAATTTAAAGCAATCCTATCAGCTTCACTATCAGTGCAGAGCAAAACTGATGTACAGGCTAGTGCCTCAATTTGTTTTCATGGTTTAAAATGTACTGTAACTTTCGTATCAAAAATATATTTGTATCATTGCAGCATGTTTTATGTTTCGTGACTGAGTATATATATTTCAACAAAAGAGGTTTGAATGTGAATCCATGGTCTTCAGTTCATAATCTGGAATTTTATGATAGTAAACATTTTAAATAAAAAATACTTTGGGGATTTTGCAACATATCTTCCTTGGGTAGAGTGATTGAATTATTTCAAACCAGAATCATCTGAAATAGATGCAAATTGAAGAAAAGATAATTGTCTTCTGAGAGCAGAATATCATTACAGTACTTCATTTTTGCAAGGAAAAATATAAACTTTCTAATATTTGGGGTGGGAGAGTTAACATTTTTGGGATTCTTTCTCATTCTTTTTTTTAGTGGTAGAGACTCTAGCCAACTGCCCTTGAATTGATGAGTTATGGGCTTGGTCATACAAAGTGCTGAGACCCTTCAACATCTATTGAACTATATATCCATATTGAATAGGATGGCACCCTATGCCCAATCTCCCCTGGATTCTGCAAGTGTGGGGGCACAGAACTGGCTATGGAATTAGTCCCTTGCTGCATGTTTGTGCACAGAGGCTAAGGATTTTTTCAACATATATTTCTAGCCGATATAGGCATGATGAAAATGTGCTCTGAGGGTAAGTGACTCAGTCATGTCCTAGGCTATGTCTACACTACAGAGTTTTTCACAGACACCTGAGGTAACCCAGAAAACTCTGCCACATCCAGGGAACCCATCTGCTCTTCCGAAATTGTTTTTGGAAGAGCAGATGTGCTTTTTTGGCATCCCTGTAAACCTCATTTTACAAGAAAGAAGGGATATTCTGAAAAAGGTGGGTTTTTTTCTGACGTTTGGCCCAGTGTAGATGGGCCAAATGTCGGAAAAGCCTCTTCTGAAAAAAGAAGCGGAAAAAGCTACTCCTGCCCATGGACCAAAAGCCCCAACTATTCCCTTTCCTGCTGCCAAAGCCTCCAGCTTTCCTTCTTTCATGCCATCAGTGCAGAATTTGATAAACTATCAAACAATTAAAATGTGTGGATTCCATAAAATGAGTTTATCAAAATAAATACCACAAGATAGATATAAAACTCTCGAGTTGAAAAAAATTCAAGTTTTGCTGTTGCTGTTACAGAATTATGAGAACATCCACTTGCACAGTATAGATATCTTGTCACAGCATGAGGTCCAATTTGCTGCTGTGGTCATGGGGTATATATGCAAAGGGAGATCTCACTGCCATTTACAGAGCAGCTGGTTCTAGGGTTTGTGCACAGAGGCACAAACCCAGTTCCCAGTGGTGTCACTAATGTTATTGGAGTATTGGGTATGCAAGGAGTGCCTGACTGAGCCATTAGAGCTTCCTTGGAACTCTCCATTTTATGTCTTACATCATCGGATAGTCTGATCATCTTCTTGCAGGGCAGTTGCTCATGCTCCACAAGAAAAGTTGTTCGTGTCAGGAGTAAGTCCTGCCCCCATCTCTGTAAGAGCTTGGTTCTGACTTAGCACCACTGTGAATGTTGTAGGATTTTAGAGTGCTGCACAGTGGGGATGTGAAGGTTTAACCAGTAAGCCTCACCCGTTAAGCTGAAGCATCTCCCCGCCTCAACTGGATTTGCTCCAATCCCACAGACAGACACAAACACCTTCAAGATCTTTATCAAGCATTCTTAAAACTTAAATACCCACCTGAGGAAGTGAGGTAACAGATTAACAGAGCCAGACAAGTACCCAGAAGTCACCTGCTTCAAGATAGTCCCAAAAAAGGAAAATAACAGCACTGGTCATCATCTACAGCTCTAAGCTTAAACCCCTACAGCACATCATCAACAATCTACAGCTATCCTGGAAAACAATCCCTCACTCTTACTGACTTTGGGAGACAGGCCAGTTCTCACCTACAGACAGCCCCCCAACCAGAAGCAAATATCTTTCAGCAGTCACACACCACACCTCAGATCACATACCCCTGCAACAAAACTCAGTCCACATATTTATGCAAATGATACCATCACCAGACCTAAACACATAAGCCACAACATTATGGGCTCATATAACTGTATGTCCTCTTTTGGGATATATACTGTCAAGTGCAAGCAGTGACCTTCTGCTATGTATATTGGCGAAACTGGACAATTTCTATGACAAAGGATAAATGGACACAAATCAGACATCGGTAATGGTAGCATTCATAAACCTGTAGGGGAACATTTTAATGTACCTGAGCACTCCATCATGTATTTAAAAGTAGCCATTCTCCTACAAAGGAATTTCACTACCCAATTAACAGAGACTCCAGTAAAATTCCAAACTGGAATTCATTTACAAATTTGAGACTGTCAATCTGGACTTGAATAAATATATTAACTGGTTAACACACTACAAAGCCAATTTTCCCTGCCTTTGATATTCACATTTTCACATCAAAAGCTATGAACAGAACACATCCAACCCACTTAATTAGCTTCATTAACTTGGGTCCTACAGCTGACAGGTAACTGCTTTTGCTGTTATATATATTTTGGATTCTGTTATTTTCATTTGAACTCATCTGGTGAAGTGAGTTTTACCCATAAAAGCTCATGATCCTAAATACTTTAGTTAGTCTCTAAGGTGCCACAGGACGATACATTGTTTTTAAAGTTACAGACTAATATGGCTACCCCTCTGAGACTTTCTAAAGAAGAAGGAAATTTTAAGTTTTAAACCACGTACTACCTACTGGGTTAACTGGCCTCTTGTCTACATTATCCTTCACTGAGCAGCTTTCCATATTGTTTAAAAAAACATAATTTGATTTTGGAATGGACTACTTTTGCTGCCATCACTCTGGGTGAAGTCAGCTAGTAAGAGCAACTTTAGAGTTGCACCTGTATTGCAGTGACCCTTGCTTTATAATTAGTTTCCTGCTTTCTGCAAGACTCACTGCAATACACATAAAGCCACACAGCTCTTCCGGTGACAGGCTGCCATCAGCCAGGCAGAATGGGATAGTCAATAAAAGCATTACCCAGTAAAATGCAAAGAAGCTAAGCAAATTAAAGAAAGAGATGCCCAGGAAGGCAGCACTGAAAGAAGTCACTGAGTGTGCGTCAGTCATCCACATTTTATCTTCTCAGTCTCATCATTGCATGCACAGCTCACAATTTAAAATATATTCAGAGTACTGAGTGTTTAAGATTTGAATGTCCTTGCAATAGCATGGCTAACCAGGAATGCAGAACCTTCTCATCTTGAGCACCCTAGCCAAGGCCAGGAACAATCACAGTCATAGTAATTAGGATGTCTTCGCTCTCCGTAGGCAAAAATCATGCTGAGGACTCACTGCTACAGAGTTATATATTTTGCACATTCTCCTTGTGCATTCTGTATAGCCCCCTACCCAAGACTGTAGTTAACTGCCATACTTGAGCAGGTCTAATAAAAGGAGGAAATAACACAGAACTGTATGAGCGCTGCAGCAATGTTTAAATCGGCCCTCCAGAACCATTGTAATTTGGAACATAACAATTTCAACAGTTTTAAAAAAGATTACGAGAATGGATTTTTTAAAAAAGATGTTTTTGGAAAGAGTGAATGGGAGTGTTTGCTCAGAGTGTTTGCTCAGAGGGTTTTACAAAATTATTTATTATGGCATTCAATAAATATTACCATTTATGCATAACAAATTTGGCTGATATATTTCTATTTGATAGACAGATTAAAGAAGTACAGGCTCCGAAATGTTTTTAACCAGACATTATAGATTCCAAATCAGGAATCCAGAGGGGGCACACAGGAATGGCCATACTGGGTCAGACCAAAGGTCCACCTGCCCCAGTATCTTGTCTTTTGACAGTGGCCTATGGCAGGTACCTCAGAGGGAATGAACAGAAGAGATGATCATCAAGTGATATATCCCCTTGCTATTTCCCAGTTTCTGACAAACATTTGATGGATCTATCCTCCATAAATTTATCTAGCTCTTTTCTGAACTTTGTTACAATGCTGACCTTCAAAACATCCTCTTGCAGGAAGTTCCACAGGTTGACTGTGCATTGTGTGAAGAAGTACTTCCTTTTATTTTGAACACTAAGCAGAGAACCCTGGGCAATGCTCACTGCTCCTTGAAGGCATCCAGGGTGCCAGTGGACATGGCTCAGAGGAACTGTGCCTAGATATGTGACTGCAGAAGAGACTGGAAATAGGCCCCACAATCACAAAGCACAGCATTTACTTCCTGGTATGGATGGTCCTCTGGGTCAGTGCCAGGAAAAGGTTAACAAGGAGGCCTCATGACCTAAGTTTTCTCTAGGGTGAACACCTGCATGGGTGCGCACAAAGAATTCTATTCCCACCCACCTCTGAAGAGCTAAGTAGCAGCACTCACCTTGGTGGAAGATTTGAGGGCAAGGGCTGCATGGTGGCTGCCCAGCTGTTCCCGGGGTGGGCCCCTTAGTGGGAGGCTGCCCCGTGTGCTGGGACTGGAGCTGGGGTCATGGTGAAGCTGGTCCTGTGGTGCTATTTTTAGTACTGCGTCCCCAGCCCCAGGAGCAGCTGCACCACAGCCCCGGCTCCAACCCCAGCACATGGGGCTGCCTGCCACCACACACATTCCAGGAGCAACTGGGACCAGGGCCACAGTGCAGCTGCTCATGGAACTGGGGACATGGTACTAAAAATAGTACCGTGGCACCGGCCCCAGGAGCAGGTGCACCATGATCCCAGTTCCAGCCCTGCCACACAAGACTCCCAGGGGCAGATGGGGCCATATAGCAGCTACCAGAGATGGGGCTGGAGCTGCCATGTAGCTGCTCCTGGGGCAGAGGCCATGGTGCTATTTTTGGTACCTCGGCCCCAGCTGCAGCCCTGTCCCAGGAGTAGCCAGGCAGCCACCATGAAACCCTGGCCCCAGCTTCAGCCCTTCACCAGGGCTACATGGTGGCTGCCCAGATCTTCTCAGAGCGAGCCACGTGATGGGGAAGCTGCTAGGGCTAGAGCCGGGCTACAGTGCAGCTGCTCCTGGGGCCAGGGGCCCTCTGCATCCCTGTCTCCCCTCTTGCCCCATCACTGCCCTCTGGATCTCAGGGTCCCCAGCCCTTTTCAGCCCACTGCCAGCTCCCCCCATCAAATTCCCCACATGTCACTGCCCCAGGACTCCACTCCCTGCAAACCCTGGGCACTGGCAGTAACTTCTCTCTGCCCCAGGTGGGACTTGCGGACAGCCCTGTGGGGAGCAGCCTGGGACAGCCCCTGCCCTGCACACAGACTTCCCTGGGAGCTGGGCTCCCAACGAGGGGCGGGTATCACCTTCTCCCCACGAGGTGGGGGGTGCTGCCTTGGAGTAGGGCTAGGAATCCCAGAAAGGACGATGTGTCTGCTCTGAGAGAATCTCTCAGGGATCAGCACCACTGATGCGTGCCACAGTGGCACACATCCAAACAAGCACACAGGCCTCAATATTGGTGCACAAGGCAAAACTCACTCCGCTCATGGATGGAAAATCTCACAGAGAACATGGCTCATGACTTTGTAGGACCATGGATGAGATATGTGTAAATCAGGAGGTGGGAGGGAAAGTGCAGTCAGAACTGGAGGAGGTTTTGGGGGAGCCAACAGAGGGCTTGCAACCTCAAGCACTCAATATTAAATTTGCAGCAAGGTCCTCCTCGCCCAGTAGAAGGAGCAGGTGTCCGGAGAGGTTTTGAACCACAATCACACAATTAAATAAGATTTAAAAGGATCAGATTTTACTTTGATGCCCATTTAGACTCCTGAATATGTGATCATTAGGAACAATGGGAGCAGATGAGAACTTACCACTTTTGAAAGACTGGTAGTTTCATATAGGTTTCTTAATGGGGGCTAAATTCTTCCACCAAAAATCATCTCCAGTCACAGGTGCTACACATTTTTGGAAATCTGTCACTTAGAAAAAGTCTGACTTAAAATTTCTTCCCCACTCAATTGCTCAACTTTCATACGCTTGTGATATATAACAGTTTTACTTCTTTGCAAGTCACTATTTAGACCTGAACTTTTAATGTAAAAAAAAAGCCAGGCAAAAGCCTTACAAATTATTCCATCCATGCCCTCTTTGTCCACTACAGATGAATAAGAAAAAGTCACAAGCCCCAGGTTTTTCTTTTGTAGGCCACCTTTAATATTTTGACCACTTCATAGCACTATAGAACTGGAAGGGACTTCATTAGGTCATCGAGAATTCTGCGTTCAAAGCAGGACCATGTAATAGACAAACACCCGTCAGGGGTGGTCTAATTAACATGTTCTTAAAATCCTCTGACAACAGAGATTCCCTAGGCAATTTCTTCCAGTGCTTAACTATCTTGTTAGGAAGTTTTTCCCAATGTCCAACCTAAGCCTCCCTTGCTGCAATTTAAACCCATTACATCTCATCTCAAGTCCCAGCTTTTGAAGGTAAGGAGAACAGCTTTTCATCCTCCTCCTTTAAGAGCCTTTTATGTACCTGAAAATTGTTATCATGTTCAGTGCTTCTGTAAACTGAACCCTTGGGCAGTCACCCGGGAGAGGATCAGGTGTCACCCAGCTGATTAACAGAGCACCCACACCCTTCCACGGCTGGCAGCATGTGTTTCTATTGATGGTGCACATCTGCACATGCCTTGGTAAACATAACAAAATTTATTCTGCCCCTGGATGGAAAAAAAAACAGAGAGAAAATTGATTAAACAAGACCAATTTTTTCAATCTTTCCTCACAGGTTATGTTTTCTATACCTTAATAATTTGTGTTTTTTTCATCTGAACGTTTTCCAATTTGTCCACATCTTTCCTGAAATGTGGTATGCAGAAATGGACATAGTACGTCAGCTGAGGCCTAAGTGTGGCGTAGAGAGGACGAATTACTACTCATGTCTTGCTTACAATGCTCTGACTAATATGGCCCAGAATTATGTTTGCCCAGATCACTTTCTGCAGTACTCCTTCCAAAGCAATCATTTCCCACTTTGTAGATGTGCAACCGATTGTTCCTGTCCCAGTGGAGGACTTCACATTTTGTTCTTATTGAATTTCACCCTATTTACCTCAAACTATTTCTCCAGATTGTCCACCAATTTTCATTGGAGGTGGGTGAATATATGGCTGGGGAGACAAGTCACACTCCCTGCAGGAACTAAGCCCACACCACTACAGGAGCAGTCATCCAGCCCCCCCCCCCCCCGACTGCGCACATTTCCCACCACTGCCTCCTGCATAGGCCTCCCCCACCCCAGAGAACAGGGAGGGTGGGTGGCACATGGTCCCAGCCTCTCCAGTCTGGGAGCATGGGGAAGGCAGGCATCTACAGGCTCCTTTCCCCGAAGGCAGTATTCATTCCTCCAGTG
Source organism: Pelodiscus sinensis (assembly GCF_049634645.1). NCBI lineage: Eukaryota > Metazoa > Chordata > Testudines > Trionychidae > Pelodiscus > Pelodiscus sinensis. Next base: position 209,958,310 of record NC_134712.1, on the reverse strand, counting down.
TCCCCAGCCGCAGCACAGCTGAAGCCAGAGGGCAGCCTGAGAGCTGCACTGAAACAGGGGGCATTTTGGGGGCAGCGTGTTTGGGAAGGCAGTGCCTTCCTCTGCCTCTTATACCTGAAGCCCATGAACATTTTGAATTATAATCCTATCTTCCAAAGCACTTACAACCCTTCCAGCTTGGTATCGCCCACCAACTTTACAAGCATATGCTTTATACTGTTATCTAAATCATTGATGTAGCGAACCAGACATGTAAGACTGAAGGACCCTACTCTATATGCCCTCACAGCTTGACTATGAACTAGTAATAACTAGTCTGTGGGAACATTTTCCCAACCAATTATTCACCCATCTTATTGTAGCTCTATCTAGGGGTACGTCTACACTACAGCGCTAGTTCGAACTAACTTAGTTCGAATTAGTTAATTCGAACTAAGCTAGTTCGAACTAACGCATCTAGAACTAAAAACTAGTTCGAACTAGCGTTTTGCTAGTTCGAACTAGTAAGTCCACATTGAGTGGACTCTGAACAGGGCTTAATGATGGCCGGAAGCAGTGCCGGCAGGGCATAAAAGGAGGACTTAGAGCATGGAGATACTGTCTCAGGCTAGCCGAGGGCTGCGCTTAAAGGGTCCCGACCCCCACCCCGGACACACAGTTCTAAGGGGTGCCCCGCTTGCAAAGAAGTTCTGGCTTGGAGTGCCCTGAGTGCCCACACTGGGCACATCACACCACTCGGCCATCAGCCCGGCTGCACTTGCCGCAGGCTGCCATCTGGGGAGAGGGAGTAATTGGGGGGCTGCAGGAGAGCTTCCACCCCCAGAAGCCCGCAGAGCCAGCCCAGTCCTCCCCATCGGGGGCTCGTACCCCATTCCTCCCTCACCTCCTTCCACTTGCCCTTCCCTAGCCCCCCTTCTTATTGATGTACAAAATAAAGATAACGTTTCTTCCAACATTGACTCTGTCTTTATTGAACAAAACTGGGGGAGACTGGGAAAAGGAGGTGGGAGAGGGGAAGAGAAAGGCTGGGAGAGGGGAGGGCAACTAACATGATCAGGGGTTGGGAACAGGTCCCAGATGAAGAGAGGCTACAGAGACTGGGACTGTTCAGCTTAGAAAAGAGGAGACGGAGGGGGGACAGGATAGAGGTCTCTAAAAGCAGGGGTTGGGTGGAGAGGGTGCATTCAGAAAAGTTCTTCCTGAGTTCCCATAAAGAAGGACTAGAGGACACCAAAGGAAAGGACTGGGTAGCAGGCTTGAAACTAGTAAGAGAAAGTTGTTGTTCTTGACAAAGCAAATAGTTAACCTGTGGAACTCCTTGCTGCAGGAGGCTGTGAAGGCTAGAACTAGAACAGAGTTGAAAGGGAAGTGAGATCAAGTGATGGAGGTTGGGTCCATGGAGTCCTATTAGCCAGAGGGTAGGAGTGGTGTCCCTGCCCAAAGTTTGTGGAAGGCTGGAGAGGGATGGCACGAGACAAATGGCTTGGTCATTGTCTTCGGTCCATCCCCTCCAGGGTCCCTAGGGTTGGCCGCTGTCGGCAGACAGGCTACTGGGCTAGATGGACCTTTGGTCTGACCCAGGACGGCCATTGTAAGCTCAGGGCTCAGTGTCGGGGGTCTCAGTGGACCCCCTTGATTTTCATGCACACCTGGTCCTGGGTGGCCAGGCTGGCAGCTCTCCTGCCCTAGCCGGCCACTTTCCTGTGCCTAGTGCGGAGATCGTTGACGAGGTCCACGATGTCCGCACTAGCCCAGGAAGGTGCCCGCCTCTTGCGGTCCAGGGCAAGCTCCCGGGAGCCGCCAGCCTGGTCCCGGCAAGAGGGGGTGGGCTGGGGGGCATCGGGTGGGTGGCTCTGTGCCGTGCCAGGTGCAGGGTCTGCTAGCTGGGTGCTGGCAGGCTTGCACCTGGCACGGGCACCGTAGCCAGCCCGTGCCCCTTTAAGGGGTCCGGGGCCGGGAGGGGGGCATAGAGTTTCCCTGGTGTTGGCCAGAGTGGCCACCAGGGAAACCTGGGGAGGGCTAGCCTCCCACTAGTTCGAACTAAAGGGCTACACAGCCCTTAGTTCGAACTAGCTAGTTCGAACTAGGCGTTAGTCCTCGTAAAATGAGGTTTACCTAGTTCGAACTAAGCGCTCCACTAGTTCGATTCAAATTCGAACTAGCGAAGCGCTAGTGTAGCGCATAGGAAAGTTAGTTCGAACTAACGTCCGTTAGTTCGAACTAACTTTCTAGTGTAGACATACCCTAGGTTATTTGCCTCCTGTTAAGTATCATACTTTTGATTTTAAAGTGTCTATTCTAAGTGTTTCCACTAGAACTTGAGAAACTGGGGGAAAAGAATGCAGTGTCTTACGTGTCATTTCAAATGTTTTCAGTAGAAACGTTCATTTTATTATATATGTGTGTATTTATACTCCAGGCACAAAACTGCTTCAACAAGAGAGGAGGCAATTTATTCCGGTGAAAATGGAGAGGGAAGACTTCTAAGCTTCACACAGCACGTTCTTCATTTGTGATAGCAGGATGAGTTTGGGCTGAAGTACTTTTTGTCTCAAACTCATTTATTGGCAGAGCAGTTGGAAAGAGAATTTTATTTGATAAATGGAGTTTTCTTAAAACAGAAAAATACTGGGTTTCTGGAGATCTCCCAAAAGATCTTAAGCTGCCCTTCAGCTAACATTGTGGAAGCCTCTGTACTGGAGCTCTGCCAACCAAATCTGTTCCTTTAAAATTAAAACATAGACTTATTTGGTGCTGCCTTTCCTTAGGAAAAGAGATGTAATAGCTGGAATATGCAATAAGGAAAAGGGTTGTATTCTTTACCTCCTTCCAGTCCCCTGCCAAACTAAACCAATTGTTATATTGTTTTTAGATTCCTAAGGGTTCCAAATACTTACCTAAGGAATTTCTTGGACAATGACAACCAGCACTAATGCAACATTGCTAATTCTCATGATGTCTAATGGTCTTTTTCTTAAAGCCCCAGCTCCCAAAGTCATGTGATTTATGTGAGACTCTTTTATTTTATTTTAAAATACACTTCTAATCTAATTGATTATAAAAAAAAAGCTTGAAAATGTGAACACTAAGGGCTCCAAAAGGAGGACACACTCCACCTGAACCATGCTATTTTTTAAAATCTCATATTTAAAATCAGATTTTTGACACATGATTTATACGCGGGATTGGCAATGTTCTAAAAGGTCTGTTCTCATTAGAGATCCATCCCAGAAATTCAGGGCATAATTAAGTCATGTGACAATGGTAAAGCCCCACAGACGGAGTCATTTTCTTTACCCATGAACTTTATTAAAATAAAGAAACAGTATTATCTCGAAAAGTTCTATCCCTCTGCTTCACTGCAACATTTCTGCCTTGAACTTTCCATAACCTGGTCTAATGCTTGGCCTTCTGCCATAAGTTTAAGGAAAGAAAACTCTGCTCCCAGTGCAGAGTATAATTTATTTCTGAACCCTCAATAATGATACTTGCTGTTGTAGACTATTTCAATTGCTTTTTTCCTCCAAGGAAGTAACATTCCCTGTGTGTTAGAATATAACAAAAAGCAACAAGGTTTCTTTTTCACTGGATGATTTGTCATGTCTTATCAGAAAGAACGAACTAATAAAATTTAATTGTACATTGTCATTTCACATTTTTCCACCTTCTATGCAGCTTCTTCAGTAGTTGTAATAGTTTAGGACAAGCTCAGGACTTGCTATTGGTTGTAGATCCAGTAACATACAGGAAATAATTGGATTTTCATTGTATGTCCGGAAGGAGGGTTTTGTCTTTATAAATCACTCTTACATTGCTTTACCTTGTCTAAAGTAAGTCTCAAAAGGAGTATGATTTTTGCATCCTGTCAATATGTGCTAGTACATATAACATGATTTCTTATATGTCAATTCTCTCTTTAGATTAGTACAATAAATAGAACTGGTAGGAAAAAAAGGATAGTGTTGGGGGCAAGGGGGGAGAACGACACTTCTTTCCATTGACCTTTCAGAGATCTGAAGCATTTAGACCAGGAGTTCTCAAACGTCATTGTAAGGAGGTTGTGGTACAACAAAAATTACTTCAGGACCAAGAGTGCCTTTTTGGAAGGGTGTGTGGGGAGCAGCAATCGTGCACTCCAGAATGTGGCTTGCTTTTCATCCTGTTCCCCGGACCCTAAGGGAGTGAAGGGAAAGTGCTTGCATCCCGTGCATGCCTCTCACACCTGGCTGGTGAAAGGAGCTTACCAGCCAGGTGTGAGAGGCATGCATCGAATGCAAGTACTTTCCCCTCTCCCATAGTGCCCAGGGAATGGAATGAAAGGCAAGCCACATCCAGAGAGCATGGCTGCTGCCCCCCCTACCTTCCCAAAATGGCACTCTTGTTCAGGATCCCAGAATGGGGCACCAAAATTGATCCTTCCTCTTTCCTCTAGCTGCGGGGCCCAAAGCCTGAGCCTCACCATTCTGAGAAGGGGGACCAAAGCTGAAGCTCAAGGCCTTCAGCCCCAGGCAGGGTCCTGCAACCTGAGCCCCACTGCCCAAGGCTGAAGCCCTTGAGCTTTGGCTGCATCCCTGAGCAGTGGGACTCAGATTTCAACTCTGGGTCCCAGCAAGTCTAAGTCAACCTTGGCAACCCCATTCAAAGGGGATCCAACCCACAGTTTGAGAACTGCTGTTGTACATACTCAGAGCTGCCTTGCCACAAGCTGCTAACGAATCTTAACCATTCTTAATGGAAGAATGTCTAAAGAACCATTCTAGTTGGCCAGAACGTCAGTGTTGAGACATTTCCTTGAACCAAGGTTGCGTGAGCACTGTCTTAAGAGACACAGCAGCTTGCCCTCTGTAAGGGGGCTTTGGCCTTACTCACTAGCAACAGACCCTGGCACTTGTCAACTGGACTTCACCAGCCAAGAAAAGCACAAAGCTTTCAAAGCCCAAAGCATGTCATCATTCAGAAACTGGAATAGCAATAAAAGTGTATTTTACAACACTTATTCTGCAAAGACATCTCAGAGCATTGTTCATGTCCCCACTGTAAACACTTGCCTTTAATCCACGTGAAGCACCTTCCAGCCATTGTAGAATTAAGAACACTTCCTGCACTTTTCTAAGGCTTATATTTAACAAAGTCCAACCATGTGGGACTCTGTGATGGGATCAACAAAGCCCGACATCCCTGCTGGAGGCCTTTCAGCACCCTGGCCAGCAACAGAAGCAGTAGAGAGGTCCTCTGAGCAGAACAGAGTGGCAGCCTCCACTGCAGCCAATCAGGGTGCAGCAGGCTGATATAAAAGGAGCTACTAAACCAGGGCCTGACAGTTCCTTCTTGGATCTTGACCCAGGTAGATCTCAGGTCTGACTAGGGAACACCAGCATTCTGGACAGTTCTGAGTGGGAGCTGGGCATCGTACCTGGTTGGAGCCAGGTCCTGTGGCTAAAGACTAGCCAAGAAGCCAAAGACAACCCTGCAGTACCCCGGTCAAGGGGAACTCAACCACAAGGCCCTAGAGAAGGGCTGGATGGAACAGCATTCTGGGAAAATGGCCCAGGGAAGTGACAGCAACTAATTACTTGAAACTCAGCAGGTTTGTAGGGTCCCTGGGCTAAGACCCAGAGGAATGGGTGGGCCTAGATTCTCCCCTCCACTCCCCACCTCCCTGAAAACTGCATCGGGGGTAAAAGAAGAGGCCTGATTTCTGGCCACTTACTGCATGCTGCTTTGCTCGCAGACAGGTGAGTAGAGACTGTAAGATTCCCCTCAGCCACAAGGGGTGCTTGAACGAAAGGTGGACCCCATTACAGGCTCTTATGGCAAGGACTCAGGCTCTGACCACTGTTGCTGCTGCCACTGCCACCATGATAGCAGCCAAGAGACCCTGGCTCTTTTAAATCACTGGGCTCCGGGGCAACCCTCACTCTGCAAGTGGCCCTGCATGGGGCTTCAGGTGTGTCTGACTCTACTTGCCTAAGCCATACCTCACAGCCTGCACTGCTATATATACATACTTCCTAGCACAGGTAATGTGTATACACTCCATTGTAAGGATAGATATACCTTCTAGGAGCAATAGGACTTGAATAAAAGGGTGCCCCGTGTGCAGTATGTCTCCTGAATTTTCTGAATGCTATATCTTCCATTTCTGTCTCTGAAAATAATTTCAGAGTTACTCTGAGCATGGTTAGTTATTATTGATCCCTTTATTCCCTCTTCTGCAGTTTGAAGCATAACAGCTTAAGTCCCACCAGATTTTCCTAAGTGTTGCATTGTATACATGGCCATCCATCTGGGTTAATATATAGCGTGGCTGGCAACAGTTATCACTGCACTCAACAGTATTTCTGTCCTGTAGGCTTGGGAATTGCCTACTGCATAATCTTACCACATACCTTGCAATTCTTTTATTGAACCTTAATCACTGCGTAGAACCCCTTTGCTCTGGGAAAATAAGTTTGTGACACTCAGTGCCTTGAAGAAATAAGTCAATACTTAACCAATGTCTTTCATGATGCTCTGTCTTTAGCTTTCACACAAAATATTTATCTATCATTTTGGAGTGTCCTATACAGCATCACCACTCAGGTTTGTTTCTAAAGCTCTTGTTTTCTCATTAACACATCAGTCTTCCATATGATGTAGCTCTCCCAGTTCAGAGCTCAGGCCTCCTCTAAACATCAATACATGTACTAATATATATATGATAACAGGTTTGCCAATGGGCTGCATTTTAAGGTTGTTTTTTTTCACCATGCTGCCACTAGACCTCCTGCTGTGCAAATTGTCATCTAAAGAAGCAGCATCTCCATTAGCTACTGGCAGAAAGCCTTGCCTCCAACTGTGTTCATTCAGAGAGCGAGGCACCTGCAAAAAGATGATGGCAGAAGCAAACTTAAATGACAAGATTTCCAAAGCATTGCACAGTATCTGTGTCTGAGGAAAACAAAGAAACGGTGTGTGCAAGTGTTCTGCAATAGCAGGAATGCAGGGAAATAAATGTGGAGACATTTTTCAAATCAAGTGCAAGTATGCACATGACATGTTCATGTGCCTTGTTCTTGTCTGTTAAAAATGGGAGGGGAGAGTCAACGATGCTACCAATATTGCTATTCAAGAATATTTTTCACTCACAAAAGTTACATGTGCATTTTCTGTTCCAACCACAAAACTTTAGACACATCCAACCCTTGACAAAAAAAGAGTTTACATTGATATAGATTCCAAGATCAGAAGGGATCATCTGGACTGGCATCTGGTCCTGCTAGAATGTCTCTAATCATTCATTTTGGATGCTAAAATATCTCAGAGAGAACATCCAAACAAGGACGAGGAAGAATTGTCCTACAGGGGGCAAACTGAGATGCAAGAATTCACTAGAAATATTTTGGACCTCCCAAAGAAACGAGCTTAATGTTTTTTTTAAAAAAACTTACTTTGGATTTCTGAAAAGGAATTTGAAGAAAAATATATGAGCTGTGTTTTAGCTGTGATGGCAAAAATTACATCATGGGTAAGTTTCAGTAATAGGCTATGTGACTAAAACATTAACCCAGAGATGATTTTCTACAGGGACCTCCTATTTGTCTTCTGAGCTCTTTCAAAATGAGGCAGTAAACCATGATTAATTTTTAATATACAACAGGATAATTTTCTGACTGACCAGCTATTCAGACTTGAGTCTATGTAAAAAGACATAGATCTGGATCAAATTCAAGATGAAAAACTCATGTCAATGTATTGAAATAATTTCATTTCTTGATCATGAAAAGGAAGTGTGATATCATACTTCATGTTGTAAAGGTTTGAACAGGATTCTTATAATCTAACCATCTACACTCTGGGGCTATGTCTAGACTGCAAGCCTCTTTCGAAAGAGGCTCTTTCGAAAGATACTTTCGAAAGAGCCTCTTTCGAAAGAGAGCGTCTAGACTGCACGTTGAACTTTCGAAAAAGCGGCTTGCTTTTTCGAAAGAAAGCATCCAGTGAGTCTGGATGCTCTCTTTCGAAGAAGCCCTATTTACATTGAAGAACGCCTTCTTTCGAAAGAGGAACTTTCGAAAGAAGGCGTTCTTCCTCGTGAAATGAGGTTTACCGCCATCGAAAGAAAAGCCGCGTTCTTTTGATTTAATTTCGAAAGAACGCGGCTTGAGTCTGGACGCAGGGGAAGTTTTTTCAGAAAAAGGCTACTTTTCCCGAAAAAAACCCTGAGTCTGGACACAGCCTGGAAGTATTACTTAGATTCAGAGGTGAGGGACTTTTTTGGGTTGGGGGCTGCTGACCCACAGAAAAATCAGTCGGAGGCTGCACACAAGTGAGAAGCCCCTGACTGAGATGGAGAAAGATAATTCCTACATTCCCCTGGCACACCAGAGCCTGGGGGGGGGGGACAGGGCAAGATAGAATTTGTGTGCTCCACCTCTGTGGGTGTGTAGGCTGGAGTGCCAGCATAAGCTCCCCAATGCTGAGCCTTAGGGGCTGGATCCAGGCAAGAAAGGGGCTGCATCTGGCCCCCTGGGCCTGAGGTTCCCCACCCCTGACTTAGATGCTAAGGGCAGACAAACTGAAAACAATGCCAAAAAGATTTGTAGATCATCATAAGCATCCAAACTGCTTTTATATGTCCATTCCCACCTCACTATGTATTGAATGCTCCTCACCTTTTGAGGGATTGCCACCTCGCTAGAGAAGATGGAGACAGGCTTATGACTAGATTTGAGGAGGGGGGAGTGAATGCAGAGGAGACAATGTTCTTAAGTGAGAGAAGCCGTGAGCTAGGTTTTATCCAGACAGGAAACAATGGAGAAAGAACCCTATCAGAGTAGAGTAGCTCCTGCAGTTGAACTTACAAGGGACCTACTCTGAAGCCTGTCACTTTGGAACTGGAAGAGCTATTAGTTTGCAGATTGGTTTGGACTTGTACTGACTTTGTTTCAGCTACCCAGGTAGGAGTTTTGACTAGGAATGTGAAATGTTAACCTCATTATGGGGCAGTCCCCTTAACGGGTGATGCCTACTAGTTCAGATTAACTGGGAGGTCTGCAAGGAGCCCCATGGGGCCGTGGGCAGGGACGGCCCCACCCTGGCTGGGTGCGGTGGGGAAGGTGCTCCAGCATTTAACTAGCTAACAAGAGACAAGGACCCCTGTACTTGTCAGGCTGTATGGAATGGCTCCCAAATCTAAGGGCAGACTATCAAGAAGCAGAGCACAAATCCCAAACTGATTGTATGTTCTATAGTTACATATTAGCAACCCAGTAACTAGTGTGAACTCCCAAAGCACTACAACAGTCTTACTATGGAGTCACAGACAGTCCCATGAAAACCAGAGTATGTGACAGATGGTCCCTCACACACGCACAAAACCCACAGCAATATTCAGATTACTCCCAGTCCCAAAGGACTAGTCACTTACCTCAGATCTCAAACCAAAGACAATACTTATAGCCAATCCCCTAAAACTAAAAGGTTTATTAGGCAGGAAAAATAAATTAGAATGATTTACAAGATAAACATACACACATAATGTAGGCTTAGGTTTCAAAAGGTTGCTTATTTAATATACAAGCTATATATTGGCTTACCAAGCTATATATTAGGTTAACCCCTTACGGCTAACCTAGGCCAAGCAGCTTGGGGATCCCTTGCTTATGCTTAGAAATATTGCCCTCTCCAAATTCCAAGCCACATAGTGATAATTTATCTTTAACAAGGATTTTTAGTCCCTTCCCCAACATACTTTCTTTGGGAATATAGGAGAAGCAGTCAACAAAGTCTTTTGTCCACTGAATTCCATCATGGCTGTCTGGTGTCTGCAAGCCTTCTTTTGTTGGGAGGAGATAACACCTCTTGTAGTAAAGTAGTATTTCATACCTGGTAAGGCTTCTTCCCTGACTGTGGTGGTTTACAGCCCAATGCTATGTCTACACTACTGCCCATGTAAGCAAAACATGTCACTCAGGGGTGAGACTATTCCCCCCCCCCCCCGAATGACGTAAGTTATACCAACATAAGCGGTTGTGTGCACAGCACTACATCAGCGTCTCCCACCAGCATAGCTTCTGCTGCTCGAGTAGGTGGTTTTTGTAAACTGATGGAGGGCTCTCTCTCATCAACATAGAGCGTCTACCCCAGACACACTGCAGTGGCCCAGCTGTGCCACTGCAGCACTGTAAGTACAAGCATATCTTTAGGACAGGTCTGTAGGAAGAAATTAGTGTGGTATTACTATGTCACTCTAGAAAAATCCATTCCCCTGAGTGGCACAGGTACACCAACCTAGCTCCCAGTATAGCACTGTGTGAAGGGAGAGCTTCTCCCATCAACTTACCAACTGCCTTTTGTGGAGGGGGAGTACTCATGCCAATGGGTGAAGCCCTCCCATCATCTTCACTGAAGTGCTACAGCAGCCTAACTGCTCCAGTGCCCCTGCAGCATTAAGTGTAGACCCGCCTTTAACAAACATTTTTATAGTTACAGAGCAAACACTTAAAGAATTCTTTATAGCATGGGGTACAGATAGTGTAAGATTAACACATGCGGCATCCTACAGGCACGCCATGAAGTCTGAACACTAAACATATTATTTTAATGCTAACACCTTCTTTAATGACATTACCACACAGGAAGGTTAGACTGGTTTCCAGCTATGCGTTTGTCAATGTTCAATGAAGCTCAGAGGGATTTGGGGTTAGTATCACAGCTGTGTCCAGAGATGAGGGGGTAGTTATGTGCACGTATGTGGGGCTTATAAGGATGGCATAGAAAGGACAAAGTTAAAAAAAAGGCAGATCTCTGGATGTCTTTAGAACCTGATGCTAGAGAAAGAAGCACAAATGAAAAGAGAGAATGGATGATGAACTAAAGAGAAGACTCTTCAGCCCAGATCTTCAAAAGGTACTTAGGTGCATAACTCCCATGAAAAACAAGATAAGCATCTAAATACGCTGAACATCTAAGCCTTCCTCTCTGCAACTCTTATGTCTCCTAGGCCTGTTCACATTCTCTTCCTCTTCTTTTGTCTTCCCCCATCTTTTCCTCTATGGCCAGCATGAAAGTTATGGTTACCTCCTGCCTCCATATTTTGGTCTACAAGCTGTAGTTTCCCTTCCAGCAGGGAAATAGGGAGCTGGTGATGGTTTCCCTGTTTTTCAAGAAGGAGAATAGAAATATCCCCCTCCCTCCTCTGCTGAAAGTTTCCCACAGCTTCTACAGCTCTTGAAAGCTGCAGCCTAAATCATGCCTACAGAGCACAGTGGGGACCATAAAAGCTGGAGGGGTCACCACGAGCATTTCCTGCTCATTCTCCTCTGCAGACTAAGTAGTGGGCATCAAAATTCATTGCAAAGATAGCTGGAGTTTGGAACCTTGGTTCACTTAGCTACTTAATTCTCAGCTTCTCTCAAAGCTGAGCATCTGGAAAGGAGGGTAAAAAAAAGAAGTGAAATTCTCTAGTGCCTCCAATCTTGTAAATCAGGGGTGAGGAACCTTTTTTGGGTGGGAGGCTGCTGACACCAGAAAAAAAACAGTCAGGGGCCACACAAGTGAGAAGCAAAAAAACAAAAAAACCCTCACTGACATGGTCCCCAAATGAGAAGCAGAAAGACACTCTCCACATTCCCCTCGCATACCAGGGTATGTCTACACTACAAAGTTAGTTCGAACTAACGGACGTTAGTTCGAACTAACTTTCCTATGCGCTACACTAGCGCTCCGCTAGTTCGAATTTGAATCGAACTAGCGGAGCGCTTAGTTCGAACTAGGTAAACCTCATTTTACGAGGACTAACGCCTAGTTCGAACTAGCTAGTTCGAACTAAGGGCTGTGTAGCCCTTTAGTTCGAACTAGTGGGAGGCTAGCCCTCCCCAGGTTTCCCTGGTGGCCACTCTGGCCAACACCAGGGAAACTCTATGCCCCCCTCCCGGCCCCGGACCCCTTAAAGGGGCACGGGCTGGCTACGGTGCCCGTGCCAGGTGCAAGCCTGCCAGCACCCAGCTAGCAGACCCTGCACCTGGCACGGCACAGAGCCACCCACCCGATGCCCCCCAGCCCTCCCCCTCTTCCCGGGACCAGGCTGGCGGCTCCCGGGAGTTTGCCCTGGACCGCAAGAGGCGGGCACCTTCCTGGGCTAGTGCGGACATCGTGGACCTCGTCCACGATCTCCGCACTAGGCACAGGAAAGTGGCCGTCTAGGGCAGGAGAGCTGCCAGCCTGGCCACCCAGGACCAGGTGTGCATGAAAATCAAGGGGGTCCACTGAGACCCCCGACACTGAGCCCTGAGCTTACAATGGCCGTACTGGGTCAGACCAAAGGTCCATCTAGCCCAGTAGCCTGTCTGCCAACAGTGGCCAACCCTAGGGACCCTGGAGGGGATGGACCGAAGACAATGACCAAGCCATTTGTCTCGTGCCATCCCTCTCCAGCCTTCCACAAACTTTGGGCAGGGACACCACTCCTACCCTCTGGCTAATAGGACTCCATGGACCCAACCTCCATCACTTTATCTCACTTCCCTTTAAACTCTGTTCTAATTCTAGCCTTCACAGCCTCCTGCAGCAAGGAGTTCCACAGGTTAACTATTTGCTTTGTCAAGAACAACAACTTTCTCTTACTAGTTTCAAGCCTGCTACCCAGTCCTTTCCTTTGGTGTCCTCTAGTCCTTCTTTATGGGAACTCAGGAAGAACTTTTCTGAATGCACCCTCTCCACCCAACCCCTGCTTTTAGAGACCTCTATCCTGTCCCCCCTCCGTCTCCTCTTTTCTAAGCTGAACAGTCCCAGTCTCTGTAGCCTCTCTTCATCTGGGACCTGTTCCCAACCCCTGATCATGTTAGTTGCCCTCCCCTCTCCCAGCCTTTCTCTTCCCCTCTCCCACCTGCTTTTCCCAGTCTCCCCCAGTTTTTTTTCAATAAAGACAGAGTCAATGTTGGAAGAAACGTTATCTTTATTTTGTACATCAATAAGAAGGGGGGCTAAGGAAGGGTAAGTGGAAGGAGGTGAGGGAGGAATGGGGTACGAGCCCCCGATGGGGAGGACTGGGCTGGCTCTGCGGGCTTCTGGGGGTGGAAGTTCTCCTGCAGCCCCCCAATTACTCCCTCTCCCCAGATGGCAGCCTGCGGCAAGTGCAGCTGGGCTGATGGCCGAGTGGTGTGATGTGCCCAGTGTGGGCACTCAGGGCACTCCAAGCCAGAACTTCTTTGCAAGCGGGGCACCCCTTAGAACTGTGTGTCCGGGGTGGGGGTCGGGACCCTTTAAGCGCAGCCCTCGGCTAGCCTGAGACAGCATCTCCATGCTCTAAGTCCTCCTTTTATGCCCTGCCGGCACTGCTTCCGGCCATCCTTAAGCCCTATTCAGAGTCCACTCAATGTGGACTTGCTAGTTCGAACTAGCAAAACGCTAGTTCGAACTAGTTTTTAGTTCTAGACGCGTTAGTTCGAACTAGCTTAGTTCGAATTAACTAATTCGAACTAAGTTAGTTCGAACTAGCGCTGTAGTGTAGACGTACCCCCACAGCCTTGGGGAGCCTGAGTCTAATAGATTTTGAGGTTCTCCACTCCTGTTGTAAATACTTGTGGGCATGCTTAACTTGACTATTCTGAGTAGGCATACTGAAACAGGACTGTTCTTGGTAGTAAAGTTAAGCAGGTGTGATAAAGATAAAGACTTAGCCCTCCTTCCATCCCTGCTGATCATCACTAATGACCCCTCCTTTCATGAGAATCTCTCCTTTGTTAACTGAAATCCCCCCCCCCCCCCCTCGGCAGGGCTTTACGTCATGGAGGGGACTCCAGGCAAAATATTGCTGACAGTGGTGAGGGATGATACAAAGAAAATAAATTTTCACTGGGCATGTCCTGTGGGAACTGCAGAGCCCTAGCTCAATCACCATGAATTTCAGGGTGATGAGAGGTGATCTCTCCCTCACACTCACACACAGTTTCCTGTGCTTCTTAGACACTTTGGGCCTCTATTTACAAAGATTCACTCTCTTGGCATCTTCCTATAGAATGACTGAGCCCTGAGCTTAGAAAACAAGCAATGCTGCGACCACACTCAATACATGTGTTCAAACCACGGTACTTTCAAATTCCTCAAACAAAATGGTTATTATTGAGTTTGCCAGACATAACAAGTCTCAACAGCTGCTCAAAGCACAGATTATTTAGCATCCTCACAGGTTCTCTGCTCATCAGTTTGTCTCCTGTGTGGAACAGTTGAGATTTTTGATCCCTGAAAAACAAGTCCTAATCTTGCACTTGGCCATATATTTTTAACAGATGCTACACTTAGGCATCTGTCTTCCAATACATATGAACTTTGCAAAATCTTTTCCATTATTCATCTGTTTGTTAAATGTTATGGAGTGTTTTATAGGAACTTGGATAAAAAGCAATAGGAAAGTTTGCTTATTTGAAATTGCACTTGGTTTTCAATTACATAATTCTCCACTTTTGACTAAACTGCTATGTATTTAAATAGAAACTGAATGTATTAATATTTCCCTAGTCATTATCATCCAGACTTTTAAAACAAATGCTGGATTTAATGAGCATTTAGAATTTAAACCTATTCCTTTAAATAATGATGGAGAATAATTAAGAAGTAAAATATGTATTTTATCTCTTCAATGCACTTTGATAGCACTTATCAGCATGGTATTTAAGGACAGATTCTATTTAATAAAATAATTTAAATATAAATGGTTTCAGGGTGAATTTCATTCTGCTTAGGCAAAGACCAACCAATTGGGTTTTGTGCATGGATCTTAACTGGTGGAATTCTTCCTCTATAAAGAGAGGCAGAATCCTCATTGCTGAAGAGTGGACCGTTGAAAATGCTGTCTAGATACTTATATAGCCTTCATGCCTGTAACATCCAAACATCTCAATGAATTTGTTCTCACAACACCATCATGAGCAAGGAAAGCATTGTCCCTGTTTTACAGAGAGGGAGGTGAAAGAGATGAACTAATTTCCTCGTAGTCACACATGAGGACTGGCTGAGTCAGGATTTAAATGTAGGTCTCCAAAGCCACAAGCCAGTGCCACATCCACTAGGACCATCTTCCCTCTCTCTAATCATAGGCATTACTACATTTTTAATTTGGTTAACTTCATGTGGGGAATACTACTGGAGCAGAATGGAATGACATGTAATCTGCTGTAACACTCAGCACTTGCCTCTCATGAGAATCCCCTTTCTTTGGCCAATACACCTGCAATCACAAGTTTTTTTTGTTTTATTTTTCAGGGCAACAGCCACCTGTCATGCAAGGCCCTCTTTGATTGGTCAGGTGTGTACCTGTTTTGGTTTTAGTTCTTTCAACAGAGTCATACACACCTCTCATGAGCATCCCTAGCTGATGCTTCCTGCAACTCCCATTGGCCAGGAATGGTGATCCGTTGGTGTTCCCTCTAAGCTGCGTGGCAGCACAGCTTCACAGGTGATTAATCAGCCCCTCCCAGTCAGTCAGCTCTGTGCTCAAGCCCTGAGCCTCTGCCTGGGGGGGCTGATTAATCACCTGTGAAGCTGTGCTGCCATGCAGTTTAGAGGGAACACTGTCCGCGGCAATGGGAGCTGCAAGAATCCATACCTGCAGAGGTGCAGGTAATACAGTGGCGGTGACCACCTCCCCCAAAGGGCTAACCCTGGCAAACTGCATTCAACCTGTGGGATGGTTATTGCCCGCTGCTGCCTTAAACCTGTCCCTGACTTACCCACTCTTTGACCTTTCCTCATCTCAGAACTTCAGCCACATAGACCACTCTCTGAGAACTGCAAGCTGGTGCTACAGATACACCACACACTTTTTCCAGAAAAAGAAATGCAAATTGAGTACTCATTTGCATATGTCGTGCTCTCATTTGCATTTTCTCTTTCAATCGTTTTTGCGGAAGAGGTTTTTGCACAAAAAAGCGTTGGATGCAGCTGTATCTCCTATTCCACATCAGAAGGAGGGGCATACATAGATGTTCAGATCTGCACCTGGATTGCAGACACACAAGTGGGCTCATTATTTTAGTTAATTAATTCTATTCCAGAAACTCAAGTGGGCTGAAAATATTTTGATTTTTTTCTAAGCATATAAATTAATAGAAACATGCCCGCTTTTGTACTTTCGCAAAATATGAGATAAGCTGCTGTGTATTTTGTAGAGTAAAATTTGTGTGCTTAAATAGATCACTCTATTTACATCAACTGTAAATTCATTAAGAAAAATAGTTACGCTGTTGTGAAATATATCCATTGTAGAATGTTGGCTGCTAAACGCATTTTTTGCAATACACACAAATTTTTGTGCAACATTTTTGCCTCTGTGTGTGTGTGAGTGTGTACACAAATATATAATGATGATCCATGTGGCTGAGCACTGTGATAATACAAAAAATTTACAGGGGGAACTGATTACAGGATTAAGTTGTTATACGTTAGACCAACTGATCTATTTAGGGCAAGTATACCCAACAGCTGCTTCAATGCAGATGCATCGCTGTTGCGCATCTGGTGAAGACATACTATACTAACGGGAGAGCATTTTCCTACCAGCATAATTACTGAACCTCAGTAAGAACCAGAAGTTGTCAGCAGGAGAATGTCTCCTGCCCATATAGCACCAGTGTGGACAGAGAGAAATTTGCATCACTTGGCTGAGCAGTAGAGTCAGTGGGTTTTTTCATACCCCTGAGTGATGTAAGTTAGATTGACTTAATGAGTGGTCCCTTTGGGGTAAAGAGGAATGTTCAGGGGGGTAGGGTGAACTGTGCTCCAGCCATGCCCCTAGCTGTGGCCCTGGTTCCACATTAAGCTGTGCCCCTGTCTTCCAGCTGCCTCCACAACCCAGCCATAGCTCTGCTCCTGGCCCCAGATCCACTCCCAGCCTCAATCTACAGCTCCTGGCCCTGGACCCAGCTCTGCCCCAGCCTTGGCTCCAGCCATGGTTCCATTCACAGCCCTGGCCCCAGACCCATTCCCAGCTGTGGCTGCAGCCTCAATCTTCTTACCCCTGTCCACGTCCCTCCAGGAGCCACAGCCCCGTTCCTAACCCTGGCTCCTAAGGGCAGAGGGGAATGGACAGGGGTTTGGAGGGGCACAGCTGTGAAAAGTTTAGGGACCACTGACTTAAGTGATAATGCAGATCTGCCTTTTAATGAGGCCAAGCCTGTTCCCACTGAAGTAATAAGAGCTTTGCTATGTAATTCAGTAATAGGAGGACTGGACCCAATGTACATAGATTATAGTACTGAATTATAGCTCTGCTGGCTGGAACAGGCTGTATATAAGAAGAGAATATCACACTCTTTGGCCAGACCTGGAGCCTTAAGTTCCACCAATGGCCCTCACTTAGCAGGTCTAGATTGGTTTATGCTTCATATTTCTAATTTCAAAGACAGCAATGATACATGCCCAGAAATAGAATATACACATTCAGCAGATTATCACTTTTAAAATTGTGTGTTACATGAAACATGTTGCATAAAACATATTTGAGTTAGATATAGCCATATTCAAAAGATATTCCCATACAGAACATGGGGGTGCAAGGTCACAGATGGACAGCAGTTCTTTTGCCCAGGAAATGTTTATGCAATGCATTTGCTCAGTGTTGTCGTTTTTGGATCCTTACCAATGTAGAGCCATTTGAGATTCTGAACTGTACATCATCTCCTGACTTGCAGAATCAGACCCTGAAAGAGCAGAAATTCTAGGGAGGGAGGTTTTGGGGGGGGGGGGGGTCATCTAAGGCTATCTTATTATTAAAATAGATACTTAAAACCCACACGGTTGTTTTGTAAATAAACGGAGTTCGGAGTGGCTAAAGTTTAGGTTCTAATGCTGCCGTTTGAATCACATCACACACCCTTGTGCCAGTGGATGCGCCAACAATTTTACTGGGATTCTGAACACAGACAGCCCTAGGGATGTACTATGGCTGTTTAAAATACCATAATGAATTGTAGTGCTCATGGAAGGTGCCACATTGCTAGCCCAGAGATGGCTTCATCCACAGCCACAGTACGAGCTTCCCCACCCTTTCCTAATAGGAGAGAGTCATTGCATCTTCATGCTCATTCTTTCTTTGGCTTGTCCTCAGAGATGGCTAGAAAAAATGGTGATGAGTATTCTATGTGCTTTTTTCTTTAAAAAAATCCTATCTGTGAACTGTCATTCATCTGGTAATTTGCATTTCTTGGTATATGACATTTAAAAATGTAATTGGGTTTTAAAACTCTATTTGTCTAAAAATGCTCATTTTAATAACATGTATTTTGCATTAATATGTCCAATGACTTAATAATGTCTCCAAAGACAAATGCCCAGGTGTGCTAGATAAATAATACAGTGCCTGGTCCATTAATACTGGCTAGTACATGTCCCCCAGGTGATGCATAATGGCAATATTCCAGACTGTACTGTGCTGTCAGCAGGAAAGTGTTATCTCTCCATGGTATGAGTTGGAGGATCTTTCAAGATATATCTCGAGGGAAGCATGAGGAGGACTGCAGTCCTTTTTTTTTTTTTTTAACTACAGCTATGTTTTCCTTAGTACTCTTTTGGAGCTGAGTGTGAAGTGAACTCTGGAGTTTCCAAATGAATTTGCCATGCTCTTCAGTGGATCCAACTGTAGGTAAATAGCATGGAAATAAAAATATGTTTGCAGACCCACTTACAGTACATGAGAATCTGAACCCTACATTGTTAAAACTGTCAAAATGAGTCCATAAAATATATCCTACTTAAAATAGTTAAAGATGTGTTATTATTTAACTGATATACCAGCATGATGCTAGGTTCATAGTTTCCTGACAAAATACTGACAAATTACAAAGAATATACTAAAACCTACACCTCAGTGGTTCCTCATGTAGAACTCCCATTATAGTCAATGGGATTCTGCATAAATAACTGCAGAATTTTGCCCTTAATAGGAAGGGGAAACCTTTTCAATACTGTGAAATAATACTGTGTTTCAAAACATACAAGAAAAAATGGTCTTGTTTTTTGAAAATCCTCTTGGCATTTTAAAAGATAAATGCTTCTAATTGTCTCTTTGATTCACACCTGTTACACCCACTGTTAGCAACTGTAATCATAAGAGGAGAACAATAGCCCTAAACCTTTGCTGAAAAAATACTAATTTGTAAAAAACTGGAAGAACCTAGGGAATGCACAGTTAAAAAAAAAAATTCTCTTAGCCTATTGTGTATTATTTTCTTCAACATTTTAGCACAAGGACAGAGTACCATCTATAATCATACATTTTCCAGCATTCAGCATAACCCTGTTGAGATTATTTTCCTAATTTCCTAGTCTTGCCAGCAATGCTAACTTCCTTATCTTGCCAGCAAGACTTTTCTATTTGATTTTTTAATATAATCTTGCAAAAAACACTAGTCTAAAGTCTATTATGTTCCTTTCTCCAATGCCAATGCAATAATCTTACTAACGACGGTACTTGAGAGAACATTAAAAACAAAGAAAAAAATCATCTACCTTCTATGCCAAACATATTTCTTTTAAACAAATTATTAGCTACTGCCATCTGCAGGCCACTCACAAAAATCATTTGATTGCACGCCTGTATTTTTCAAAAGAAATCTGCAAAATATGAGCTTAGAGTATGTCTACACTACAGAGAAGATTGAAGCTGCCACTGTTGATCTTCCAGGGTTCGAATTAACGGATCTAGTGAAGACATGCTAATTAAACTGAGAGGGGCATTCCAGTCGATAATGGTAGTCCTGCTTCCATAAGGAGTAAGGGAAATTAAAGGGAGACTTCCCTGACTTTCTGCAGTGTGGACAGTGCTAAACGTTGAGATAAGGTACTTTGACTTCAGCTATGCAATTAAAGTAACTAAAGTTGCATATCTTAATTTGACCTTATCCCATAGTATAGACTTGGGATATTAACATATTGCAATAGCAGTGCACTAAACACCCACAGAAAACACTTGATGACACTCGGTTTCCCTCAGTTATTTTATTAATTTAGATAGTTATGTTAATAGTACATGGTGCAGCACACAGAGCAGCAATGTCCAAAACTACAGCACTCACCAGTTCTGACTTTGCTATCTCACTAGCCAGGAAAGCCTCTGTGACACTAGCATTGCCACAATAAAATATTCAGTTGTTCAAAAGATTGCCCAACCCAGTCTTGAATTAAATTATAACATACATTAAGTAGCTGCTTTTCTGAATGAACAATTTTGATTCCTTGGTGGGTGAGGTAATATCTTTTATTGGACCAGCTTGTGTTGGTGAGGGGGATAATCTTGTGAGCCTACACTGAGGCGATGTCTACACTAGCAGATGTAAGGTGCTAGCAGTTACAGCCCTGCTCACAGAATGTAGCAGTGAAAAAGCTATTGGGTGTCTGTCCACACAGTCAGCTGCCAGCGCATTAGCGTGGTCACACTCCCGGCACTTGTAGGACCTTTTGGAGTGGTGCATTCTGGGCAGCTGTTTTACAGAGCCCCTGTTCCTCTTTTGTTGCAGAGGTCTGTGGGGAGACACAGAGCATCCTGGGTTTTGTCCCAATGCCCCATGGTGCAGCACTTTGCATCCCAGCAAAGCCTGCTCTTTTGTCCGCATTTGGTGCCATCTTTTAACGGCTTCGGTGCTGCATACTCAGCCTCCTTGGTCTGCAGGAATGGATCCCCAGTTGTTGAAGAAAATGCTGATAGGTCTCAGTAACTCGTCATTCATGGCAGTTGACTTATTTTTGAAGCTGCAGAGTGACAAGGAGCTGAGCAGTGTTCATATGACACGAGATTTTTTGGGGCATTCCTGGAGGTGCTGACCGCAACGGTCACTTTTGGGCCGGTGGGATCACATCATCATGCACGCCTGGGATGATGAGTAGTGGCTGAAAAACTTTCAGCTGAGGAAAGCCACTTTTATGCGACTATATGCTGAGCTTGCTCCCCTAATCCCCCATAGTGCATGTGACCGAGAGTGGCCCTGCTGGTGAAGCAGCACAGCTACTCCAGACTGCTTTCCCTTGTTCACCAATCATTTCCCAGTGGAAAAATCAACCACTGGACTCGTGCTGATGGAAGTGTGCAGAGCCATCAATTACATTCTGCTCTGAAAGACTCTGACTCTGGGCACCATGCTTCAAATTGTGGATGGCTTTGCACAGATGGGCTTCTCAGACTGTGGAGGGGCGATAGATGGTTCCTGACCACCTACCTTCCCAGTACATTAACCACAAGGGTTATTCCTCCATAGTTCTGCAAGGACTTCTGGATCATCATGGGCATTTCACGGACATTAATGAAGGCTGGTCCGGAAAGGTGCATGCCACATGCATGTTTTGGAACACTGGCCTGTTCAGGAAGCTGCAAGCGGGAACTTTCTTCCCGGACCAGAAGATCACTGTGGGGGGAAATGGAAATGCCCGCTGTGATCCTTAGAAATCCTGCCTACCCTTTAATGCCATGGCACAGGGAGCCTTGACAGCCGCAAGGAGTGGTTCAGTAACAGGCTCAGCAGATGCACAATGACTGTGGATTGTACTTTTTACCATTTGAAGGACAATGCTTCTATGGGAAGCTGGATTTGGTGATGATACACATCCCTATGGTTATCACCATGTATTGTGCCCTCCACAATATCTGGGTGTGTCTAAACTACATGCCTCCGTCAACGGAGGCATGTAGATTAGCCAGATCTGCAGAGGGAAATGAAGCCGCGATTAAAATAATCGAGGCTTCATTTAAATTTAAATGGCTGCCCCGCTCTGCCGATCAGCTGTTTGTTGGCAGATCGGGGCAGTCTGGACGTGCCGCGCCGACAAAGAAGCCTTTCTTGATCGGCACAGGTATGCCTCGTGAAACCAGGTTTACCTGTGCCGATCAAGAAAGGCTTCTTTGTCGGCGCGGCGCGTCCAGACTGCCCCGATCTGCCGACAAACAGCTGATTGGCAGAGCGGGGCAGCCATTTAAATTTAAATGAAGCCTCGATTATTTTAATCGCGGCTTCATTTCCCTCTGCCGATCTGGCTAATCTACATGCCTCCGTCGACGGAGGCATGTAGTTTAGACGTACCCTCTGTGAAGGGAAGGATGAAAGCTTCACTCTGGGCTGGGCTGCTAACACACAATGCCTGGAAGGCCACGTTTGAACAGCCCGAGACCACGGCAATTAGAGGAGCACAGCCCAGGCGCATAAGGATGAGGGATGCCTCAAGGCAGCAATTTAATGCTTGTGCTCAAAGTCAGTAAAACTTGTAGCTGTGCGTGTGAGTTCAGTGGCTGCATTGCTAGGGATAACTCTGATTGGTCTGTGCGCTGCACTTAGCACTACAGTAACTGTAGCTTTGCTGGGGTACACTTGCTTGCTTGCTTTCATGTAATGTAATAAAGACTTCTTTGAAACACATGAATGTCATGTATTAAACACAGCAAAAGTAGGACATGTGTGCAGCATGAAACACCTGCAGGAGACAGGAAGGGTGGAGGTGGGGGAGACAGCAGGTGAGGCCATGTCCTGAGAGTGTCACAGGTTTATATATACACCCTGCCATCTGATGTGCAGTGGAAGGGGCTGCAGTTCATCAGGCCTAAGTTGCATGCAGATAGGCATTGAGTGCATCAGGAGCCCGTGGAGTTTGCATGGGTGGAAGTTGGGCCGGCAGGTGTGGAGTGCAGCAGGTGGCAGGGTGGTGCCCAAATAGCACCGCTGGCAGGGACGGGAGAGTGTATTGAAGAAAGTTTGGGGACACCAGCTCAGGGGGGGGAGTTGTGCAGCTGTTCCATATGCAGTGCCAACAGCACCTTCAGGCTGCATCTAGATTGGCATGATTTTCCAGAAATGCTTTTAACGGAAAAGTTTTCCGTTAAAAGCATTTTCAGAACAGAGCATCTAGATTGGCATGGACGCTTTTCCGCAAAAGCACTTTTTGCGGAAAAGCGTCCGTGCCAAGCTAGACGCGCTTTTCCGCAAAAAAGTCCCGATCGCCATTTTCGCAATCGGGGCTTTTTTGCAGAAAACAAATCTGAGCTGTCTACACTGGCCCTTTTGCGCAAAAGCAAAAGGGACTTTTGCCTGAACAGGAGCAGAATAGTATTTCTGCAAGAAGCACTGATTTCTTACAGTAGGAAGTCAGTGTTTTTATGAAAGCGGCGAGGAGTCCTGTGGCACCTTATAGACTAACTGAAGTGTAGGAGCATAAGCTTGAGTGCTTTTGTGGAAATTCAAGCGGCCAGTGTAGGCGGCTGATTTTCCGGAAAACCTGGCCAGTCTAGACACAGCCCCAGTGTATTCACTTGCCACTCCTCAATACTTAGGAGCCGCTTCATGCTCTCCTTCTGCTCCCTCCCTGTTGCTGTCTCTCCACTCATTTCCCGCCATGTTTTGTGTTTGATGTCAGTGTGGCTCAGGATATCTCACAAAAAGTCCTCTCAGTCATTCTTGAGTGCTTCCGTTAGAACTTCTTGAGATTGGCACTCCAAAGCCGGCTCTATCAAGGCCAAAATTGCAAGATGTTACAGAAGGCCCATGGTTAACACGAGACTCAGCCCTGCCCCCAACCCCTATGAAACACTTGCACTGACCACATACCTTGCACTGCCTGTCCTGGAGTGAGCACATATAACATACAGGAACCCCACAAGGGTGAGTTCACTGCAAAGGGCAGCAAGGGAAACCATAGGTGCAGCAGGGCAGGGGAAAGGGCTGGAAAAACTCTTGCTATGGTGGCATGGGCAGGGTTGTCCCTTTGTACAGCTGAGAAGGGGTAAGGGCAGGGGAAACCCTTTCAGCAGACTTACAGGGAAATCCCTTGGCTCATGGATTTTCAGGGAGCAGGGGTTTTCATTTGTGCATGGCCATACTATCTTTTGGGCAGGTGTGATTGGAGAGAGCACTGTGTGTGGGGGGGGGAGAGGGAGATAAAAGCTTTAGTAATGGCCCCTCATTTCCAAAGGCAGTGTTCACCTTGGAAGACATTTCACTTCTTAGGGTGAGCAGAGAAGCAAAGGAGGATCTTTTACTTGACCGTGGGTCCATCTGAGATCATGTGTAGCTTGTCTTTGCATGGTGATAGTATCTCCCACTCCCCCTGCCGCTCATGGCACAGTGGCAATCTTCAGGGGTCAAATACCACATTTGCTTTGCCAGTTAAGCTGAGGAGAAGGTGGCACAGCAGCTGCATGAAGCTTTGGATGAGGTCTGGGAGGCAGATTCCCAAGCCATAAGAGAGTGTATCAACCGTCTGTTTGCCACCTGCTGGTAGCAGCATCACACAGAACCCAGCCTCCCTTCTGTAACCCTCCAGCCCATACAAATTGCTTGAATGCCTCCAACCTGCTTGCCAGTAGCATCATCTGCAGCCTCTGAGGGCTGCAAGTGACTCGCCTCTTCAGGGATTCAAAACAGCTCCTGACTGCAAGCCTCCATGGATGCCAAATCCTCCTCCGGCCCTGGGTCTCTCTCCCCCTCAGCACACTCGGCCACCACTTCCTGCTCCTGTCTTAGTCAACAGCTGGATGCTCTCTGAGTCTCCAAAGTATCCAGAGGGGTCTTTGGAGTAGAGGTGGGGTCACTTTCAAGTATATCAGGCTTTTTCTAGTACCTGCAGGTTGTGGGCGTAGCACCAGAGCAGCAGTTCGCTTCCTGTGCCTTGTGATAGGCATGTCACAGCTCCTTCACTTTGTCGCTGTACTGCTGTGTAGCCTTGTCATTGCCCCTTTCCGTCTTGCACCTAGAGATGTGCCCATAGATAGTATGTTTCCTACAACTGGAGCGCAGCTGGGACTGGACTGCTTCCTCTTCCAAACACTGATGAGGTCTAGCACCCCAGCATGGGGATCTCCTGGTGTGTGGAGCAGGCATAACAGGAAGGGGACTTTCAGATTTCAAAAATAACATGAAGAGACAGATGTGTGTGGTCATCTGAGCAGGGCAATAGAGTTCTAACAGATGACCAGAGATGCAAGAAAGGGTGCTGGAGGCCAGTCAGGACACAGTACTACAGCACAGTATCCACACTGGCCCCCCCAGCGCACTATCCAAAGCACAGCAAGCGTTATGTTTCTTGCAGAAGTGGTGTACCTAGAGCACACTAACAACGGAGCTAGTGAGCATTAAGCGCCTTGCCAGCACTGGGGACTGATTTCCTGCACAGTGACTTCCCATTGTAGACTTGGCCTGAGTTCTTTGACAGGTCTGGGAAACAATGTCACAGCTAAACAAGGCAGAACTAGTTAACACATTTTTTTAAGGAATCATTCAAGATGGCCCTTTACCACTCCTCCAGTCACAGGTTATGTCTGTGGGCTATGTCTGCAGGGAAAAGTTGGGAAAAGATATGCAAATTGCAAACTGCAATTCACGTATCTTTTTCCACTTTTCTTCCGAAAGAGGTTTTTCTGATATTTGGCCTGTCTATATGAGGCCAAACATCAGAAAAAAAACGTCTTTCAGAACATCCTTTCTTCCTCGTAGAATGAGATTTACAGGGATGCCAAAAAAGCACATCTGCTCTTCTGAAATTTTTTTCAGAAAAGTACATCTGTTCCTTGGATGTGGCAGAGCTTTTCCTGTATCTCAGATAAACTCTGCAGTGTAGACATAGGAACAGGGAGTGAGAAGGGAGGCTGGAAGAATTGTTATTGGGTTGTTTGGTGTAACAAGCCATAAATCCAGTGTCTCTTTTCAGTCCATGATTTTTTAACTAGCAGAGTTATGAGTGTAACTGACATGGCTGGTCCTTTGAAAGTGCTGTGCAGATTTCCTTTGAGGATGAGGACTGACAGGGCAGAGAAAGAGAGTGATCACTTTGTGATAAGTGTTCACCCACAGGTGACCAGGTATTCTTGCCTCTATCAGTTTTCTATGGGAATTCATTCTACAGCATAGTGATTGTCTGTTCTCACCCCGATAGCTGTTATTTGAAGTCTGGGTGAAGTATAACATGTGTTGGACTCGTAGATCTTGAAAGTTGTGTTTTGGGAGCTGTTCATCACTGTAGCACTGGAGACAAGTGTATTGATTTTGTATCTGTTGTTTTGAGAGTGTCTGGTGTCTATTTGAATTGGTGTTTTCTGGTCTGTAGGGAACTTGCTTCTGATAACCATGGAGAGGTTGAGGATTGTCTGAAGGCTGGAAGGGGGGAAGGAGGTGCAAGAAAGATTTCTTTCAGAATGAGTTTGGCGTGTAATTGTCTAGTGATAGCTCAGATGGGTTTCAGTATGCCATGGAAGGTGACAACTACTGGTGTGTGGGCAGCAGCATTCCCTCTAATTTTTAACATCCATGTGCAGAACAAATTTTGTTCTGTGCATGAAGGCATGTGCAGATGTGCACCACAAATAAAAACACTGATACCAACTGTGGGTGCTTTGCTAATCAGCTGGTTAGCACCTGAATCTCTCCTGGGTGGCTGCCTAAGCACTCAGATTACAGGGAACACTGGTGCCAGATGTGTTTTATTTCTGTATGGAAGCAGGTTCTCTCAGAGCATCTGCGTGGCCTGTTGTGTGAACTACTTCTCTGGTGGTGGAGTGGCCCAATGGTATCATGCACTCCCACAGAATCTGGCCCAAAGGTACCAGCTGGAGCAGAAGGTGCTCAGCTTCCCTCCTGTCCCCAGCAAGTCCAAGCAGTGTCAGCAGGATTGTAAGGAGCTCAGTGCCCCTCTTCCCAGGAGATTGTGGGCCTTGTAACTCCCTGTGGGAGCAGGCTCTCCCTGCAGCAGTAGCACTGTGGCAGCAGTGGCTAGCTGGCAGGGCGCGAAGGCTGCCTGCTCCCCAAACAGAGATGCCCACATGTACATGTTGAGTGGCAGGTTGGCACTGTATTCTGGGCCTGTGCCAGCCACCCTGACAGGGAGCACAATACTACCCCCTACATCCCATGGTCCCCATCCAACACTCCCTAAACACCCACTCCAGTGCCTCTGTGACAGGGCGCCTGCCCTGCACTGGCCCTTTAAGACCAGGACTCAGGCCCTGAGCCAGGGCTAGAAAGAAAGAGGCCAGCTGGAGCTGTTTGGGCTAGGGAGAGCCCAGCTGGCAACTATCTAGGGCAGCACAAGTGGCTTGTAGAAGGCTTGTAGAAGCCAGCTGAACCCATTAGGGCGAGTGAGAGCCCAGCTGACAGCTATAAATGGAGAAGCACAGTTTGCTTGGGGAGAGCCAGTGGAGGGCTGACTGCAGAGGAAGCAGGAGCTCCTTGGAGGGAGACAAGCTGGGGAGAGCCAGCAAAGGCTGGAAGTAGGCCAGCCAAGACTCTTCTTGACTAGGGGCTGGAGACAAAGACTCTGGTTTGCGGGCCGATCAGGAGGCCGACTAGGTAAGCAGAGCCGTTGTGACAAATGCCTATGATGAGCAACCCATACAGACTGTAACTTGCCCTGAGAGGGGTTATATGAGGACAGTCAGGGGGCACTGAGGCACAGTGGGGGGGCTTGCACCCCTGACAGCCTCCAACACTCCCTACCAATACACACATTCCCTCCAACACTCTACAAATAGCATCTCCCAGGTCACAACCCCCCGCCAATACTCCCTCCAGGTCTCTCTCACATCCCATTCCAGAACCCCTCCCGATAAACACCTCCCAGCTGTATCCCCTCTTCAACAACTCACCCTCTTCTTGCGAGTATCCGTTGTTTGGAAACTTGAAACATGGCAATTTCTTTCTCTAGTGCAGCAGCGCTCAAGCTGGGGTCTGTGAAAGCATTCCAAGAGTCTACATTCTGGCTGTGTCTACACTGGGCCACTTATTCTGGAAAAGCAGACGCTTTTCCGGAATAAGCTGCGAGCTGTCTACACTGGCTGCCTGCTTTTCTGGAAAAGCAATGATGATCTAATGTAAAATTTTCATTGTTTTTCTGGGGAAAACTAAGCTGCTCCCATTCAGGCAAAAGTCCTTTTCCGGAAAAACTGTCCCAGAAAAGGGCCAGTGTAGACAGCACAGTAGTCTTTTCCGCAAAAAAGCCCCGATCGTGAAAATGACAATCGGGGCTTTTTTGCAGAAAAGCGCGTCTACATTGGCACGGACGCTTTTCCAGAAAAAGTGCTTTTCCGGAAAAGCATCCTGCCAATGTAGACGCGCTTTTCCGCAAATACTTATAACAGAAAAACTGTTCCGTTTTAAGCATTTCCGGAAAAGGGTGCCAGTGTAGACATAGCCTCTGTGTCTGAGGCCACCGCCCCACTGATAAACTTCTGCCCCTCCCTCCCAATGCTTCTTGCATGCAGGAGGTACAGAGAGGAAAAGTGGGGAGAGGGAGATCTCAGACAGGGCCTCAGCCTAAATGGGGGCTGAGCACCCCTGGGGAAAATAAGAAGCCGGCTTGGGGTCTGCAATCAATTTTTAATCAAAATAGGGATCCTTGGGTTTAAAAACCACTGTTCTAGATTTTTTCAGACAAATGTTGCCCCCGCAAGGTCAATAGTACACAGGGAAATCTTAGGTCACGTCTACACTAAAAGGGAACATCCAATCAAGATGTGTAATTCCAGATAGGTTAAATTACGTAGCCGGAGTCAATGTACTGTATTTTAAGTTTCCACGCCATCCCCACAGCAGGAGGCCAATAGGAGCAAATGCTGCTGTTGGCTTTGGGTGGAGAGGGTCCTCAGAGTTCAATTTAGTGAGTCTTAACTAGACTCACTAAATCAAACTCTGGAAGATAGATCATGGTCATGTCAATCGTCCGTTTAGTGAAGACATGGCCTTAGAATTCAGGAAAATTCATAGTGAACAGTGCACATTTCCTTTACACCCCAGTACATAGCACCACCACCGGTCTGTCACATCTCACTATTTAACGTAACATAAAATTATTTCAAAACCCATTGTGGGCAGGTCCTACAGAAACTTCACTTCTAGGCTTATGGACAGGGGCAGATGACCGTTTTGCAGGGCCCCAGGCAGCATAATTCCACGAGGCCCCCCCCCCCTTTGCCACGGCGCATGCGTGGTGGTGCCACGGCGCATGTGCGGGGCCTTTTGAAGCGCGGGGCCTGGGGCGGCCGCCTCGTTCGCCCTGCCCTATATCCGCCCCTGCTTATGGAAAATGTTTGAAACTTTATTAAATAGCAAAACAATGCTAAACTATACTATGAAACCGTTACAACATAAACCATATCAGGACCCTTGTGCAGGGGCCTACCCTGTAGTTGTTCAAGGTAACAAAAGTCCACATACACATAAAGCCTATCACACAAACTTTTGAAACTATACAAGATTAGAAAGATTGGTACAAACTGGATTCCTTAATTTAAAAAAAGTGACACTAAGTGGTCTTCAGGGCTCCTAGAGAAGTCACAGGTTGGTTTCTCTCTGTAGATGAAATTACCA
The DNA here is from genome assembly GCF_049634645.1 of Pelodiscus sinensis. NCBI lineage: Eukaryota > Metazoa > Chordata > Testudines > Trionychidae > Pelodiscus > Pelodiscus sinensis. The sequence goes on along the minus strand of NC_134712.1, from coordinate 209,929,001 downwards.
AAATATTTAATTAATCAAGGTTTTCACTTTTGGGGGGCAATTAAATGGGAGCAGTGGGATGTGTACAAGAAGGAGTGAGCTTAACCAACATCATGACTGCAACTTTCACCTTCTTCTGGGACCTTGAAATTATGATTTCCTGACCAGATTGTGCCAGAGAAAGGAGTACCAGATGACACTGCGCCCCAATTGGTATAATGAAAGAGAGAAGAAAGGAAAATTGATGCAATAAAAAGCTTTACTCGGTCCTTTACATTTCAATTCTTTAAATGTTTTTCTTTCTAGCTTCTGTGTCTAAGAGATTTCAAGGATGGTAATGGTAGTTGTTACAATGGAAAAAGTACATCAGTACTAATTTGAGATGAAATATCATGGCACTTAACTGTTTAAAAGTAAGTTGAATTCACTTTTACCATTTGTTGGACCCAAGACACTCTCTTATCAACACAATACCCTCTCTATCCAACAAAGCCATAAAAAAAGCAGAGTATAGCTGCAACCTCTAAACTAAATTATGTTCTAATTAACTATTTGACAATGAATGTTTTTCTTCATAGCATCTATCAGAGCTCTTTGATTGTGTGTATCTGCAGAATGTTCTTTAAGGGCATGTTTACACACAGAGCAAAATTCAAATTAAGCTACACAACTTCAGCTACATCAATAGTGTAGCTGAAGTCAAAATAGCTTAATTTGGCTTTTGGCACTATATACACAGCAGGAAGCCGAAGGAAGAACACTCTTCCTTCTGCTTCCCTTACTACTTGTAAAATGAGAGTTACAGGAGTTAGAATAAGAAGTTGTCCAGCTCGACATTATTTCCAAATAATGGCTTGCTGTGTAGACGCGCGTTGTGTTATTTCAGAATGTCAGTTGTTCCAAAATAACGCTGCTGTGTAGAAATGCCCTGAAAGCAAACTTTTTTCTGAAACTAAGTAATAGGTCCCTTATGAAGTCTCACCACACAATTATATAAACCATATAACCTTAATTAGACAGAATGTGTACATGTGTCAGTCAAAATACAGCCATTTACAGAAAGCCATCAGAGAATTGTTCATGGGTTCCAGGGTGCCACCTGTGGGATTTTAGTAGATTCCTAAAGAAATGTAGCACTGAAAAAATAAGCTCTCAGGCATTTTACAAAGAACTCTAGTGCTTCACTTCAGAATGTCAGAGAATATTGGGGAAATTTTTTTTTTTAATTAAACAGTTTTTAATTTAAAGAAATAAAAAAATACTAAGCTTTTCTAAGTTTAATATACAAATTGGAGTTTGCCATCTAATTGGTAAACAGTGTAGTTATTGATCACCATTAATATAATAAAACCCATTTTTAAAAATATCATCCCATTCAAATAGTCTCTGGGTGGAATAGCGAGCTGTGTAGAAATGCATTTGCACTGCAATAAGGATATGCAGATACCTCTCCTTGTTTGGAAAGAACTAAAATTCTCTTTCAGACAAATAATCCAATCCTGAAGTCCTTACGCAGTAAAATGTCCAATAAATTCTAGGAGTTGGATTTCAGCACAGAAAGCAAAGCATAAAACCAAGGAGATCCTGCAGCTGGGGTGCTGCTCTGGCACTCAAAACAGATCTCCCAACTTGGGCCAACTTCCAACGGCTTTAACTTACTGCAGCCCACCATGTGCTGTGTGGGCTTGTGCACTAAGGACCTATCCCCAATTCACCATTATACCTACTTTAAAAAAAATCAAGCCCTTTAGCTAGAAACAATGATATAAAACTGGTCAGTTTTATTCCAAGCTGTTCAAGTTCTTGTACCAAACCTATTACCACCATATGATCTACAAAGACATTTATCCCTGTGTAAATCAACAAGTCCCCCGTCATGGCTGTGGTTGGCCCTAGTTTGCTGACTGAGGCTCATGGGACTTCAGCTGCAGGGATAAAATTGCTGTGTAGATATTCTGGGCTTAGGTTCAAGCTCCAGCCCGAGTTCTGAAACCTTCTGCCTTGCAGAGTACCAGAGCTCAAGCTCCAGCCTGAATGTCTGTCTACACAGCTATTTTTCAGTCCCAGAGACTGAGACAGTGGACCCAATCCAGCTGCAGATTTATTTATCCCTATGTAGGCATCCTCCCACCCCCACTACCCTTCAGTGCCTAATGAGACTGTAGTGGGATTTTCAGAAGTACCTACGCAGGTTAGATTGACTTTTGTTAGGCACCTCACCTGCTTAGGCATTTCCACAAATCCCACTAAGTACCTCTCTATATCTGTACCGAGAATTTGTAAATATCTGCATATCTTGCCCAAGGTCTAAGCAACCATCTGAATGCTACAGTGTTTAAACATAGGAGCCTAGATAGACTGTTCAGTCCATAAATGCTCATTCTATATCACCAAGGTGAAATTCAAGTCAGCACACATTTTATGAGCCATTCAAGTACTCCAAAGAGGCCTCTTGTTAAAAATATATGTATGTATGTAACTGAAGTCAGTCAATATGACTGAGTATGAACAAGAGGCAGAGCTGCTTAGTATAATGGTGCCCTTTCCACAGAGTAGTTTTTTAGATCAGAACTGTAGTTTAAATGAGGCAGAGGTTCCTGTGCAAGCCATCTGTACTGGGGTTAATTTTTACACAATTCTACTGGTTAGAAATGGTTCATCTTAAATACCATTGTCCAAATTCATTCGGAATATTCTTTAGACTATTGGGTGATATAATCAGCTTTTGCACAGAGCAAGCCAATGGGCAACAATTTCTGTTTCAACACAACTGGAAAGCTTATTCTTTGGTAGCTGACTTGTAATGTTTCAACGTGCGAGCAGACGGGTCAGTAGCTTCAATCCATCGTGGCATCCAATAGTGGGGGAGCCAATCAGCTCGCCCAGGATAATGCTTCTCAAAGATCTGGCGGTAGTAGTAGCCTTCTTTAGTTTTAGGAGGATTAAAAGGAAATTTCTCTGCTGCTTTTTCCAGCAGAAGGTCATCAACCTATGGACAAAAGTGAAATAAAAACTAAGCTGTGAAGTCACTTTATAAATTATTCACCAGACCATTAGCTGCAATTGAAATACTGTCATCTCAGTGTACAAGGATTTACCATTAAACTCCATCATTTGTTAAAGATGCCCATTTCAGAAAGATTAAAAGCTTTCTAAAAGGTGAAATTCTGCCCTAGGATGCGTGCATGGCTCCCTTGAGCTCAGTGGGAACCTGATCTGCAAAACTTTATTGTGAATTAGTCCTATAAATGGCCCTATTAGTGCAATATTGTTTCTGGCTCCACATTAAGTGTCAACCTTTTTAAAAATCTAAAATTCTCTTTTCCAGTAAAAGTGTCTCCCCACGCTGTTATCTGCTTCTTGATAGGTTTTCTATTCTGCCTGCATACAATGAATCTCAATTCACTCCATTAGCACAACCCAGTCTGCAAGCCTTCTCATGGCAGAAAGTAACCCAGGAGTGGCAGTGCAGAGGTCAAGTCACTTGCAGCCTCTGTTCTGCCAAGAGCAGGGATGAAGGAGGTTAAATTCAGGAGGGCTTGCACTGATTTGGGTAATCTCCTGACCAGCTTCCACCACCACAGCTCCAAAAGAGCACAATCATAAAATTAATCTCCTTCCAACCCAGTCAGTGGAACTGAGTAGGGATCCTATCAGCCTCTCTCTTTGGGGTAGATGCTGCTGCTGGCAAAGTTTTCCCTTTAGCACAGAGGTGTAAATTGCACTGGCAAAGGTGAATCTCGCCCACAGGCTATGGGCCTGAGTTGCCACTGTGCGACACTTCATGTAGGCAGCTTGTACAACTGGTGAAAGCTAGGCATTGGACCTTACCACTAATGATCATTCACACAATTCCCTGTGCAGAGCAAACAAAGCTGCAGAATTTCACCTTTTAATCTCTTTTTGGAATGGGCACCTTTAATAAACTGTCTGGCTTGGTAAGAGATTTCATTGCCAAAAAGGGCCTAGCTACAAAACAGATCTGGCTACCAAAAACTGACACTGCACTGACTATGCAGCAGGTAGAGATGACATAAATAGTAGGGATGCAAGAGTTTAACCAATATGCTGATGCTTATTGGTTCCTGTTAACTGTTTAACTCTGCAACTCTGCTAGGGAGAGCGAGGCCGGGATGACTGTTCTCCCCCTCTTCTCTCTGCTGCACAAGACCAGGGGGCCCACTAGCACCCTTCCTTCCCCACTCCTACATCCCCAAGTAACACATTTAACTGTGTAAGCGATAGAATTTTGATTGGTTATATGATTATTAATTATATTTTTAAAAATGTATAAAAATAGTAGTGTGCATAAACTACACCAGCTGCCCTAAGCTAAAGGATTTGCCATAGTACCACAGCTGCAACATTCATTTTCCACATGACAAGAATCAAGCAAGTTTATCCATAAACTAAATGCGCGCACACACACACACACTTGCAATCCATCTATTTCCTTCACTTAATCATATAAATTGCCCTACTTAATCCTTTTCATGAGATTTTATCATTTCTTTGCATCTGAATTAGTTTCACCTCACCTCTGGATATGAAAATGGAAATAGTGTGGAGTACTTTTATTTCTTAAACTTAGTCTTACTCCTGTAATATTCTTGAACAAATGGTAGTTTGACAACTTTAAAACTCAAATATTTATTTTCTGGATTATGTGCAAATTCCACCTTTCATTGGCTGATGCAATTTCTAATAAACCCATAATGGCTTTAAAACTTAGAACGAAAGCATATGTTACTGTAGATAAGTGAAATTTTAACATAAACATGTACCTGGAGATCAATATGCTCTTGAAGAATTGAAAACCAAGACTTCTTGAGAGATGTTATACCATCACTGAAAGCTTCTTTGGGTCTCCAGAGTATTTCTTTCGGAAGCAAGTTGGAATCCTGAAAAGATTCTCTCAGGAGATGCTTTTCAACTCCATTCTATTGACAGAAGCACAATAATGCTGTGAATTTTCGGAACCTAAGTAACTAACCCTACAAGAAATATTTTAGGCTAGATTTTTAACACACATTTTCCCCTTTCAAAGATGATTCAATTAAAAGATCAGGCCATTGGCATCAGTACAGCAAAGCAATCAAATATGTGAACAGTCCCATTAAATTCTACAGGACTATTCATGCTTAATGCTCTGCAAGATCACAATCTTAATCTCCAAGATACCTTTTAGGTGCTGCATACCTTTGGAATTCTGAGTTCCGCTGGCAAGGATAGGTAATAAGATGTAAATCGGTGATCCAAAAATGGGACTCTTAGTTCAAGACTAAAAACAAAAGAAAAAAATTAAAAATTCGAAAACCTACAACATCAATCCCATGACACAGTTTAGAAATTCCATAACTGCTAACATTCATTTATTTTCAACAGCGGAAGGAATGCGAAGATTAATACTTTAGTATTTGTATATTTCACTTATAATCAAAACAATTTCCATGTAATAAATTAGGACAGCCCAGTAAGCGATCAACCAGAAAAGGTCCAAAAATTGTCACTGTTATGCTGCCATCTACTGGAAAATTTATGACATAATGCAAAATGTAGAAATCCTCTTACTGCAGGTTCCAGAGACCTCCATAAAACAATGCATTTTGCATATAAACACTGACAAAATCCTGTAATCCTAAAAGATCTGTCAAGAAACAGCAAACTGCCTGTGAGGAGATACATCAGCGTGTTTTAAGCTGTTGCAGAATCTGGTAAGGTTTACCCAAAAGCATACCCGAGTTTGGCTTTCAAACTTGATAGCAGTAAGAGGCACCTATGGGAACCATAAAGACTTTGCCTAGTGATTCTGCAATGCTCTCACGCAGAATTCCCATTCCATTCAGCAGGAATTCCAGGTACAGAAGGACTGAGCCCTACTGCTTATGTTCAGGTCTAATAAATTGTGGAGCCAGAGAATCAGTATAATTTCTAAAGCTTCATATTTAATGAATTAAGAATTTTGCCTTTGGCTGTGACTGATGCAACTCCTCACTGCCATACTTGCATTAAACTAACATGCCCTGTAGCCTATAAGCCAAGAACACAGCTGGTGCAAGTAAGTGCAGCTAAGTCAGCTGGGGAGGTGATTCAGTACAACTCAGTTCATTCCAAAACTGAGTTTCTTATTCTTAGTTTTCCTCCTCACAAAAAAAGAACCACTTACTACAGGTAATGTGCAGTACACACTGCCCCTGAGGAATGACTATGGCTCAAATATTTTTGTCCCTCACCCCTCAATACTAACTGTTACCCATATTTTTACATCATATCTATATTTAACATTATACTGGTTTTATCATCATTGTTCTTGTCAGCATTCAACTATAAGTTATCAGAGCAGGGACCTGATCTTTCCAACTGTTCCATAAAACATTTCACAAACTTTTGTATAACTAATAGGAAAAGGCAATGGCAGCTCTTCAAGTATGGGACAATTCAAAAAGTGTGAAAATAAGCTTGAATAAGTAGTCAATCTCATTTGTGTAACAAATGTATTGCAAATACTCCTTTTACTGAATTCTTCACATTATTAAAATGGAGAAACTGAGGCACTTGGAAGTTTACTTGCTCTTAGTCACACAAATCCATGGCAGAGCCAAGAACGGAACTTGGATCTCCTGACCCCAAGCCTTGTGTTTTAGTCACAAGACCCTCCTTCCCATCATATCTATCTAGCTTCTTGATTAATACTTTCTAACTTTGTCTTGTCAATTTCCTTTTTTTCCCCTTCCATTTCCATTCCTTAATGTTCAGATGCATCCCTGTTTATGCCAGAGGTGCAACATACATATAAACACATTGCCAAAGCCCTTTAGTTATTTTTAAAGCTTTCTGATTTTATCTTGGTCATGAAGGGCCATTTCCCCCCAAATACTAGCATTTCTAAATATAGTAAATATTTTGTCATGCTCACAACAAAGGCCCTTTCTGTATCAATTGACAGAATAGCAGACTCTGACTTGGTGCATTTGATATCATGACTTATGCACAATACAGGCAGTACCCCGGTTACGTACAAGATAGGGACTATAGGTTTGTTCTTAAGTTGAATTTGTATGCAAGTCGGAACTGGTACATATTGTAGGGGAAACTCTAGCCAAACATTTCTCCAGAGCTCAGTTTTATTCTCCCACACCTCACTTCCCTCAGTCCTTTATTCTCAAGTTGAGGTGTCTGCTGAGAAAAGCCACTCCGCGTCTCCCTGGTCTGCTGGGGAGGGGGGGGGCTAGCTTCGCATCTCTCTGGTCTGCTGGGGGGAAGCAGCTAGTGCGGGGTTGCCTCACCCCGTTTGTAAGTAAGGATCCGATGCAAGTCGGATCCATGTAACCCAGGGACTGCCTGTACTGTGAATGTGGCACCTGGATTCCTTCAGTACACAAATTAAATATAATCTAGGTATGTAACCTTGTCCTGTTCTCAGCCTTCTAGCCAATATTTTCCACTGGTATCTTCTGTTTTTTATCTAATATGAAGCAATAAAAAGAATATTGCTTTCCTGCTCACACGAGCTTCTTAGGGAAAAATCATGGTCCCACTGAAACAGTTAGCAAATATTTGTCCCTTAAAATACACTGAATTATAGATGAAAGTAACAGTGGGTAACATTTCCCTCTACATGCTACCAAATGTGAAATTACAAGTCTGAACAGTAGCACAGAGAACAGCAAGATCTTTAAAATTCTAGTGTAAGTTCTAAACCTATGACTGTGGGAGCGTATAATGGGTCTTACCCATGAGCTGCAGTAGTTCTGTCTGCCCGAAGTACATCAAACAGATAAAGTTCTTTCAGAAGCCTCTCACTCTCTTCCATAGCTTCTTCAGGAGATGGGGCCTGTAATACACACGCCTATGTAATACACATGCCTACGTAATACACACACATATTGCATAGTTGTATTGCTACTTTGAGAACTTTCTGTGATCTACGTGGACTTCCAATGATTTCTTTGCACATGAGAAGCATGAACTCTACAGCATATTCCACAGTACAGTAATATGCCACATAGTTTTTGGGTATGAATGTTAAAGAAACTTGTACTCAAGTTTACACTACAGGCCAAATTATTTCACAATTCCCAAACATTTGAGGAGAATACATACAATTTGATTATTGGGACTCCTTTTCCCAACCTTCCTCCCTCTGAAGGAAACACACAACATGAAGGCTTGTACTCATGGGCTTACTCATGTGCCTTGTGTATACAGGCAGTCCCCGAGTTACGCGGATCCGACTTATGTCGGATCCGCAGTTATGAACGGGGCTTTTCTCACCCCGGAGGACGGGAGTGGCGGGACGCCCAGATGAGCCGCGGTGCCGCCGCCCACGTTCTCCGGGGTGAGAAAAGCTGCTCCCCGTCTCCTTGGTCTGGTCAGACCAGGGAGACGTGGAGCAAAGCTGCGGAGGACGCCCGTAGTGGGACAGCCCAGGCGCGCCGCGGCTGTCCCGCTGCGGGCGTCCTCCGAGGCTTTGCTCCCCGTCTCCCTGGTCTGCTGGGGGGGCGGGGGGGGGGCGCACAGGTAGTGCCCCCTCCCCCCCAGCAGACCAGGATTTTCTGCCCACGACGCCTGGGGTAGAGCAGCTGGGGCGCTGCTGGGTTGGTCCCGCAGCGCCGCTCCTCGGCGCTACTGAACCAACCCGGCAGCACCCCAGCTGCTCTGCCCCAGGCATCCCCAAGTCAGCCGCTGCTGAAACTGACCAGCAGCTGACTACAGTAAGCCCGAGGCAGAGTTGCTCTGCCCCTGGCTTCCTGGAATCAGCCGCTGATCAGTTTCAGCAGCAGCTCACTTGGGGACGCCTGGGGTTCTTAAGTTGAATCTGTATGTAAGTCAGAACTGGCATCCAGATTCAGCCGCTGTTGAAACTGATCAGTTTCAGCAGCGGCTGAATCTGGACGCCAGTTCCAACTTACATACAGATTCAACTTAAGAACAAACCTACAGTCCCTATCTTGTACGTAACCCGAGGACTGCCTGTACTTCAAAAGCTATAGCACATTGTATGGGAAGAATATCAAATTCATGTGATTTGGATAAAACTGCACCAGAGTCCTCTTTCTTGTCAAATTTCCCAGGGATCCAAGTAGGACATAAGAGATCTCATAACAGGGCCCTAAGGATTCAAATAATCAACCTCCTCAATAAAACGTATTTTGGCAGCAGTTACATGGAGATGCTGAATTTACAAAATGATTGTTTAATATTGTTACAATGATAATTTTCACCACAAGCCAAGAGATGTAAGTTGTATTTATTGTGCAAAAAGTGTAAAATGTTTAGGCTAGATTCTCATCATTTGATGAGAATCAGCATAGAAAAGTGGGATGTCAGAAACTGTACAATTGAGTAGTCATGTAACCACATCAAATTTTAGCATTACACAATTATTCAATAGTTCCTGGGGGCAGAGCAGACAGCCAGTGCACTCCTGGTCCCACTCCGGAGGACCCCCTGCCACCTCACACTGCTGCCTCTGATACAGAGGCAGCAGCGCAAGGCAGCAGTAGCACCTGTCTGCGGAGGGATTGCAGGCACGAGCTCCCCACAGACAGAGGCTACACCAGCATTAGGGATGTTAAATAGTGGTTAAGAAGCTAAAAATTGAGTAGTCAATGGAATTTCCATTGACTACTTGATAAGGGGGTTCACCGCAACTTTGCTTTTTCAATGTAGTAAGAGCTGCCAGTTTCTTTATTACATTGAAAAAGCAGAGGTGCAATGTCTAGGACTCAGTGCGAGCCAGGACAGCCGAATTCCAGCTCACGCTGGGTCCCAGATGCTGCACCTCTGCTTTTTCAATGTAGTAAGACTCTTTTCAATGCAGTAAGATCCTGGCTACATTGAAAAAGCAGAGGCCCAGTGTCTGGGACCTGGCGCAAGCCAGGACTGCCTAGTCCCAGCTTGTGCCTCCCCTGTCCCCTACAGAGATGGTGCTGGGGGAAAATGGCTTTTTAAGCCAACTCCCCCCAGAACTGGCTTCTGCTTCCTTCCTTCCTAGCTGTCTCTGATACATAGGCAGCAAGGGGGCTAGAGAGAGAGACTAGCTGAGTAGTGACACGACTACCTGATAAGTCTTGGCTTATCAGGTAGTTGACTAGTCACTTACATTCCTAGCAGGCATCCCACAGAACAGCATCTGTCTGTGGCGAGCCTAGACCTGCCACGGACAGAGGCTACTCCGCAGCAGCAGCCCTTGCCCCCCATCCCCGGCGCTGCCTCTGACAGAGGGATGGGGAGGGGGAAGAGTGTGTGTAGGCAACAGGATTAACCAATATGCCCAGGTTTAAATCGGTTAATTGTGTAGTCAACTACAAGTTGACATCCCAAAGGAGAACTGCAGAAAAAGAAGACTGAACTCTTTGCTCAACATTAGACTTCTTCTCAGCAGGTCAGTGTTGAGGCACACAAGCACGGCAGTATGGGGAAAACCTACACTGTTGTTACAGGACTGTCCCTGTACCATAAACAGGAGTTAATGTGAAGAGCCTCAGATCAAGGAAAGTGTCAGATCGGTCCTTCAGTGTACGGCTGGCACATTAACCAACTCTAAATTTACTTTTAAAAATGTACAAGAGAAACAAAATGTTTCAATCAAAAATTATTACTAAAATGTGTAATGATCTCTAAAAGAAGATTCTAAAAAGTAGGAAAAAGGAAACATCTGGATCCTGGACACAGCTAATGATGTCTTCTTAAAGCTATTATTTGACTTCAATGGAACTATTCATAAGTACAACAGCTTGTATGCAAAGCATTTGTGAGACTGGGACTTTGAAAACTATTTACTTATGTCCACTTTAATACATTATTTACTTATAAATGGACATAAAGTACCTGCATCAGAAATAATGAATGTATTATTCTCCAAGAACTCTTTTCTGATTATTTTGGCCAATATGTGCATGCACAAACAACCACCCTTTTTCTTTTGAGGACAAAATATTGTTCTTACCTTATGGAAATAGATATAGCCTTGTGTAAGCTCATCTGAGCCTTCCCCTGAGAAAATGACCACACTGTCCGATTTCTTACGTATATATTTGGAAACCAGATACATACCTAAAGTAATAAAATCAGATATACAAAGTTATTGTAAACTCCATTATAAATGGATAGAATTCTGACTTCAAAACATCTGTGCAAGCTGTACTTCTTGTGTACTGTTTCGCTGCTTCCCTTCCATATTAGAGATGAAGGGGAAAAACAGATGAAATCGACAACAGCAGGGAATAAATATATATATTACGGATATACAGGCAGTCCCCGGGTTACATACAAGATAGGGACTGTAGGTTTGTTCTTAAGTTGAATTTGTATGTAAGTCGGAACTGGTACATATTGTAGGGGAAACTCTAGCCAAACATTTCTCCAGAGCTCAGTTTTATTCTCTCACACCTCACTTCCCTCAGTCCTTTATTCTCAAGCTGAGGTGTCTGCTGAGAAAAGCCACTCTGTCTCCCCCTCATCTGCTGGGGAGGAGGGCGCTAGCTTCGCGTCTCCCTGGTCTGCTGGGGGGAAGCAGCTAGTGCGGGGTTGCCTCACCTCGTTTGTAAGTAGGGATCCGATGTAAGTCGGATCCATGTAACCCGGGGACTGCCTGTATATGGCATTGATTCAGGAAAAGCAAAATCCCAGTAAAGTCAGTTTAACACATGCTTCAAGTTAAGCACATGCTTGAATGCTGTCCTGAATAGAGATGTTTTCCTGAATTACATCATATTTGTAAAAATAAAAATAATCAAGATACATATTTATTACTGCTATAGGCTTAACAGTTATACTGTGTAATCCATTTAATTTCCAAAACATTTTATTAAACTCTATTCGTTTTGTATGCAATAAATTCAGTTTTTTCCTCATTGCGCCTTTCCACATGATTTATGTTACTAATAAAAATAGTTTTGGTTTGCTTTTAGAAAAGAAATTTCAGTAATAGGTGTTTATTTCAATAGTTCTACTATGTTGTCATATTACACCACATTTGAATGAGAACATAATATGAAAAAAATCGGAAGAATTATTTTTCATATGTGAAAGGCAACAATAGCACATATATTTTAAATACTCAACAACAAAAAAAACCTAAAATCAACTTTGCCTGCCTCTCCGGTACATATACTTCATCCAAACAATGTTTTTGAAGGTCAGACTAGATCAGGCATGTCAAACAGGCCTCTGGAGGGCCGCATACGGCCTGATCGAAATTTTTTGTGGCTCATCACTACATTTTTATAAAAGAATAAAGTGCGGCCCACTGGCTGCTCGGAGCACGTGGCTGAGTGCAGATCACAGCTGGCCGACCGGCCGCTCTGCGCATGGCACTCCAGCAACTGCTCACGGCTGGCCAGGCCACTTGGGGCTCCAGCACGTGCTCACAGCCAGTCAGCCACTCTGCACAGGCATGAAGCACCTGCTCACAGCTGGCTGCTGTGCTCACATGGCCCCAGCACCTGAGGAAGAAATATGTGGCGGCGGCTCTGGGACCCAGGCATTAAGTTGGGGGGGGAGGGGGAGCTCGGAGTGCCTGGCTCTGGGGGAGGGAGGCGGCATTAGGTTGGGGGGGGCAGGCTCTGGGGGAGGATGAGGCATTGGGTTACAGCAGGGGGAGCTCCAGGGGGGAACAGAGAGGGATTGGGTTAGAACGGGGATATGGGAGTGCCTGGCTCTGGGGGAGAGGAAGGGGAATATTTTGTTAACATTTTGTTTATTTATTTATTCCCAAATAAAATCACAAAATGTATATTAACTTTATATCAATAAATGTCAATTTTTTGCAATTGCATGAATACTATGCAAACTTACAAAGTATCTGAAATTTTCACAGAAGCCTGTTCTTTTTGATTAATCATGGTCTATACTTGTTTTTATTTCAATAAAACAAGTTATGTATCATGTACAAAATTTAAAAGTACCTTACATTTGTAATTAATTATTTAACATGGGCAAATAATTATACACATGAAATTATATTATATTAAAACAAGACCTGAACAATTATGAAGTATACCTATATAATCTATAATAATAAATAATGATGACTTTCCAATAGAAGTACATTTTCTTTGGTGGCCCTGAAAGCTATCAGTTTGTGCAGCCTTCAGCAGGCTTCAAGTTTGACATGCCTGGACTAGATGATCTAATAGTCCTTTCAGGCCTCTCATTTAAGGATCAAACAATCTATTACCAGAACCAGGTCTTGCTGGGAAGATAAATAACTTGACATGATCCCATAATGAGGGCTTGTCTACAAAAGACATTTAGTTATACTACAGCTGTGGTGAAATGTAGCCAACACTAGCCTGCCACAAACTAAGAGTCTGCATGGACCCACCTGCCATGCATTAACAATTCCCTAGTGACCTCTGATCTACTTCTGCTTCAAAGCATAGTATATCAAAAAGCACAAAGAAACTGTTAGTGTGTGGCAGCAGGATCCACACAGACATTTAGCTCATGGCAGGTTAGTACAGAATAAATTTACATTCCAGCTTGCCGTGAAATAAATGTTAAGCTAAGCCTGGAGACAATGGCAAAGTTGGGAACAAAAAAAATCAAGATTTCTGGCTCCCAGGCCCTTTCTGATCATTAGACAGCATACAAGGAGAATACCTTTTGTGTAAAACAACACATCAGTACTTAGTAAAGAATATTAAAAAACAAATCTTACCAACTGAAGCTCTAACTGTTGTAATATCATATGTTTCCAGTGTAAAAATAACCTCTTCTATTGCCTGAATTCCTTCTTCAGAATTAAATATTACTTCATGATGTTCACTGCCAATATGAGCAGCTACCTGTTTATAAAAAAACTACATTAGTAACTGGCATTTTAACCAAAAATGCTTTGCAAACATCTTCTTCACTAAAATGCCAGAGCTCTTTTGCAACAAAAATTACAAGAAGAAAATAAAATAAAGTGTGGAGGAACATACCTCCCAAATTACAATTTATTACAACCCCAATGTTTACACAAAGTACAGTGGAATCTGTAATGGCTATAAAAATAGTTATGACTTTCTTTTAAAATTCCACACAGTCTAAAAGACAGCATAGTGCTTCCCAAAGTTTTGTCCAGACTACAGCTTATGATTTCTTCCGATGGTTCTTCCAAGATCTAAAAAAGTCAGTGGTTTACCCTTAGGCTTCATCTTCACTGCGAGTTCTTCTGGCAGAAAATATGCTAATGAGGGACCCATTAGCATAAGTCGTGATCTCATTAGCTTATTTTCTGCCATTTCTTTTTGCGAAGGGTTTTTGCGCAAAAAGAAGCAGTGTGAATGGGGGTGTTTTGCATGCAAAACCTTTCTTTTGCGCAAGATCCTTATGCCTGTCCCAGAGAGGTATAAGGATCTTGCACAAAACAAGGGTTTTGCGCAAAAAATAAATACATAAATAAATAAAAATATCCACACTTCTTCCCTCATTAGCATATTCTCTGTTGGAAGAACTCGCAGTGAAGACGTAGCCTTAGACTCAGCCACAAATACAGGCAGAACTGAGGCACCTTTGAAAGTATGGCCCTTGCGCTATAGCTCTGTGTGGAACTTTTTTTTTTTTTTAAATCCCACTCACATTCCTCACTGCAATGGCCACTTCCACAAACACATGCATTATTTCTTGCTTTTTTTACTCCTGTTCACATATGAAAATCCTTCAATCTTGCAAGAGAGAGAGAGAGTTCCCCATGCTACCAAAAACAAAACAACCATCTTAATATTTGAATTTTTAATCACTAAAAAAAAATAAAACAAACCTTGCAGTTTGTTTTACACAAATTCCTGTCATTTGTTTTTTTGTTTGGTTGGTTGGTTTTTTGCACCCAACCATTCTAATCAGCAACAAATTACTTTACCCACTGCTAGTAGGGCAGCGGGTCCTGCAAGACCCATTTGAACCCAGATCCTCTGCAGGGTTCTGCCTTGTAGTCATACAGCAGTGGCAGTTTTGGTCAGAAAAAAAAAATTTAAATATACAGTATAAACAAATTAAAGCCTAACTATTTCTCCCATTTAATTAAGAAACAAAGTGTAAACTTGGTTTTACTAAAAAATTCTGATTCCATCCCAAAAAGGATTAAGATTACATGCAGGACACACTGTGACCTTAACACGGGTAACTATAGCTGAAAAGAAAAATATCACTATACCTTTCTGGCAGCCAGTAAATCAGGACTGTCTTCCATTCCAATTGCAAAGGTTTGGAACGGGTAATTGATGCTTGATTCTTTCATCAATTTCAGGACCACTGAAGCAACCAAACTGGAATCCAAACCCCCTACCAACAAAACAATTTATTTCATTACGTTTTTAAGGCACACGCATCTGTACAATGGAAATATGATTTACACAGTCTTGCTTTTTAAATTATGCATGAATCCAAGATGCATGATGACGGTGAAACAGTTCTAGAACAAAAAGTTTGCACTGTACAATTTTAGTCAAACACATGTAGTAGCAATTACTAGTGTATGTGCAGTTCTGGAACCTCAACATAAATCTTTAATACACATAAATAGAATTTCCATAATGGTATAATGATTCTACAAAAACATACCTTCCCTCTGCCATCCTGCCAAGATTGGAGTGGTTCCCCCCCACTTCCAATACAAAACTGTACTCTTCATCTCCTTCATGACTATGCTACTATTCATTCTTCCTGACGCCTTGTCTATACTTATCTGGAATGTAAAATTAAGATACCCAATTCCAGCTATGGTAGTTGTGTAGCTGGAGTTGATGTACCTTAATTCACCCTTTGGAACAAAACACTCCCGTTGACTTCCTTTACTCCTTTGTGAATCGATGAGTACTGGTGTCAATGGGGGCTCCCTGAACAGTTGAGTTAGCAGATCTTTATTGGACCCCACTAAATCAAACGCTGAAAAATTGACCACCACAGTTTCGATCTTCCCAAGAGCGAAGACATGACCTAAGACTGCCCTTGCTCTCTCAACTTTGCCAGTTCTAGCCTGCTTAATCCCCATCTCATCTCCTTGCAGCTACTATTCCAATAAAGACTATAAGAACTTTCAAGAATTCCTTCAAAATTCTGTTAAAACATTTGGTAGTTAGAAAAGATACATTTTAAACAAACAAACATTTTATTTTTTGGTGGGGAGGGAATTTAATAATTTTGAGTTTTGCCATTTACCTGACAAAAGACAACCAATTCTTCTATGACTCATCAAACGTTTTCTAACAGCATTTTCAAACAGAAGACGAATGTTGCTTTTCACAGTTTCAAGATCCAAACCTGTTACAAAAGTAAATAATCAGTTTACATCAAGGGGTCCAGTAAATAAGGATACAAAATTCTTTCCTATCAAATGAATTTCAGGCAAGGATACAGGAGCTCCAATATATTCACATGCAGTCACGTACAAAGAGAGCCCCCCACATATCTCATTCCTACTGTACAAGTTTCTTTTCAAACGATTCTTTCACTTACATGTTCATGAAAAACTAAGCAATGAATTATTCTGATTCATTTAAAACAAGATTATAAAAATCAGTTATTTCTTTGCTGTGTTACCTGCATTCAGATTTTCCAGTGTATCATACGCCACATGCAGAGGTTCATCTTTACAACTATGAAATTTTACCAGTTCCACCGATGCAACTTTGCCAGATGGCTTTAAATCCAACACTTCATAGTGTCCCGGAAGAAATGGCTCCACTTTAGGACAAGAGGACATAGAGTGCTTTAAGTTGATAAGACCTGCAGACATGCAAACATGTGGAGAAGTAATTTTCAGGAGTTTGAGTATTCACCATGGTCTCTGAGCTGCTTAAAATTAGATACAAAATATTTTTCTCTAGATTATCAATTACAGTGTTATTCTGTCCTGGCTGGTACAACAATGAGGAAAAAAAAAGCTGCCTGATACTTTCTCTGATGCAGGGGTCCTGCCAAAAATAGATAGCAATGAGACATGTATTAGAGCAGCAGCAAAGTGAACTGCAAACAGACTGGGTGTGCCCTGTAACTAGGGTATGATCAAGCTGCCAAAAAAGAACAGCCAGCCACCTCACTGAGGTCAAGATCACAAGTTAGTATATGGAGAAATCTTGCTACCTTTGTAGGGAAAGAGGCTCTAGACTAAGGATGTTAAAGACTAGTTGACTATCCGATAAGCATCTGCTTATCGGATAGTCAGTCAATTAGTCGATTCCCCCCCTTGCTGCCTCTATCAGATCCTGGACTCCCCGTGGCATTTCAAAGTGACAGTGCAACATGGAGCCCAGGGTCAGCGGGGGACTCCGAGTACCCTGCTGGCCCCAGGCTCCATGCTGCGCTGCCTCTTTGAAATGCACAAGAGCCCCCCGCTGGAGATTCTTGTACATTTCAAAGCTGGCACACAGTGTTCCGCATTCCTCCTTTGAAATGTACAAGAACCCCCAGCGTAAAAAAGCATAAGTGAACAGTGTCAGGATCAAGTAAACTACTTTTAGTGCCTGTGTGAACCTGAAAGACAGAAATTAACTTTATATATAAAGAATTAAATTTATATATAAAACTCGAAGAGGTTAATAAAAATCACAAAGTGGCCAAAGTCACTGCAGAGTTGGTATTAAAACAAAGTAATTTATATCAATTTAGTAATTCCATAATTACTAAATTATAAATTTGGAACCTGAATGTGTTGTTTCTAATGAAGGCCTCAGAATCAGACTTGCAATAAAATTGTCAAGTGCTATATTTTACTTTTATTCTACACATCAAATATCTGGTGAAATCACAGGCAGTGTTTTGCAAAACTAAATTGGGAATCAAGTATCAGAGGGGTAGCCGTGTTAGTCTGAATCTGCAAAAGCGACGAAGAGTCCTGTGGCACCTTATAGACTAACTGAAGTGTAGGAGCATAAGCTTTCGTGGGCAAAGACCCACTTCGTCAGATGCATGTAGTGGAAATTTCCAGAGGCAGGAATAAATATGCAGGCCAGGATCAGGCTGGAGATGACCAGGTGGATCCAATCAAGGAGGATGAGGCCCACTTCTAGCAGCTGATCTGGAGGTGTGAATTCCAAGAGAATAGAAGCTGCTTTTGTAGTTAGCAAGCCATTCACAGTCTTTGTTTAATCCAGAGTTGATTGTGTCAAACTTAAAGATGAACTGTAGCTCAGCAGTTTCTCTTTGAAGTCTGGTCCTGAAGTTTTTTTGCTGCAGGATGGCTACTTTTAGATCTGCAATAGTGTGTCCAGGAAGATTGAAGTGTTCCCCTACAGGTTTTTGTATGTTGCCATTCCTAATATCAGATTTGTGTCCATTGATTCTTTTACGTAGGGATTCTCCCTACGTAAAAGAATCAATGGACACAAATCTGATATTAGGAATGGCAACATACAAAAACCTGTAGGGGAACACTTCAATCTTCCTGGACACACTATTGCAGATCTAAAAGTAGCCATCCTGCAGCAAAAAAACTTCAGGACCAGACTTCAAAGAGAAACTGCTGAGCTACAGTTCATCTTTAAGTTTGACACAATCAACTCTGGATTAAACAAAGACTGTGAATGGCTTGCTAACTACAAAAGCAGCTTCTATTCTCTTGGAATTCACACCTCCAGATCAGCTGCTAGAAGTGGGCCTCATCCTCCTTGATTGGATCCACCTGGTCATCTCCAGCCTGATCCTGGCCTGCATATTTATTCCTGCCTCTGGAAATTTCCACTACATGCATCTGACGAAGTGGGTCTTTGCCCACGAAAGCTTATGCTCCTACACTTCAGTTAGTCTATAAGGTGCCACAGGACTCTTCGTCGCTTAAATTGGGAATGCAGCACATGGTCATTTGGATGCATTAAGATAAATTTCAAAAAGTCAAGTTCTCAGCAATGATACAGACAGAAAAATTAAGCTCAGTCCTTAAGTCCTTACTGAAGAGAAAAAATAAATAGTTTTGTACAAATAAAAAGACTAAGACCGAGTCTACAGTGATTGCATCATTACAATGGTCAAACTAATTTGGACACCAATATTAAACATTCATACAACAGTTCAAGCATAAATATGAAGAGACAAGAGATTTATTTGTATCTTTATTAAATTGTAAATAAACTCCCTCGCTGTCCCAGTTTAGTAGTGTTTATAAATAAAGCCCTGCAAATCTACAGATCTTGCTTTTATATCTGCTAGAGATGTTAGATATCGTGTAATTGAATAATCATGTAACTGCACACAAAAAATGTTATCGGATACACAATTATTCGATTGTCCCCAGGGCGGGACCGGTAGCCAGTGCGCTCCTAGCCCTACTCCAGGGGAACCCCCTGCGACCCCACACTGCTACCTCTGTATCAGAGGCAGCAGCATGGGGTGGCAGCAGCCTCTGTTCATGGCGAACTTGGGCCTGCCTTGGATAGAGGCTGTATCATGGCAGCCTCTGCTGCCTTTGCTAGTGTGGGGGGGCAGGCAGGCTGGTATTCATGGGGAGCTGGCTTTAAAGCTGGCTCTCCCCTGAGCACCGGCTTCTGCCTGCTCAGTACTGTCTCTGTGGGAGATAGCAAAGGTATCCTGCCTGCCCCCCTCACCCACTGTGCTGCTGCTTCTATCAGAGGCAGCAGTGTGGAAGTGGGAGGAGCCAAGTGTCTCCACGGGATCCAGTGCCCATGGGGAGCAAGGTATAGAGGCCTGGAAGGTGGTGGAAATGCATGTTATCTATAGGATTAACCAATAAGCATTCAATTACCAAAAACTTCGTTGTTCAATTTATTATACATTTCTAAACTACTGAACTCTATTCATTTTACCTTTTGCCTCAGAGCAGACACCCAGGAACCCATCTTCAGTCAACACCTTAAACAATGGTCTGACTCCATACGTATCTCTTCCCAGAAACACTTTCCTGTTTGCAGTGTCCAGCAAGATGAACGCAAACACACCATCTAGCATGGAGGCTGTTTGCTCTATTCCTCCTCTGTTGTAAAGATGAAGGATTACCTCACCATCTACTAAAGTTTGATAGTCAAATCCAAATTGCTTTTGCAACTAAGGAAAATAATTATTAGAAAGAAAAAAAAAACCATTAGCATTCATTGATACTGACTGAATTTATTTTTACTTGCAAAAAAAGAACATTTTAAAAAATAACAAAGGTTACTTGGTAGATAAGAGTTTGAAAACTCTGTAGATGTTTTCATACAAGCAAGGAAAGGATACACTTATGTTTCAGATGTGAACTTGGTTCTATTTGCTGCTCTGTCACTGACATCCTCTGTAAATCACTTCAGATACAAATTTTCAAAAGTGGCTTAAAATTGTGTGCACTTCAGTTGATGGTTGTAAAATCTGAGACACCCTGTCTCTGATTTTTAGAGAGACAGAGCTCACAATCTAAAATTAAACCTCTTACTAAAGACAATACTACTTATTTACCTAAAAGGGGTGTGGTGGTGTTTAATTCACTATTATTTCTTAAGCACTTTGGAAATTAACTGTATTTGCTTTAATTATACAATACCATCATAATGCAGTAATAATATTTTACATTTCTACAGTGTCTTTGACCTGAGAATTTCAATTTTCCAGTTTAAAAAAGGGAGAATTAAAAAAATATATATTTGTTCAGTGAAATTTAAGATTCTTCCGTAAGCAAAAATACAGTTCCAGATGCCAGAAGAATTAGCAGCCATGAGTATGCTTCATGCCCTTATTGTGCTACTTTTAAAAATTATTTCTATCATCTACTAGATAGTAGAAAATATCTATACATAAACTGTAGGACAGCAACTGTAAAAAGGATACTTTCACTATATTTTTGATCATTTAAGAATATTTTTAAATCATGGAATGAAATCTTGGCCTCACTGAACTGAAAGAGAATTCGGTCATTGGAAACGTGGCTCTTTAGCAACCAAGCTCTAAAAACATACTTACCAAGTAACTGGAAACCTGAATTAATCCCTTTACTCAGTAGTTTTTAACTACATCAGTGCACACATTATTTATAAGCCTTACTGATGGCAATGCACGATTTGCTTAAGAACTGCAGGGTTGGATTTTAATTCAGAGTCTGTGTTTAGAAAGCAGTAAGTGCTACCAAGAATGACTATGACATACTGCAGAAAACTGCTGATACATGGGACTCTGTATGTGCTTTGCTCTGCAGTATGTTATGCTCATTCTCAGTAGCTTACAGCAACAGTCAGACACTGAAAGAGACACACATTCTGCAGTGCTTATTTAGTCAAACCACCAGTGACATCAGTGGGAACAAGACTGAGTAAGCATTTGCTAACAATCACAGCTGCTACCGACCCCTACATTCCATATTTAACATGCTGGTGTGACCATAGATAGGCCTTGATTCAAGAAGGTATTGTATGCATATCATTTAAGGATATGGTAGAATCAGACACTAGATTAGGGCCACAGTACCAGGTTTTCAAAGGTATTTAGGAACCTAAAAGATGCAGATGACAATCCCACTAGATACTTAAGAGTGACTAATTTGAGCATGTAACTCCCAATGATTTCAATGAGATTTAGGACTGCTCTATACTGGGAAACTTACATTAGCATCGCTACATCTCTCAAGGCTGTGACAAATATACACTGTTGAGAGACACAGTTATGCAGGCCTAGCCCCTGGCATAAACAGGGCTATGTCAAATGAAGAATTCATCTGCTAATCTAGTTATCACCTCTCAGGGAGATGGATTAATTACTGCAATAGGAAAACCACTCCCATTGCTATAATGAGAGCCTTCTACACTGAAGTACTACAGCTGTTTTGCTGTAACACTTGAGGTATAGACACGTAATCTGCTTAGGTGCTTTTGAAAATTCCACCGAACTTCTATCTACATACTCGAGCAGTACAGTGGAAGAGATTCTTCAAAATAATCTGCAGAACACCAAATTAAAGAGAACTTTTTTTAACCCTGAATTCTTCAGTAGTAAGCACTGACTATGTGCTTATTCCTCGGAAGCTTAAAACTGGAGTAGATTTCTTTACTAACGTATTTTTCCTTTTGTCATTTATACTTAGTCACTATTTACTATAAATATTTGAAGGACTAATGTATTGTGTGTGTCTCTCCTACACTTATGAATCAGCTCCAGATTTTCACCCAGACACTTTGTTTTTGAAGCTGCATCATTTGCTCTAATATTCTAGCCCACAGTGTTTTAAAGAAGTTCCAAATCTTCTCCGGCACTGAGGTACCACAGATTACGGTCTATTTTTTTTACCTGTTTGAAGTTGTAGATTTCTCCATTGTAACACAGCCATAAATATGGAAACTTCTTCACCCGAATAGGCTGCATGCCATATAACTGATCAACAATTGCAAGACGATGGAAACCAAAACAACAGTTGGTGAAGCCATTGACGTTTTCAAAACGAAATGCATCAGGACCTCGGTGGGCTATTTTCATGGCACTTAGACACTGAACAGAAAGGCATTCATCACTTCCAAAAAGGGCCCAGATACCACACATTTTGAAATTGGTTGTGAGCTGACTCTCAACTACTTAAAATGAAGAACCTGTTAACAGAAAGATATGTCATCATACAACATGCTTTAGCTACTGCTGATCCTAGGAAGCATATTTAAATTTCTTGACTACAGATAATTAAGTACTGACTTATGAAGAAAGCAACTTGGTTTAGGCCCTATTGACAGAAGGTTGATTAAAAGCCAACAACCCGGAAAGAGGACATTAGCAAAGCTTTCACAGGACAACAAATCAGGTTTCAGCTCAATTTTAGATATGGTAGATGTGTGTTGTGAGTATGTTGGTTATTTCTTGCTTACAGAACACAGACAGTCTCATATTTACAGCACAGTATCATAGATTGAACGGATATAGTCAGGAGTGGGAATAAAACATCATTTCCATTAGTCCTGTTAAAAGCTACTGTTCTAGCCAAAAAGAAAAGAAAAAAAGAACAAAGAAAATTTGTTAATGTTTTCCTGTAGCTCTGGGGTGGGGAACCTTTTTTCAGTCTGGGGCTGCTAACCCACAGAAAAATCAGTTGAGGGCTGCACAAAAAAACACCCCTCACTGACATGGTCCCTGATTGAGGAGAACACACTCCCCACATTGCTCTCTCACACCAGAGCCTAGGAAGGCCTAAGCTAGCAGATTTTGTGGGTCCCAACCCCACGGAGGGTTGCAGGGGATAGAAGGCTAGAACACTAGCTCTGATTCCTGAATGCTGGGGTGGGGGATCCCCAAGCCTCAGGAGATGGATCCAGACAAGCCCCGGGGCCTTAGATTCCCCACTTCTGCTATAGCATGGGATCCCAAACTGGGGGGCATGAAGAAATTCCAGGGGGACGCGAGGCAACCCAGCCCTCTCCCCATCAACACCCTCCTCCCCTAAGTTTTGCTGCTATTTTTGTTTTTTGGCCCCAGTCAATTCCTTTTTCAATTTCCTTTTTGCTCAACAAGCCTTCCTGCTATTTGGGGGGGGGGGGGAGGGGGCATGAGGGTTTCTCACAAATCAAAAAAGGAAAAGTTTGGGCACCACTGTGCTATAGCAAGGAGGTAACCCTAAAAGAAATACATCCCTCACAATTTCTAACAAGACACTGCAATAGAAATTAGATATTAAACTTAATCAAGTTCTCCAATGGACGGGACTAGATCACATAAGGTTGCATATGTACTAAAGATGTTAAGAGGAGGGTAATTTGCTAATCATATAGTTGACAGAATTTTTATCGACTACATGATTAGTCGATAAGGGAAAAAGCACTCACTCCCAGCTTGCACAGTCCAGGAGCTACACTCGCAGCGACTCTGTAGTTTAAATGTAGTAAGATCCGGGAGGGCAGGCAAGTGCAGAGTAGCAGCAGGAGTCCATCCCGCACCCAGCGCAAGCCAGGATTAAGCCAGGCTTCCTGGCCAGCCTGAGCAGCCCATCTGCTCCAGCAGCAGCCCCTTCCCATAACCCAAGCCACCAGAGACAGGCGCTGCTTGGCAGTAGCCTCCCCTCACCACCCCCTTGCCTCTAACAGAGGCAGCAGCATGGGAGGGGGGTGAGGCAGGAACAAGGGGGTGGGGGCAGGATCCCATTTAATAAGTTAAACCTAAGATTTAACAGGTTAACTGATTAAATGGTATTTTACATCCCTATAGACAAAACTGACTGCATAGGCAATTGAGCTTTTTCACTATTTTGTATTTACTCTATTGTGTGTGGCCTTCACTAAGCACCAAGGTAGGAAACTTTGTTGTAAACACAAAATAGGGACATAGATTTGTCAAGCCATAAAAACTGGCTGGCAGGCCCAGAGATAGGTGTAATTACTTCAAAACTACTTTCAGTTTAATTGACGCGATTTTTTTAAACCCTTAATTCTTTAGTAGTAAGCTATGTGCTTATTCATCGGAAGCTTAAAGCTGGCGTAGATTTCTTTACTAACTTATTTTTCCTTCTGCCATTTATACTTAGTAGTCACTATTTACTGTAAATATGTGAAGGACTATTGTATTCTGAGTCTCTCCTGTACTTATGAACCAGCTCCAGATTTGGCACTGTCTGGTTAACGCCGCATGACAACCTTTTCCATTTTGATTTAGTTGGGATTGGTCCTGCCTAGAGCAGGGGGCTGGACTTGACCTTCTGAGGTCTCTTCCAGTTCTATGATTCTATGATTTTCTTAACCCTGGAGTAAAATGTTTGTGTGGGAAGCCCATTTCATTGAGTACAATTTCATGTGAGTCAGATCCTGTCCCCAAGAATCTGAACACGCGCTGCCTTCTTCAATTCTTCCGGCCTGATGCAATTCTGCAAGTCTCTTTTCTCTGATGCAACCTTAGTGCCGCTTTGCCCAGCGCTGAGTCAGGAAGCCTCTCCCTCACCGGGGCTGCAGCGCCTGAGGGTCCATGTGGGCACCGGGCTCGCCCCGCACAAACCCGCTCCCAGGATCGGGACCTCCGCCCGCGAACTTTAAGGGGAGGGGGCAGGGCTGGGGCTGCCTCTACGTCATCACCTAGCCAAAGGGAGCCCTCCGCCGTTAGCGGCTCCTGTGGGCTCTCAGCAGCGCCGCCACGTGCCGCCAGCCGGGACGGAGTCTGGAGACTCGGGGCCCGCGGGCAGAAGCAGCAAGTCCACGTGCCTCGCGCGCCCAGCGGGGGAGCTCGCCCCGGCCCAACCGGGAAGGAGCTGGGGGGAGGGGGTCGCGCTTCCTGCCCAGCCACGCGGGGCCCGCCCTCCCCGGGCACCGCAAACTGCCGCCGCCCTCCCGGCCCGTTACCTCTGCTCCGCCTCCAGCGCCGGGCGAGGCTCGCTGCGGCCCCAGGCAGAGAGGCTGCTGCTCCAGAGGGTCCGACGCTCCGCAGACAGACGCGGGCACTGGCCTGCCGGTGGAATTGGCTCCTCCTCCCGTCCGGCTGCTGCTGCTGCTGAAACACCGAGCGAGGTTTCATCATGCGGGCCCCCCCCCCCTTCGCCGCAGCCCTTCCGGGCTCCGCCCCCTCTCGCTGCCCGAGCTCCCCGCACATCTGCTGTATTGTCTCTTTCTTTTCCTACCCTGCTGCCACGGGCTGGGCCACAACATTTTGGCACCTGAAGCGGGAAGCTCAAATGACGCCCCCATGCCCGGGCCAGAACTTTGAAAATTCTCAAATCTGCCTTCTTCCAGTTCTGCTCCTCTTGTGGCACTTCACCATCTCTGTGCCTCTAGAGCAGAGAGAATACATATGCACCAGCAGCAGACACAATTTTCTGGGTCCTAGTAGTGCTTCGCTTCCTTCCCCCCCAGTCTGGCAACTGAGGCAGCCACCTCAGTTCCCCTCATGATTAGGCCAGCCCTGCCCAGCCAGTTCTTTCATCCCCGAGGCAGTGCAAGGCAGGAAGGGGCTGTAAATCAGCCCATAAGGAGCTAAAGGGCCAGCTGCCTCTCCACATAGTCTCTGTTAATATAGGGCGCTAGGAGCGGGGGAAAGAGACACTCTGCTGCTGCTACCAGATTAAATACAAATACTAAAACGGTAGCATCAAAAATTAATGATCGCTTAAATGTCCCTGCTAGATGGAGCTACTGAGGGCATAGTTAGCTAATGGTGTTTCCGGGTGAGAGGAGCGCAGGGAGGCTACGTGTTCAAGCCAGAGCCAGGGAGAAGGGGAGAGAAGACAAATGGGGGAGAGGAAATCAGAATCTTAAATGTCTGTGTACAATGTGAAATGTGTGGGGAATAAGCAAGAAGAATTCATAATGCTAGTATATGCAACTATGATGTGTGTTTCCTAAGTTTCCTATCCTTGCAGGTAAGGCGGGCAGAGTGAGGGGACTGTTAATCTCCCCACAAGGAACTGAAGAGGCACTCCCCTTCCCACATACTGTTTAATTCAGTAAGGCTGTGTCCAGACTCGAGGGTTTTTTGAAAAAAGTAGCCTTTTTTTGAAAAAACTTCTCCGGCGTCTAGACTACAGCCGCGTTCTTTCGAAATTAAACGCGGCTTTTCTTTCGACGGCGGAAAACCTAATTTCACGAGGAAGAACACCTTTTTTCGAAAGTGCTCGAAGAAAGGCGTTCTTGAATGCAAACAGGGCTTTTTCAAAAGAGAGCGGCCAGACTGCCTGGGTCCTCTCTTTCAAAAAAGCGGCTTGCTTTTCGAAAGAGGCTTGCAGTCTAGACGTAGCCTAACTGAGCAGGATGAGCTTATCCCTTAGCCCAGGGGTTCCCAAACTTTTTGACATGGGGACCAGTAAATCCATTCACGAGCTTTTGGAGAACCAGGAACATATATTTGCATATTCATTAAGCAAATGATGAATATTCAAATAAGTTGTTTCTGGTCCTCCGAAAGCCCCCAGTGCCAGCGTTAGCCCGCTTCCTCCCCCCCCCCGCTTCTCCTCCCGATCTCCCCAGTTCAGCCCTTCTGCCCCCATCCAGCCCTGCTTCCGGTGGCCGGTTCCCCCTGCTCCCCACCAATCTCCCCCGGTCGGCCCCACTCCCCCGACGACCCTCCTCGACCAGCCCTGTTGCCCCCATTCAGCCTTGCTTCCAGCAGCTGGTTCTCCCTTCTTCCTCCTCCTTATCTCCCCCGCCCAGCCCTGGTTCTGCCACCTGCCCTCCCCGATCTCCGCAGGACAGCCCCGCTACCCCCAATCCTGCTTCTGCCAGCCGCATGCCTGGATCTCCGCAGGACAGCCCGGCTGTCCCCAACCCTGCTTCCCAGCGGCCGGTTCCTGCCCCGCCACCTCCTCCCAGCCTGCTCCGCTCTGCTCCCCTCCAGGCAGCCACTAGGCACGCTGAGGCCCAGTATTTTTTTTCCCGTGGCCCAGTAGCGGGCCGCGGCCCATAGTTTGGGAAATGCTGCCTTAGCCAAATTATTACAAGCGGCACCCCGGCCAGCTGCTGGGGAGCTGACTGCTGCCCTGTGCTGCTGCCTCTGTATCAGAGGTAGCAGTATGGGGCAGCAGTCAGTTCCCTGGGAGCAGGGTGGTGGACAGGAGCATGTAACCACTGACATTTTTAGCAGTTACATGGTTAGCCAATTACATTTTAACATCCCTAACTATGACATCGTTGGCATCTCAGAGACGTGGGATAATACGCATGTCTGGAATATTGGTATGTACAGCTGGCTCAGGAAGGACAGGCAAGAGAAAAAGATGAGGTGTTGCCATATATTAAATATGTATACACTTGGATTGAGGCTGAGATGGAAATAAGACACAGACTTCTCAAGGGAAAGGCTAATAGGGTTTAAAAAACACAAGGATGATGTCATGATAGGGGGTCTACTACAGACAACTTACAAGGAGAAGTGGATGAGGCCTTTTATAAACCAATAACAAAATTATCCAAAGCACATGATGGTGATAGGGGACTTCAACTGTCCAGATACCTGGGGAAAATAACATGGGGGGCACAGATTATCCAACAAGATCTTGGAATGTATTGGTAGAGCCAATGTGTGGATACAAAATCTGTATTTGCAATAATGAGCCGTGGATATAGGCACTGAAATCTGCAGAGGTGGAGATGCAGGATATAAAGCAGATACTGGCAAATATGAAGAGGTCTAGAAACAAAATGTGTATCCTCATACATATCTGCAGAAGTGAGCTGCAGATATAAAGCAGATATCCATGGATTTGCGGGGCTCTATGTATTGGAGACATTTTTTTTATTTCAGAACATGGAGAAAACTACTAAGGGAGAGGCTGTTCTAGATTTCATTTTGAACAAATAGGGAGGAACTGGTTGAGAATTTGAAAGTGGAAGGCAGCTTGGGTGAAAGTGATCATGAAATGATAGAGTTTTAAGGACTGGTAGGAGAGAGAACAGTAAAATAAAGATAATGGATTTCAAGAAGGTAGACAATTAAAACTTAGGGAATTGGTAGGTAAGATTTCATGGGAAGCAAGGCTAAGAGCAAAAACAATTGAAGACAGTTGGCAGTTTTTCAGATACATTGTTAAGGGTACAAGAGCAAACTAGTCCACTGCATAGAAGAGATAGGAAGTCTGGGAAGAGACCATCTGACTTAACCAAGAGCTCTTGAATGATCTGAAAATCAAAAACGAATTTTACAGAAAGTGAAAACTAGGTCAAATAACAAATGATTAATATAAACAATACCACATATGTAGGGGCAAAATTAGAATGGTCAAAGCACAAAATGAGCTCTCACTAGCTAGAAACATAAAGGGTAATAAGAAAATATTCTACAGAGGCATTAGAAGTTAGAGGAAGACCAAAGGCAGGGTAAGCCCTCGATGAAGAGGGAAAAACAATAACAGAAAATATGGAAATGACAGAGGTGCTTCATGACTTTGTTTCAGTTTTCACCAAGAATATTGGTGGTGATTGGACACCTAACAACGTTAATGACAATGAAAATGGGGTAGGTTCAGAAGCTAAAATAGGGAAAGAACAAGTTAAAAATAACTTAGAAAAGTTAGATGTCTTCAAGTCACTAGGGCCTATTGAAATGTATCTTAGAATACTCAAGTTGATGATTCAGGAGATATCTGAGCATTTAGCTATTTGAAAAGTCATGGAACACAGGACAGATTCCAGAAGACTAGAAAAGGGCAAATATAGTGCCCATCTATAAAAAGGGAAATAAGGCTAACCATGGAATTATAGATCAATCATCTTAACCTCTGTACCTAGAAAGGTAATGGAGCAAATAATCAAGGAATTAGTTTTCAAACATCTAAAAGATAAGGTGGTAAGTAAGTCATCATGAATTTGTCAAAAACAAATCACATCAAACCAACCTAATAGCTTTCTTTGACAAGGTAACAAGTCTTGTGGCTAGAGGAAAAGTGGTAGATGTGGTATATCTAGTCCTTAGTAAAGCATTTGATATAGCCTCACATGATATTGTTATTAACAAACTAGGGAAATACAACCTAGATGGAGCTACTATAAGCTCCATCTATAAGGTGGGTGCATAAGTGGTTGGATAACTGTTCTCGGTAGTTATCAGTTGGTATCATTGGAAGGGTGTGAGTGGGGTTCTTCTGGGATCACTTTTGGAATGGCCTCTATTCAATATTCTCATTAATATTTTAGGTAATGATCTGATTCTGAATAAGCTGGAGAAATGGTCCAAGATAAAGAGGATGAAATTCAATAAGGAGAAATGCAAAATAGTCCACTTAGGAAGGAACAATCAGTTGCAAACATACATAGTGGGAAATGATTGCCCAGGAAAGAGCACTGCAGAAGGGATTGAGTGGTCATAGGTAAATATGAGCCAGCAGCATAACACTGTGGCAAAAAACGCAAACATCATTCTAAGATGCATTAGCAGGAGTGTATTGTAAGTAAGTCATGAGAATTCTTCTGCTCTACTCCTTGTTGATTAGGCCTCAACTGGAGTATTGTGTCCAATTCTGGGTGCCACATTTCAGGAAAGACGTGGACAAATTGGGAAAAGTTCAGAGTACGGTAACAAAAATGATTAAAGTTCCAGAAAACATGTCTTAGAAGGAAGATTGAAATAAATGGATTTGTTTAATCTGGAAAAGAAAAGACTAAGAAGGGACTTAACAGCTTTCAAGTACAAAAGTTGCTACAAAGAAGTAGGAGGTACTGCAGGGGTTGGGCATGCGGATGGTCTGTTGGATGCAAGGGTCACTTCTGGCGCTGGGTTAGTTTTGGATGGATGTTTGTTATTGGGGGGGTCTTATTTTATGTTAAGTTGGTTTTGATTATGAATATTTTGTTTTAATTGATAAATGTGTGGATGTTTTTAGTATTTTGGGTGGTTAATTTGTTTTCTCTCTCACTCTCTCTCTCTCCAGAATGATGTCATTAGCGTTAACAAGCTCTCTCAGCAAAAGCAACAGCGACCAGAGAGAGGGAGGTTGGTGAGTGGACAGAACAGGGGGCGCATCCCCCTCCTGCTGCTAAAACCAAACTCTCACAGCTGGAGAAGTGGAATTAATTGGTATAGGCGTGTGACTGCTGAATCAATTACACAAATGTGTAACAAAGAGCCGAAGACTTATTGACAGAGCCAAATGTAGAAGTGGCATAATGGGCACAATTCCTATACAAGTTCTTTGGCACGTAAGTCCTGCTTCTATTGCCATTGATGACAAATTTCACAGCAGCTTCTGTGGTGCAGGATCGGACTTCGACTAAAGTGTAAGGCATGCACTTACTACTTGCCATCACAAGGTGGAGATGTTGCCCCTGAATCAGAAGTTAGTTCATAGTCAAGCTAGTGACAAATGTACATCTAAATGTACCAGAAAGGGTAGGGAAATAACATTGGGTGAAGGCTTCTCAGCTGATGTGTCATTAGACCTGCAATTGATAATATTTTGGAGAATAACTAAACTGAACTGACCTGTAAACTAAAGTGTTAACAGTCAAAATCCAGTGGTCTCATAGAAATATATAAAGACAATATTTCAGCATATGAATCATGCACATTGTAGATAATGGCACTCATATTTGAAAGTCACAAAAGTCAAATTAGATGGTCTTTAACTTTTCAGAGGAGTGCCTTAGGCCCAGTTCCTTAAAGGTACTTAGGCACCTGAGGCTATGTCTACACTACAGTGTTCTTCCGGGATACCAGAGGTATCCAGGGAACACATCTGCTTTTTTGGAACAACTTCTGAAAAAGCAGGCCCATTCTTTTGGAAGCCCTGTATTCCTCATTTTATGAGGAATCCTTGCAATCCTCATTTTATGAGGAATAGGGGTCTTCAAAAAGAGAAGGTTTTCCCCACATTTGGCCCCGTGTAGATGAAGAAAAAAAAAGCAGAAAAGGGTACGCAAATTGCAGTTCACAATTTGTGTATCTTTTTCTGGAAAAAGAATGCAGTGTAGACATAGCCAGAGTTCCAGTTTTAGACTCCCTTGAAATCCACAGAATTCCCACCAAACCCTGTGCATGACTAAACTTACTTAGGGCCTAAGTTTTCAGGGTAAAAGTTTCCTTGGTTCCTAAGTTTCTGCCTTTGATCATACTCGCTGCTGCCTCACTCCAGAGGTCTGGATTCCTGTCTCCCACCAAAGCCCCAGAGCAATC
Organism: Pelodiscus sinensis; assembly: GCF_049634645.1. Taxonomy (NCBI): domain Eukaryota; kingdom Metazoa; phylum Chordata; order Testudines; family Trionychidae; genus Pelodiscus; species Pelodiscus sinensis. The sequence continues at coordinate 209,897,561 of NC_134712.1, read as the reverse complement.
CACAAATGGGGAAATGGGTGGCCAGAAACATAAGCTGCATCCAGTAGGTATAGCCAGAGCGGCTGTCAGTGAACACTTGCAAGCCAGTGGTTTTGAGGTTTTCCATATGCATCATAGATAGTCTCTGTGGGCACTTTACCAGGCAGACTTGACGAAGCCTAGTGTTAATTCCCCACATTGATCATCATACTGTAAGATGCCTATCTCTCTTCCCATTCACTGTATAGGGAATTGAGTCCCCTAACTCAGGCTTTGTTGATTGCAGTTTTGTTCCTGAAATTTTTCAAGGCTCAAAAAAGTTAAGTGTTGTGACACTGAGCATTGCAACACCTGGCGTAGCTTCTTACTTGCTTATGTTCCTTTTAGGTAAGGGATTCTTGGTTCTGTAAGGATGTAAATTAGAATTGCTACTATATAAACATTAAGACAAAACTTAACCCATCATTACTCCTCAGTAGCTGGAAAACAGTTCAATGTACTATTTTCCAAAATAACCAATCACACACTTCTAAAATAAGTCAAAATGCAATATAAGTGGTAAAGGGCTAACGAGTTAATGTTAGTGAAGGGTTAAGCAGTACCTCATCCGTATTATGTGCCATCTTTAGTGACAGATGATTTTTTCATTAATATAGAATAATTCATAGAATCATAGAACCACCATCAAAGATTAAGCAGGACCAACCCCAACTAAAACATTCCAGCGAGGATGGCAACCCATTCCAGAGCTTCACCACTTTTCCTAATATCCAATCCAACTGCAACTTGAGACCATAGCTTCTTGTTCTGTGATCTGTCACCACAGAGAATGGCCTTAAGTCAATCCTTTTTGGAATCTCTCTTCAGTTAGTTGAAAGCTGCTATCAAATCCCTCCCGCCTCTATTCTTCTCTTCTGCAGACTAAATAAGCCCAGTTCCTTCAGCCTATCCTCATAAGTCATGTGCCCCAGCCCCCTAATCATTTTCATTTCCACCATTTTCGTTACCCTGTGATGGACTCTCTCCCATTTGTCCACATCTTTTTTGTAGTGGAGGATGCAATACTCCAAATGTGGCCTCACTGGTACCAAATAGAGGGGAATAATCACTTTCCTCCATCTGCTGATCTAATTCTAGGGATATAAAAGAGTAGTCAGTTAATTGACTACTCGATAAACCTAGGTTTGTCAGGTAGTTGAGTCAACTGCCAGGGGCGGCCCGTGAGCCTAGGCAGACTTGGCTGTTGCCTAGGGTACTGCTGGCCCTGGGCACCCGATGATGACGTCATGGTCATTGACAGCCATGTAGGCAGGGGCACCAATCGTGCCTCCCGTCTGGGGCGCCAGCTGCCACAGCCAGCCTCAGGCCGCTCCTGTTGACTACTCACTTCCCTGCCTCCCCCTTGCTGCCTCTATTATCACTGTCTCTATGACTTAAAAGCGGGTTCCCCCAGCACTGTCTCTATGGCTGTGTCTAGACTACATGGCTCCATCGATGGAGCCATGTAGATTAGACAGATAGGCAAAGGCAAATGAAGCTGCGATTTAAATGATCGCGGCTTCATTTAAATTTACATGGCTGCCGTGCTGAGCCGACAAACAGCTGATCAGCTGTTTGTCGGCTCAGCGCGCTAGTTTGGACGCTCCCCATCCGACATCAAAGCCCTTTGTCGGCAGCCCCGTTATTCCTCATCGGATGAGGTTTACCGGGGCTGCCGATAAAGGGCTTTGATGTCGGCAGGGAAGCGTCCAGACTAGCGCGCTGAGCCGACAAACAGCTGATCAGCTGTTTGTCGGCTCAGCGCGGCAGCCATGTAAATTTAAATGAAGCCGCGATCATTTAAATTGCGGCTTCATTTGCCTTTGCCAAAAAAACAAATCTACAAGGCTCCGTCGACGGAGCCATGTAGTTTAGACGTACCCTATGGTAGGCACAGTAGGCAGGGAAGGCAGAGGGGAAGCAGTCTGAGATCTGGCATGAATCAGGACTGCTAAGTCCTGGATCATGCTGGGTCTGGGACCTACCCCGTCTGCAGCTCTGCAGCTTAAATGCAGTAGGAGCCAGGCTGCCTGTGCACCTGCTCCTACTACATTTAAACAGAAGTGCCACAGGGCGGCCACTTATCAACTAATCATGTACTTGATACAAATTGTAATGAGTACATGATTAGTCAATTACCCTTTTCTTAACATCCTTACCAGATTCATCAACTTAAACTTACCAGTTTTACACAGATTCAACATTTAAGTTTCTGTATGTTTAGTTTTAATCTTTCATAGAAAGATCACACAAGTTAGCCAAATTCAGATCCTATATAAATCTCTCCAGAATTAATAGCAGAATTTCTTGTGCTTAAACAACACTTTGAATGTTATCTTAAATGCCATAGCTTCATGCATAATCCACTATTATCATTATTATTATTACACCAGGAACAAAGTAATCTGACCAAAATATGGATCAGCCAGACAAAAGGAATGTACATGCAAATGCTCTTCACACTTTGGAATTCTGGGTCCCTTCCTGGAATGCTTCTCATGTGTGATTTCTGTTCAGAGCACAAAACATGCACCCTCTGCTTCCTTTCCTGACTACCTTTTTTTGTTTATGCATATGAAGTACTGGCGGCCTGAATTAGACCCATAAGTAATCCATTCAAGTGTTATGGATATATACTAAGAAAGACAGGGTATGTCTACACTACAGTGTTATTTCAAATTAACTTAACAATTAATTCGAATTAAGCTAATTTGAAATAACGCATTTATACACAAAAATTATTTCGAAATAGCATTTTGCTATTTCGAAATAGTGCATCCACACTCAGTGGACCCTGAACCAAAGTTAAGGTTGGCTGGAACCAGTGCTGGCAGGGTATCAGGTTAGGACTTAGTGTGTGGGGCTGCTGCCTGAGGCTAACTGAGCTCCGTGCTTAAAGGGACTCTACCCCTACCCCGGACAGAAAGTTCTCAGAGTTCCCCGCTTGCTTGTCTGCCTCGATGGGGGACAGCAAAGCAGTAGTGTCTTGGAGTGCCCTGAGTGCCTGCACTCAGGACACCACAGCACTCGGCCACATGGAGCCAGAGCTGCCCCTGGGCACGTCGGTGCATTTCGTTGGGTTGTTGCCATCAGCCTGGCTGCACTTGCTGTAGGCTGCCATCCGGAGGGTCCATCGGGGGGCTGTCAGGATCCAGGAGACCCTTGTGGGGAAAATCAAATAACTCCAATTGTGTCAAAGGGGGGACTGTGCAGAAATCAAAACTCTCTAAAGAAAACTGCTGTAAGGGTTAAAAGTTTTCCAGATCTCTCTCCCTGTATCAGAGTGAAATCAAATTAACTCTAATCAAAGACCCTTACAAATGACTATCTCAGGTTCATGGATACTCCTAGTCTGTCACAAATTATCATGTAAACTCTTATCTTTGTCACAGTTTGCCTTGTAAGACCACTCACTCCACATTCTCATGTGCCTTTGTACTGTAAAACTTACTTCTAGCACTCCTGGGGTGAACAGAAGTCTCAGAGTACTTCTGCTGAGACTTTGATATGTTAAAGAATAACAATCCACAACTGAACTGTCTAAGCATTCTGTATAAAGGATCAAAAACCCTGTAACTCAGGGCTGACTGTTACGGCTGCCAGCCTGCATGCATGCATAATAAAGTTTTCTCTTCTAGGTTTCTCTCCTGTCTCACTGATTTGATTTGACCTGCAGCCTCGAACCCTTCTGGGGGCTCTGTACCCCAGGGGAGTGAGATTTCCCCCTCACCCTGAGGGAAAGCGTCCACCCCAAGGAGCCCTCAGAGCCTCCCCGGTCCTCCCAACCCGGGGTTTGTGTCCCATTCCTCCCTCACCTCCTTCCACTTACCCCTCCCTAGCCCCCCTTCCTGATGTCAAATAAAAGACACGTACGTTCAAAATAGAAACTGGGTTTATTGAACAAAACTGGGGAGGAGGATGAACCCCTGGGGAGACTGGGAAAAGGAGGTAGAAGAGGGGAAGAGAGAGGGTGGGAGAGGGGAGGGGGAAACCTGGGAAGAGGGAGCTGGAAGGGGGAAGCCAGGGGAAGAAGGGGGAGGGGAAGCTCAGGGCTCAGGGTTGGGGGTCTCGCTGGACCAACTTGACTTTCATGCAGACCTGCTCCTGGGTTCACATGTGGCCTTTGGTGGCCAGGCTGGCAGTTATCCTGCCATAGGCGGCCGCATTCCTCCATCTAGTGCAGAGATCATGGACGTTGGGGGCATCCCCCCAAACCTGAATAAGGTTCATGATCTCCACCCTGGACCAGGGTGGCGCCCACCTTCTCCAGCCCCTGTCAGGCTCCTGGGAGCTGGCAGACTGCTCCTGGGGAGCGGTGGAGGGCTGGCTGCCAGTGTCTTGCTGGCTCATGTTTTAGGGCCACTGGGTAAGGGGCCCCAGTGGCCACTGCTGGCTCTGGGCTGGCAGGCTTGGAGCTGGCACAGGCACTGTGGCCAGGGTCTACCCCTTTAATGGCTCTGGGGCTGAAGGAGAGGAGGGTAAGTTTTCCTGGTTGTGCCCAGAGTGGCCACTGGGGCTCCCTGGGAAGGGCTGGAGGCCCCCTATTTCGAATTATGTGTCTACACAGCACTTAATTCGAAATAGCTATTTCGAATTTGGCGTTACTCCTCGTAGAATGAGGTTTACCAAATTTGAATTAAGGGCTCCGCTATTTCAAATTAAATTCGAAATATCCGTTTGCATGTATAGACGCTATTAAAGTTAATTCAAAATAATGGCTGTTATTTCGAATTAACTTTGCAGTGTAGACATAGCACACAGAATATAACAAGATTCAGATTTGTTCAGGTAAGTATGTAAAAGTATCTGAGTCACTCTAGTGTGGAAGTCTCTAATCCATAACCTTCTGAAATCCACTGAAAAATTGACTGTAATGGGCTTTGGATTAGACTTGTAACTGTGATCAAAACATTCTGAGAACAAATTTTCACATGAGGGTTTCCAAGCTTCAGATGGATCATATATATTATATTCCATTCCCATTGATATTTCCAGCCTATGCCAAAACCAGAAAACTCAGTATCTGACAAAGTAAATAGCAAACAAGGGCTAATTACTTCAAATGTTCTTTTTTAATCCCTATTTTATCCAGCGGAATGTGCCTATCCCAAATAATTAAATATATTGCTAATACTATAATATACACCAATTAAATATTTGTTCTTTTCACATACCATATCTATCATGGTTTTGGCACACACTAGGAATTTTTTCAGAGAGTCACAATAGCTTGATTAAAGTAATTAATCTTCCATGAAAAGATTTGCTGAAGCATGAAAAGTAATTTAGAAATTGCCTATTGTTTACCAGAGACAATGCTTCTTGGTTTGCAGTTCAGTGACCTGTTGGTATTGTGACTTGGAATTCCAGTCTGACAAGAATCTTTAGCTGGCAAACTTCTTTTTACAAAAAATACTATTGACAAGTTTCAGCCTGAGGAAACATTTCATGGATCAATTGAAGACAGGAGCAGAGGAGGACATTCAGGCAATGAGTAAACTGTGTTGATTTTGATGGAATAAATCCGGCACTGGCAATCAAAAAATTTAACATGACTCCATCACAATGGAATATTAAACAGTAAAACAATGGATGTGGTTTTGAGTATTGAAATTTTTAAATCTTTCGGTGAAGGTGCAGAAAAAAATAAAAACAGCAAAATAAATTTGAAATGTAGTAAGTAAGGCTTTCACTTTCACAATATCCTTTATTCTATTTTCCTTAAACTGTAGGCAGGTTTCACAGGAACATTCCTCAGGGCCCAGCTGTCAATATTTTAAATGGTAAGGGACAGTCATAACTGTCCTTTTTTGAGGGGAAGAGAAAAAAATTAGTTGAGGTCAGGGGCGGCCTGTGACTATAGGCCAACTCAGCCATTGCCAATGGTGCTGTCTTCAATGCGTCGCCTTATGATGATGTCATGGGGCGCCCGGGGTGCCCGATGATGATGTCACTCAATTGACGGCTGTTCAGGCGGGGGTGCCGATCGCGTGTTCCACCTGGGGTGCCAGCTGCCGCAGCCCGCCTCAAACCGCTCCTGGCTGAGGTGCGGAGTTGTAGGGTGCATGCAGCTGGGAGGAAGAGAGCGCCTCTGGAAGTAGGAGGAAAGGAGATCACAATGAGGAGGATGAACCAGAGAGAAGTAAGGTGGTGGGGAAGGTGTGGAGAAGTAGCCCGGGGTCTTGGAACTGTATTAGAGCAGGTGACAGGGATTCACATGAGCAACTACTGTCACAAGGCCCTGGGCTGGAACCCTTAGTAGAGGGTGGGCCTTGATTCCCCCCAAACACCCACCTCCCCATTTCCACTCCAGAAAAAGGACTGTGGAGTTTATTCTCACCAATGATGAAAAGAGCTCAACAAACAGCAAATTAAAACCCTGGCTGTGGTGCCTAAAACTGTGGGCTGCTGTGAGCCTCTAAGGCAAGCAGATCCACCAGGAAGCACAGGACCCACCAAGTTTTCATAGGCGCTTTGTCACGCTATCTAGAGATAGTCTTTGCAGAGGCCACTTGCCCCTTCATGCTTCTTCATAAGACATGAAGAGGCAAGGCAAAGCACGAAACGGTTCATTCCTATCTGAATAAAAGGCTAGAGGTTGCCTGACACTCAGGTGCTGTTTCTGAGGGTATAAATGTGGCTTAGAGAAAAACACAAGTAAATATGCTGCTTGGTCAAATGAAACTGAGAAACCACTTTGGATAAAATTTGGGTGTGGTCAAAAAGTTCCCTTGTCTTTGAAGAGCTATGTGTAAGAAGGGCCTGACATCAGAGCCTGCCACTCACACATCCTCCTTACAGACGTAATGGCTACCAGATATATATTGTTTTTTGACACAAGACGTGCAGTGGACAGGGCTTCAGGGGCTTGAATGGATGCCTTACCAGAGCTAGCAAAAACGTGTTTAGGTCCAGCAAGAGTACCAGTTCTAGCACAAGAAAGTATAAATAGAGAAGCTCTTTTAGAAATCTTGTCATCATAGTGTTGGTAAAGACTGATTTTCTCTGAATAGGGGGATAAAATGCTGATATTGAAGCCCAATGCACGATAGGAGAACTGAGCACAAGTCCAGTGTAGCAAGAACACCAAGGTGTACTGAATAGAAGTCAGAGTTGGTTGGATCCCACAGGACAAGGACCATTTTGCTAAGTAGATCAACCTAGAAGATGACATCATACTATTGAATAGGACTTATTGGACACCCTCCTAGCGCTGTTCTTCTTCCTCATTTAACCTTGCAGCAGTCACGCTATGAGGTGCAGATAATTGAGTATGGGGTGGCAAATGCAGCCACAGGTATGAATGACTCGGTTGGGATGGGAAAGAAGCAGATTGGGAGCCTGAATCAATAGCACAAGAATGTCAGAGAACTGGTACTGTCTCAGCAACATCAGGGCTATGAAGATAAGCCTTCCTTGAGTTTAAAGATGACCTGAGGAATCATCAGGATTGGAGAAAGAGAATATAAGACGGTTGACTGTCAGCTGCAGTGGACAGCATTGGAGGAGGAACATGGATTGCAGGCCCCTTGACAGCATAACAGGTAACATTTCCTGTTTTCCCTTGTGGCAAACAGGTCAACTGTGGGAATGCCCCACACTGTGAAAATTACCTGGAGGACACTCATCTTCAGGGACTGAAGAGAAAAATACCTGCTGAGATGCCCCATGAGATAATTTTATAGTCTGGGTAAATGGACAAATATTGAAATATCACCCTTGATGCAAAATTACCACAGATTGCCTCTACGCAGAGCAATTTGAAATGTACTCTCCCTTCCTTGTTTGCATAGTGCATTGTTGGTGATATTATTGGTGAGTATGTGAACCACTGAGTGTCTGATATGTTCCTGGAAGGCATGGAATTCATAGTGGATGGCACAAAACTCCAGCATGCTGATATGATGCAAAGCCTCCCTCTCTGACCAGTCCCTGTACTTTCAGTGAGCCCTGGTGTGCCACAGATTTCAATGGCAGTTAGGAATTTAAATACATTTGAAGATCGGGACTTGAGTGGCTATTCAGGTGTCTCAAACTTTTTTTCTGTATACAACACTTGAGAATGAAGATGTTGCATTTCAAATAGCAGAGCCGCAGTGGGGTTTGGTCCCAGTCCCGGCACAAGCCAGGACTGAGCCAGGTTGCCTGCCGAGCCAGCAGCAGCCCCTGTTGCAGCCGGGCCACGCCAAGGATGTTATAATGCATGTAGATTCCTAACTTCCAGGGATGTTACAAAGCCCATTAGTAGTTGATAAAAATTCTATTGACTCGATTAGTCAGTAGGCAGCCAACTCAGTACCGGCTCCTACTGCATTTTAAATTGCAGAGCCGCAGCGGGGTTTGGTCCCAGAGATGGTGGGAGCCAGGACTGAGCTGGGCTGCCTGCCCAGCCGGCAGCAGCACCTGTTGCGGCTAGGCTGCCGCAAACAGGGGCTATTTTGCAGCAGAAGCCCCTATCCACTGGGGGTCCCGGCAGGGAGTTGTGACCCCCCCACATACACGTGAACAGGGGCTACTGCTTCTGCTAGAGGCAGCAGCGAAGGGATGGCAGGCGGCACTACGGAGACCAAGCTGGGGGGAATTGACTTTTAAGCCAGCTGTCCCCAGCACTGGCTCCTGCGCCTCCCGCTTGCTGCCTCTGATATAGAGGCGGGAGGAGGGGAAATGTGAGTAGTCAACTCAACTACCTGATAAGCCTAGATTTATTGGGTAGTCAACGAGTCAACTACTCTCTTACATCCCATTCACTCTATGTTTGTTCCGGTGATGTGGATTTCACCAGCGGGATATGTCTACAGTGCTTTGTAACCCAGGGTTAGAGTGACTCGACACTACTTATCCATATTAGAGAACCCAGGGTTTGCGACTCTGCATTTTTAACCCTAGAACAGCTTCTCTCCCACCTTCAGCCCACCTCCACACTCCCACACCCATTTCCTAGGGTCCCCCTTTCCAGGACTTATCCCTTCCAGGGACTGCAGTCCAAGAATGCCTTACCTCCATGAGGAGGGCCCCAACGGTGGATTTTCCCATGCTGAACTGGTTGCCCACTGACTGGTAATTGTCTGGGATGGTGAGTTTCCAGACAGCAATGGTGAATGCGGGATGGCGGGTTGCATCTGGAAAAGCTTATTCCAAAAGAAGCTTGTAGTCAAGACGTAGTCCAGGTCTGAGAGATTTGTGTATAGACAGAAGGCAGGTAGGCTCAAGCCTGAGCTGACACTGTAGAGCAGACACATACCCACTCTGTATAAACAGTTTTACCACACACAGGTAATTTTTGCAAAACCTTCTGTAAAACTTTCGCAACTTTTTGAAATGATAACAAGCCTAAGAAATTTCAGTCTAAAAATCTTTTCCCCTAAACAAGCATAAGCTACCGAAAAGCACAGGAAGAAATGTCAAACTGAGGAAGCATACTGCAAAGCTTTAACAGAAGTTTTTAGATTTTGGGTATGTCTACACTTGCAGCCGATTTCGGAATAGGGCTGCAAATGTAGGCATTTGGAATTGCAAATCAAGCCTGGGATTTAAATATCCCGCGCTTGATTTGCATCTTCTGGGCTGGGCGCCATTTTTTGAAATTTACAAGCCTGGAATAACTCCCTGCGTCTACACGCGGCAGTGAAACGGGCGTTCGAAATAAAGCCTTATTTCAAACTACCTGTTATTCCTCCTTCAATGAGGTTTAACAGGTAGTTCGAAATGGGGCTTTATTTCGAATGCCCGTTTCACTGCCACGTATAGATGCGGGCAGTTATTCCGGGCTTGTAAATTTCAAAAATGGCGCCCGGCCAGGAAGATGCAAATCAAGCGCGGGATATTTAAATCCTGGGCTTGATTTGCAATCCAAATGCCTACATTTGCAGCCCTATTCCGAAATAGGCTGCAAGTGTAGACATACCCTTAGAGCTTTAACTAGAGCAATTCAAACAGCACTTCAATAAGTCAACCCCCTCCTTTTTCATGAACAGTTAAAGTAATGGTAATTCATTTGTCTGAACTTGACAACTTCTGAACTCCAGCTACTATTTGAACACCTGCATCGCTCTATTCTCTGTGTATTTGATGTTGTTCTTAACTGTGTGACACATCTTTGTCTAGCCTTGGCCAAATTCACATTCTGGGCCAAACTAATTCCATCCTCTCAGTTTTGTCCTGGGCCTCAGGTTCTCTTGCAAAAGCAGTTGGCTTATATTTTTATGCAAATATTGTCTCTCTTCTGGAGCAAATAAGCAGCAGCCAAGGCTCATTTTGAATCAGAGTTCAAAGCAGAACAGAGTAATCAAATAAAGTTGCTTGAGAATATCTGTAAGTATTTGTGACAAGGTGTTCAACACCTCAAGAAGCAGTCAGCTGACAGGAAAAAAGCAACAAAAGTGGGTCCTCCAAACTGGCAAAGAGAGGAATCTCTGGAACAACCATGTTGAAAACTAGAGACTTGATCCTCCTACGTCTACAAGAGCTACTAATTAATAAGGGACCTGCTGGCTCAGATAAAAGGAGGGTGCTGCTCTTTAGCTAGTTGGAGGTTTTCTGGCTGGGTTTGATGGGAGAAAGAAGTCCTAATAACCTAATAAGAATAAAGCTTAAGAGGTCAGCTAAGAAGCAGCAGCAATGAATTGACCCAAGCAGCATGTAGCTATTGTTTATAGCTAGCTAGAACCCAGAGTAATGAGGGGCGGGGGCTGGTTTCCCTACCAGCCACTGGTAAAGTGACATAAACCTCAAAAAGAGGATGGGTAGGGTTGCTGATTTTCCCAATTGGGTGGATTGGACACCATTGCCGCAGATGGCATCCAGGCAGTTGAGAAAGTTGGCAACCATAATGATGCAGCTTATTTGGGAACTTGAACATCTGGCAGAATTTAAAGAGCACAGAGCTAGGGTTGTAGACACTAACAAGAGCAGATAATTTGTTTATTCACTGGACTCTTTAATACCCTAAAAGGGGTTCATTTGGACTTGGTGACTTGGCTGGAGTGGTAAACTACTGATGACCCACCAAGATTAGCTGAGAGCCTTCCACAGTATTGAAGTGGATGTACATAATAAGGTTGAAACTGGCTCAGAGTGTCTGATCTGGCCAGACTGCATGTTGCAAGACTATAAATGGTAAGTTCAGACAGCTTTTAAGTCAGTGTTGCATTTTTATAATCCAGTTAGAGCAGTTTCAAGAATACTTAGACTGATCTCTGGCTGCTCAAAACCAAGTGGAACTAACCAACTCTAGTAAGGCCCAGCATAAGATTTCTTGACTTTCTTCTACACCACTGTAAATCTGTAATAGCACCGATTATGTGGCCACGATCAACGAGAGCTATATTTGGCTCAAAGTGGTTAATAACTACAGCTGGGCAACTTCTGCAAAACAAATGATTTGCTAATACTTTTTAGAATACAAACCATGTGTTTGTTTTGTGGTATTCTTGGCCCCCTATTTGCCTTCCGCCAATTTTTGTTTTCCACAAAGTGAAAGTGTTCTCAGTAGAACTCCTACCCATAAGGGCTGTAATGTCATTCAGAATTTTATGATAAGCCCACTGTGATGGTCCCCTTGGGGCACGAGCGCTTGTCCCCCAAGAGGACAAGGCCCTGCGGGCCCCACCGTCGCTACTTTGGGTCCAGGGGCGGATTTACGGGCACGAGCACCTACCCCTGAATGGGGGCAAGACCCTGCAGGCCCATCGTCCTATGTGTTCTTGGATCTACCAGGGTCCTTATCCCCTTTGGTCAGACAGCCAAATATCAGGCTCCATACCCTAGTTCTCCCACCACCTTGCGGCCAACAGTAATATCCAGGAGTCGGGGGGATTAGGAGGACCCGGATACACCCTCTCCTCTGGGTCCCAGCCTGGGGCCCTAGTGGATAGGTCATTAAACTCCTACCCGACCAATGGGGCTCCTTCCTGAATCACGTCAGCCCACGGGCACCAGAAGCGCCCTGCCCAGGCTGCTTCCTAATCCCCTCCGGCACGGTGTGCCCCTCTGCAGAGTTCGTCGGGCTTACCACTTCGTCGGACCCTGTTGGTCCAGGGTCAGTGCGCGGCCCCTCCCGGACACCTCTCCGGTTCTGCCACCTAGGAGGAATAAAGCGCTCCCCCCAGCTCAGCGGGCGACTCCAGTTATGGGAGCCGCACCGCTGCTTGCTCGTTGGCCCTTTTCAAGGGCCCCACCATGGTGTGTCTGGGGATGCTGTACTGCCCCCTCGGCATCCCCCCATTCAGAGACGCCAGGCCTGGGTCCGGGGCTCCCCCCGTCACCGTGACGTGGTGGGCCGCCAGCGGGCCAGCCTCTCCGGCTCCCTGTAGCGTTCCTCTGCCGCCGCTGGGGCCCCTCCCCAAGCCGGCAGGTCGGTCTGAGCTCTGCCAGGCTCTATCATGGCCTTGGCTGTCTCCTGGCCCTGTCAGTCCCTCCCTGGTGCCGCGTTGCCCTGCCCCGGGGTCCAACCAGTGGAGGCCCCCCCACCGGCCACGGTGGCAGCTCAGGTTAGTTCAGCGCCCCGGCAGTGGTCCCCTGGCGCAGCTTCCTCCCCTCCCCTTGTCGGCAGCATGGACCCCGTCCCGCCTGCCACAGTGCAGGCCTCACTCGGCCCGTCACACCCACCTTAACTGATGCTTGATATAAATAGCTAACTAGATGTGATTAAATAAGCAGCTGGCCTAGCAAGTCAATGTGAGTTCAAGTCCCAGGAAGACATAATTAGTCACATGCTAATAGGAAGACTGCAAATGAAACACACACAGTGTGTGTGTGTGTGTGTGAAGTCTCCCATGACTTCTGAGAAATACCTGAGTCATGACACACGTAGCTCTGAAGGCAACACCCTCTTTTGCCAGAAGAAAGGTCACTACAGTGCAAGATAGTTAAGGAGGAAGTAAAACTTGGAAGGTGTTGTCACAGCCCCCCTCATGCTTTATGAAAAATGGCTTATGCATATGAATATGCATAACTCAAAGACACTTTATGCAAAATAGGTCATGTAACCTATCATTCAAGAGTCTGTTCACCCCTGAATGTGTATATTCTATTTCTGTGCATGTATCTTTCTTGTATGAGAAGTTAGAAATATTAAGTGGGAACTTGTTGTATGAGTCCAGGTATTTTAGTAAAAGCCAATAATGATATTTTAGGAACTTAATGGTTGGGTGAACAAGTCAACAATCTATGAATGATTCTGTCTTTCCTGTAAGCCCAAACAGTGGTAGGTCCTACGAGGACATTTGAGCATGTCACCAGATGCTGGAATCCATCTTGAATCTGGTATTTTTCCATGCAGCTCTGGAGAGCTAAATAAAGGGTTACTGCCCTGGGGAAAGTTTATTTAAGGAATGGAAAGCAATGAATCTTTTGTCTTCAGCTGGCTTTTAAAATTGCCTCCCCACCCTAACAGGATATACGCGAAGAGACCTGTAAACAAAGAACTGTAGCAAAAGGCAAAGTTGCTGGACCAAAGTCAGAAAAGGTATGTCTACACAGCGGGGCTACTTCGGGATATCCCAAATTAATTACCCACATCTTTTAAACATGCCTGTTATTTCAAAATATTTTTCAAAATAACAGGCGTGCTATTTTGACATCCCTATAACCCTTGTTCCATGAGGGTTGAGAGATGTGTCTAAATAGCATGTTATTTTGAAATTTGTCACTGTGCAGACACGCCAAGTTTTGAATTATGCTATTTCAAAATACAATTGAAATAATATATGCAATTTGCATATCTTATTTTGAGTTTAGGGTGCTGTGTAGATGCACCCAGAAAGATCAACTCTGGCCTGAGATGAGAATTGCATGTAACAAGTTTCTTAGTGTGTGTCATAATTAGGAGTGCTGACCATCACCCAGTGATTAATGGGTTAACTCATGTACCTAGCAAAGGTATCAACTGGGTGGGTTTAGGCAATCAACTAATAACAACGCAGGTAGGAATTTCAAACTGGATTTTTCTTTTGTTGTTGGAGATCAGAGCAGTTTCTCCAAAGTATTGAGGGAGATATACCTATCTCAAGGAGCTAGAAGGGACCTTGAGCGGTCATCAAGTCAAGTCAAGTCCAGTCCAGTCCCTTGCCCTCACAGCAAGACCAAGTACCATTCCTAACAGATTTGTCCCAGATCCCTAAATGCCCCTGTCAAGGTTTGACTTCACAACCCTGGGTTTAACAGGCTAATGCTCAAACCACTGAGCTATCCCTCCCCCCAAGTAAATGCAACTGCGAAGGGAGATGCTTCTGTCTCCTAGGGTATGTCTAGACTACATCCCTCTGTAAATTAGCCATACCAAAATTGCTAATGAAGTGGGGATTTTAATATCCCATGCTTCATTTGAATAAGAATGGCCACTGCTTTTTGCCAATGCGGCACTTTACCGGCAAAAAGCGGCAGTCTAGACGGAGATTGGTCGACAAGGAAAGCCTTTTCCGACCGATCCTGTAAACCTTGTTGCATGAGGCATAAGGGATCAGTCAGAAAAGGCTTTCCTTGTCGACCGATCCCCATCTAGACTGCTGCTTTTTGCCAGCAAAGTGCTGCATCGGCAAAAAGTGGCAGCCATTTTTATTCTAATGAAGCGTGGGATATTTAAATCCCTGCTCCAATTTCAGTATGTCTAATTTACATTCCTCTGGCGACAGAGGGATGTAGTCTAGACATACCCCTAGAACAGACTTTTAAAAATGAGTAAGCAGGGAAAAGTTTAGATAGTCTATCAGGGTTTATTGTTTTCCTTGTTTGGGGGTTTGGAAATCCTATCTGAGCTGGCTAATTGTTTTTCTCTTTTATGACTAAGGATTATAGTCCAGTTGCTTTCCCTGAGTATCTATATCAAATGGTGGCTCTTACCATCTAGCCAATTTACTATGCTTGCAACTGTAGTTTTGTTTTGATATCAGAAGATTGTTTTTTTATTTCTAATTAACCGGTATTGGTTGATTGTTGTGTCCTTAGGACTAAGTGCCTAGTTAAAAGAGCGGAGTCCATTGTTTTCTGTGGATTCCCTCTGTTTTTCCCAACTCCAAGCAAAATGGAGGTTGACGCCCGGGGGGGGGGGGGGGGGGCGGGGCGGGGCGGGGGCAGGGAGGAGGAGGGCGGGGAAGGGAGGAGGGGAAGAGCTTTACATTAAGGATGGGATTTCCCAAGTGATCTCTTCTCTGATTTTCTTGGAATTACTTACATGGTGGCAGCGAGCACCCCAAAATCTGGGTATTAGGATTTTTTGGGGAGGAGGGGAGTTTTGTACCAGTGCCTGTAGAGACACGGTTTTGGAGCGCTTTTGCATACCCCCAACTTCTGCATTCATAGAGCCAGAGTGGGGAACAGCCTTGACTGTGTAATAGAATTAGCTGGCATGTTTTGATTATTTTGGCTTAGTAACTTACTTTGGTCTATCTGTTTTCACCTCAACCACTTAAACCCTACTTTTTACACTTAATAAAAACACTTTTGTTTATTATCAAGTCCAGCATAAGTAACTGTTACCTAGGGAGGGGGATGCGACTTAGGGAGGAGGATATAACCACTGTGGACATCTCTCTTTTATTGATAAAGAAGGCTGACCTAAAGAACTTTCTCTGGATAAAACTTTTATACAGAATAAGACAGATTTATTTGGGGGTTTGGTCCCTTTTGGAGGTTGCATTCCTGGATGCTGTCAACAGCCCTATAACTGAACTTTCCCAGAGCTGAACAGTGTCTATGTTGCTCTGCTGGGGATGGTTACCCCAACTCTGTGCCTTGGCTGGAGGAGATCAGAGCTTCTAGCCCAGTAGGACAGGGTAGTGGAGAGCCCCAGAGAATAGGAAGGTGGGCTATGTGGCTTGATCAACATACAGAGTGACAATCTTATGAATGTTATTTCAATTCAGATTATGAAATATTCTATATAAATGTTAAAAACAATTCCAAATAGAATTATTTTGAAAAACCCTCCCCAACTCTACTCCTGTGGAGTGAGCCTGCCACATTGCAAGTAAGTTAGCATAAATCTCCTACTGTCAGTCATTTTTATTTAGTAGCAACTTCTACTTAGGCTAGAACAATGGCTGTTGGAATGGGCTACTTTGATTAATAGGATTTTTTCCTCAGTAAGGAGTGTAGGTTTCTGGGTTTCCTGTATCTGGGTGGGGAACCCCCAGCTTGCTGGTCATATGGAGTTTCTTAGGATTTGCCACTTCAGGACAGCCAGACAGTTTGTTTACCTGAGCAGCTGCAGGCATGGCTGCTTGCAGCTTCCAATGGCTGCGGTTCACCATTCCCAGCCAATGGGAGCTGCGGGAAGTGGGATGGGCTGGGCAACCATTTCCCGCTGTTTCTATTGGTCAGAAAGGGTATGTTTACATTGCATTCCTCCTTCGAGAGAGGAATGCAAATGCAGACAAGCAAAATTGTAAATAAAGTTCAGATTTGAATATTCTGTGCTTCATTTGCATAATCACAGACTGCCGCTTTTCCAAAATAGGGTATTTAGAGAAAAAACTCTTCCTTCAAAATAACTCTACTCTGTTATTTTTTCTTGAAATAACCCCTCGGGGACTGCGTTTGTTTTCTTGAAAGATGCTATTTTGGAAAAGCGGCGGTCCATGATTACGCACATGAAGCACGGGAAATTCAAATCCGCACTTCATTTGCATTCCTCTCTTGAAGGAGGAATGCAATGTAGACATACCCAAATGGTGAACCACAGCCACTGCAAGCTGCAGGACTCTGTGCCTGCAGATGCTCAGGTAAACAAACCATCCAGCAGCCTGCAAGTGGCTAACCCTGATAAACTGCATGTGTCCCACAGACCAGAGGTTTCCCACCCGTAATCCCCCTATAGCTTCAAGAAATGGTTGTTTGAATGGAAAATATCACCATAAGTAGAAAAATAAATTTTAAAACTGCGGAAGACTAAGGACAAAAAAAAATGTAAGAGGAAAAGTCATATATACTCAGCATGAATTTAGAACTGATATTTGACTTTATTGTATTGATACATCATCCCTGTTTAGCTAGAGGTAAAGTAAGGTTCTCAGTTCATGAATGCAAGTGAAATATGGAGAATAGTAAAAAAAATAATTCTAAAAGATTTAATATAAAGGCTGGTGTCCAAAGTTGGTTCCTAGTTTAAAGTCTAATATCTAGGGCTACGTCTAGACTGGCCCCTAATTCTGGAAAAGTCATGCAAAGCAGGTAAGTCAGAATAGGGAAATCCGCGGGGGATTTAAATATCCCCCGCGGGATTTAAATAAACATGTCCGCCGCTTTTTTTCCGGCTTGGGGAAAAGCCGGAAAAAAGCGTCTAGACTGGTGCGATCCTCCAGAATAAAGCCCTTTTCCAGAGGATCTCTTATTTCTACTTGAAAGCGGAATAAGAGATCCTCCGGAAAAGGGCTTTATTCCGGAGGATCACGCCAGTCTAGAAGCTTTTTTCCGGCTTTTCCCCAAGCCGGAAAAAAAGCAGCGGACATGTTTATTTAAATCCCGCTGGGGATATTTAAATCCCCCACAGATTTCCCTATTCTGACTTACCTGCTTTGCATGACTTTTCCGGAATTAGGGGCCAGTCTAGACGTAGCCTTAGATGTATGAAAATTAAACATACTCACTATATTTGGGGGAGGGAGGGCTTAATAAAAAAACGTTCTATGCAGAGTATTTAGGGATCAGAGCTATCCATATATATGCAGACTATTCTATTTGGTTCCTTCAGCTTCAGCTGAATATTTTGTTCTCACTTAAAGCTAAATCTTTGGGACCTATTTTTCATGTATACTGTGTATCTCCTTAGGGAAAGTGGGAAGGGAAAAAACCTGAGGAGCTGAACAAACTGCTGCATGGACTTATGAACTTGTGGAGCAGGCAGGGACGGATGAGAGTTTTGCGGGGCCCAGGCAACACAATTTTGTGCATGTGCCACAGCCACAGCCAACAGGTAGTAGCATGTGCACGGGGCCTATTGAAGCGCAGGGCCCAGGGCAACCGCCCCACTCGCCCTGCCATATATCTGCCGTTGGGAGCAGGGAAGGGCAAATGTTCTCCCTTCTAAGCATTCAAGAGTGATTCTTGGAGCCACGCCATAGAGGCTGGAAAATAACCTTCCATTGCACCACTTCAGCTCACTTTTTCTGTACTTCTGCAGGGAGTCTCAACAGAGCTGGTCTCTGTACCTTGCACAGCTGCTCTCAACCCCCAATTCTAGTCTCTTACTTTGCAGTGAAGCGGCACTATTCTGTTTCAAAAATAGGGGAGAAAGTGCATATGGTGGGGAAGATGGTAGATATGTGAGGCTACAAGGGTGGGTTGTATTTGCCCCTAAAAATACATAGTTCTTATATGATGCTTTTTATCTGTAGCACAAAGGACTTTTACAAAGGAGGAAAGTATTATTTTACAAATGGAGAAACTGAAGAATGTAACTCAATTACAGTTATGGTCAGTATTATTTCTGATAATGAAACAGGAAACCTATCCTAGATTGAAGAACCAGGATGAGGCATGGTGTTAACAAGCACAAAGAGGCTTACGTATGGATTAACATTACCCTTATTTGCTAGAAGCATCAGTGCTTAACCTGCTTACGATCCAGTCCATACATACAGATCTCTCTGCACCAGTGTTTCTCAAAGTGGTCTGCGAAACACTTTGAGAAACCTATTAATTGGCCGCTCTGGAGTGTGTACTTAGCAGTGCTGTGGCCACAGAGCCTCGCAGCTCCTATTAGCTGTTTCACCGTTTGCAGACAAGGGGAACCACGGGAAGCGGAATGGGCCAGGCCACCACTCCATGCAGCTCCCCTTGGCTGCAATTGGCAAAATGGAGCCAATAGGAGCCGCAAGGCCCTGTGGCTATGGTGCTGTTAAGTAAACACCCCAGAGCAGCCAGTTAACAGGTTTCTCAAAGTGGTTTCGCAGACTATTTTGAGAAACACTGCTCTACACAAACACAATAGTATGGGTTTAAATTCTGGTGTCCTCATTGTGTTCACGCTTATAATTTCTTGAATTAACACAAAAAGCATAAGTCCCATAACACTGATGGTCTTCTAATGCAAATAATGCATTAAAGGAAGTGACTACAAGGTAAGTACTCCGTTATCTTATAGCTTTAATGGTGACTCAATAATTCTTTACGTGCTAAAAAGGCAAACAGGATCTAAATAAGAAAACTCACTTTAAAATTGCAAAAGAGATTAGGAAAACAAAAATGGTTATCCATATAGATAACAGTATTCTATATTATAAACAATTTCCTCGTCACCCAAAGTGCAGGACCTTACTAACGTTAAAAAGCCCTTGTATTTAGCTAAGAACATCACTTCATGCACCTCTTAGATACATCTTAATGTGGAATAATGGTTTTGTCTCTAGAGTAGATGCCTATTGTGACAGAAAACACCCCTGTATTTTCCTACACACCATTCCAATAATCTTTATACAAAGTATGCCTTGTAAGGTATCATTTGAAAACTTGTAATTTGTTGGCCTGTGCTGTCCTGGTAAAATGTGTGGTAATACAGCATGTGAATTTGCAAGTTTCCTGTGTGGGATATGTCCCAAACCCCACAGCCTACCCAAGGTCTGTCCTAGATAGAGGAAGGAATGTGTACTTGCCTTAATTTACACTTAAGTAGTAATCAGAATCAACAAAAAAGAAGGCAAAATAAAAGAAGTTCAAACAGGTGAGAAAATCAGCAGAGAAATTCCTTCCATACAGATTTTGTCTCCTAGGTTTCAGCTGGAAATGTTTTTGAAAACATTTCTGCCCACATCTCTATACATACCTGAATGCCTTTGAACGTTTTACTTAAAACGATTAGAACCAAAGAGTACTGGAGCAGAGAGAAAACAAGTTAAGAGAATAAATGATGCCAACAGGAGGCAGCAGACTAGAAGATAGATGGGAGAAAAATAAACCCTTTGTGATTTAGTTTAAAGGTATAAGATGAAATAGAGTCTGACCCTTGTGCAGGTCTGCAAAGAATGGGGGAAGAATACAAGGAGACTTCCCCCAACATGTGTGCCTTGTATAGAGGTCAATCACAATTGCAGTGAGTACAAGACCTACTACCTGTTATCTCTCACTGGTGACAGGGCAGGGGCAGCTGACAATGTCTTCCCAGAGCTCTGGGAATGAGGGAAAGTGCATCCACTGCTTTACCCCTCAGGAAAGTGTAGAGAAAAAATACATTTCTACAACCAAACTCACCTGTGCTAGTTAGTGTAGGATAAGGTAGGACTCCTGCCCT
Organism: Pelodiscus sinensis; assembly: GCF_049634645.1. Lineage (NCBI taxonomy): Eukaryota > Metazoa > Chordata > Testudines > Trionychidae > Pelodiscus > Pelodiscus sinensis. The sequence goes on along the minus strand of NC_134712.1, from coordinate 209,877,322 downwards.
GTCACCTGCGGGACATAACTGGTAGTAGTTGCTGTACTCCCTGCTTTCGGTAACCGGGTTTGGTTCTTTAAAGGATTTGAAACCACAGACAGAGGAATACTGCTTTTTAGGGTCAAACAAAGATTATTTATTTTTTCTGTTTACTTTATAATTTTCCATTTAAATCAATTCACTATTTTTTATTCTTTTAAGACAATATAATATACAAAGAAAAAGTAGAAAAACAGTACAGTAAAAAAAAAACCAAGAAATAATAACTTCTCCTACAGATATACCCTCCTGATTTACCTTTAAACCATTTATGGAGTTAACAATTATATAATACTCACGTTAAGAAAGATAGAAGCATTGCTTAGATTCAGGAGATATTCTTTTCTTTGTTTTTCCTTTCTTTGGATTTTTCGTTGCAACTTACGACCGGTATTCGTTCCCCTTTCGGAGCTTATTTGTTTCCCTTTCGGAGCTTACGTGCGGCAGCGAGATTCAGCGCCGGGGAGGGAGCCCTGGTGGATCAGACCTGGCTTTTTGGATTCGCAACCCGTCCACTCGTGGTCTGTTTCAGCCAACCTTATATACCCTGTTTCGGTATTTTGGTACTCCTCCACTCGCCTGACAATTGCTGATGTTAGATTTTTGTTGTCTCATTCTGCCCTTACAAAAAACTTTCGTCTGCTCCATTTGGGGTAATCAGAACTTTGTTGCATACTGCTGTCTGAGTTACTTACTTCCCTAAAAGCGGGGTTATTGTTGGTCAACCAATCAAATTTTGTTTGTATTTTTATCTCCTGTATCTGACAATTCTGCCTTTCCTTTCCACTTACAATTAAACTGGTGCTCATTTGACATATTCTGGGTAGGCCTCAACACATCCCTTTCACACCTGCAAATGTGGTTGGACTCTATAGAAGGCACACATGTTGTACTCGGCCCCATTCTTTGCACTCATATCTCATCCTATACTTTTCAACTACATTACAAAGGGTTTATATTTTCCTCTCTATATTGGGGTCTGGTGCCTTCCCTTGGTGTCATCTTCCTATTGACTTGCTTCCTCTCTGCTCTAGTTCTCTTTAGTCCTAATAATTTTGGACAGACGTTCAAAGGTATTCAGGTGCCCAAAGATGCAGGCAGGTGCTTCTGTAAATTCCACTAGGTATTTATGTGCATCTTTAGGCACCAGGTAGTCTTTTAATATATGTTTTTTTGTTATTTACCTGATTTTCTTTCCTACTTCTTCATGTCACTTTAGGCTAGCCTACACTTAAAATATTAACAGGTAACTGTTACTGGGCGATGCTTACTGGTTAACCAGTGGCCTGGCTGGGCTGGAGCAGCATCCTCCCCAATGTTCTGATTCGGCCCACAGCACTATGCCACGGGTTTGGCTAGGCTGGAGGAGCTCCCCACCAGCAGTGTGGTGCGCTGGACCAGCCAGAGCAGACCCCTGCCTGCAACGCTGTAGGCCCGGCCTGAGCAGCCCCTGTCCCCGGTACAGTAGGCCTGGCCTGGACAGAGTAGCCCACTCCTTAGCAGGCCTGGCCAGGTTAGAGCAGCCTCCCATTCATGATATGGGTAGGTGGCTGCTCCAGCCAAGCCAGGCTCACTGCCTGTGGTATCACAGGGTTAAATGGAATGTTTAACATTCTGTTTAACTGGTTAACTTTTTAATCAGGATTTGTATGTTTAATCAGTCTTTGTTTGCAAATTCATTCAGCAGTCTAGGGCCTATACAAATAAAATCTCAATTCTTCCAAGTTGTATTACCTAATGTAGTTTTGCGATCTGCTCTATTTGTAAGAGTTCTATCCTTCGATCATATTATAATGTGCCATCTACATAATACATATCTATATTATCTGCTCATTCTGTTGTTCCAAAGCAAGGAGCTCTACAGCATGTCACAGTTGTTAATATCCCTTAACTTTTTTAACACAGATATAAGGAATGAAGGATTGTTTGTCTGAAATATCAAATATGACAATCTCTGAACACAGTTACAATGCAACACTATCCTACAGTTGGAAGAGTGTTGTTCTTTTTTGAAGTGCAGGAGCTTTAGGGTATGTTGAAATAAACAGAATGAATGACTGGAGATTGCTGTCATCTAGCCCTGATCCCAAGCCACATTGCAAGCAGCCATTGCAACTAGTTAAAAAGAAAAGCTGGCAGGAGTGAGGTCTAAAAGAGAGAAGAATTTTCTAGGATTTCAATTCCAAATACGGGTGTAGGATAGAGAGGAAGGGATATTTAAAAGTCTTGCTTCAAACTACGTTTTACAATCTCAAGTCATTTAAATGGCAAAAGAAAGGATGCTCCCTATTTCCACTCCAGTGCCTCATCCTCCACTCTCTTCACTTCCTTCTGCCTTAAACTGTGTGCCAAGAGCTCTTCGTCTTTAGGGCCCAAAGCTATTCACAAAGACCATGGCTCATTATTTCCATTTTACTCGCGGGGGACACTGAGGCACGGACCCGTGCCCAAAGTCGCACAGCGGAGCATTGGCCCAGCTGCGACTCCCACTCGGGTGCGTGCTACGAGCAGCCTGAATCAGCTGTAGCGGAAGCCACGCTGAGGCGGAGGGGCGAGCTGGTGCGCGGGTGGGCGGCAAGGCCAGTGTGACACCGGGAATCCTCCGCCCTCCCAGTGCCACAGAAGCTACGCAGGGGAGGGGGGCAGGCCCCACTCAGACTGAACCAAGCCGGGGCCTGTGAAGGGGGGGACTTTACTCCGGCCCAGCGGAGCTTCCAGGTTGAGGCGCGCGCCGCAGCCCTAGGCTCCCAGAGAGGCCACGTGACAGGCGCGCAGGGCAGAGACGCCCCGCCCGCTACTCCTGGCTCGCGCGCTCGCTGCCCAATGAGCGCGGCCCCTCCGGCGGTGACGTGCGGCGCGGCCCCGGAGCGCTGCGGGCCTCAGTGCGCCCTGGGCCGGACGGCGCGATGGTGCCGGGGCCCGAAGGCAGCGGCTCGGTGGGCTGCGTCCGTTCCTGCCCCGCCGCGTGGCTAACGCGCGCCTGAGAGCCCGGGCCCGCCCTGCGTGCGCAGGGCCGAGCCGGTAAGAGGGGCCCGCGGGCGGCCGCGGGGGGGGGGGGTCCCCCCAGCACGGGCGGGGGCGTCGGTCTGCCCAGCGCTGGGAGGGGGCTTGGTCTGGCTCAGGCCGGGCCTGGAACCAGGCTGGAGGCCGGGCGTGGCGCGGGCGGGCTCAGCCCCGTTAGCGAGCAGGTGCCTGGCTCGCTCCTCTCCGGCGCGCCGAGGGAGCGTCTCTTCTCCGCCCACCTGGGCTGACTGGGTTTGCCAGTCCTGAGTGTCGGCCAGGTTCAAGGAGGCAGCCTTAGGCGTTCATGGGCAGAGGAGCTTCTTGCCAAGAGTAAGGTGCCAGCTCTAGGTTGGTGGAAGAAAAGTTTCTACTAAGGGGTTTCCTCTAAAAAGTGGGATTATGTTGAGTGAACGTAAGAACGGCGGTACTGGGTCAGGCCATAGGTCCATCTAGCCCAGTACCCTGCCTTCTGACAGTGGCCAATACCAGATGCACCAGAGGGAGTGATCACAACAGGTAATCCTCATCTGATCCCTCTCCTGTCACCTACCTCCAGAGAAATGGAGGGTGGGGACACCATTCCTAACCATCCTGGCTAATAGTCATTGATGCACCTAACCTCCATGACTCTATCTAGCTCTTTTTTGAAACTTGTTAAAATCTTAGCTTTCGCCACAGCCTCTGGCTAGGAGTTCCTCAGGTTGACTGTGTGCTGAGTGAAGAAAAACTTCCTTTTGTTTGTTTTAAACCTGCTGCCTATTAATTTCATTTGGTGACCCTTAGTTCTTATATTGTGTAATAAGTAAATTTTTCCTTATTCACTTTTTCCAGTGAATATTTTATAGACCAGTCATGACTTTATAAACCTCTATCATATCCCTGCTTAGTCTTCTATTTTCTAAGCTGAAAAGTCCACATCTTTGTCATCTCTCTTCAAATGGGACCCATTCCAAACCCCTAATCATTATGCCCTTTTCTGAACCTTTTCCAATTCATTATATATTTTTTGAGATGAGGTGATCACACCTATATGCAGTATTCAAGATGTGGGTGTATCATAGTTTAATATAGAGGTAATAAGATATTTTCTGTCTTATTCTCTATCCCTTTTTAAATGGTTCCTAACATTCTATTTGCTTTTTTGACTGCCACTGCATACTGAGTGGATGTTTTCAGAGAACTATCCCCAGTGACTCCAAGTGCTCTCTCTAGTTGTTGCTAAGTTTGTCCCCATCATATTGTATGTATAGTTGGGATTATTTTTTCCAATGTGCATTACTTTACATTTATCAACATTAGATTTCATTTGCTATGTTGTTGCCCGATCACTTAGTTTGGTGAGATCTTTTTGAAGCTCTTCACAGTCTGCTTTGGTCTTAACTATCTTGGGCAGTTTGGTATCATCTGCAAGAGCAGTTTGGTATCATCTTAGTGGTTATAAGCTGCTTATTTCTGCAGACTTTAATAAACCATTTTGTTAGTCTTCAAAGTGCTACATAATCCTGTTTTTTGTTCCTGTTACATACTAACCCTGCTACCCTTCTGAAGCTTTTGAACAAAAAAATGGAAACATTAAAAAGTGGGAAAATGTATTTTATGATATTTTCTTTTAAGGTACTTTCTAATTCCAAAATATAGAGTTCTTACTGTTCACCTTAAAAATGTAATTGTAATGTAATACTAAAATAGCTAAAAGTTACTAAAAATTCTGAAATTTAGTGCTCTAACAAGTAAAATTAGCAGTGATTGTTAAAATAGAACACTTAAACTGCATGGTAAAGAGGCAAATGCTATTAAGAGGTGAAGCCTATGATGTATTGTGAAGTCTTGCAGTTGTTCCATATGAATATGAACTTTAAGTCCTAAATGCTGGAAGCCACACTTTATCTTACTACTTTTCTTTTCTGTCTTGCTGGTTTTGAGGCTCTATGTAGTAGCAGATGGGATCATCATCTAGAAAGAAGCACTACAGCAAATATTTTAATAAGTGGACCACTTGAAGTGTTAATTTGTGCAAATCCTCTAAATTTGGTTAATCCAAGGCTTTTGACTGAACTCCTCCTACCTTCTGTATTGAGATTAATTACTCATCAGATTGTAATAGCACTATAAATCAAGTCACTATCTTTTTGCAACCATATCCCTCGGGGTGTTATATTGTCGCTTGTGCCACTGATAGTGAAGGTGGTGATGTGATAGTAAAAATAGTTCTTAGTACTCAATCTTGGTCCAAATAAAAGGTGCCTTAATCCCAGTAAAGCTACATACATTGGGACCCAAAATCTCCACATCATACTTTTCTGTTTTATTGTTCAGAACCACTACACTCATAATGTATGCATTTGGTGCAACCATTAAATTTCTGCAGAATGATCATTGTGGCGCTCAGCTGGGGAGCTGCTGCTGTAGTTTGTGCATAGAGTTGCACACATAATCATACGTTGCAATTTGAAGTAATTTCAGCCTAGTTTAGACTATGCAGAAATGCTAATAATTAAACTGCTTGTTTCGGGATCTGAAGTGATAAATAAGTATTAAAGTTATGGTGGAGACATAGAATATTTTCTGGGGATAATGAATGCTATGGAGAGTTGGAGTTAATGTTCTAACTAGTCATTAATGGTTAGGAAATGGCCCAACTCAGCAGTCCTTATTGTAGTTGTAAGCTTGATGGAATGGCTTCTATTTCTGTTTCATCTCAAGTTATGCACTGCTAGTGCATTTTTGTTTTCATTGTCCATTCCTTCCTAGCTGTTAGCAACAAATACAGTCTTTAAGTTTGTTATACTTCAAGTTGCTGTCTAGTTTGGCAGAAACCCAGTGGAAAAACAAGAACTTTTCGTATCGTACATAATTTGTAGTGTACATTGCTGATTCTGAAAGATTGGAAAGAGAGTGACACCCTGGTATGACTAATTTATAGTTTGCATTCACAGACAAAATATTTTATTAGCTTTTTCTAATGTCTTATGTTCATTTGTTTAAATTCTAGCATGAGTTGTTTCTCAGAACCTTTCTATTGGAAAAAAAAAATTGGCAGGCTGTTGCATACAGTTGTATGTTCTTACAAAACGTTTAGCTCAGTGAAATCTGATGGTTAGTGACTTTTTTTTTTTGAACTCAGTTTTCCCATCAAGCCAACCAAAATACCAGGAGTCAAAGTTGCTAATGAAAGATCACAATAAATGGCTCATATAGTCTTTCCAGGGGTTGCACATGTGTCTAACTTTATACACATAAGAACACCTAATGATATCAGTGGGACTGCTCAGATTGTAAGCTGTCAGGATGGCAGTGTCTTTGTGTGCTGTACAAACAGAGCAAAGCACAGTATGGTCCTGCTCAGTAACCACAGTACATTATAACTGCCCAAATAATAATAACCAGTAGTTGTGTGAAAGCTTTTGCAGAATCAGGATTTAGCCTCAAGAACCCTTTGGCATTTTGCTTCTCTAATCCATTGTGTATAAAGAGTAATTATAGCCCTTCTGTAGACCAAATGTTTTGTAGACAAGAGAACAGTCACTTTAAGTGCTGTTAAAATGTGGTATTAATGTTGCTGGGGAATTGCTTGATGCCATGTATTTGCTCTACAGAGTTCTACATTTGCTTGGAAGTGAGTTGTTCATCCTTTCAGATTGGGCTTAGATTTACAAGGCATTTAAACATTTTCTTAATTTGAAGTGAAGTCAAATATAAGATTAACTTTCTTGGGGGAAAAAAGAAAAACAAGGAGTATTTTTCTGTAGGCTAAGCTTATTGCATGCAATTGGGACTCCTTGCATTCCTCCATACCCCCATCACAAGCACTGTGCATGCTGCCTTTTCATCTTCCTTTGTTTCAGATATTCCCTTATATAAGTTCCTCAGTCTGGTGTGTCTGTGTGTCCTATTCACCCTCCATCATGTGTATTTGAGTTTAATATCTACAACTCAAATTTGAGAGAAAAATCTTAGAGTTGGCTGTGAATTAAGAGTTTTTAAAAGAATGACTTGTACATTAGAGCCATCTAAGAATTTCTTTAGCATCTATAACCTGTGGCTATTTGGTTAGTTGAGTGTGGCTAGTTAGCTATAGCAGTAGCTGCTACTGTGGCTATTACTTCAGAACTGGTTGGATACCACAGATCTATAATCTAAGAAATGAGGGTGTGTGGCATGGTGGATTCAGGTCTGGAACAAGGAAGTAAGAAAATCTTTCAGGGTGCCTTTACAGATCCCCAAAAGCAGTATAAACAATATTTTACACTGACATTTTACACTTACATCTATGTACAAGACTTCTGTTCTAGAACATATTGAGGTTTAGTCTCCAATTAATTATGTCTAACTTCCATACACTAATTAATGGAAATTATGTGGTGATTCAGTTATATGTGAAGAAAAGTAATCTCACTTGATTTTAGGAATTCTCGTTATGTTTGCTTATATCAAATGAGGGGGTTTTCGACTTTAAGGTCTTTAAATAAATACATTGATATTCAAGTTGATCCTGCAAATAATTATACACAAATCTAAGTGAATTTTAGAAGAAGCTTTAAGGTGGTATTTTTTTTCTTGTAAACCACAAAATGAGTTTTTATTGGCTGTTTCAGATATTGTTTCTCTCCCTATGCATACTGTCTCAGATACCCAAATTAACAGCCTTCTATTTAATATACAAGGATGTGCAAAGCAGGATTTTCTCAAAGTTGGCTTCTTGATTTTAGAATTCACTTTTCATCACTTTCCCATCAGACCCTAGATTTGGTAACTTTCAGAACATGTGCATACACCTGTTTCTCAGAGAGAGGGGCAGGAAGTAGAGGAGTGAGATGAGATCTAGGTCATTTTTGGATTGGGAGTATTTTTAATTTTTTTTCTATTTTTTTATTACTGTTTATATTTTCTCTAATGCTTTTTATTACTATTGTCTTAACTCTTATAAGAAGGAAACATGTTAGAAGCAATTGGGGGGAATATAAATAAAAGTGATGTGCTCTCTCTCTCTCTCTCTCTCTCTCTCTCTCTCTCTCTCTCTCTCTCTGCTGTTTATCTTTTGAATGCCCTCATCTATATTTACATAGTAATATAAAATGCTTCCCCTTAAATAAATAAATATTTGGTCCTAATCTTGCTGCTCTTAGTAACCCAGTCTTTCAGTGTAGGCAATGGGAATTCTGAATGAATGAGTCTCTAGAACAGGGGTGAGCAAGATATGGCTGAGGGGCAGGATCTGGCCCACCTAGCCTTTCATTCTGGCCAGCGACCACCCCACCAGGACCCACAGGCATCTGGCTGCTCCATCTGCCTCTCTGTGCTGGGGATGCAGGGGGAAGTTTTTGTGTTGTGAACTCCCTCCTTCACCCAACTTCCATCCCAGACCCCACTCACCCTCCAAAGAAAAGTATGACATGGTCACCATGAAAAATTATTGCTCACCCCTGCTCTAGAATCAGATCCTGAGTTTATCACTTGACTTCTTTCTCTCACTCTTCTATATGTTCCTTAGTTTAGAAAAACTTAATGTTACTTTCTTTCTTGACAGATCATTACTTTCAGGAAATGGCCTCTTCTAAATCTTTGCTGAATCTTCTTACCTTCACATTTGGATCAGCAATAGGATTTTTTGCATGTTACATGCTATTTAGCATAGTGTTGGAAAAACAAGTTGAAATCCAACCTCATATTCTTCACAATGATCCCCATGGTGAACACTCAGAAGAAACTGGAAGTGATCAACTGGATGGACAAATGAACTTCAATGCTGATACTGGGCAGCATAAAGGTATTTTTATGTTTTGTACAATGTTAAAAATGAGTATTCTGTTCCAGTTAACAGTTTTCTTTCTTCATTGGTAGGTATTTATACACAAGCTTTTTTTATTCCATCTCCACACCCAGAATATAAAATTAAATAGGTTTTCCCTTCTAAGGGACTGAATTATGAGTTTTTTCTTTACCACCTTGCATTTTCTAATAAGTGGGTTTTTTTTAATAGAGTCTATTACTTGCCAAGCGTTGAACCCAGACTTAGACATGGAAGTAATAGTTTAAAGTTTGGCTGCTGGAGCTTCTTAGGTGGTAAACTGCAACACATACTTTTTCTGTTCATTTGATACACTCACAGTACTTCATAGACAGCTAGATTGCTTTTTAGTTAGGCTAACTTAGGAGCATCTATACTTTTTTAGTAAGCTTTTCAAATAAAAGTGAAACTTTAAAAGCAGCCCACTGTTCTTTGAACCTAACCAGGCAGGTGATTTACATTTTGGGAGGGGGAAAATGTATGAAATTTGTAGTGTTACATTACTCTATAATTATCAAAGATTTTTGAGTGAAAATTTCTGAATAAGTTCAGAATGTTTCACAAATATTAAGTAAATTGCTTCAACCCTGTAAGGCAAATACTATTTTTCAGGTATTAAAACTGATGCAACTGGGGAGAAGGGGGGCTGGCATGGGGCAGCAGCAGGGGTTAGGCCCTCCATATTCATTGTGGCAGTGGGAGTTACACAGAAGTGGGACAGTTTACCTGCAGTTCCTGTCTCTGTGCTGAGTGCAGGTTTCTGAGCCCTGCTGCCAAACCATGTCCCTCAGAAGCTGGGGCTTAAGAGAAGGGGTGCAATGTAGAGAAGAGGGCAGGGAAGAGGATTGGGGAACAAGTATGGATACACGCACACCCTGGGCTGCGAGGACTCTTGGGGCAAATTATGCAAATGCTCAGCCATTAGCTAACCAGCAGATTGTGAGTTTGAGACCCCTGCACTACATTTTCAAGGGGAGATTTTTCCCCCCTCCTATTCCCCTAGTTTTCTTTTAGCTCCTGGAAAGCCACCACCTCTATATTTACCTGCACGGCTGTGGGTACCAACGATCACAGCTCCTGTTGGCCACAGATCACCATTCCCAGCTGATGGGAGCTACAGGAAACAGTATCCCAGTCTGTGCCACTTCTCATCTAGATCGGGGTGGACAATAACTTTTGATGGGGGGCCACTCCAAGATTTTGGAAAGTGGTCAAGGGCTGCACTCTTCCATATTGATGGAGGAGATGTGGGGTCTGGGATGGAGGTTGGGTGCAGAAGGGAGCTTGGGGTAAGGGACTGGTGTGCAGGAGGGAGACTGGAGTCTGGGAGTGAGTTGGGATGAAGGCAGGTGGTTGTGACCTAGAGCAGGGGACTGGAGTGCAGGGGTTTGGGATGTGACCTGGGGTAGGAGGGGATTGTGATCTGGGGCAGGTGATTGGAGTGTCAGATCTGGGAGAGGGTATAAGTGTAAGAGGGGGGACAGAGGGTTTGGGTATGTTGAGTGAGGGGACAGAAAGTTGGGGCAGGAAAGGGCTGAGGTGCCAGAAGCAGGCCAAGAGAATTACTTGCCAGCTGCCAAAGTAGCCTGCCTGCCTGCAGACTTAAAATGTTTCCCAGCCTTCCTTGCCATATGCTTCATGAATAACTGAGTCGAGAGGGAGTGTTGTTCTTCTTGACTGCCTGTTACTCCAACAAGCAGCCCACATTGGCTGGTTTCTGCCAGAAACCGGCCAATGAGAATGTGCTGGGGGTGGGGTGGCTCCTAAAACTTCCCTCCCCACCCTCCAGTTTTAAAACAGAAATGGAGCCCTGCAGCCGCATTTCTGCACAGCAAGCAGAGCTGTGAGGCAAGCTGGGGAGCCTGCCTGGGGCTCCCCACTGTTTCCGCAGGCCAGATCCAATCTGCGGGCCATGTTTTGCCCTGGCCTGATCTAGATCATCCCTCACAGATGTCTATCCAACCTACTCTTAAATATTTTCAGTGATGGAGATTCCACAACCTCCTAGGCAATTTATTCAAGTGTTTAGCCTCCCCTCCCCCACCAGTAAGGAAGTTTTTCCTAATGTCCAACCTAAACCTCCCTTGCTGCAATTTAATAAGCCCATTGCTTCTTGTCCTATCATCAGAGGCCGGGGAGAACAATTCTTATCCCTCCTCCTTGTAACACCCTCTTAGATGCTTGAAAACTGCTATCATGTCTCCTCTCAGTCTTCTCTCTTCTAAACTAAACAAGCCCAATTCTTTCAGTCTTCCCTCATAGGTCAAGTTTTCTTGACCTTTAATCATTTTTGTTGCTCTCCTCTGGACCGTCTCCAATTTCTCCACATCTTTCCTGAAATATGGTGCCCAGAACTGGACACAATACTCCAACTAAACATTTTAAAAAATCTAATTTGCTTTTCACCATTAGTAATTTTTACTTAGCATGGACTATAAAAATTGATTGGCTTCCAACTTTTATATCTAGTCAGGTTTTTAAAATAATTTTCATTAACTTCATAGGGCTATTGGAGAGTTCTTATGAATAAAATTGAGTCAAATCTGTTAAAATTCATATAAGGTTTTGTAAAACCATGTTTGTTTTTGTGAGAGAATTTTAATGTTATCCCTTTTGCTTCTTTTGTAAAAGTAAGTAGGAATAAGTATTTGAGATTTTTTTTTAAACTTGTAGAATTATTTCATTCCTGAATTAACTTTGGTCTTGCTGACCATGGGGACAAATGTTGATCATCACATTTCAGGTAATGTAAATTGGGCTGTAAGTAGCTTGACTTGTATTGCATATGACAGAGAAAAATTTTCCAAAATAGAATCCTCATCTGATGTGCCTGTATACTATACTTCTTCCCATTCATTTCTCTATACTTTCATAAAGGCTAGCAAAACATTTTTTCTTGCACTTAGATGAATCATTGACATACTGTTCCATTTTGTATTAATATTTAGCAAACACCGTAACATATTGTGGAATCCCTTTTTTTCCCCCTTTAGATGAGAACAAATATATTGCAGAAGGATTGTATCAAAAGGTGAAAATACTTTGTTGGGTGATGACTGGGCCTCAGAATCTGGAGAAAAAAGCCAAGCATGTTAAGGCTACTTGGGCCCAGCATTGCAATAAGATCTTGTTTATGAGCTCTGAGGAGAATAAAGACTTTCCAGCTGTGGGACTAGAAACCAAAGAAGGCAGGGACCAACTGTACTGGAAAACTATTAAAGCCTTCCAGTATGTACATGACCATTATTTTGATGATGCTGATTGGTTTATGAAAGCTGATGATGACACATATGTTATACTGGACAACTTGAGATGGCTTCTTTCAAAATACAATCCTGAACAACCAATATACTTTGGAAGGCGGTTTAAGCCTTATGTGAAACAGGGCTACATGAGTGGAGGAGCAGGATATGTACTGAGCAAAGAAGCTCTAAGGAGATTTGTTAATGCATTTAAAACCAATAAATGTTCTCATAGCTCTTCTGTGGAAGATCTAGCACTCGGAAAATGCATGGAGAATATTAATGTAGAAGCTGGAGATTCAAGGGACACAAGCGGTAAAGAAACTTTTCATCCCTTTGTGCCAGAACATCACTTAATCAGAGGATATCTACCTAGAACATTTTGGTACTGGAATTATAATTATTATCCTGCAGTAGAGGTAAGTTGGTGTGTGTGTGTGTGGTGTTTTTTTTTTTGTTTTTTGTTTTTTTGGTTTTTTTGAAAGGCTGTGACCTATGTATGAAGTATGTTTCTGAAATCTTTATATGTACAGTGATTATAGGTTGTTTAACTGTCCTTTATCAAACCGTTCTAGGAAAATTAAAAATTTGTAGTGGATGCCTGAGACAGACTTAAGGATGGAATCATTATATATTCCATTTATAAAATAAAACTTGAAAGCATGTACCTAGTATACCATCAGAATTAGTTAATATGAAATTACTGGTCTCATGTTATAGAAGATGGACTGGATACCGTAGTTCAGTGTTTTTCAGACATTTTTTTTTTCTCATGACCCATTTGAAGAAAATTGTTGATGCCTGTGACCCAACATAATTTGACTAGAGCATAGGCTTTGGGATGGACCTGAGGATGAGATGGAGGGAGGGAGGGACTGAGGGAGGTGTCAGGGCTGGGGCAGGAGGGGTTTACCTTTAACAGCTTCCATTCAGTGGTGCGGTGGATGTACTAAGGCAGGTTTCCTACTTCTGGTGCCATAGACTATGCTATGCCCCAGCAGCAACCAACAGCAGGTTCCCAGCCAGTAGTAATGCGGAGCTAGTGCTTGAGGCAGGGGCAGTGCACAGAGCCCTGTGTGCTCCCTCTCTCCCCCATCTAGGAGCCAGGTCTGTTGTCAGGTAGCCTGCCTTAGCACTTTCACTGGTCACTTGATCCCCTGCAGCAATGAGACCCAATGCCTGACATTCCACAACCTAGTACTAGGTGGTGACCCATAGTTTGGAAATCAATGCTGTAGTAAGTCTCTTCTACCTAATTCTTGTGCTGTATTGGGAGCTGGTTTTTCACAGGATGCTGAATTCTTGTTTCCTGCAGCTAAATCACATTTAGAAAGCTACTAAAATTCAGAAACATTGTTCTTAATGTTACCTTTCCACGTAAGCTACCACCATAGTTGTGACTGGGGGGTTATTCAATCGTGAATGAGAGGAAGTATATGGTTCATGAGACCATTTTAAGGTGTGGCTATCTACAAAGCTACCTTATCTACAAAGAATTTTTCTAATTTTAGAGGATACTATTTGCCTATCAAAGTTGAGGGGAAACTGAGAAGTTTGCAGTGAGCATAAGTGGTGGAACATAACTTTATAGCATCTCTTTTCAAATTGCAATAACTGATTTTTTTTCTATTTTTTTTGTAAAAAAAAAAAAAAAAAGTTCTGCAGTATAAAACTGATTTTTTGGTCTTTGTTAACTCACTTGCAGAGAGGTGGAGACCTATATCTGTGTCTAATCAATGAGAGGTGTAGTTCTTGAAATAATGAGAGCTGAAAGTATTTGTATCTCAAAAGATCTGATTTGTAGAGCCCTGTAAATCCGCAGATATCCGCTTTATATTCACTGCTATCTGCGTATGTCGTTGCAGATATCCATGGCTCATTTTTGCAGATACAAATTTTGTATCCTTGCAGGGCTTTACAGATTTGTATGTAATCTCTTCAGGAGCCTTATTAATCACATAAAGGTAAGGCACGTAGGACTGAAAAGGATCACTGGACTCCAGTACCGCGCTATCGTAAGCAATCCATCATATAATCCTGTTCATAAATTATCAAGTTCCATCTTAAAACTAGTTAGTTACCACTGCTATTAAACATACAAATCTATCTGTAAATGAAGTGGGAATTTAAAAAATCCCAATGTTAAGTGCAGTTGTTTCTTTTGAAGTCAGTGGTAAAGCTTCCATTTCATTTGGGAGCAGAATTAGGCAAACAGTGAATACTTTTGAAATCCTACCTGTCTTGTAACATCACCAAACCATTCTTGATGTGTGCAAATGCAGCATGTTTGTCATGACAGTGATAAAATGTGGCATTCAGTAAATGGAGGAAATCTTGTCTCACTTAAAATAGGGTTGTTAGATAGCTGCTTAAAAGCTGTCTTCCCCTCCTTCCCCGCGCTTCTGGGAGGGGGGGAGGGTAGTGCGTGTAGTTGTTTGGATTAACCGATAAACCCGGGCCTATTGGTAAATCATTTACATTACTATATGCTAATATCTCTACTTATAAGAGGTAATATAACAACACTTTTACAGTAATATAGGATAGTAAAATATAGGTGAGGCAAAAAAAGACACTGGGATTTGCATTATCCTGTATAATTTCTGGAAATATTTAAAATGACAGGGTGTGTATGTTCAAAGTTCAGTACTGTAGCCTCAACTGCTTTAATCCTTTAAATATGTAAGGATAGTTGCCCCCTAAACTGGCTTTTAACATTACTAGCTGGTGTATATAGTTGCCTTCTGAATATTTTTAAATTAGTTCACCTAGTATTGATCGTGGAATATATATAACATAGATACACATAATTACATTTATATCAGTGGAATGATCTCCCAGTGGAAATGGTAGCAGCAAGTTGCTTGGCATGTTGGAAGTTAACATTTTTAATGCGAGTGTTTACTCCAGTTTTGTTCATCTTTAATTTTTAAATATCTGAATATTTTTAGTAAAATCTTAAGTAGTGTTGAGATAAGGACAATGTCTACAAAGATATTCCAAGTCAGAGGTTTTAAATTACAAATGCAATTGAAATTACCTCTTTCATCTGTGAATTCCTAAAAAATTTGAATGGAGGTGTTGCCTTTTGGAAATCTTAGATGTTGTCTGTGGACCCCAGTAGTCTAAAACTACTTTTGTAATCTCTTGTCCTTCTTTCACTTTTGATAAATCTGGCAAATAATTTCATGCATGAAATTACAGTTAAAGAAACAGCTAGTGATCGCAATTAAAATAGTTCTGTATTTTTGCCAGTCCTCCTGTCTCATCTGGGAGTAGAAACTAGATCTTTGTGATTACTCATGTATTTATTTCTAATGAGTAGAGCTGCAAAGTTGTAAAACTTTGTTTTTTGTAGGTTGCAAGTGTAAATATTTTCATATGCCTTGTTTCACATATGGAGATCATTTCATGTGTAATCTGTGTAATATGTTAGACTTGATTTGTGTATTGGGGATATAGTCAGTAGCTATACCATATCAAGTTATCTATTTGCTTACTAGCAAAATAGAGACGGGTTTAGATAAACTTCTAAGGAACATGCAGACACTGTAGGAAGCAGTACTAGTGATTTAGTAGATAGCACTCTTACCACTTCATCAGCACTGAGTCAGTAAACCAGCACACTATCTGAAGGTAGTTTGGAGGGCCTATTTTTTGGTTTATATATAAAAACTAGGCCCTGATTTGCTGTTTTATTGTTAAAATATTGATAAACTCCTAATAGTAGGGGGCCTGCTGCAGACGGGGGCTGTTCGCATCCAGAGTATCCTCTGTCCATGGCAGGCCCAGGTGCCCTGCAACCAGGGGTTTCTTCGGCAGGGTCTGGGAGCCGGCAGCCAGTGGCGGCAGCGCTGACAACCAGTCCACCGCGCTTCTGGGGGCCGCAAAGGCTGGGGGCTGCCCTACCCAGTCTGGAGTGTTCCTTGGCCTGGATTCTGCTTAATTGGTTAGCTGGGATTTTATATCTCTCATTTGCATTTGTAATTAAAGTTGTGGAGTGATCTGTAGTAATGACCAGATGATTGATTCTGCGGCCTGCCCCCCTCACCCTCCATACTGCTGCTGCCTTTCCCAGAGGCAGCAGGGTGGGGGGACAGATCTGGTACTCATGGGGAGCCTTGTTAAAGCTGGCTTCTCCCTCCCCCCCCCCAGCCTCTGATACACTCCCCCACCTTTTGCTGCCTCTGTATGTAGTCAACAAGAGTAACTAACTGATAAGCCTAGGCTTTTCAGTTAATCATGTAGTTGACTATGCCTTGACATCCCTAGTCAGGACAAAAAAAGCCTTCACTGCCGCAAGTTTGCAAATACGACTTCCGCAAGTGCTGGAAAATGATGCCAGATGGCTACTGGAATTTTTCTGGCTCACCAAATGGAGAATTGTATTGCCATCTTTGGGAGATGCCGGTTAATGGAGTTTTTTGGATCTTCAAGTGCAGGATAGCAAAGCTTGTACTATATTTGGACTTCCAGAAAGTCTTTGACAAAGCCTAGCTGAAGATCCCATTCAATAAACTAAATAGTCATAAAATGAGAAGTAAATTATCGTTATGGACTATAAAAATGGCAAAGAAATAATCAATTTTAAGCCAGGAACTCATTAGACTTTCAAAAACCAGCAGCATTTATACAGCTGATAAAATCTCCTAATTATATTAGTTATAACTAATAAGAGACGTATGACCTCATTCATACTTCAGAGCTGACTGCCTGGAGTTAGGAAGAATCTTCCCTATTAGTAGATTACTGTGGGGCAGTAGAGGAGCAGTAAATTACAGTATTGGATTCAGCAATGCTGTAATATATACAGTAGTAAAAGCTGTAGTATAAAATATGATTATTTCATTCATTTTTGCATTGTTAAATCAGTATTGTTCACTATACAGTAATAGTGTTAATTGTGGTGTATAAAGTAATACAGTAGTGTTAAGTTATAGTGTTAGATATGGTTTTTATTTCTTCAGTGTTTTTTTGCATTCAAAAAAGCTTGATTAATTGATACATTTACATAACTGGCAACCCCCATTCCGAATGCATGCTGGATAACAAAGCTTGTGCTGAACATTTTATCCATATATTCTCCTGTATCCATTACTTTGGTAAGATATTTAAATAATTTTCTGACCAGATGTCATGCTAATTCGTCCATTTTATATTCAGGCAGGTGTACTTATGGTGTTGTATAGCCTAAGAGCCCATCCTGGATAAACACCCTGTTGTGCTACGTGATGTACAAGCACATATTTCTATCATTCTAACCAGTTCATCTGAAAATGAAATCTATGACTTTCAAATATTTTAGGATCAACCTTCGCACTTTCGTAAAATAAGAATAATAGATGCAAGACTTGCTATCTTCCAGCCCTTCCACATAGTAATTTGATTTTGTATATTTTTAGAAGCTTAAGTCTTTCATTTTTAAGTTTCTTCAAAGATCTTAAATGAGCACCTTCCATTCCTGGTGACTGGTTACTGTTTAATTTATCAATGTGTCCCAGAACTTTCTCTTTGTTGTCTCAATTTTGACAAATTGTCATCTATCTGATAAGAATATCACTTGTTGCCAGATCCCCAAGATCCACTTGGTAAGAACTGATCCAAAGAAATAATGTAGCGTCTCTTCTGTGGCCTTATACTTGTTAATTATTCTCTCTTGTTCTCTTAGTCCAGTAGATCTACTAACTTTTTTACAAGCTTCCTGCTCAATTATTATTTGGGGGAGGAGGATGCTATCTGCTCTTTATATTCCCTTTTACATGCTGCAGGTTTCTTTCTTCTTGTTGATTTTCCATTGTTTAAAAGTATACCTGTTGGTTTCAAACTTTAGAATCCTGACATTTAACACTAGTGTTTGTGTTTCTACTTCCTCTTTCATTTAGCCTCTGTAGCCATTACGGTTATGTTTACATATTTAGCTCCCATAATGAGTTTAATGATCATAATTTCCTCATAGTAAGGTCTCATCAACTAGCTTTTAAAATTTCTCAAGTTTTCAGTATCACAGTCCTTTTTCTGTGGGCAGTCTTTCCAGTCAGAGTTTCACTCATTTGACCTAAGGCTGGTTAAAATGTTAGATGTAATTTTCAGAAATAGCAACTCACGTTTTTTCTTCAAAATTAAAAAATTAATTGAAATTAAACATTTTGGGGAAAGGGAGGGAAATGGAACAGCTTTTGTTTAAACGGTGTGGTGGAAAAATTGAACATCCGAGAAATTTTGAGGGGTTATTCATTGTTGCTCGTTATGTACGTCCAAGTAGAAATCTATCAGAATATTCTGCTAGCACCAGGTCTTTAAACAAAGTCCTTTAGCTGTTTTGGCTTTTTCTGGCATCTTTGCTTGAATTACAATGAGGGAGACTTGCAGTTGAAATAGAAATATTGGAAACCAAGCTAAAAATATTCTGGAAAGTAGGTGAAGAGAACTGAAGTTAAGGAAAAGTGAATGGGAAGATACCTGAGTGAAGATTCTGGGAAGCAGTCTATACAGATGAGCTAGTGCACAACACATGAGTGAGTTTTAGAAATTATGCCCTGGTTGTCTCAGTGTACACTAGAAGTGCTCTTAATCATTTTGTCACAGAAACTAACGTACATCAAATGTTCTTGAAAGACATCAGTTTCCATTTGGGGATGGTGATCAAGCAAACTAGCATACCTAGGTCTGAGTACTCAGCTTTTTCTGCCAAATGTAGGCTTTGAAATGTGTAAATTATTGATAAAGGTGAGTTGTTTTAGTGAAGCCAGGTAGGTATTAATTACACTTCAGAGAGAATTATTTTTTAATATTCTAAGCACATTTTAAAATGTTCTGTGATAAAGAGTCTTTGTTTTTGTTTCCCTATTTTTAGGGTCCTGGATGCTGCTCTGATCTGGCAATTTCATTCCACTATGTTGATTCCATAACTATGTATCAGTTGGAATACTTCATTTATCATCTTCGACCATATGGTTACCTATACAGGTACAACCCTGACTCACTTAATAATCCAGAAGAGCAAATCAAAAGCAAAGCAGTGAATAATGATGCAAAAGATAAAGCAGAAAGCTCCTAAAACTGAATCAGACTTCTACTCAAAAATAAGATGTGGAACAATGCACTGAAAGTATTGTGGAGTAATGGGCTGCTACATCTAGTTCAGACCAGACTTGGGAATTGCCAGTAGTTATTGTTTTGAATTTTAAAAGTTCTGTGTTGGGGGTCTTCCTCTGTGACTGCAAACTACAGGATTTCATTGTGCATTTTTTATTCATGAGGCTTGTGGGCCTTTTTCATATGAGTTGGGACTGCAGAATCAGGACCTAAAACTGTTATGTGATCTGTGATCTCCTTGAGGTGGCTTGGTTGCAGTAATATAAATATGAAGAATTTGTATTAAATCATATGGGTTGGTGCTGCAGTTCAAGAATGATTATATAGTGTTTTCTAGTCATCATTTTTCTTTTTGCCTCAGTTCCCATTTTTACCGTATTTGGTAGTGTTAGAAAACTTGGGCTACATAAGGCTGTCACTTTGAGATGCTGACACCAGAGAAATTTGACATGAAGTAACTGGGCTGAAAAGAGAAATAAGTCTTTAAAATCACTCCTGCCTTAACGACAGACTTCAAAATATTTGGTATAATTACTAATACTGTGCCTATTTAGATGTCGAAATCTGAATTACTTCTCAGATTAAGTGAATTTTTTGTTCTTGATCTCATCATAAACTTCCCCCTAGATAGTATCTGTTCCACAAAGCCACCACCCAGCTGGCTTGCTCCAGTTGGCAAAAAGATCAGGAATAGCAAGTTTGGTTGTTGTGGAGTGTGTGGAAACTTGCATACCTGTCCGCTCTATCCTCTTACCAGCTCATGATATGTACTCCTTCCTTGAATGAGCACAAAATTAATCCAAACGTTTTTTTAATGTACTTATGGTAGAAATAAACGCCTTAAAAATGCTCTTTCCTCCCCTTGTGCTCATTTGTGTTTAAACCAAAAAAGTCTGTCTGATAAGTCATATGATAAATACTTGTTGTAAACAGCAAGGCATTTATACACTGGCGTACAATAATTTCCAGAATCACCCAGTATTACTATTAGTTTATTTCTATTAAATGTACACATTGCTATACTGCAGGTTTTTGTTGGGAGGGGAGAGGGAAGTTTGTTTATGGGAATGATCTGGCACCCAAACAAATACTATTTTAAAGCAAACTATAAGTTTTCTTAATAGAATTTTGAATGTTCCCTAAAAATACCATTTATTTTGCAGTAATATATAGTTCCACTTCTCTCTGAGGGTTTTGTCTGGTTTAAAGTGTTTACCTTCATTTTAAATGCTCTTGATCAGTGTTTCTTAAACTGTGTTCTGAGAACAACAGGCAGGCAACCTTCCCCTCCCCCCCCCCCCCCCCCCAAACAAAAATTCCTTGGTGTTCCTCATAAAAAAAAATTGTTTGGTATTCCTGGGTCTTAAAAAGTTTAAGAAACACTACTCTTGATTGTCTGTCTTGCCAGTATGTTGTACAGTTTTTCAGATAGGATCCTTGCATTCAGGTTGGCTTTTCAAAAAGTGCATTTATTTCATCCAGTCTGTGACATTACCAACATATTAAAATACAGTCAGTGGCTAGACCAACTAGATTTTTGCCTTTGTGATCAGTATGGTGTATACATCATAAGACCAGTTTTATGTTCTGCCTATCTTTATTCATTGGCTGTCTTTGATCCTCAGTTTTGCAGAAGCCTTCTCATCTTTTTTTGTTCTGGTTTTCATCTTCATCATATTGGTGAATTTGGATCAAACCTGTCTCTCCTTAGCCAGTATATTGATGAGTGCATATTACTGGTTGTAAATGGCCTTACTAAAATAGTTACCACTGTTCTTGAGCACATTACTGGAAGATTTCAGGAAACTCTGGAGTAGTATGTCTGACAGGAGTTACTAAACATTATTTGCCAGCAGACATTACTTATGTATTTTTTTGTTCTGCCTTGTGACATGATGCAGATAACCACAGTGTCTCATGAATATGAAGTAAATGTAGCCATCTTTGCTGCCCAATGTCTAAACATGGGATGTTTTTATATTCTCTAGTACCACTGATGTTACTGTATAGTGATCGCTTAGTTATTTTGTATTTATATCTAAATATCTCATTAGTGTTTTTCACTAGTAAAAATTAATGTGTTCTGTGAATTGTCTTATGGAACTCTTTAAAGTTAACTGCTGAAATGTTTTTAAATGGTTACACAGGTTGCCTAATTAACATTGTTATACATGAGATACAGCCAATAGGATTGCTAAATCAATATGCTAAAAGCACTTAACATCTATAGAGATTAATGTATTCACATATTTGGCTAAATCATTTTTCTTTAACAGCTGATGGTGTGTAATCTAAATTTAACAAGGTGAAGGTTCTGATTTAAATTCAAACTCAGACAGTGTAAAAGGTCTGTTGAATCAGAAATCTATAGTTCTTCACTACCATTTTCTTCCCTCATACTCCTTTAATGGCCTGCATGTCCCCCATTGACTTCTCAGCTTGTGGTGTAGGTAGCCCGTGTTGTAGTGAAATCATTGGGCTATGTGTGAGAAATGCAAATATAAATAAAGTCTAAGCAGGGATACTTCAAAAAGCATTTAGTACCTGGCTAAGAAAAGTTGCTGTCTCCAGATTCCATATGCCAACAGGAAAATGGAAGATATTTCCTTTTAGTATCAGACTGATTCTGTTGAAGTACTCACTTAATTTTGTTGCAGATTTTTCTAAAATTATGTTGTTGTTTTTCTGTTAGACTCCAGTATCATTATGTCAACAAAACTAATTATACTTAGGGATTTTTATTTAAAAAAATTGGTAGCCATTTTACCTGAAAGCTTTCCTAACTTGGCTACTTGATAGACTTTTATGATCATCTTTCTAAGAGGAACTTTCAACATTGCAGCCTCTGTCATGTTCTGCAGTTCAGAGCCATTGGTTTCAGTGTTGTGTCATCATTGGATTAAGAGCAAACACACAGTAAAATAATGATAGAAATGTAGCCGTGTTAGTCTGGTGTAGCTGAAACAAAATACAGGACTATGTAGCACTTTAAAGACTAACAAGATGGTTTACAAGTTAAACCATCTTGTTAGTCTTTAAAGTGCTACATAGTCCTGTATTTTGTTCCAGTACAATAAGTACTTCTGTAGCCCAGACAAGCTACTACAAAGAATTGTTCCTTGGCTGATTTGCTTTTCTTAGAACGTGCCTTTTGAAGTGCAGGGGTACAGGAGGATGCCTTATGCCACAGTGCTTGTTACTCTTGATTTGTAATGTTTAAAAAGTCTGACAGTATTCTGTAGTCACAGTGTAGTGACTGACACAACCCAGTTACCTAATTCTAATCAAATGTATGTCTTAAAGAAAATTACCTGAGAGGCAGATGTATGGGTTTTGTTCTTTTAATAGGATTCTTAATATTTGAGTAGCTTTGTTTTTCAGAACATGCCATTAGACATGCATTAATTTGCAGAGGCATGAGAATATTCTCAAATAATCCTATTCTCTGAAGCTGTTGTGAGCTGAATGTTACATATTCAGAGGAGTCACTCAACTGAAATTGTTAAACTTTTCACTTTGTTCCTAATTCAGTTTAGCAATGTGCACTGTATATATCTGCATGAATGGACACAATCCGCAGTGATACCTTGTCTGTTTTACTCAGCTGTTTCTTTTTTCCTTTTTTATTCTTTTTTTCTGATCTTTCCAGGAATGCTTCTACAGCTCCACCCTGTGAAGCAGTAATCAGATCTTTTCACGTGTTGCTACTAGCTTAGTTGCGAAAGGAAGTTTCAATTGTGCATTTTGACAGGCTACTCTCAAAATAGCCAGCCGCCATTCATTTAGTTTACTCTGATAATCTGGGAGGAGATTTAGTGTCTTGATAACCTAACTAGCATTTGGGCACACGCCAAAATGAGAATAGGATTACGTAATTAATCTTTACTCTGGCAAGAAAAATTTGAGCGAACTGGCAGATCTTCATCTTACTGCATGTTGTGTTTAGAATACTCTGCTAAATGAATTGCAGATGTTTTATGAAAAATAGGTTAAAGGAGACGTGTTGTTTCTGAGCATTCTGTTCCATTAAAATAAGTGAATATTATGGTATTTAAGAGACTAGAAAATAGTTCTAGATGTCGTAGACGAAAGTTGATAACTTACGTGTTAAGTGATCACCACAAGCAAATTTATTATTCAGTAACTTCTTGGAAGTGCCTTTGACCATTTTTCTATAACGAATTTGAAGTGAGAACTGCGCAAATAAAATGATCACACAGAAACTTGTCTCTTGTATTCATTTACTTATTCAGTACAAGTGAGCTTGATAGAGGCACAACTCTGCTTTTACCTAGGTATTTCCTTACATTTTTCAATTCAGTAGATAAGGAATAGTATATTTTGAAAACATGAAACCATCTCTTTTACACTTATTTCCTTTTTTTTTTTTTTTTGGTACTACATAAATCCATATGTGGGTATTTTCTTCATTTTTGCATGTTTCAGAGTAAAGTTAGGCCCTGCTATTATAAGTGGATCCACATAGGCAAGCCTTTGTTCCTGCAGAGTCCCATTGATTTCATTATGATTATGTGAGTGTAAGGGTATATCTTCCACAATTCAGGTTATAGGATCCAGATCCAATGTTGATGTATAAACTAGAAGATCTATCTGGCATGGCTTGGTTTCTTAACTCAAAAAAATGTTTATCTTCATTTAAATCACTGCTCTGGGGTAGGGCAAGGATGAGGGATTCAATATGCAGGCTGCCCTGGTGAGAGGACTGCCTCATCACGCTCTCTCTGCAGCAGCTCAGGGAAGGTAAGATGGCCCTTTCCATGGCTACTGCAGCTCCAGCGGGCATGGCTGGTTGTGGGGTCCATGTCCCCTGGCTGGGAAAGGTCCAGGTTCATCTGCCTTCAGCAATCCCCAGTCAGAATAAGGAATGCAGCAACCTGTGCACTTCTCCCTTGCTCCTTGATGAAGGGGAACAGTCAGGATTGTTCCCCTTCGAACTGGGGAAGGGCAGCTTCAGCTCCTCCCTCCCTCCCTAAAGGGTGCCTGGGTGGATGGGAGGCTCGTGGCTAGGGTAGTCATGGGGGGGAGGCATGGCCCCAGCCAACCCCTTTTACCTGCCTAATGATTCTGTCTCTTCTCTCTTTATTTTCCGAGAAGCAATCCCATTTAAGGCACGCCCCATTTTCCTGCCACAACTAAACGTTTACCTTGTTTTAAGTTATGATAAGAGGAAGCTTTATGCTGAATTTGGTAGTCCTAGCTTTTACTGTTCAGGAGGTGGTGTTGAACAAACAAATGAATGGATAGACATAGAAACTTTCAATTAGCTTCAACAACACTGGTCCTACGATTGACAGTAACAGCTTTTGCTGTTTATATATACACTGGAGTTTATAATTTCCACTCAGACTTCTCTGATGAGGTAGGTTTTACGCACAATAGTTGTTAGTTTCTAAGGTGCCACGGGACTACTTTGTTTTTAAAATTAGACTTTTTTCCCCTCAAACACATAGTAGATTACCTCAACCTTAACCTAGGACTGTTCGAAAGTAACCCTTTTTTTGTGACACGTCACATATTTGTTTCTACGGTACATGCTTTTGAAATCTTTTATTCACTGTGTATTTTCACATAAAAATACCTAAAATTCATGCTTTCTGTTTCAAAAGCTTTACATTTTTCATCTGAGAGAATGATCAGTTTAAAGTCACCACTTCTCATTTAGAGCTTCCTAGACTCCGTAGAAAACCCATAGAACCTGAATATTATTGCTACAGAGTTAGGCAAGAACAGCCCTGGTCAGCAGTCCCAATCAGACAATGCAGAATGGCGCTTGTTGAACGTTTGTACCAAAAGTGGGGATGGAGCAGAGCTTGAAGGCTAATTAAGCCATTAGGCAGAGGAAGAACACGAGGGAAAGCAAATAGCAAGGGGAGGAGAGAGATTGTTTTTCCTTGCTTGTTGCAGGAGCTGGGGCTCCCTAGAACTGTTAGAACAAAATTATATTTATAGGGCACTACCAAATTCATAGTCCATTTTGGTCAATTTCATGGTCATAGGGTTTTAAAAATAAATTTTCATTACTTCAGCTGTTGACTGTTAATATGTGTCTCAAATGGTGCAGTGTGTCCATTGCCTAGGAGAGAGAGACTTTGCACAGCCAATACTATAAAAAGCTAACAGAAGTAGAAAATCTAGGAATCGCCAGTTAAAACTCATGATGCTGGAGAAATCTCTTCATCCTGCCTTTGACCCTGACCACAGGACTCATCCTCACCAGCACTCGCCCATGTTGACATCAGACAAGGGATCCTCTTTAAATACAGCTGTAAAGAATCCAGTCCCACTGAAAGCTACAAAAAACTGACCTTGCTCCTTGCCTCAGCGTGTGTTGCCTCAGAGAAGGTACTCTCCGACCATCAAATCTGCCCCAGTACTATGGGGACAGTCAGCATCAGAACTGTTCTAGGAGCAGTAGGTTTCCTCATGATCTAGTTCTAAAGCAGGCACAGACAAAGCTAAACCTGGACACTGTGCCGTGTATTGGTGCCACCTGCCGCACCAATATATTGCAGCAAATCTACAGCACTGGCAGCAATCACAATGGCTTCTAGCCAGAGCCCGGCTCCTCTGCCGGCACCAAGCTTACTCATGCTGCAGCAGTTAGCTAGGCAGTCCTCTTCACAACATCTATTCTGGGTGCACTCTCCTTGGTATGGCTGGTACCTCAACCAGACCAAGAGCCACCAGAGTGTGACACCACCCCATTTACATCTCCTGTTCATTTTCTGACAGCCCTAATAGCATCTCCTGAAAGACCCCCCTCGACTTTTCCTTTTTTGTTTGTTTTTTGTTGTTTTGGGTTGTTGGGTTTTTTGTTCTTTTGCAAGGACTATTTCCAGATACTACGCAAATTGAAGTTAACACATCTCTTTGTTTAAGACAGTCTTGCTTGGTGAGTTTTACCTGCTTGGGGCTACTGAATTTGAACATGGGTCTTTATTGGGGGATTTCATAATCTTAAATACAAGAAGTCAAGATCTTTTACACTATACATGGTTTCTTAAAGCATAAAAGCAATTATAAGTGTCAAATAGAGCAAAAGGAATATTAATGCAATGTGCTCTAAAGATCCACTCTGCATCAATATTAGCTTATTTGTGCACTAATCATAACCTTGTCTTGTATCTGACAGACTATTAGATAGCATAACAGGAATTAAGCTACGCAACTTCAGCCACGTCAATTGCGTAGCTTAAGTTGAAAGAGCTTATTTGAGCTTTTGCTGCTGTTTACACAGCAGGAAGAACACTCTTCCTTTGACTTCTCTTACTCCTTGTAAAATGAGGGTTACAGGAGTCGGAGGAAGTCCTCCAGCTCACCATTATTTCAAAATAAAGGCTTGTAGGGTAGATGCATTCTTTATTTCAGAATAACGTGAGTTATTCCGAAATAACGCTGCTGTGTAAACATAACCCTCCTGTGCCATTAAAGAGTTTGGTTTCCCTTCTGGGGTACATTAAGGTCCAGGCCACTTCCCCAATGACTAATGGGGAGAACTGGGAGGTTGGAGACATAAGCTCACCAACTACTCCAGGTCACAGCCCAGGAACCCTGTAAATGGCAGATGTCCACCATGTGTCTTTTAACTTAACTAAATCACTTTTATGCCTCTCCAGGCTATTTCCCCATAACCTCAGCACAGTCTTCACCCTTACCGCAGGGCCGGGTTCTGGGTTGGTCCTAGCAGCCAGCTCAAAGATCCTTTCCACTCTTCCCAATCTCTTCAAGCACTGCTCTGGCAGAGGGCATGCAACTCCCCCAGGCTGGCACACTATCCACACCTCCAGCTCCAGCAAGGTACTGAGTAACTGTCACTGCAGCTCCTTTTATATAAGCCCTGACTAGTTGCTCCTCTGGCCTCCCTCATTGTCTGCTTTCCCACAACTACTCTAGGCTACTTAGAGGGCTTCTCTTCTGCTCCTGTCTGGAATGGGGTACAGTACAACTGCAGGGCCTTCTGGAGGACCTCAAAAGGGTCTAGTATAACCATCACAGTTATCAACTAAAATAATGGTACTGTTTGTTAAACAAAAACTACATGTATGGTATTTTCTTCTGGTCACAGGAGCCTGAGGCTAGAAGCAGAGACAGAAAAAGTTAGATGTGCTCCATTTAGCCAGGATCAAAACTTGTGTATTATTTGACTCATTCTTCCTGCTAAATAAGGTCTGGCATGAATCTCCATAAGACTTTCTTTAGCCTAAAATAAGGGAAAGGACAGAAATTCCTGTGAGTAAGAGAATCTATGGAAGTAATTCAAATGACAGAGCTGAGAATATAAAAACATTGGTCAAATTCAATTGGGATGCAAATAATGCTGTAGATTACACATTCATTTATACTAATTTATATTGGATTATTCTAATTTAAAGTGCAGAAGGATGAGATTACGGCATGAAAAGCAACTATCAGAAAGGTGCAAAATAAAGTAGGCTGTGTTAAATTCAGCTGATTCTATTCATTGGGGTTCATGCATGGAGGCTCCTCTGAATTACCGGAGAGAGGTGAAGCTACACAACTAGACTTGCACAATCTCCAGCACAAAAGCTTGGTAGTGGTCTTTTATTACTTGGATTCTAAGTGGTTGTGGTAAGGGATGTGATTACAGCTGAGCCACAAAAGTAAGAGATTGTTTATGCAATTACAGTGGCCCCAAGCACTCCCTGTACCCCTCATGAATGAGTCATATATTGGTTAGTTACTATTCTAGCTCAAAAACTGGAACAGTAGTTATAGAAGGCTTGCTTTAAAGCCTCATGGCCTAGCTACAGGCTGGGCAGGTGCATTCAATCCAAGTTTAGTGCTCCAAATAAAATACATGAAAGAGGAAGGTTTGACATTAGGCCAAATCCTGTTCATCTCATTCATGCAATTAGTTAATAAGACTATTTGTGCAAGGTGTGCAAAATACAGAGATTTAAAACAATTGCACTGTTACTTTTAAAATATTCAATAGTTTACTGTTTTGATCCATGTACAGTAATTCACACATAATTTAACCAATTATCCTGTCCTGTTTGATTTTCTACAAAAGTAAGACTGCTGAACCTGGAAATCTTTGGTATTGATCTGGACTGCAAGGCTTCCAGATCCTCCACTGGAAATTCGAAGCCTAACTATATTTGATGATTGGAGCCCAAGAGCACGTTTTTTTAACCAAAATAGCACTGAGTTTCTGGCCAAAGCTGAACAATTGCTGCTTGGCCTTCAAAATGACAAAAAGAAAAAATAAGAGAGGAGTGCAACACATTGTTTTGTTAGGTTATTAAGAATGTCTGTTTTTAGCCAGATTTTTTTTCAGGGGAAGCACATTTACCACAATGATGCTCTCCTGTACTTTGAAAAAATTGAGAGAACTGTAAATATACTGTATATACACTGCAGGTTTTTTGAATTTCTACATTGGTTCATTTCAATAGTTGAAATATTCCCACTCACTCAGTATGACCCACTGTAGCCACAAACATTTAGGCTATGTCTACAGTGCATGCCTCTTGTGCAAACGCCTATGCAAATGAAGCACGGATTAGGATATTGCTGTGCTTCATTTCCATAATTACTTAGGGGCCGTTTTTGCGCAAGAGCTGCTGTTCCTCATTTTTTCAGAAAGAACAGCTCTTGTGCAATAGGGGGGTTTTGCGCAAAAAGGAGCTGTGTAGAGGACTCCTTTTTGCACAAAAGCCTCTTGCGCAAAAATGCCCCCTAAATAATTATGCAAATGAAGCATGGAAATATGCTAATCTGTGCTCCATTTGCATAGGCTTTTGCAGAAGAGGGATGCAGTGTAGATGTAGCCTTAGTCAGAAACTCAAATTATCACGTTCTGAAAGCACTAAATAATGAGAACTCATGGCAATCTCTGGAACCAATCATGAGGTGGGCAGGAATGTTTCTCAATGTAGTTCTGCCAGTGCATCTCACTTTTTAAAGTTCCAGTTAGAGAACAGAAATAAGATCATTTGACTTATGTAACCAACCACACATCACAACTAATGAAGGCTAATAATTTATACTGTGCAAACAAATTTCACCCGTTCTTTCTAGTGAATGAGTTTAACAAATAGTAAGTAAGAGATGGTTATAGAAATCAGGATTGGTCTGTGAGCAATTTATAGACAAAAAGGGAGTAAAATCCCATCTATTGTTATTCAGTGATTAGTTCAACCGTTTAAAAAAAAAATCATCTACAGTAAACTTCTGATAATCTGTCACCTTTAGGACCCAGGGGGTGCCGGATTATCAGATATGCCAGAGTACTGGAAGGGGGGCTATGAGGAGTCTTGTGGGGGGAGGGGTACTGTGCAGCGTAGGAGAGGGCGGTGCAGCAGGACCAACCCGACAGCACCGCAGCTGCTCTGCCCCCAGCTTCCCCACGTAAGCCACTGGTCAATTTCAGCAGCGGCTGACTTGGGGAAGCCGGGGGCAGAGCAGCTCCAATTAGCAAGAGCACTTCCGGGTTCCAGTTAGTGCCGGACTATCAGGAGTGCTGGACCACTGAATGCCGGACAGTTGGAGTTTTACTGTACATTGAATCACTGAAAAAGATTACATTGTGAAGAGCTCTTTGGATATATGTTCATATATGTCAAGCCGAGACTTAAACACCTCTAGGGATGGAGACTCCACTACTTCCCTAGGTAACCCAGTCCATATTTAAGCAAGCAACACTCAGTGTTTCTCTGATACTCTGTTTGTTTTTTATTTCTGCATCCTAGCCAGACACTAAATCCCTCATTTTTCAAAGTGATCCCTAGTTTGTATTAGTTGTAGACATACAGGCCAACATTTAGAGAAGTGACTGGTGACCTTGGACTGCCTCCTTTTTGGATATCTAACTTGAGAGACATAACTAGGGACAGAGCTATCCTGAGGTGGGTGGGGTCCTAGGGCACCCTTTCCCAGTGCCTCAGGTGCAAGGCTCAGGGTAACTCCCCCTCTGCTGCAGGACCCACCCTGTCCCACTCCTCCCTCAGGTACCCCCTCCCAGCAACACTGCCTGCGAGATATTGGGGGATGGGGCAGTGACAGCATGGTCGTCTCCTCCCCATTCCCATATTCACCTGCAGGAGGCAGGAGCCAGAGAAGCTGAGAAGTCGCGTGCAGTGGGCTGGGAAAGGGCGGCATGGGAGCAGGGTGCTGGGCTGCTCTGGCTCCTGCTGCCTGTGTGAGAGGTGACCCCTGCTGCCTCCATGCCAGGCTCTCATGTCCCTCCCGTCCATAGGACAGTTGGGGCAGCCACCATGGGGCCCCCAAAGATGAGGGGCCTAGAGTGGCCACCCCCATTCAGCCTATGCACAAGATGGGTCTGACCAGGGACTAGTTTTCAGTACTGGGTGAGCACCCTTCCTCTGAAAATCATGCCCTGTTTTACGTGTCTCAGGTTGGGCACACAAAATCACTAGTCCTCTGAAAAAAAATCATATACTCCAGCAGGTCTTTGAGTGAAGTTTGCATAATATCTGTGGTAAATAGTAATATACCTTTTGATGTTCTTAAAGGTTAAGTAAGAGGAACTTAAAACTGTGGAAGCAGCCATTTTATCTTCCATTGAACCATAATGATGATCATGTCAAAGTTTGGCATGAATGCCTATGCAGGCATAAGTATTGTATTTCCAACCAAATAACAATGCAAGCCTTTTTTATAGGTGGTGCTTTCTAGTTTAATCAGAAGCTCTTCAGTTTTAGCTTCTATAGTATCTTCAAATAGTGTTTGCTCTGAAAGTAAAGCAGTAAAATAGAAATAAAGATTTCTGTACAGCTTTCAGTGCTTTTCCCTTTTAATTACAACATCATTTATTTTATTTAAGCTATAGTATATACTTTTTCATTTCATTCTATTACAGAGGGGCCCTGAGAAATCAAAATATGTAGTATAGCTTATGAGTTGAAGACTCTCAGACTTTGACATAAGTATATATTAAAATTAATTGACAGAGCTTGCTTTTTTTTACTGGCAAAATTATTTTAGTGTTAAATCCAAAGCTGCTTAATCAGAACCCCTACCTGCTCCCCCTCCACCCACACACAGTAATTCAGCTATACCTATGGTATTTAAATTCACAAGAGATACTCATGAATGACAATTTTTCATTTGCTGCTGTAAGAGCTGTAACGAGTAACAATTTCAGGCATCATTAATTTCTATTTAAAACTGCAGCACATTTTATTTTCCAAATAGATTGAGGCCTCTATTATTAGATGCTGAGTTTCATAACATTTGATATTGTAATGACATTTGCCATATACAGTACAGTGCTATATTAAAACTATAAAGTTGGAGAGGAAAGGTATATTCCTTTTTATGCATAACAAAGTTATCGCTGTGATGATCTAGATAAGATATGCTATATATGAATCATTCTACTCTCTAGTTAATATGAATGTCATATTGTGAAAAGCTCTAAAAGGTAAACAGGTGGTGTTCGTATTGGCACATCGTCCTGGATTCTTCTCAAGTATTCATTCCTGCACATACTCCAGAAACATTCAGCTTCACCAATCCAAAATGTAATTTCTAGAAAGAAATAAAAAATGAATTTGATTGTTATATAGCTTTGAGGAATGCAATTGTTGCAGTTTAGTCATCTCTTTACACAAAAATTTTAATATATTTTCTGGAATTTGGACTAATAGAAACTGTCCTAGGGCACATCTATACTACAGAGAAGATCAACCATCCAGAGGTCAATCTTCTGACATTCGATTTAGCGAGTCTAATGTAGACCCGTAAGTCAAATGATGAGGGTAGCCCCACCAGCATTTGGTACTCCTTGTTCTGTGAAGAAGAAGTCGGTGGGATCTTGTGTTCCTGTCAGCCTTCTGCAGTGTAGACACTGTGGCGGTTTGGCTTAAGGTAAGACGAATCCAGATAAGCATTATGTGCAGCCAGATGGCGTACCTTAAACCAATCTTTGCCCTAGACTCACAAGCAAAAATAAGGAAGTTAATTTTGATACCAGAGACAATGGTTCAGATGTTGCTGTGTTGGATTATGTATCAGCTAATTAATGATGTAGCTACAGTTGTTTAACTATAAACACACCATTTACAGCAAAACCTTATTTTTTAATATCTAATACATCAATCTATACAGAGAGGTAGCTATTATAGAGAGGGGTTGGGGGACAGAATAGGCCCCGCTGCTCTTCCTGCATGTCAGAAGAGGCAACTAAAAGCAGACTTCCTAGAGGCGGATGAGTCCCGTCAGGTTAGAAATTGGCCCAAGACACACCAGATGTTGAACAAGTCAACCATGTCCATACCAGATTGGTCACACCCTGGGTTGCATCCCCATTCTTCTCCCACCAGAAGTATACTGGTGTGTGACAACTATATTACAAAGGGGATCCTGACAAAGAGAATCCGTGGAGGAGAAAACATCACCCTAGCCACATGGTATGTAAGGACACTGAGACAAATAGGAAAGCTAAAAGAACTAATATATGAAATGGAACAATACACCTGGCACCTCATCAGAATCTTTGAAGTCAAATGGATGAACTTTGTTGAGACACTAACAGAAGAAGGCCATGTACTCTATTACAGTGGAGAGGAAAAACATGTCAACGGAGTAGGATTTTGATATCAAGAGTTCAGTATTAGGATGCCACCCAATATCCAGCACTCTTATTTCCATCTATTTAAAGGCAGAACCAGACTGGTAGAAGTTTACACCCCTACAATAGACTATGGCGATGAGCAGCTTCCAAAATATCATTGATAAGGTACAAAAGAAAGATATCTCGATTGTACATGGAGACTGGAATGCTAAAGTGGACACTGACACCCAGGCAAATTGGTGAGATTATTGTGCCCTTTTTGTCATACAATTACCAGTGGGAGAGGACTGAGACTGGAGTTTGCCAGCTATAAAAATCTGATTCTTGCAAAGATATAAGAAGCACAAAAAGCATCCAATCAATGTGGCGTGCACCTGATGGTCTAACACCACAGCTACGTCAACTACATAATGGTGCAAAACTGATTTTGTTCTGGGATCACCAAAGCTAAAACAAGAAGCTTCCTTAGTGTTAATATTGGAAGTGATCATGAGCTTGTGATGCTAAACTTTTGGCTGCAGCTAAGACAAATCATCAGGATCAAAATTGATTTAGGAAGACTCAGAGATCAAAGCACTGCAGAGTCATGCCAAGCAAAGATCAGTGGAGAATTTGCCCCACGGCTTGCTCTAGAGGAAGACACAGAAATAATGACCAGCAATTTTAATGCTCTGCCCCAGCAACCAATGCAGTTATGGGAGTGATTGTGGTGCTTATAGAGAGAGCTAGAGCTATGACACAAAGCAATATTTTTTCCTTTGGAGGTTTCAGACTAGGATTCCATATTGTCACATGTGCTCCCAAGTAAATTATGTAACATTACCGAGCTTCCATTTCCCATCAGTTCAAATGGTGATAATAATGTTTCCCACTCTGTTGTAAAGCGCTTTAAGATTTATGGATGAAAAATGCTACCAAAAGACTAGAAATTATCTCTCTGTCTGTGGAGACACATGGTAAACAGTATCTAGGAAATGTTTCACATGGCAGCAAGACAACTTAATTACTGTAGTACTCCTATAAATCAAGTTTTGCATCGCTTTACATGGTTGTATTTGGGAGACCACTTGAAGGGTTCAATACCTCTGGTCTCTGAGTTCAATATGCAGCATAATTATTTTTTTTTATTTTTTCAACTTAAAAGATGAATATGGATTTGTGAGTACAGCTTCCAGCATAAATAAATGTGACTTACTTGTTCATCCATAAATACAGGTTTCCTGACATTCTCTTTCTTCCTCGAACCTATTTCTGGTGCCATTACAACCACCATACCAGAATCGGGCACAAGAATTGGCATCCTTATCATAATACCACTTCATCTGATAATCTCGACAGTCTCCTGAGTTCATAGGCTCCAAGCATCTAGGATCTGAACACACATCAAGTTAAGTTAGCTGGGAGTTTTCTTTCTTATCGTGACATATTGACCGTTTTAAAAGGACATTCTTCAGAAAATAGAAACACCTCCCGCTCTACAAACTTTGGGGTCTCATACAGTCCTCAGTCAAACTGCATTGATGTCAATGGGCAGTATGTGATTGGATTGAAAGGTTCCAATTTTCAAATTTGGGTGCTTAAATCTCTATTTTGGAACCTAAATCAGTGTTGATGTGCTAGAATTATTTGGCTCTTCTTGTACAGCCAAAATTCTCACCTTTTTCTTTGAGTACCCACTCCCCTTCACCCCCGCAACATGCTATAAAAATTCCATGGCCCTCTAGTGCCACAACAACTGTTTTTTCTGCATATAAAACCCAGGGTCAGTGTTGGGGTAGCTAGCAGGGCAGTAGCCTGAGGCTCCATGCCACAGGGGGTCCTGTGAAGCCGAGTTGATCAAGCTTCAGATCAAGGTTGCAAGCCTCGGGGTCCAGGCTTCAACCCCATGCTGTGGTGCTTTGGCTTTCTGCCTTGGGTCTCACCGATTCAATGCTGGCCCTGTGTGGTGTCCCTCCACCTCGATACCTCCCATGCCTGTCTTCCCCCGCCTCCCTGGGCCTCAGACTTCAGGATTAGAATCTTTGTTCTAGACAACGTCATTGCTAAGCAACAGTAACCAATACCATAGAAATATTTAGTTGTTTGTGGATATTTAACTTCCAGTTTATACATGCTTTTTTGTTGTTGTTGTTGTTGTTGTTGTTCCAGGACATAATTTAGTGAATTTAGGGTCTAGCAAATAAGTGTTGTTTACACTGCTTAGACTAAAATATAGTGGAGGTAAGTCTAGTGAGCAGGCTACCTCCTGTAACATTGTGAATGCCAGTCATCCTTGACATCTGCTATATTTCCAGGACCTAAGTTTGCCTGAGCAGACCTTGCCAATTGTTTGCAGTTGTGTAATGAACTACTAATTTTTTTTCTCTGTCTAGCTAAATGATTTGAACTTGAGCCTCCAAGCATGAGCATAATCCACTGCACCTCCTTATATTCTCTGCATTTTGGTACAATAAAAAATTAAGACAGCTTGCATTCAAAGTATTGTGAAAAGTAGTGAGCATTTAGGAGGAAAAATGAAGTCCTCAAAACCCTAACAAACACCCACCGTAAAACAAAAACCAACTGTCACAAGACAAGAACAAAGTCTTTGGTCTTTCCAAATTCTAGTGGCAGCATTTGCTTCTTACCTTTTTTAGTTGCTATTACATGAGGCTGCAGAACTGGTACTGGCCATTCTATAGGTGTGATTTTTTTGAATGGCCGAGGTTCATCTGGACTAGCTCTAGTTTCTACATCCTCAGGTCTGCCATAAAGAGAAGAAGTCCCTGATTGTCTGTGAATACCAGGAATGCTCCCTTGAATAGGAGTGGTGGCAATATAATCTGGTGTGGAAGTCAACAGCACTGTGTCTCTATCAATCCCTTGAGGGCTCAGCTGCAAAAGAATTCAAAGTTTTACATTAATGGTAAAATTCTACTTAGCTCACAAACCAAAAGAAAAATTGAAATGATATAGGGGGATGGCAGCTAATTCCTGGAATCTGTTCTTGTCTCTGACATTGACGCAATAGGCAATGATGATTTTTACTAAATATGTTTTAGAACTTCTCTGGTACTGATTGACCGAGAAGGCAGTATAGTCCTTTCTACTTAATTCAGTCACTGGCTATGTTAAACTTAATTCCTGTTAAGCTGCAGGAACCATTTTGTTGGCAATGCAAATAAAACCAAGAGAATGAGGGGCCAAAGGGTAAAATGAATTTGAGAAATGCTTAATAATTTCTAGTACATAGTTCCAAGAGATTATGTGATGTATTAGATCAGTATTTCTTAAACTGTGTGCCACGGCAACAGAGTTCAAAATGGCCACCCTTAAAGGCACAAGTGACTCTTTTTTTTTTTTTTGCTCAATAACTCTCCCCCCTCCTTTTTTTGGGTGGGGGGGGGGGGTGTACAAAAAATCCTTGATGTTTCCCATTAAAAAATGTATTGTTTGGTGTTTCTTGGTCTTAAGAAGTTTAAGAAACACTGTATTAGATCCTGCATCTAGGCATTCAGATAGCTAGCACCCTATTTGCTGCATTATTGGCATGGTTTATGTATGCCTTCTACCTCTTCATAGACCCTTTTAGGAACTAGGAAAGTAGTCCATAAGAGCCTGCTAGAGCAGAAGGCCATAAACATTTAAATTGAGCAGACCATCTCTTGTGGACTCTTCTCCCATTCAGAGATGCATGAGCGCATGTCATTTTCCTGCTGCTGAGAGTCAGGATTTTGAATGTTTAACTGGAACATATTAAGAAGTAAACACAGTTACTCAAATATCAGAATTATATATCTACAAATGATAGTGATTTACTATTTACACTGTGTAGCAGTAGAAATATGGACAATTTTGTGGGCAAAATAACCCTGCTTCCTAAAATTTATGAAGCTCAGCTGATCACTAACCTATCCCCAACTTTTAAAAATGACTCCAAGGTTTGTAAACAATGGAATTATCGATCACAGAAAGGAGAGCTTTCCCTGAATTATCTGAATTCCAAATCTATAAATAGACCATCACTTTTGATTTTTGAAACTATTTTTGCACACACTCAGTGAAAAATAAATATTACAGACATCAGCATTTCAAACAGTCATTTAAAGCATGTAATGTGATAGATTAACAGGAACAAATATTGCATATGGCAAACTGATGTGTAACTTATAACTGAACATTATGTTCTGCATCATCTTGTTTACAAGCAACTAGAATCTAGGGACAGTCCAGGAAAAATCCCCCACTATAACTCAGGAACTGTGGGTGATGTTTTAGCGTTCATAGCCCAAAGAAACTACTTCAGGCTGCAAATTTACATATGTGTTTCAGCTCAAACCCTCTAAATGGCCATAGTTATTTTGATGGGAGTTATGAGCTTTAATGGTTTAGCTACTGCTATGATCCTTCAAATTCATAGTGAGGAGCACATGGCCATTGGGAGGTCAAAATAATTAATAATGAATCACATGTAGTACATGATCTCATATAGATTCCATTTACTAATGAGCTCAATACACTGCTTCCAACTATTTTGCCTATAGATACATAAGGCCAAATTCTGACTTAAGTATCACCCAAGCAACACTAGGTATAACTAAGGACATCATTTGCCCAAGGATAAAGTAAAAACAGCATATACACGGTATTCTGTTATTCATCTAATTTAGGGCTGTCAAGTGATTTAAAAAAATAATTTAATTTCATGATTAAAAAAATTAATCACGATTAATCATGCAATTAATCGCATGCACTGCCCCTTTGAAATGCTGCAGTGGTGTTTTAAAGGGGCAGCATTGCAGGAACCCAGGATCAGCTGGAGTCCCCAGCTGACCCCGGGCTCCATGCAGTGCTGCTCCATTGAAGCACCACCCTGCACCTCAAAGTGGCAGTGCATTAGGAGCCAGGGATGGGCCGCGGAGCAGCACTTCAAAGGGGCAGTGCTGCATTAACACCTGCGATTAAGGCATTAAAATTAACATGTTAATCCTTCCCTGCGATAATCGCGGGTGTTAACGCATGTGAATTGACAGCCCTAATCTAAATAAAGCAAAACAAAAAAGTAGTCATGTGTAATACTTTAAAGACTAACAAAATAGTTTATTAGGTGATGAGCTTTCGTGGGGCAGACCCATTGAAAGCTCATAACCTAATAAACTATTTTGTTAGTCTTTAAAGTGCTACATGACGGCTTTTTTGTTTTAACAAGATCAGACTAACATGGCTACCTGTCTGACTAAATAAAGCAGTCAATTTTGAAATCTGGGTGGAACCATTTAATTGCTAATGCTAAAAATCTATCAGCAATTGAAAGAATTTCTATTAGCTAATCCATTCACTCCTACAGTTTGAGTCAGTGATATTTAATTAGACTTATTACATGAGTCACAAGTTCAACCCAGTTTTGGTTTTAATGCTGGCTTTGCTCATATCCACCCAGTTTTACTACAGAGAATCTCATATTAAATATCTTCCATAATTTGTCTCTATCAGACTTGCTGGACAAGGCAATCTTTTTGGGTTTTCGAGTTTGGCTATTTGCATGCAGGGAACAGAATGGACCATTAGCTCTGATATACTGCAAAGGTGTTGCTGCATTTTAATAACCAACACCATACATAAGACCTGAGAGGTAAAAACTTTCTTGTTGGACAGGAGCAATCTTAAAACTTGAGAACAAAGCTACAAAGAAAGGAATATGAACAAGAAGTGTATAATTAGCATGGCAGACAGATCAGACTTTTCCAGGGCTTAATGAGGGTTTGCTACATGTGATGAGAAAATTCCATGTACAAATGGCCCGGGCCGAGGCAGAAGGACAAGTGAGGCATTATAGGATATAGTTAGTTTTCCCATTTCAACATCACACTGAGCCAAATTCATCCCTCTGTCTTCTTGGCCCATTGGCCAGCCCCAGCCAAAACAATTGCACAACCCGGACCAGGACTCCCCGTGGACTGGAAGGGAGCCCCTGTTCATTACCAGCCCTCAAACTCCACCCCTTCCCACCATCACCCTATCCTTCCTCCTCCCCCCCCCCCCCCCCCCCATGGCACCATGTCCCTTAAGGACACAGCTTTGGGTATCACCAAGAGGGCGGGCCTGATGCCACATGGCAGCAGTAGTTGTGTTCCCCATGGCTCCTGCTGCCCCCTCTCCATGGCAGCAGGAGCCATGGGGAAGTGGAGCATAGCAGAGCGAGTGCATTCACTGAGTGTGCTCTGCTTCCCACACAGCTCGTGCCACTGCAGGGAGTGCAGGGGAAGTGACCGCCGTATGGTACCAGTCCCCTCCCCCCAATAATCCTTGATATTGCATCCTCTGGGTCTGGGGTACCATGGGGTCAGAAGGTGGGGCAATGGCAGGAAAGAACAGGGCTTGGGGACTGGTAATAGACAGAGCCCTCTTAACCCTCCAGGAGTCCCATGATGGATTGTGCAGTCACTGAGGCAAGGCTGGCCTGTGGGCTGAGAGTTTGACACCTCTGAAGTAAACTGAAAAACGACAACTCAAGTCGGGAAGGTGTGCAGCTGTGCTCCTTTGCCTGCTTTTGATATGATATGTGATGCAAACTGGTATTGTCCTTGGACAAAAACATTGGGAACTTCAGGAATTTTGGATTGTCAGGAATTGATGGCTTAGCAACACCCAGAGAGTATAATGGAATTCACACACAGATGCAGTGACATAGCACTAAACAAATTAATCCCATCACATATATACTGACACGACAGTACAATTAAATGACATTTCCACCACCTATACTGGAAACCTACCGACCATTACACTTACCAACATGCTTCTAGCTTCCACTCAAGACACATTTCCTAATCAATTGTTTACAGCCAGGCCCTAAGATACAACCAGATTTGCTCCAGTCCTACAGAAAGAGACAAACACCTACAGGATCCTACCTGGGGAAGTGAAAAAACAGATTGACAGAGCCAGACGAGTCCCCAGACATCAGCTTCTTCACAATAGGCCCAACAAACAAAAAAACTGAACAACACCAGCCATCACCTACATTCCCCAACTTAAACCCCACCAGCACATCTTTAACAATCTACAACTTATCCTGGTAAACGACCCCTCACTCTCAGAGGCCTTGGGGGACAGGCCAATCCTTGCCTACAGACAGGCCCCTTAACCTTTAACTCTTTACAGCACCACGCAGCATACCTCAGTCATACTCACCCATGAACCCACCCCTGCAATAAACAACATTGTGAACTCTGTCCACACATCTACACAAGCAACATCAGCACAGGATCTAATCACTTAAGCCACCACATCAGAGGCTCATACAACTGCCCATCCACTAATGTAGTTTATGCCATTAAGTGCCAGCAATGCCCCTCTGCCATGTATATTGGTCAAACTGGACAGTCTTTATGACAAAAGATTAATAGGCACAAATCAAATATTCAAAATGGTAACACATAGAAACCTATTGGGGAACACTTTAATTTGCCCAGATACTCATTAATGGAGCTAAAACTGACTATACTCTTACAAAGAATTTCTGAAACCATCTGGAGAGAGAAACTGCGGAACTTGCTTTCATATGCAAATTTGACAC
The DNA here is from genome assembly GCF_049634645.1 of Pelodiscus sinensis. Classification (NCBI taxonomy): domain Eukaryota; kingdom Metazoa; phylum Chordata; order Testudines; family Trionychidae; genus Pelodiscus; species Pelodiscus sinensis. The sequence goes on along the minus strand of NC_134712.1, from coordinate 209,837,024 downwards.
ATTTAACCAAGGTTTGAACATAAGAAGGGCTGTACTGGGTCAGACCAAAGGTCCATCTAGCCCAGTAGCCTGTCTGCCGATAGTGGCCAGCGCCAGGTGCCCCGGAGGGGGTGGACCGAAGACAGCGATCAAGCGATTTGTCTCCTGCCATCCATCTCCAGCCTCTGACAAACAGAGGCCAAGGACACCATTTCTGTCCCCTGGCTAATAGCATTTTATGGACCTAACTTCCATGAAATTATCTAACTTCTCTTTAAACTCTATTATAGTCCTAGCCTTCACAGCCTCCTCTGGCAAGGAGTTCCACAGGTTGACTACATGCTGTGTGAAGAAGAAGAAATTGTTACTCACCTTGTGCAGTAACATCTGTTCTTTGAGATGTGTCCCCCCCGTGGGTGCTCCACTACAGGTGTCGGGCTCGTCCCGGCGCCACAATCCGGAAAGTTTTCACCAGCAGTAGCCCCCTCCGGAGGACCGCGCGTGCGCAGAGTGCCCCGCGGCGTTGACGCCTTTTCTGCGTCGCGTGGTCCGATGCACCAGTTCCTCCTAGCCGGAGCATCTGAAAAAGAGAAAGACAAGAGCTCCGAAGCAGGGAGGAGGGTGGGTCGTGGAGCACCCACGGGGACACACATCTCGAAGAACAGATGTTACTGCACAAGGTGAGTAACAATTTCTTCTTCTTCGAGTGATGTCCCCGTGGGTGCTCCACTACAGGTGAGTATGAAACAGTCACCCTGACAATTGATCGTGCTTCGGAATTATTTGCGCACAGATGAAAGGACTGCCTGAGCGACTGCCACATCCGCAGCTCTGAGATGGTCAAGGGCATAGTGTTGAGCAAACGTGGATGACGACGACCAAGTCGCTGCACAGCATATGTCACGTAAGGGGACGTTCTTCAGGAATGCTGTGGAGGCAGCCATGCTCCTGGTTGAGTGTGCTGTTGGTGGACAGGGTAGAGCCCTGCCCCTAAGGGTGTAACAGCAAGAGATACAGTTAACGATATGGGACGATATGCGTTGTGATGATAGCTGATGACCTTTACAACGGGTCGCCACTGATAATAGCAATCGTGGGGACTTCCTGAAGGGACGTGTTCTGTCCAAGTAGAATGCCAGCGCCCTTCTGACGTCTAACGTATGCAGGCGCGCTTCATCAGGTGTAGCATGTGGTTTAGGGTAAAAGGTAGGAAAAACCATAGGCTCGTTGATGTGGAATGATGAATTAACTTTTGGCATGAAGGCAGGGTGACATCTCAGGGAGACACTGTGTTGAGTGAAGAGCGTGTAGGGAGGATCGGTGGAGAGTGCCGCGAGCTCAGAAACTCGACGGGCTGAAGTGATTGCAAGGAGAAAGGCAACTTTGATAGTGAGAGTTTGCAAATCACAAGTTGCGAGGGGTCCAAATGGTGGGCGAGTAAGAGTATCCAGTACAAAGGTAAGGTCCCAAGGTTCTGCGATAGGCCTGTGCGATGGGTAGAGATTAGAAATACCCTTAAAGAATCTCTTCGTGAGTGGGTGTGAGAAGACGGAAAAACCCTCTATCGGAGTGTGAAAGGCCGAAATCGCTGCCAGATGCACTCTTAGGGAAGCAACCGCCAAGCCTTGTGACTGTAAGTGAAGCATATAGTCTAGGATGCATTGGATATGTGCCTCGGGAGGATCAATGGTCTGCGATTGGCACCAAGCATAGAAGCGACACCACTTATAGAGGTAGGATTTCTGAGTGCTCTGGCGTCTGCTTTGTACCATTACATCTCTGACTGCTTGGGAGCAGGTCAGCTCTAGGCCTTGGAGCCAGTTAGGAGCCAAGCTGTCAGGTGCAAATGATCGATGTTTGGATGGAGGAGATTGCTGCGTTGTTGCGAGGGCAAGTTGCTCAGCTGTGGAAGTCGTTGAGGTCGGGATATTGACATCTGCATGAGCTGCGTCAGCCAGGTTTGGCAAAGCCAAAAGGGAGCCACCAGGATTACTGTCACTGCATCGGATAGTATTTTCCCTATCAGCCAGAGTATCAGGGGAATTGGGGGAAAGGCGTATAGGAGATGATATGTCCCCCAATTGAGCAGGAAGGCATCTCCCTTCGATTGCTTGCCTATGCCCGCTCTCGAGCAGTAATAGCGACACTTCTTGTTGTTGTGAGTGGCAAAGAGGTCGATTTCTGGATAGCCCCACCGTTGAAAAAGGTCGCGGGCTACGTAATCGAGCAGTTCCCATTCGTGTTGGGATTGGAAGGATCTGCTGAGTGCATCCGCAATGGTATTGATACTGCCGGGGAGGTAGGAAGCTGTGAGCGTGACGTTGTGGCGAATCGCCCAATTCCAAAGGCGTACTGATTCCGCACACAAAGTTCTGGATCTGGCTCCGCCTTGTCGATTTATATAGTATACGGTGCATATGTTGTCTGTGAGGACCTGTAGTGTGGTACCCTGGATCTGGTGGACAAAGTGGCGGCAAGCGTTGAAAACCGCTCTGAGCTCCAGGAAATTTATATGGATTAGGGATTCCTGGTGAGACCATAAGCCTTGAACCCGATGTTGCAGTATGTGTGCTCCCCAGCCTACATGGGACGCGTCCGTGGTAAGCTGGATTGACGGGGGTTGAGCACGAAAGGGGACACCGGCAAGAGTATTGGCAGGATGGAGCCACCACGCAAGCGAGTCCTTGACATGGGTCGGAACATGCGTGAGTGTGTGGACATTGGTAATACCGGGTTTGTATGTTGCTAGAAGCCAATGTTGCAGGCACCGCATACGAAGGCGAGCGTGCACTCTGACGTACGTGGTAGAAGCCACGTGGCCTTACAGCTTCAGGCAGGTAAGGCACGATACTGCCGGAGCAGTAAGTAAGACGTTCGCTAGATCTCGGATGATGTCAGCTCTGTCCATGGGTAGGTACGCCATAGCGGTTATAGAGTTCAGTCTGGCTCTGATGAATTCGATGGTTTGCGTGGGAACCAGAGAGGATTTTGGGAGATTGATGATTAGTCCAAGAGCCTCAAAAATACCTCTTGTAACTGTAACTGCGGTCTCAGTCTCTTGTATGGAAGGGCCCGTGAGGAGGCAGTTGTCGAGATAGGGAAAGATGGTAATTCCTGCCCGACGAAGGTACCCAGCTACGACTGCCAGGGTCTTTGAGAACACTCTTGGGGCTGCGGAGAGGCTGAAGGGGAGCGTATTAGTAATGATCGCTGCCTACAGTAAAGCGTAGAAACCTCCTGTGAGCTGGATGGACGGCAATATGGAAATATGCGTCCTGGAGGTCGAGGGACGCGAACCAATCCCCTTTGTGTAGTGCTGGAATGATGGAGCCCAAAGTAACCATTTTGAATTTTTGTTTTCGCAGGTGGCGGTTGAGGCCACGAAGATCCAGGATCGGTCTCCATCTGCCGGACTTCTTCTCTGTGAGGAAGTACCGGGAATAGAAACCTCTGCCCCGGAACTGGGAGGGAACTTCCTCTACCACTCCGATGGTAAGTAGGTGCATGACCTCCTGTCGCAACAGAAGATTGTGAGAGGGGTCCCTGAAAAGGGACGGGGGTGGGAGGTTGGAGGGAGGTAGAGTGGAGAAGGGAATGGCGAGTCCAGAGGTTACGATCTCCCTGACCCAACGGTCCGTGGTGATGGCGAACCAGCGATGGCAATAAGGGTTTAGGCGGCGGTGGAAAAGCTTGGTTACACGTGACGAAGGCTCCAATAGGGGGATGGTGCACAGACCCTCGACAAGGGTGTCAAACCAGTTGTTGGTGACTCTGCTGTTTATTAGGTTGCTGGCGGCGACGTTGGGGGCGCTGCCTTTGTTTCTGTTGGTCGTAGGACATGAAGCGTTGGGTGGAAAAAGAGGAAGAAGGCCTTTGTTTGTTATATGGCCATGCCCTCGTGCACCTGAAAGGTGGAGTGTACATCCCGAGGGTTCTTAGAGTAGTTCGGGAGTCTTTTCCAGAATGGAACATCTGGTCAGTGTTCTGGACAAACAAGGAAGCCCGATCAAATGGAAGGTCCTCCACCTTGGGTTGTAGATCTTTTGGTACCGAAGCAAGGTGGAGCCACGAGGCACATCGCATGACGACCGATGTCGCCGTAGTGCGGGAGGCCGAGTCGGCAATATCCAGCGATATCTGGAGTGCATTATGGGCTGTTGTGTAACCTTCCTGCACGATAGATTTCAGTGTGTCCCGCTTGGAATCTGGTAACTGTTGAATTAGGGGTACCGACTTTGAGTAATTATCGAAGTCGTGATTGGTGAGTTGGGCGGAATAATTGGCCATCCTCAATGTGGCTGTGGCCGAGGAGTATACCTTCCTCCCGAGCAAATCCAGGCACTTGGATTCCTTGTCCGCAGCAGAGTTCCTTGATTGTGTGGACTTCGCCCTTTACCGAGCTGCGTCGATGACGATGGAATTTGGAGTGGGGTGCGTAAAAAGAAATTCTGCGTCTTTGGATTCAATAAAGTACTTCCGGTCCGTGCGTTTGTTGGTAGGAGGCACAGATGCCGGGGTCTGCCAGATGTCGTTAGCTATCTCAAGGATTGCGGCATCAAAGGGGAGAGTGAGTTTCGGCTTATTAGAGTGTTGTAGATTTCTGAGAAAGGCATGTTGCTTCTGAGGTGCCTCGGAGGTACACAGATTTTGCGAATATGCTACCCGCTTAAAAAGTTCATGGAACTGCTTATAATCATCCACGAGCGCAGGTTCATCGTTAAAAACCGCGTCATCTGGGGAAGAGGAAGAAACATCTGTTGGGGAAGGTGCGGGTTGCTGCTCTGCGACGGGTGACTGATTGATGTCGCCGTGCATGACCGAAGTTGTTAACTCATCCCCAGTGGGTGTTGGGGGATGTTGGGCCAGCGGGATAGAGTCTTGGGTCGTTGGCCGTGGCGAGTATAATTGACGTCGCTCTGGAGATAAGGTTGGTGAGTGCCTCGTGAAGGAGCGTGAACGATCACGATGGGGCGAGGTGTACCCACGGTAATGAGAATCGCGATGTGAATATTGCGGAGAGTAAGAAGTGGCACTCCTCTGACGATAGTAACGGGAGCGAGGAGGAGATCCCGGGGATCGTGAGTGATGCGAATGTCAACATGGGGATCTCGAGTAGTATGCGCGGTGGTAACTTGGCGGTGTAATAGAGCACCTTGGGGATCTGTAATAACGGTGTGTGGAAGAATAGCCGTAGTGGTGGTCTCGTTGTCTTTGGCAAGGTGAGAGCAATGGCTCAGGGGAAAAAGCCGCCCTGTCGGGACTGTGGGAAGGCGTACGGGGATGGTGCGTCTTCCTCTGTGCCATAGTGGGTACCCCTGTGGATGGGGGAGCCACGGGAATCGAAACGACCGAGGCAGAGTCAGAAACCTCCTCCAGGCGGTGTGGAGATGGTGGTGCCATTTTGTCCTCTGAGCTTTGGTGTCTCGGTGCCACAGAAGTCGGCACTGAGATAACTGAGTGTGCAGGAGGGGCAGCACAGAGTGTGTGTTCCGTGCGGGCCGTTGCAGCCGTGCTCTGTACGTGGGGCGAAGCTGCGTCCCCAGGTCTCGAAGGAGGTTGGGTTGCCGTCGAGTCCTTTGTTGGTGCTGGCTCCTTAGCCCTCGGTGCCGGCTTGGACTTCGGTGCCGGGTTGGCTCTCGGTGCCGGGTCTGCCCTGGAAGTATGCTGCGGTGCCGCTTGGGACAACAGTGCCGGGTGTCTCGGTGCCGAAGACCGCACCGTGTCTGGTTGCGGTGTCACGCGGAGACTCGGCGTTACAGATGACAGTGCCGATTCCGGACGGCCTGACGTGGCCAAGCGCACCGAAAGCACGGGACTGGGTGCTGAGGTACTACGGGCTTTGGCTGGCTTGTCCGCTACCCGTTTGGGAGGGAAGCCCAATGAGTCCCGTGCCTCTCCTTCAGCCCGTTCTCCTGATGATGGGGGCTGAAGCGCCTTATTGAAGAGTAACATCTTCAGGCGCATTTCTCTGTCCTGTCTCGCCCGGGCGGTCAACTTCGAGCAGTGACCGCATTTCTGGGGAATGTGGCCCTCTCCCAGGCAGCGGATACAGCGGGAGTGGCCGTCTGAGGCCAGCATGGCGTCGGCGCACGAAGCACATTTCTTAAAGCCGGGGGAACCGGGCATGCTTAGTGCGGCGGTCCCCGAGGGAAAAGAAGAACTTGAGGGGCAGGAGCGGTCCTCAGAGGTCATTACGGCAAGAGAACAATAAAGACATTTTTTTTTTAACTATGAACTAACTAATATACCAATTAACTAACTATGAGGGAAGGGGCTAACTGGGAAGGAACGAACGAATTAACAATACGATTTCTCCTCAGAGGGGAGCGTGTTCCAAGTCCGTCTGCGGCCGTGGATGGTTAGGAGGAACTGGTGCGTTGGACCGCGCGGTCCTCCGGAGGGGCTACTGCTGGTGAAAACTTTCCGGATTACGGCGCCGAGACGAGCCCGACACCTGTAGTGGAGCACCCACGGGGACATCACTCGAAGAAGAACTTTTTTTTATTAGTTTTAAACCTGATACCCATTAATTTCATTTGGTGTCCTCTAGTTCTTTTACTATAGGGACTAATAAATAACTTTTCTTTGTTCACCCTCTCGACACCACTCATGACTTTATATACCTCTATCATATCCCCATTACATGAACTGGATGGGCTGTTATATTCCATGCCAAAATGACATCAAAAGTTACATATCGGGCACTTACAGCCCACTTACAGCCCATTTTATTAGCCTCATTTCACACGGACACTCTAACTGACAAGATTTTTTCCTTTCCTTCCCTATCTCTCCTCTTTTTCTGCTATTTATTTGTACCTCTGGACCCCTTGCTCTATTTATCTGAAGAAGTGGGTGGTGCTCACAAAATTCATGATACTATCTATGTTTTTTGTTAGGCTCTAAGGTGCTACAGGGCTATTCATAATTTTTTAAGTTTTTTTTTCAGTTAAAGACTAACACAGCTATCTCTTTGAGACCATCACAAGTATGTTATAGAAACAGGTTTTAAAATAAGGAAACCATTCCATATATCCAAATCAGACCACTGAAAACAATCTGCCACTCTAGGCAACATTTCAGCATGCCCATCCCTCCTCCCATAGTGCAACACAAATTGTGGCTGGCTGCCCCTCCATCATGATGGGTGGGGTTGGCTAAATTTGAGAGAGAGGCATTGTGACCTGGCACACGGAGTTGCCATGCTGCTCAGACTTGGACTACACTAGCTACTTATATCGGTACAACCACATCACTTATGAATGTGGAAAATCCATACCCTTGAATGATATAGTCAAACCACCTAACCCCGTAATGTAGACAGCACTACATGTACTGCCTCTTGGCCGGGCAGTGGGGAGGGGAATACCTATGGCTTGATCTACGTTACAGCATCAGGTTGACACAAGGCATCTTATATTGTCCTAACTATGTAAGTGTCTATACTAACATTTTGCTCCCCTCAACTTAACTGCCCCATTATGCGAGCTTAGTAACTCCACCTCCACAAAAGGCATAGTTTAATGACCTTTCAAGGTCCCTTCCAGTTCTAGTATTTTAATTAATTAAGCATGTAAACTGGGTGCACATTCAACAGCTTGTGTAAAAACAGAGGCTGGGTTGAAGCCTCTTTCAAATGTTGCTTTAAGAGTAAATTTCATGTTCTATACTTTTCTAGCATACACGTGTACTTTGCTACGTATATTTTCATTTCTACATAACTGTATTTTCTAATAGTACTTTTCTATGTAAGAAATTGTTGTAGTTGCATTCACAAAGGGGCTGTGATTTGTATAAATGTGAATGGAAGTAGAGGCACTCACAAAGTTAATTTTAAGATGCACCATATTATGAAAAGTTTGAAAACCCTTTGCAAAATATCTGTATTACAGATCTCACTTGGCTCTAAGATTCCAACAGCTTACTTCTTTTAGTAAACTGATGCTTTTAATTATTAATAATTAAGTTCAAGATCTGATTTTAAATAGCCTTTCTTCAAATCTTGCTTCTGTCTATTGAAAGAATTCATGGTTTGATCATGTTGCTTCTTACAAAAAATAAAATTAATGTAACAAATTACATTTTAATGTAAATACAGGCATATATATTTCTTTTAAAAGATTATCAGTAGTTGTACTTTACTTACAAAATTGACAGTTTCTTGCGTAGGTGGAGGGACATAAAGTTCTGGGGTTGAAATTTTACCAAACTGATCAATATGTTCATTGCGTGTTTCAAATCCAGGGTGAGGAGTTGAAGTTGAACTGAAAACTCTGGTGAGTATGGAGCTGGAGTCATTCTCACAAATTTGTTTGAAGAGATTATTTTCTAGAGCTGAAAAATGAATAGAAATAGGAAGTTTGTGTAGGCAAACAAAAGAAAAAAACAAACTAGGAGCCTGATTCTAGTTGTACTTGCATTGTGGTATAAGGCATACATCTTTAATTCTAATGGTTCATGAGATATTGGCTACTAAGGTCATGTCAGAATTGCCATTTGAAGAAATAAAACAATGTAATCGTCAGAGTGATTTGATTTTTAAACTGCAACATTTGATAGTTTTAGAAACATTTAATTAAAACAGCACAAATGTTTCCATGACCAATAAACTTTTCTTGGACCAGTGTCCAGAAAGAAAAACATGAATAAGTTAGTGTTTGAAAGAGAGAGATTGAAACACTTCTACATTTTACTTCTGATTCTCACAGGAAATTCAGTGCATAAGTGGAATATTTGCCAGAGTTGCTCTAAAGTGATCATACACATGAATGATCATACACTATAATCCAGTGGTTCACAACCTGCTTCCCCCAGAAAACCCTTAGTATCTACCTGGGATCCCTCTCTCATTTAGCAATATGGAAAGAGTAGAGTGGTTACAACACCTGATACCCGTTCATGACTCCAGTTTGAGAACCCTTGTTCCAGTGTCTCTAGATCTGGTTGGCTGTCACTGGTTTGTCTGGCAGGGGAGCCAACAACCTCCATGGGCCCCTGGGCAAGGTGTGTGTGGCTGGAGGGGGGGGTCACTCTGCACCCCTGGATGGGCAGGGCCTTGGGCAGAAGGGGCAAGGTCAGGGCAGCCAGCTCTCAGTGCCAGTCTGTCTGCAGCTCACCCCCCTCCCAAGCCTTCAGAGCCATCAGAACGCACACCTGGTGTTTTGACAGCTATTTAAAGGGTCTGGGGCTCCAGCCACCACCACTGCTAGAGCCCCGGGCCCGTTTGAATTGCCAGGACCCAGTGCAATTGCCCCCTGCCCCGTCAGGGGGCCTGTTGTCATGAAAACTGCTACATAGTGATTTATTTACCTGTGAAACACAGTGAATTTATTAGAGGAAGGATGACTTGAAAAGTAAATCAGAAAATCATCTGAAAACTAATACAAAAGTGAATGGGAACTCTCATTGTTTGTATTGGACTTTCCTTTACCCTGGAAGCCTGATTGGTGAGAGGATTAATATACAGCAAGTGAGAAACTGAGGAACAAATTACATCTGAAGGTAAGGGGGAAGCCACTTTGCCATAGAAATATACTGACTGGCTTCACTTGCAATGTCAAAGGCCTGATTCCAGGCAATGTGCTATTAAAGAGGTAGTTTCTCTTACCGGGCAGTGTGATGAAGTCATCTATCTGGTAAACATGTTCACTGTCAGGGTCTGTAGCAATGAGGTCCAGTTCTTTCAGAAAATCCTCATAGTTGGGATCAGACTTTTGAACCACCCCAATTACAAATATCTCAATGTTGATGGCATGTGCATTCCTCACTACAACATCTAATGATTGATCACGAGTATCAGCTTGTCCATCGGTTATTACAACAGCCACTTTTCTTACCCCAGGTCGTGCAACCTGAAATATCTCAATGGCTTTGTTGATAGCTGTAGCTGTGTAAGTGCCTTCCCCTAGGTACTGCATATTATCAACAGCGAGTTTCAGCTTGTCTTTGCTTGTGTATTGCTGCAGAGTCGATACCAGTTCTACTTTGTGGCTGAAGTTGATAATGCCAATGCGGGCTGTAGCTTGGTTGACTGTTACCCGGTCAATGAGTGCTTTCACGAAATCTTTGACAATTTTGAAGTTTTCTGGTCCAACACTTTCTGAGCTGTCAATCACAAATACAAGTTCCAGTGGAGTTTCTTTGCATTTGATGCCACAACCTAAAATATTAACAATTTTAGACATTTTATGAGAAATACCCTTTCAATTACACAACGAATGCAGCTGAAAAAATATATATCAGATTCTAAATCCCTCTAGCCAAGGTGACTTTTCTGAAAAGAGAAAACTAAAGTAATCTATTGTTACTGAGTTTTCCTAGGAAATTGTAGGCCAGATATAGAATGGAGAGAAATGGGTAGAAGATTCTGATTTCCCAAATTTTAAAGTATTTATCTCTACATTTTTTTAAATGAAGGTGTTCTTATTTCTTGTTTGTGTTTTGTTTATTTATCCAATATCTACTTAACCAACATCTACTAAATATATTTTAGAACATACAAACAGCTATACAGAATCAGGCCACTTGGTCCAGTATCCTGTCTTCTGACAGTAGCCAGTACCAGATGCTTTAGAGGCAATGAACAGAACAGGCAATTCCCTATCATCTACTTCCAGCTTCTGGCAAATAGAGGTTTAGAGGTACTCAGTGCGTGACCATCTTGGCTATAGTCATTGATCAACCAAACCTCCAAGAATTTATCTAAATCTTTTTCTGAACCTAATTATTCTGAGGGTATGTCTACACTACAGAGTTTTGTCAGAAAAACAACCATTTTTCCAACAAAGCTTGAGTAACGTCCACACTACTATCGTGTTCTTTCGAAAGTAAATCAAAAGAACAGAGGGGTTTTCCCGACAGCAGTACTCTTCTTTCTATGAGGAAGAAGCCTTTTTCTGAAAAATCTCTTTTGGAAAAAAAGCGTGTGTGGATGGGGAGGAGGGTTTTTTTCCCGAAAGAGGAGGCCTCCAGGAAATAACACAGGTGCCCTGGTGGCCACTCTGTCCAAAGTAATCAGAATGCTATAGTTCCTGTCTCCTGGCCCCTCTTAAAGCTGCAGGCACCCCGGATAAGCCTTGTAGCAGGAAGTCAGCCTGAGAACAGCACCTCACTGCATGGCTTTCACTGCCAAAAGCCTTGCCACCCATGGCAGAGCCACAAGCCCCCCGAGATCTCCATGACCCTCGCAGGGAGCAGCTCCAAGGGTCCCAGGACCCACCCACGGGGACCCTCCTGGTCTGGAGCAGAGATCCTGTCCCTCCTCAAGCTGTGGGGCGAGGAGGAGACATTGCAGGATCTCTGCTCCAAGTGGCACACCACCAATATTTTTGAGCTCATGGCCAAATCCCTGGTGGATTGCGGATACCCACCCCAGAACATGAAACAGGTCTGGAGTAAAGTTAACGAGGTCTGCCAGGGATACATCAGGGCCAGAGAGCGCAGCTCGCACGCAGGGGCAGGACCCTACACCTGCCCCTATTACCAGGAGCTGCACCAGATCCTGCGGGGTGGGGAAACATCTTCCCCACCTGTTGTGGACAACTCCGGCCTCCAGACCCCCATCGTCACCCAGCCGGAGGTCATGGCAGAGGAGGAACAGGGGGATCAGAGTCAGCAGGAGGAGGAGCAGGAGACGGACACCATCACCCTGTCTCTGGAGCCGATGCCTGTGAGCCAGGATGTCTCCTAGGCCTTGTCAGACGCTGGGGAGGGATCTTCAAGTGAGTTGACTTAGTTTGTCATACACACAGGGCGGGGGGAGGCTGGTGCACAGAGAGTGGGGTGTGAGTGTTGCTCGGGCTGCTTGGTCTGGACATTGTGCTGTGGTCCACACCCACGGAACCACATGCAGTGTTACTGTGCACCATACAGGTGCAGCAGTCATCCACTAAGCATGGGTGGGATCCTGCTGTCAGGCTCAGAGGAGGCCATACTCGTCTGGCCACGGGGGCAGAGGGGATCCCACTATGGCCGGACACTTCCCTTGCCTACTTGTCCGTGGGTGAGGTTATGTGTTAGGGGGAGGGGAAGCTTGTAGCATGGTCCCCTGGGCAACTTGAGGCACCTGTGAAGCAGGTCCTGCTGTGCAGGTCACACATGGCCTTGCTCCTGGGACATCCCCCTTTTCTTCCCCAAGGACTGTTGGTCGCTGCTCACAGAGGAGGGCACAGCCTCCGGGACAGTGTGTGCATGGATGACTGACCAACTCTCCCTCTTTGTATGCTCCACAGCCGGGACTGAGGGGCGAGCCACACCACCAGAGCCAGCCACCAGAGCTCAGGGGATCCAAAAGTGTGCCATGGTCCAGGAAGACCTCATGTGCCAGCATGTCTGCAGCCTGCACGACATGCAGGAGACCCTGGTGCAGAAGGTCTGCAAGGACTCAAGAGTGGCAGAACCGCGCATGGGACCAACTCATGCAGCAGTGCGACAGCATGTGTGTCATCATGCCTGACATGATGGCACACCGGCCTGATGTTGCTGCTCCTGGCTACCTCCTGCCCCCTGCTATGCCCATTCCCCCTACCCCTACCCCCTATGTGATGCCTCAGCCCCCTCCCCTTCCATTCCTGACCCCCTACCAACTCCCTCTGCTGCCCACCTTCCTGTGATCCGTGGACCCACCCAACCCCAACCTCAACCCCAACTCCAACGAGGTCCCCATACCCAAGGTGGCACATCTAGCTACCTCCATCCCCCTCCAAGTTATGAGCTCTTCCCCCGCCCACCTTTTTTTAATGAAAGATAAATACAGACTTCATTTTGTTCAAAACCAAACAGGTGTCTTTATTCTGAGGTCAGGGAAGGGGCAAAGGGAGGGGCTGTGGTGGGGAAGGGGTAGGGCTGCAAGCCAGAGGCCCCTAGAGGGGAGGCTCTGGGGAGAGTTACTGAGGTCTTTGAGAGAACCTCTCCCTCAGAACCTCCTGGATGCATACCCTGGCTGATGGGCCTGGCGGATGGCAGCTGCCCTCAGCTGCTCGAAGGTTCACTCCTCGAGCCTGGCGTCTGCCCCCACCCCAGGAGGAAGGCCTCCCCCTTCCTCTCCACAACATTGTGGAGGACACAACATGCTGCCACCACCTCGGGGATGTTGTGCTCTGCCATGTCGAGTCGGGTCAGCAGGCACCTGAAATGTGTCTTGAAGTGTCCAAAGGTGCACTCCACCTGGATCCAGGCCTGGTTAAATTATGGGCATTAAATTGGTCCCTGCTGGGGTCCAGGTGGCCAGTATAGGGTTTCATAAGCCATGGCATGAGGGGGTAGGCTGCATCCCTCATGATGCACAGTGGCATATGCACATTCCCAACAGCAAGTTCACGGCGGGGGGAGAATGTGCCCGCCTCCAGCTTATCATAGAGGCTTGAGTTTCTAAAGACATGGGCATCATGTGCCCTGCCCAACCACCCAACAAAAATGTCCATGAAGTGCCCACAGTGGTCATTCAGGGCCTGCAGCACCATCAAGAAGTAGCCCTTCCTATTAATATACTTGGTTGCTCAGTGTTCTTGTGCTTGGATCAGTATTTGGGTCCCATCTATGATTCCAGCACAGTTCAGGAACCCCAGAGCAGCAAATCCAGCCATGATCAGGTCCAGGTCTCCAAGGCAGATGACCCTGCACAGGAGGATGGAGTTGATGGCCCTCACCACCTGCAGAAGGAGACAAACACACAAAACAGAGAATGAGAGGTAGTGCCTGAGCCCTTGGGAGGTGCCCACCCCTTTCCCATTCCCTCCCCCAAACCTTCCCCCTATAAGGCCACCCCACCCGCCCAGCAGGGACTGCAGCCCCAGAGTGTCTTACCTTTGCAAGGAGGGCCCTGATGGTGGACTTCCCCACGCTGAATTGGTTGCCCACCGACCGCTAGCTGTCAGAGGTGCAAAGCTTCCAGAGGGCAATTGTGACCTGCTTCTGCAAGGAGTGGCAGGCCACAGATGGGTGTTGCATCTCCGGAGGGTGGGGGCAAGACAGGCACACAGCTCCAAAAACGTGGCCTTCTGCATGCAGAAATTTTGGCGCTACTGCTGGTTATCCCACTGCTCCATGATCAGCTGGTCCCACCAGTCACAACTGGTGTCCAGCCTCCAGAAACACCTCTTCACAGTTGGTTACAGTTGCCAGAGTGGAGCTCCCGCATCCAGGGAGGGGGTCTCCACAATGAGCTTAGGGTTGAGATTGGTCTGGACCATGAAGGCAACCGGCACAAAGTGCTGCAGAAACTGCAGCATGGCCGCGTGAGGCCATCGCATGCCCAGGAGCAGCTCCGGCTCCATGGCACCAAGACAAAAGCTGGGGCATCCAAAAAAGCAAGGCAACCACAACAGGCACTGCAAGAGCTTTGCTGTCCCTCGAAGAGGTAGGCAAGCAGGCAGCAGAAGCAGAGAAATGGTTGTCCAATGTGGTCCCTTTAAGCACATGTCTCTGCAAGGCTCAGAAGTAACTGGTGACCTAAAGCCCTGCCTGAAGTGGTTCCAGGTGTCCTTTTATGCGAGAGAGTGTCCAGTCAGTCTGGGCGCTATCTTTCGAAAAAGCAGATCACTTTTCTGATATGCTTTTGTGTGTGGATGCTCTCTTTCAAAAGCAGTTTTTGTGTAGAGAGCAGGTTCTTGGATGGCTTTCCCACAAACCCTGAGATATGCAGAAGCTCTGGGCCCTGGTGTTTCCTCTTTCATTTTCTCTTCCTTTGGTGCCCCCATCTCTCATCCTTTTCTCCCTTCCCCGGCAGCATGGCTATGCTGTAAGTACTGCCTCAGCTGGTGTCTGCCCCCAGAACCATTTTCATGCTGCTCAGATAGTGTCTCAGGACATACGATACAGCCTCTGGCTGGCTTATATTTCCACTGTGAGCTCCGCTGGATTTCCTTTTGATATGCAGAATTCCTATTACTGGCCCATATGATGTGCTTACTTCTCAGCTGAAAATCATAACCTCCACCCAACTTCATTTACTTTTACTGCTGACACTGTACATGTGTTCCATTATAACTGAGATCCTTACACATGCAGGCTTCACTTGTATCCTTTCCACCAAAGTAGATTCAATGTGTTTTAATGAAACTTATTTCTTTTCTATAACATAGATCTTACCACATATTTCCATGATAAGTCTGATAATTTCTTCTTTCTGAAAAAGAGTATCCATGAAAGTATTATGTTTATTCTAATGCTGGGGCATGTTTTTCTTTTGTTTGAGCTGCTACTGCATTTCCAAAACCTCCTGTCCCTTTTATTTCAGTTTTGCTTGTTTTGTAAAGCAAATTATATTGCACTTTGAAATCATTATTAAGTGGCTGGGACTCATAAATGTCTGACAGAAAGCTATACAATGCCATCAGTTTTAACCAGCACTCCTAATTGAAATCAGTTAGCTGTTCTTAAAAAAATCTGCATAACATGTGGCTGTGGAATCTGATCCGGTTGGCTAGAGAGCCTTATTGAAAAGGATCATTTGCAGCCTCATCTCCCTATCTTGGCGGGCCTTTGCCATTAATTTACTACGAGAGCACTTTTGTGGAACATGAGCTTCACCGAGACAGCTAATACAAGCCGAATGCCCGCCAGATGCGGGCGTTGCTTCGCAACATATGTCACACTTTTTAAAATCCAGGGAGCCGGGCATTTTAAAGGTTGTTCTTCAGTTTGTTTAAAAAAAACAAACAAACCCTAAGTCCTCAAACCGAAGGAAAAGGAGAAGATATTTATCTATATATCTATGAAAACCTTATGTAACTATCTACGTAACAAAAAAAACCTCTTCCTTTCTTCAACAGCAAATGAAGATATTAGCAAAGTAACTAATAATTATTAACTATAATACTATGAAAACTATTAACAAGTTTGAACACTCTCACAAATTAGGAAAAGTTTGAGGAGACTGATTCACTCCGTCTGCAGCCTGAGTTGGTTGAAAGGAAATGGCAGGAACTGGACCGCGCGCGCGTGTGCAAAAGAGTGTGAATGCCATGTGACACCCTTCATGCATGCGCCATCCAGATGGATACCATTATGGACAAGTCTCCGACCTGCAGCCCTGGGAGAAGCCCAGCACCTACAGTGGAGCACCCACAGGGACATCACTCGATGAAGAAAGGTCATTATTACATACCCTAGGGCTGTGTCTACACTGGCATCCCTTCCGGAAAAGGGATGCTAATGTAGCACATTGGAATAGGCAAATCCACGGGGGATTTAAATATTCCCTGTGGCATTTGCATTAACATGGCTGCCGCTTTTTTCCGGCTTGGAGATAAGCCGGAGAAAAGCGCCAGTCTAGACGTGATTCTCCGGAAAATAAATTCCTTTCAAGTAGGAATAAGAGATCCTCTGGAAAAGGCTTTATTTTCCGGAGAATCACGCCTAGACTGGTGCTTTTCTCCAGCTTATCTCCAAGCCGGAAAAAAGCGGCAGCCATGTTAATGCAAATGCCGCGGGGGATATTTAAATCCCCCGCGGATTTGCCTATTCCAACGTGCTACATTAGCATCCCTTTTCCGGAAGGGATGCCAGTGTAGACATAGCCTAGTTGTTCCTGTATACATTTCTATCTACCCCATTGTGCATTTTCAGCAAATTGCATACAGGGCAAGTCTGCTTCTGTCACATGAAAAGGTTTTGAAATTCTCCATGTTTGGCCTCTGCAGATTCTTCAGGAAGTGATGTCATTAGCAAAGTCTTTCCATCATCCCAACCAGCAACAAGCATGGCAACCGGACAGCAGAACCCGTCTGTGTCACTCATTCCACCAATAAGATTATCAACTCTGGTGAAATTTATGTTCTTTCATATGTATTGATAATGTACTGCCAGCGTGTCTCTGAATTATGAGTCAGCCCAACTTATAGTGAGTTAGTCAAACTCTGTAGCAGCAGGATCAGAATTTCTTCAAATTAACAAAACAAGCACAGGGTAAATTCTTGTCTGTTGTAAATCAATTAATGTACATACTTACAGAAAGACCAAGTTCACCTTTTCTTCCCATAAGCCCCTAAGAATTTGTAGAATGAGATCAATTAATAAATGCAAGTTTGTCTCATTTGCATTCAGTAAAATTAAATAATGTAAAAGAGGATGTTTTACCTTTGGTCCTGCAGGTCCAGGTTCTCCAATATCTCCTTTGTCACCTTTTTTTCCTGGATCACCTTTCTCCCCATAATCTCCCTAATAAAATACAGCAGAGTAGAGAAGTGCTAGACACACACTATTGGAACTTGTGTTCTTTGCGCTAGCATATGTCCTCCATACCTACTCATGGAAGAACACTACCAATCCATCTGAGATACTGTCAATGCATTTATACTCATTTACACCAGCTGTAAATATGGTCCACCATTTAGCATTGGTCACTCTATGGGGGCAGCAGAGACTGATTGTGCTACATCTGTATGAAATATGCATCTTCTCATTTAGGGCCAACTTATGCATCCCTTATACAAGTGAGTAGTCCCATTCATTTCAAATATGAGCCAGGCAGAATCAGCCCTAATATTGTGTTTCAAATGGAAAGGTACTACTAGAATGTTAAGGATCTGAATTAGCAATTTCTGCAAGATAGGGATAGAGCAGCTCCCTATAGCTGTAGGCAAAATCGGTGCCAGCCTATGCAATGTCAGGCCCTAGAAACCTCCTGGTAGTACTGTGAATGTCAGTGCCCCCTAACCCAATCACCCAACCCATGGGACCTTATTGGCATCTGCAGGATGTGCCACAGTTTGATTCTGTGTGCAGAATGAAATGGTTTTAGAGTGTCAGATGCTTTTCCCTTTTACTAAATTGATGATATGATGCAACACACACACTCTGGATCTGATTAGCTCTCACTCAAACTGGTATAAATTAGAAGCCCACACCAGGCTTCTTGGCTTCCCACCAAGAATGGGGCAGCCACCCTAGGCTTCTCAGATTTGTGCTGGAAATAGGACAGCCACCTGAACACTGGGTACAGATCTCCAGGCTGGGAGCCCGGCTCCTTCCCCTCCCCAAACTCCCCATTCCCAACTGGCCATGCTTGGCTGGGAAGCTGAGAAAATGGGGTAAGGGGCTTGACCCATTCCCAGCAGAGAGCTGCACTACTAGCAGGGAGCTTAGCCTTCTCCCACTCACATTGCCCCTTTTAAGTCAGTGGACATGCTTCTGATGAGGGTGCATGCCACCAATGGAAGGAGGGCAGTGTGGACATGAGCCACTGCAGTAATTACTGTGGTGGCCACATGTTGACCAAACATTGGTCAACTCAAGTTCAAGTGTAGCCATGCCCTATGTGTTTGCAGGATCAGGCCTTCAGACCACAGGTTCTCTTTAAGAGTTGGTCTTTTGTTTATCTGCATAGAACCAGGCACATATAATAAGAAAAAATATTTTATTAATACAGAGGCTAGGATTTACCTTTGGGCCAGGGAGACCATATCCCTCTGAACCCCTAGGTCCTGGTAAACCTGGAACTCCTCGTTCTCCCTGAATACAATATGGAGAGTAAATTTAACTGAAAGTGAAATTAAATTATGGAAACGATAAATTCACGTAGTAACATTCTGTGTCGTAGAAAAAGACAGAGCTTTGCCTTAGGTAATGTCACTAATATTTGAAAAGTGCTGCTCTTAGAAGCAATAATAATGAATGGGTTTGGATTTGCAGATTCAATCTGTACACTGAAGATCCCACAATATTTTTTCATAAAACAGGGGTTGACTATTGTGCATCAGTTGCCTTGCTTGTTAAAATGCTTTGTGATAGTGGCACTTTTTTCAATATAACTGCCACCATGGAAACTGGATATTAAAAACTGTAAGTTTTAGTAACCTGTGGATTCCTGAATGTATAGCAAATCCATTACAGCTATAAAGGATCACAAACCTTCCTGTTCCGCTTAATGTTAATATTTTTTGACTGAGCCATCGTGCAAAATTCAGCCAACAATCCCAGGGCTCAGCAAAGCAGCCACAAAGATACATAATGGGAATGTTTACATACAAAGTCCAAAGCAATAATAAACAGATGTCTCTATAATACAGCCCCAAAGAAAGGAAATAATTCGTCTTACTTAAAGCACAGCTTCCACAGCCACAGGGAATGCTGCTATAGCCTCCAATAGTTTTAAGGCCTAATGACAATTTGGCCATGTGAGGGTATATCTACACCGCAGTCCAAAGTGTGATGGCAGCACAAGTAAACCTAGCCACACTAGCTAGCTAAAATTAGCAAAGTAGCCACAGCAGCACACATTTCAGCAAAGGTTGCACAAGTACACTGGGTACATACACTGGTAGCTTGTGCTGAAGCTTTTACTGCTGCATCTACACTGCTGGTTTTAGCCATGTTACCATGGATTTGTTAGACATTCTTTTTGCCTCTGGCTCCAAACTCTCTGAACTAGGACTGAAATTCTTTATCTGTAGAAAAACTAAAACTGGAGCAGGGCTAGCAAACAAAATTTCTGCCGTGGGAAAAACCTGAGTTTTCAAAAAATGTTAGCTATGCAACACTAATACTCTATTAATGCACATAGTTCTTGCATTTCATTTTACTACGTTCCCTGGAGCTTCTCATGTTTGTTATTAATCTCTAGGCCAGAGGTTTTCAAACTGGGGGGCTTCCGTGGACTCTTGGACAAGGTGAGGAGTGGGGGGGATGGCTCTGCACTTCCAAAAGTCTGGGCTCTTGGGTGGAATCAGGGGCAGCCATCCCTCCACACCAGCTGGAACGCAGTCCACACCCTGCTCACCCCTCAGAGTCACACAGAGCATGCTCTGGTAGCAATTTGAAGGATTCAGGGCTCCAGCTGCCACAATAGCAGTGACAGAAGCTGGGAGCCCCATGCCCCTTTGAATCACCAGGCCTCTGGACAATTTCCCCATTTCCATCCCCAGCCCCCACTTAGATGAGGAAGGTGTGGAGGAACATTCAGGGGCACGATGCTCAAGGAATATTTTACTTTTTACAATTATCGTGAAGGCCCTACTCAATTTGTGGTACTGCAGATCCTGAAATATTAGGCTTCCATTGCAATTTTGTCAGCTGGGCAGCTGACAGAGGCCTCAGCAATTTATAGGATTAGGCTCTAGGGCACAGCAGATTTTGTTTTTCACTAAAACTTCCAAGCCACTCTGGAAACTCAGCTATTCTTGTGTCCCCCCCCGTTTTCTGGTTTTAGCTTCAAAACACAGTGATCATCTCCGCGGCCACACAGGACTGAATGTCATTCTCTCTACAACTTGTCAGTAGCAATTCTGAGTCAGGCAGAGCAGTTGCTAGAGAATTCTGAGGGCTTGTCTACACTATTACTTGCTTGGATATAATGTATGCACAATTACGTAATTTCCACCAAGCTAAGTGCTGGTATAAACAGGCCTATGTCAAAACTTTTCCACCAGTGTAGCTACTGCCTCTCGTGGAGTAGAGCGCTGTCTCCTGTTGACATACAGCATCTTCATCCGACACACTAGCGTGGTGCAACTGCAGTGGTGCAGCTGTGCTGAGGTAGTGCTTTTAGTGTAGACTAGCTCTAAAGTCATACCAAGTGTTCTCTGCCATTTTTCCCCCGGTCTGGGTTGTAGCAGTCTTCTTCTTCTTCTTCTTCTTTTTTTTTTTTTTTTTTTTGGTAAAGTGACAGGGAAAAAGAAGTACCGGGACAGCCTGAGACCATTCTAGGTTGTGACTCCCAGCTGAGGTATGGAACTGCACTAGCATAAACCAGGATTAATGCCATGGAGAAGCAGTAAAATCTGAGCTGCAGTCTTAACCCCAATGAAGTTAGAGTTTTCCCATTGACAACAATGGGACCAGGATTCCATCCCAGGTCTCCGTTCCTCCTTTTTTATGGATCAAACATTTTTTGGGGGGTGAGAGGGTAATCCGATTAGATCTTTTCTAGTACATAGAAATATGCTGTTTTACAGTTTTGTCATTAAAAAAAAGAACAAAAAGACCATTTTAAACATAGATCTCTTGCTAAACATATTGAAACTGGTTACCTTGCTTCCTTGTATGCTGTCCCCCTGAGGGCCAGGTGGCCCTGGCAAACCCTTCTGTCCCACAGCTCCCTGTTAAGCATTGTACATCACAGAGAGAAGAATTAGTTTAAGGACTCTCAATCAACACACACTAAGAACAAGCAAAGGTAAGATAAGAAGCATTTTAAAACTCTAAGAACTTCTCTACACTAGCATGCTAACTTGGCACCACTTCAATCAATGCAGTGGTGTCAGTTTAGTGGGTCTGGTGAGGATGGAATAAGTTGAAGGCAGAGTGCTCACCCATCAACTGCAGTACTTCATGTCCACCAGAGGTGGAAGCAAAGTCAACAGGAGAGTGTTTCCTGCTGATGTAGAGCTGTGTCAACCCCACATTAGGTCAATGTAAGCTACTTCACTCAGGAGTGTATGTGATATTTTTTATACCCCTGAGCAACATAACTTGCATCAACTTAAACCACAGTATAGACTAGATCTGGGATTCTGGCCCTGATTTTCCTCTGGTTAACAGTTTACATTGAAGTGATTCTTGAATTCGGTACTTAAACCCAGTACTCACCACAGTAACCAAGGGGATAACTCATCTCAAAGTTTTAAAGAATGAATTGGTCCAGAATGCAGCTGCTTGAGTTTTAACTAATCCTCATTATACAGAGCACATTATGCCAATGCTCAGGCAGCTGCGCTGACTTCTGGTATGTTTCCAGGCACAATTTAAGGTCTTGGTTATGACCTATAAAGCCCTAAATGGGTTGAGTCCGGGGTATGTGAAGAACCGTCTTCTCCCATATGAACCTGCCCGGGGATTGAGGTCATCTGGGGAGGCTCTGCTCAGTGTTCCCCCACTTATGAAGATAAGATTTACATCTATGTGGAACAGGGTCTTCTCAGCTTTTGCTCCCAGGCTGTCGAATTCTCTTCCTCGGATATTCGCGTGACGCCAACGTTAGCATTGTTTCAGTGTCAGGCTAAAGCCACCCTTTTAACTTGTGTTTTTATTGGTGTTTGAGTCTGTGCGTGTGTGTTCCTTCTCTCGAGATGCTTTTAGTCGGTTTTATGCCCTTCTGGGGTCTCGTATTTTAAATTTTGATATATATTTGTATTGTGTTTTAACATTTTTTTGTAAGCCTCCTCGAATATTTCAGATAGAGAGATGGGGTAAAAATATTTAAATTAAATAAATAATTATACCAATGAAGCCAAGCCTTATTTTCCAGTGTGTTGCCCTTTATGTAGTCAGTTATGCCTGCCCAAAGTGGGCATAAAACCTTCTGACAGGGCAGCATTGTACGCTTGCTCTTGTGGAACTGAACACACAAAGGGCAAAGCAGTGGAGACATCAGATTCTCTGTAAGCCCAACTGTAGGCTGTCATGCATATTAGCGTATTGTGTGGCACGTCTCCAGGTACACCTATTGTGCCACATCTGGGGGGGCCTGAGACACATCAAATTGAAAACATAGCAAATGATACCCATGATCTCGTATTCAGTTCATAGTTGGTAGGTGAGGTGTATTTGAGAGCCACAGATTCCCTGCGTCCTTCAGAACTTCCAGGAGCACAGAGGCTGTATGTCTGGTGCCCCACTCTGCAGAGTTACAGCATTACATCCTACCTGCCCTCTTTAGGGTATTGAGAAACCCCAGGGGAGTAGGGAGAGATCAGCCCTTGTCAGGGTGGCCCACAGCCTTGCCGGTCCCCTGGGCCAAGTGGGGGGGGGGGGGCAGCTCCATGCTCATGGAAGGGCCAGGGCATCAGGCAGAATGGGCAGGTTAAGGATAACCAGCCCGCAGTACCAGCTAGAGCAGTGGTCCCCAACCTTTTGGGGCTGCCAGGCGTGCATGTGCGCTTAACTTTAATCACATGAGTAGGCCCACGGAGAAAAATGGGATTCATCACATATATAAGTGGATACAGGATCAGGGTCTTTATTTTTTAGGCATGATTCTGATTTCAGTTGTGCCAGTGCAAATCCAGTAGTTAAAGTTGCTACACCAGTGTAGGAGAGATTAGTGTCAGGATTCAGGCATAAAGATTACAGATCTATAAAATGGGCTTGTACAAACCTTTGGACCAAGTATTCCTATTCCCCTAGGGCCAGAAGGTCCTGGCAATCCCCTTGCTCCAAGCTCTCCCTAAAAAGAAAGACATAATAATTTACCATGTAGTAACTTGTGAGCTGATCTACTTGAGGTAGAGACCATACTTTCATTTAGAACATTAGTATTGTATTTCATGTATTATACATTCCAGAAAAAATCCAGGATGAGACAGTCAGTCAAATTTATACATTGTCTTAAAACATATATAAATCAAAGAATTCTATTAAAGATTAAAAAACCACAATGGGAATACTTATTCATAAAACCTAACAGGGAATGGAGTCAGAAGTATTATATGCCAAAACACAGTCATGTGAGTCATCTTTGTCAGCATACATCTTTGTCATCCCCCCTGAGCTCAATGGAATTTATCACATGCATAAGTGGGTACAGAGAGCCCTGCAATTCCACGGATATCTGCTTTATATCCGCAGGTATCTACATGCACAAATGTGAATGCAGATATCTGCAGCTCATTTTTGAGGACATGGATGAGGATGCAGATGCAATTTTTGTATCTAGAACCCTGCAGATTCTTAGATATCCACTTTATATCTGCAAGTATCCACATCCCAGATGTCAATGCAGATAGCTGCGGCTCATTTTGCAGCTGTGAATGCAAATTTTGTATCTGCACAGGATTCCAGGTACAGGAACTCCTCTGCCCCCTCTCCTCACTAGCCAGAAGTGAGAGAAATGCACTCAAGGGCTATGTTTACACAGCAGTGCTATTTTAGGATACCAGTGGTATCCCAAAATAGCTATTCCATGTCTTTTGAGTGCACTCGTTATTTTGAAATATAACGGGCTCATTATTCTGATGTCTCTGTAAACCTCGTTCCACAAGCAGTAAGGGATGGTTCAGAATAGTGATTTATTTCAAAATAAATACTGCGTAAACATAAAATTTGACAGTGCCAAATTTTGAAATAACCTATTTTGAAATTGACTCGAAATAAGTACACAGTTTGTGTAGCTCAAATTGCGTAGCTTATTTCGAGCATGGGTGCAGTGTAGACACACCCAAGCTAGGTACTTTCCCCTCGCTCCTTGGTAGTCAGGAAAACGGGAAGAGCAAGCATCAGAGTATGCACAGTTGCAGCCCCTCACTACCCTCCTGCAAAGGTGCCTTTGCATCTGTCAGCTGTTCAGAGCCTTAACTAAAATTTCTTGGTCTCAATTCAGTTCCTGACAAAGGTAGACATTACCAACATCATCATTACAGCTGGTCATGATTTGCTGTTTGGTTTGTTACATAGAAATGAATAGACTTGAAGAATACTTTTACCACCTTTTCACTTTCTACTGGGAAACTCTGCAGGACAGACTGGAAACACACTGGTGGGCATTTATACCCTTATATAGCCAGTGATGTACCTATTCTGAAACTAAAGGTGAATTATACACATCCTCTTTTCTTTTTGCAAGGAATCCTTTTTACTGATGGATATTGTAAATGTTCTTCATTAGTCTGTTTCTGAATCACAAAGATATATTTATCCTGAGAGCAACAGTACTTCTTTGTAGTTCTTACTACCTTATAAGAGAAGGAAAGGTAAGTGTTTGCAAGGTTTTATTTAGCAGTTAGGAATTCTGAGTCTTATTTTAGCTGTCTTTTCAGCATAAGACATCATTGTAAAAATGACAAAATAGCTAAGGGTTCGTCTACACTGCAATGCTATTTTGGGATACCGGAGTATCCCGAAATAGCTATTCCGTGACTTCACAGCAAGCCTGTTATTTTGAGCTTGCTATTCTGATGCCCCCGTAAACCTCATTCTATGAGAAGTAAGGGACATCTCGGAATAGTGCTTTATTTTGAAATTTGGTGCTGTGTAGACAGTGCCAAATAATGAAATAATCTATTTTGAAATAGCATCGAAATAAGATGCACAATTTGCGTAGCTCAAATTGTGTATCTTATTTCGAGTTACGGTGCTGTGTAGACGCACCCTAACAGATTAGCAGATCATCACTGGAAAATGCAATGCTGGTTTGAAAAAAAAAAGATTTTGTAGAAAGGGAGTGCTCATATGGAGTGAATAACTGAAACAAAAAATTATGAATTAAGTTGTATAAAAAATTTTGTTTTAAAACTTATAATCTGAATGTAACTCTGCATGCATGCACAAAAGCAAGGGAATGAAAGAAAGACACTGTACTTTTAGAGGAACTAAAAACCTGTGATAGTTCTATGGAGTTCACAGACAAAGTTCAGTTAGAACCTGTTAGAACATTTCAGTCTACATGTGCTTACTTAAATTTTGTTTTTTTGAATCTTGACCTGACCTGTAGAGGGAGCATCTGCATTAGGATAACCAGAAGACAATGCAGATTCACAAAGGATGATTATCATCATCATTAGAGGTGCCATGTGGGAGGCAATTGGTAGGTGACACACAATATAGTGCATTTTTAACATGAATATGTTTAGCTCTAGAATGAACACTACTCCTTTTCCACTGAAAAACTTTGAAGTCGCATTGTACTGGTGGGAGGAGTGAAAGGATAGGTTTATTTTTGTTTAAATGATATAAACAAGGAAATGTACAGGTAAAGATGCCTAACATATAGGCAGAGAGAATGACCACAGCGCTCCCCAGGTTATGTCTGGACTGCAGGCTCCTTTCAGAAGAAGCTTTTCTGGAAGAGGGCTTCCGAAAAAACTGCTTCCAAAAGAGCATATTCACACTGCGAAAGTGCATGGACACTGAATGGACGCTATCTTGCACTTAAACTGTGATTACTATGACTGAGTGGCTACCAGGGCACCTGGCTTTTTACTCTTTACTCTTCTTCTGAAAGAACTCCCTCTTCCCCATCCACACATACCTTTTCCCGAAAGAGCTCTTTTGGTAAAAGGCTTCTTCCTCGTAGAAAGAGGATTACCAATGCTGGAAAAAAAACCTCTGGTCTTTCAATGTTTTTTCAAAAGAACGCAATTGCAGTGTGCACGTAACTCAAGGGTTTTTTTGGAAAAACTACCGTTTTTCTGAAAAAAACTCTGTAGTGTAGACATACTCCCAGAGAAAAAGCATCATAGGTGAATGTGCTATGCAACAGTATAGTTTACATTGCTACTGAAGATTTGGCAAAAATAAGTTCTATATCCTCTACAATTCCTTAATGGACAATATGCCTTTCAGGTGATGTCAGAAGCTCCTGTTTAGCCTCCCTTGCTTTCTTGCATTTTTCTAACAGAAACTCAGTTTCCTTTAAGGGACTGATCCAAGCTCTTTGAAGTCAGTGGAAAGATTCACTTGCTAATTTTCACATTTAGAATTTGGAACAGATTTAGTACTCTATTCACTGTGAGCTATGTCTTTAATTCATTTTTTTTTTCAATTCCAAACAAATGATTATTTAACAAACAAGAAGCTGATTAAGTTTTTAATGCATCTATCCTCCTCCTGTAATAGAAAAAAACTTAATATATATATATTCATTCATATATATATGTTAATATACTTTGTAAAGATGACAACTACCCTTCAGAAAACATCTGAAATTTCATCATGCACATTCTCCCTCTATTGACTAAATAATGTTGTCCAGAAATGATTACATTAGTGACTATAGCTGTCATACACTCATGGCTGTTCTATAATGATGGTTATTAATTTCTCCCCTATTCCCTTTTAAAAACAAACACATTTCTTAGAAATAGTCAGAGTTGTAAAGCCCTTTCTTACATTTGATAAGTGCAATGGATTTGTTTTCCATGCTAGTAGCAGATGAGATTCCCTGGGATATATACATGATTGTGTGATATGTAATATGTTGCAAAACGTCACTTAGCAACTTCACCTGTGTTTTTTCTTCTTTTTAACAAAGTTTCCTTGTGGGAAGAGGTTGTGGGGATTCAATAATATTGTCATGAAAATGAAATAAGCAGAGACTGCATAGGAGGGAAACAGCCTGTCTCCTCTCTTCTGGACTTATTTCTGAGATGCAGAAGCCAAGGTCTTGACAGCATTCTTCCTGCAACTGGTTCTGGCTTTGTCATTCATACACTAGGGAGGTGGTTTTGGCATTTCCTTTGTTATTTAGTGAGTATGGTGGTTTGGCTTTTTCTAATGTTGTGTTGTCTAGGATATTGATTTGTTTAACCATTCCTTTAGTTGGCCATAGTACATTTATATCCACTTGTGATTAAGTACCAGCTTCCTGTGCCCATGCTGTCTATGCTATAGAAAATGTGGTGCTCTTTATACTGAATGCATTCCACATGTTTCAGCTTTGTTTTCATGTGAATCAGGCCTCTGTTATACAAAATTCCTGTTCTGTAGTGTGCACATATGTAAGCCATCTTTGAAAGCAGGGAGAACAGAACTGCAATTCAGATGTATGGAACATTATTATTTAATGGTACTCAGTGGAATTTCAGATTGACAAGCGTGTACGTTTATGACTGAGTCTCTTTTGTTAAGCAAATGTACTTTTATAATAAGTAGAGATTAGTGTACTGTTTGTATTCACTTTGGGAGAGGGGTAGGAGGGAAGGGATGAAGTGGAAGGTCCATTATGCAAAGTTTTATTTCCAGTCTGACAGTTTATAAAAATTATTACAGGCAGTCCCCGGGTTACATACAAGATAGGGACTGTAGGTTTGTTCTTAAGTTGAATCTGTATGTAAGTCGGAACTGGCGTCCAGATTCAGCCGCTGCTGAAACTGACCGCCAGTTCTGACTTACATACAGATTCAACTTAAGAACCCCAGGCGTCCCCAAGTCAGCTGCTGCTGAAACTGA
Organism: Pelodiscus sinensis; assembly: GCF_049634645.1. Classification (NCBI taxonomy): domain Eukaryota; kingdom Metazoa; phylum Chordata; order Testudines; family Trionychidae; genus Pelodiscus; species Pelodiscus sinensis. Next base: position 209,809,226 of record NC_134712.1, on the reverse strand, counting down.
TCAGTGGCTGATTCCAGGAAGCCTGGGGCTGAGCAACTCTGCCTCGGGCTTCCTGTAGTCAGCGCTGGTCAGTTTCAACAGCGGCTGACTTGGGGACGCCTGGGGCAGAGCAGCTGGGGTGCTGCTGGGTTGCTCCAGTAGCACCGCTCCTCGGCGGTGCTACTGGACCAACCCAGCAGCACCCCAGCTGCTCTGCCCCAGGCGTCCTGATTCAGCCACTGCTGAAACTGACCAGCAGCGGCTGAATCAGGACGCCTGGGGCAGAGCAGCTGGGGTGCTGCCGGGTTGGTCCAGTAGTGCCCAGAGCGGCGCTGCAGGACCAATCGGCAGCGCCCCAGCTGCTCTGCTCCAGGGTCCAAAACGAAAGCCTGGTCTGCTGGGGGGGGGCACACTAGCCACGCCCCCCCGCCCCCCCAGCAGACCAGGGACACGGGGAGCAGAGCCGCAGCGGCAGCGGGGTGCCGCGCCTCTGAGGCTTTGCTCTGGCAAAGCCTCAGAGGCGCGGGACCCCCCCCCCCAAGGCTGCGGCTTCAGTCCCGGTGCCTGTGGTCTGCTGGGGACGGTCCCCAGCAGACCACAGGCACCGGGACTGAAGCGGCAGCAGCGGCGGTTCCCCGCACTTCTGAGGCTTTGCTCTGGCTCTGGAAAAAGCCAGGCGCCCTGGTAGCCACTCAGTCCATAATAATCACAGTTTAAGTGCAAGATAGCGTCCATTCAGTGTCCATGCACTTTGGCAGCGGGAACCCGCCCGCTGCTGCTGCTTCAGTCCTGGTGCCTGTGGTCTGCTGGGGACGGTCCCCAGCATACCACAGGCATGGGACTGAAGCGGCAGCAGTGGCAGGTTCCCACGCTTCTGAGGCTTTGCTCTGGCAAAGCCTCAGAAGCGCGGGAACCCGCCCGGTGCCCCTGGTCCGCTGGAGACGGTCTCCAGCAGACCAGGGGCACCGGAGCAGCTTACGAACAGGGCTTTCTCGCCCCGGAGATCGCAGGTAGCAATCCGCTACCTCGACCTCCGGGGCGAGAAAGCCCCATTCGTAAGTGCGGATCCGACATAAGTCGGATCCGCGTAAGTCGGGGACTGCCTGTACTAAGTCTCCAGTTTATGGACTTGTGGGGGGGGAGAGGGAGATTCTGGTATTTCAGATGTCTCCTGCCACCCCTTCTAAAACCTACCTAAGGCTCAGAATTCCTACACGTGTACATATAGAAGAGAGAAAAAAGATCTGATCCTTTGGTCAATCACTCTCACTCTTTCTCTCTTCTGACCATCTTTCTCAAATCAAATGTATTATATATGTACTGTACAAAGCTTACAGATGTATTATCAGGATATTAGCCTTTTTTGAAACAATGGTCTCAAACTGCAACACTTACAAGCATTCTCTTTGCAGAATCAACATTTGATTAGGAAAAACCTTCAGTTTAATTAAATATTTCATTTTGATTCTCGTAAGTTGCATAATCACCTAATTGGGTCATGAAGCAGAAGCTATTTAAAAAAAAACAATGTAAATGAGTTAAGGATATTTTACTAAAAATTGTTTCTAAATGTTTATCCAGGCTAAATAGAACAGACATTTTTGGATTTCTAGTTTTGACATGGAGCATGTGATATGTTAAGGACCAATACTATTCCTGTGCAACTTGGTAAAAGTTTTGCTCCTAGCATTCATGTGACCAGGATTTGGCCCTAAACAAATTGTTTGAAATGCAAAGAGCTACTCCTTTAAGGTTCTTTGATATACAGCTTGCTTGGACCAAGGATCCTACATTCTGTATTCCATTGCTATTGAATTCCATTATACATTCTAGCCACAATCAGATTAGGGGTGAAAAATCCCATGTAATTGGCTAAAGAGTTAAACATTGTTTAACTGGTTAACCAAATAAAGTGGAGCAAGTGGAGAGGGGACTACTAGCTGGAATGTTCCCCCACAACCCACCGCTGAACTAGAACATCCTACTCCCCACCCCCACTGTGAGCAGGGGCTGCTCCAGAGTACTGATCATGCACGGAAAAGGTACAACATACAAGTTTCCTACTGCAAATGTGCTTCAGTTCTGCCTGGAATGAGAGGGGGTGGTTACATCTCCCCTTCAGTCCTTGGCCATGAGGATGAGATTGCTAGTTGGAGTCAGTGGTGATTGAGTTTTTTATGAAAAAGTATCAAACCATTTCCAGTTGATGATTTTTGGTTTCCATACATCTGGGCCAGATTTTAATGGGTTGCCTGCAAGTGAAAGACAATCTCCACCCACAATGTTTCAGTGGTTCTCAAACTTTTGTACTGGTGACTCCTTTCACATAGCAAGCCTCTGAGTGTTACTCCACTTACAAATTAACCCCTCCCCTCCCTGACACACATAATAAACTTACAACCCTCTGAGTGATCCAGACCCACAGTTTGAGAATGGCTGTTGTAGCTTGATAGCTTAAACTAAATATGTTATGAGATTCAACACTGTGAAAGTGTAAAATATTTGGAAAAGCTTAGGATATTTGGAAAAGTTTGTCTTAAAATACCAGTTGTCTCTCTTGTCTCCTAAAAAAATCTAGAAATGAAGGGAAACCATGTGCTCTCATTTCTATGACTCCCAGGAACGAATAGTGAATATAGAGAATATAGAATTAGTGAATATAGAATTAATGAGATTTTTAGAAATTTTTAAGTGGATTTAGCTGCATATTAAGAAAACATTTCAAAGATTCTCAGTGGCTGAAAGGCATTGCACCTGGTAGAAACTAAATATGATACATGATTAGAAGCGTAGAGTTGAAATGCTTCCAATTTGTTTTCATAATATGTGTCACCTAATTTATTTTAATGGTCAAGGCCGTTTGATAGCTGGACCACAGAGATGCAGTGCAACTGCTACACTTAAAAACAAATCTGGAGGAAAGAGAATGAAGAGAAACTGCTGTATAGTTTCCCATGGGCCAGTGTTTAATTATTTGCAGGTTTCAAATAGGAAATAGATGACAGGAGGGAGAAAGTTGATGGGAGTGGAGAGAAACAAAATAAATATGGCACCCCCCATATGGCGCATGATTTCCCCAAATCTGAGAGTTTCATCCCTTCTCTTCAAACATTTGCATATTCTTGTCAAAAATGTAAGTAAGCTTCGCATCAGTACAAGATACGTTGTGTATTTTCTGGAACAGGCAATGCATGTGATTCTCTGCAGAGACATAGTCACTAGACAGCTTTCTGCCTGCATGAGCTTCTGCAGCTAAATCTGCATTCTAACTGAAAATTCCAACACTCAGATGTGATGCCCTGTAGATTTATGACAATTCTCTGTGGGGCTTGGGTATAAAAAACAAGGCAGGGCTTTCACTGTGCCTGAGATGTTACAATCAACATCTGACAGTGATGTAGCCATGTAGCTAAAATGTAGCTTTATGTAATGTAATATGCTTCAGTGTACCTTACCAGCCATCCTTTCTGACTAGCAGAAAGGAACAGCCTAGTGTGTTGGTAAAGGCGTACCAGACAGAATTTTGTGTGTGAAGCTGATTCAGGGCAGAAATAGATTTTTAAGGTTTTTGTTTTAAGTTTTAAAATTAGTATTGTAAAATAAGTAAAAGGGTATAATGGTTGTTTTGCTTAAATTGTAATTTAATGTTCCTGCTTAAATATTCATATTGTGTCTGTGTAATAAATCAATTCTGTTTCATGTGTGTGAATGAGAAATGTGTGTTAGAAGATAAGTGTTAAGGCCATCACTGAACCAAATGTTTTAGGGAGAGCCAAATACAGACGTAAAAGCACCAGAAGATTTCTATATACCACTATTGAGATGCAGATAAAGGGAAAATTGACAACTCTAAAAGATAAGGCAAGCACCTATCAATTGGAACAAGATAGCTGGAATATAAGTAGAACAACTTAAAAAAATAAGTACTTGTCAAACTGCAATTAACTATAGCATGACAGTGCAAAATTTACAGATTCCAATGGAAAAAAAATACTATTAAGAAAAGCTGCTTTGCCATAATTTTTGGGTCCCGTCCTGCTAACACTGGAGCATCGGTGAACCCTACTCCTATCTGTAATCAATTTGGTTGGCCACCAGAGAAACACAAACTGGTAAATATAACATCATTTGGTGGGACTGTGTGTGTGTGTGTGTGTGTGTGTGCGCACGCGCGCACACGCTAGCTGCTTTACTATTGTATTCTTAATAAAAGCAGCATATTGCCTTTCCCTCTATAAAGAGCCTGTGTGCTTATAAACATAACAGTGACACAAAGCACCATTTCATCATATGTGTCATGCATCTCAGGTTTGCTGGACTCATACTTTGAAGATAGCTGGTATTTTTATTGTATGCATTACTATTGTGCTGGTACCTTTTGTCCAGGATCTCCGAAGCCTTTAGGGCCTCTTGGTCCTGGGGAGCCTGGCAGTCCTGGAGGTCCCTAGCATAACACCAGAGAAATAAAGTGAGTAGTTTCCCAAACCATAAGACACAAAGAATGGAGTTTTATCCCTAGCTCCAAATTGCTACTTTTTTGCTGTTGGATATTTTTGTCTGAATCTTAATTTACTTGTACTGAAGAGTTTCCCTTAAAAACCTTGATAGTAGACTCAACCCTCACAAAATCCCAAGAAGGGCAAGGGTATGACTCTTGGTGTCAAAAACAGCTGAGAAATCCAAGAGTATGGGCTATAGTACAGGCCTTGCTATTTGGCCAAGCTGAGGTTGTTAGAGATGTTGGTGCAGTTTGAGTTGCATGAAGGGGCTCCATGGTGAAGGAGAGGAATGGTTATAAATGGTGTGATTGATACATTTAAAGGTGACTAGGGAAAGGGAGATGGAGTGAGGTAACTGGAGAGGTGGTTGTGGAGAGGAGAAGGGGTGAGAGTGAGTTTTTAGGTGTGGAAAGATATAGTTTAATTGAACTATGAGAGGATGAATATGAGTGTGGAAAGGATGAGCAGGGAAAGTCATGAGTAGGGCTCCATGTCTGTCATGCAGGTTGTGCAAATCAAGATACTGGGACTTAGTGACTCCATAACTCCTGCATGGTCCAGTGTGGCTGACCCCAGTCAAATGGTTCAGGGGCCACAGCCACACCTGTGACATCTCCCAGCAGCAGGCTCAGGATGGCTAGAGCTCCAATAGCCCCAAGCTGGTGGGCCAAAAGATTTCCAGAGCTCATGGGCAAGGTGTGTGTGTGTGTGTGTGTGTGTGTGTGTGTGTGTGTGTGTGAGAGAGAGAGAGAGAGAGAGAGAGAGAGAGAGAGAGAGAGGAGGGGCTGGCTCTGTACCTCAGGTGGAAGGGGTATGACTGGAGGCAGCCAACCCTCAGTGCTGCCTGCAGCACACCACATCCCTCCCACCCCCTCCCCCCCCACACTCCAATCTGCCCTCAAAGGCACCTGGAGCATGCCATGCAGTGCTCCAAAGGCAATTTAAAAGCCCAGGGCTCCCCAGCCACTGCTGCTTCCCAGGGCACTGCCCCCTTTTCCCCTTCTCATTGTCAGACCTGCCCCCTGGCAGTGGTCTCCAAGCAGCTGGCTGGAGCAGCCACAGTCCACTGCCTCAACTGCAATCCCAGGGTGGCCACTATTCTCCCCGGGGTAATTATTTGCAGGATTATGACAGGGAAGTGGGTTTTTTTAAATAAACGAAGGAGCTGAGAAATTAGAAGTCTTCAAGTGTAAACAAAATGCTCCTGTTACTTCAGATGACAGAGAAACCTTATTGGGCACTTCAAGGCAGCAAACTCACTGTAACTCATAACCACATAGCTATTGTTAAACATGAAATTATTCATGTTATGTGGCACACCAACAAGTACAGTATCTAATTACCAGGAAGACGTTACATAGAACAACACATACTGGTGCACCTGGATAGCCATCTCCCTTTGGTCCAGGTAGCCCGGGTAGTCCTGTTGGTCCTGGGTTACCCTGAATACAAAAAACAAATTAGCAATCAAATGTGCATAACACTGACATACGATCTGCTGACAAATATATATTATATGAAGACTTTTGTATGTGTGTGTTTGGGAGACAATAGACCACAGTGTTGCCAGCTCTTGTGATTTAATTGTAAGTCTCATAATACTTGTGGAGTTTGGTTGGTTGGTTGTTTTCTACAGCCTCTGCTTCTGGAATTGGAAAATTCCTGGAAAACTCAGGATGTTTTTTCTTTTTTTTCCCCAAGTATTTTCCTAGACAAGGTTGTTTTGCAGAGAAGAGCTTGAAAACATGAAGTGAGTGCACCCTAAAGCCTCAGCAACCAGGAGGCCAACCACATTTTTGTAAACCTCATGATGGTCTTATTACTCTCATGACTACTTGGAGCTTGACTCACAATGTTCTAGTGCTGGAGGCTGACAGTACTAAGAACATGACATGCCAGCCTCAACTTCTTCGTTTATGTTGTATGGTCTGATTTTTTTTTAAGGAAAATCAGCCTCCAGGTTGAACAGTTCTCCAGAGCCAGACAATTTTTTGTGGGGAAGAGAAAGAAAGAGATTTCTGTACAATCTTTGATTCAGGGGGACAATGCACTGAACCAGGAGACCAAGAGTTCTTAGCTCACATCTTCTACTGCTTACATTTCTGTGTATTTCAAAAGCCTTATTGATGAGTAATGCCCCAAGCTAGGAATATAATTCTCTCTCCTTGCCCACTGCCATTTTACAAGTACTTTTATTGAATTTGCACTAGATCACTCCTTGCTGACCTGAAGAAAGAACCCAAGTTTCCTTCATGCAGTCACACTGTCCTTCAGAATAAATGACAAAATCAATATACTTAGCCATCCTGTCCATAACTACTAGACCTCAAGTCCTGTTTGTGCTTTTCCAGGCTAGTAGATTTTGTGTGCTCCAACTCCGTGGAGGGCAATGGGGAGAGGGGAGGTGTGGCGCGCCAATGTGGGCTCCCCACTGCTGAGGCTGGATCCAAGCAAGGTGGGGGCTGCATCCAGCCCCCAGGTCTTAGGTTCTCCACCCTTCCTGTAAAGCATAGGTGCTGGAACTAGGTGTGCTGGGGAAGCTGACACCCCCCACCCTCATGGCTTGAGTCAGCTTCCATTATACTCAGGCTTTACAGTTTTGTTCAGTGATTCTTGGCACCTCAATATACAGCTTGTCCCAGCACCCCTGCTGCAAAGTGTGCTATTTCCCCCTTTTGTTCACTGGGCATAACAAACTTTAACACCAGGGTAGAAGTGTGTGCAGAAAATCTGGAGCTTCAAATTCTGTTGCTAATCCTTGGGCTATGTAGGATTGTTGTAAGAGGGAGTTTCTGTTTTTCAAATTTTCTTTCTAACTTGGCTTATTTAATTAACATATTTAGAAAAGATCCCTAAAAACAAGGTATAGTTTTAAAATGTTGTAAACTGTGAAACACAGCATGATAAGCAACAAAGCACAGCTGCTATCCACTTTGGACACTTGCCATATTTCAATTCCTTCTGTCACACCAGGGCACATTTTAAGATTGAGATTTATGTTGATATGAAGAGTAGAAACTTTCTCTAAATAAATAACATGTTCACAAGCAGTAGAAAAGATTATGTAAATTGGAAAGATCACCTCTGACAGAGACAGATGAGCAGTGTTGAGATGAAGTGAAAAGAGAATGACTCTACTCTAGATATGGCTTATGGTAAAGGAGTCTAGCAGTAGCCAAAGCTGGTTATAATGAAAACTGAAGTTTGGGAAGGTACAGCTAAAAAGGAATTGATCAAGTAGGGCCATACAGGAAGGAGTTTTGTATTTTACACAGTGACAGATCTGAGCTAGCCAGTGACAAAACAGAACAAGATCTGGTAATTTGGGGTAAAAGGGAATATGGAAAAGGAGAAGCTTTAGCTTTAGAAGTTCCTACTTAGACTGGTAAGTTTAAGTGAGGTCCACTGAAGTGAAAGGGTTTTGAGTAATAATTCTGTACCTTACTATGTCTAAAACATTATTTTGGACTTAATGTCTGTATACAGATACAAATAAAATAATCTACATTTCTTGAATAATTTATAGAAAGACCACATTTCCAGAACACCAAGGATATGCATGTACTGGCTCAATACTATTGCTGGGTTTTTAGAGGCTTGATGCAATCACAAAGTAATAACCTGCAAAGACTGTGGAAGACACTTATCATGATTTTCATCTACAGAAGTCTAATAACAGATTTTAAAACAGCCCTGATTCATTATTTTAAGTTAAACTACTGTAAAGGAATAATGATGGAAGTCCAAACTTTCATTTTTCCTCAGAGAATGTGTCTCCTTAGCTCTTCATACTTGTACAAAATAAAGTCAACCTATTTTTTATTCTTTTTAAGAAAAAGGAAATCATAAATTATAAATTCTTGTTCTCTATTTTTATTTCAAATTCCAGTGCTGTGTAAAACTGCCAAACAGATGTTTCCATTTAACCTTAGCAGACCAGTACAAACATGTTAACATGTTCTCTTCTGTAAAAGCTGGTGATTTTGCTAAACAACCACACTGTTGAAGCCACTGCCCAAAGTCTGCCCCTCCATGCCCTCAGTTTGTCCCCTCTACCAGGTGCCTCCCTCACCAAAATCTGAAATGGCACCCCGGCAGGAGCTCCCTGTAGATCTCCAGAAAGGGCTGGAAAAAAATTGCACGGTAAGATTCCTTGTGGGCCCAGGGGTGTGGAGATAGAGCACCATGCAAACAGATGAAGATTTGGAATTTTGTTTGTCCCAGAAAAGGAGGTCTTTGGGGATTGGGCCTGAGAATTAAGCTGCAATATCATGAAAAGAACAGCTGCGACTCTATCCACAAGTATTACCATGAAGAGAAGGTAAGCCTCTGCTGTACCTTAATATACCCCAATGTAATTGTGCCAGTTATGCAAACTTGCTTGAGAACACACAAACACAGGAGCTCGATTTCGGCCACTCTCTGAAACTGCCCATATGTCTCTGATGCTTTACAGCTAAATTGTGCATAATGTAGTCTGAAATAAAAACCTCATTTTGCAACATGGCTGAAAATCAAACTAGTTAAACTTCAAAAAAAATGTTAAGCCGTTCAATGTATTTGATTCTTCTCCTCAGAGTGACCCCCAGATGTGGGGCCCAGAGCTACAACCCCTGCCACTGGCCAGACCCTTCCTGCCTCTGATTGGCCCCCTTTTTTGAAGCCCCCTTCTCTAGCAATGTTAGCCAGGAGGTTACCATTGCTTGGGGAGATAGCAGGGAGCGCCCTCCCACTTCCCTCCTCCTCTCCCCCACCCTGCACTCACCACAGGTAAGCCTATTTTCAGTTGTTTAGAACTTTGCCACACTACAACCATTTGGGCAGAATATTTTTCATGCTGGATGTCTGCCACAGGCTGAATTATTCTGGAGAAATTTCATCCTAAAAAGTTCAACTGTGTCTGACAGCAAGACTAGAGGAAAATAACTTGTTTTGACCATGTTGAAAGATGCTGGAGATCTCTTTTTTGAGATGCTCTAGCACCCTCCAGCTGTTGGAGCTGAGATTTGAATCCTGGTAGGTTGCCTCAATGTCAAGGACATGTTCTTCCATCTCCAAGGAAATGTGCCAACATTTGGCCAAGTTACAAATCTTTGGAAATTGTGAATATTCAGAAGATACTTCTTAAATTTAACTGCTAAAGATTGTCTGCTCTGAGCATACTCCTATCTGAGGCTCACCAGGACTTCCTTCACAACTGATGCTCTAGGCCAGTGTTTCTTAAACTTTTCAAGACTGCAGAACACCAAACAATCAATTTTTTTATGTGGAACACCGGGGAAAAGTTATTAACAAAAAAACCCCCAAAAACAAAACAACAACAACAAAAGCGCGTGTATCCCAACTGAGCTTCCATCTCCACTAGGAAAAAAAAGTTAAAAGAGGGCACAATATACCTTTGACTTTCTCACAGCACACAGGTGTACCACAGCACACAGTTTAAGAAACACTGTGCTAGGCTGCTGCAGGGGTGTTGGATCCTGGTGCAGGCAGTTTGTCTCATCTGCTACCAGTGACTAGTGGAGGAAGAAGCTGCCTGATGTGAATGTAGAAAGGGCAAGGGCTAGGACTTTGTTGGATACTACAATGGCAAGTGCCATGAGGAATTTAATCATTCTCTCACCAGAACAGGGTATGTATAGTGTGTAGTAAATAAAGTCCACAGACACACTGAATCAGAAGAAAACAAAATATTGAATAGCTGCTAACTAGGGGTATGTCTGCATAACCAAAAAAAAATGTCCAAAACCCCACGGCAACAAAAGTGAGCCCAGGTCTACAGACCGAGGCTGCACTATGGCACTGAAATAACCATGCAGCCACCCTAGCTCAGGCAGGAATTCAGGTTTGGAAGCACTATTCTGCTCCTCCCTGCCTTCACAGCCCAAGCCCCAGCTTGAGCCAGAACTTCCACATGGCTATTTTTAGCACCATAGAGGGAGCCCCGAGAGCCTAGGTCTGTAGACCTGGCATCTGAGACTTGCTCCTGCATTTCTTTTTTCAATGAAGATATACTCTAAGGCCTTGTCTATACTATAGAGTTTTGTCTATGCAAAATATGCCAACATACAACCATCGCTTTAATCAAACTGCTGTTGCATGTGTAGTCCCCTTACGAAAGGTGCCCCTGACTTTTTCTGGGAGGATCCGGTGTGCTGCAATTTAGCCGTAGAGACTACAACTCCCATTAGCCCTTGGGGAAACCAGGGAAAGAGGGCTTGTCCGGACATGTTGAGAGAGGGGCTTGGCAGTTAGGGGCGCTCCATTTTGGGAGAGAGGAGCCAGCTGCTGTGGAGGAGCCTTATCCTGTTCAGGAGCTGTTGTGTTGCAGCTACAGCCTGGAACTGAGAGCCTGTGGGGCTTGGATCTAGCAGGCTGCTTCAAGGGCTGCTGATTGCCCTAGAGGGGAGAGACTTTGGCTGTGAAGGGCTACTCAAACCAGCACACTGGAGGAGGCTGTTAGTAAATGGGCTCTTTGGGAACGTGCTGCCTGGGACAGGCCACAGAGATATAGACTAACTCTGGATCCAAAGAGAGGCAGAGTGTCCAACCCTGGGAATCAGAACTGCTGGCATTTGGTGGAGCCTGCTCCAGTGGCAGAAGGAGTTTGTAGCTGGCTGCTCAGCTTGGACTAACACACACAGACTCTATGCAGAACTTCCACTCCTGCGGCAGATCTTGCAGCGAGCCCATACAAGCAAGTGTTTGGGACTCTGAGTCCAAAGGAGTACACACTCTGGGGTGGGATAATGGTGGCAGTGCAAATGACAGCTAGATAGGTTCCTATTATTTCTGTGAACTTCGTTAATTTTATTCACTCTTAGTCTGTTAGACCCTGTTTCTTTAAGTTGTTAAGTAAAGGTGTGTTCATTCTAATGTAATCAATTAGATGTATATTATTTATAATTGTTGTCCTGGAGTTAGATCCAGATTATTTCTGGAATAGTTTTGTTCCTGGAGGCTCCCAAGACACACCATTAAGTGTGTACAGGGCAAGCCAATTGGAGGCTTTGCCATTGTATATTCTTTATGAACAAGGGACTGCAGAAAGATGGTGGATAGATAATCCCCAACAACATCATCACCACTGAGGTACTCAAGATCTCCTTTTATGTTAAAACCATCAGGTACCCAGGCACACCTGTGAGTGTGACCTGCTCCCAAGTAACCCGGGGAGAAAAAAAGGGAGTTATACATGTCCACATAGCTCCTTGTGTTGACAGAAAGCCTCGATGCTAGCAGCATTTGTATTGACACAGAGCAAGAGGCAGCAACAGCATCACATGATGCAGACTTCTCTATCCCATCATTCCAATGGGCATTTTATTAGATTACCAGCTGGTTTTCAACTGCAGTGGAGGAGGAGAGTATGTACATGAGAGAGAAAGAGTGTGTGTGTTGGGGGATAGCGACTGGCTTGTCATGCTGTCTCTTACTTCAGACAACAGACAGTAGCAACCAATCCTGAAGCAGCTGTAGGAGGGCATGTCTGTCATCATCCCTTGCCTTCACCCCCCCTCTCTCCACTGCACAGTAGTTTCCCTTTTCCTCTTCCCTCCTCAGTAGCAGATTGCCCTGCTTGCCTGCCTGCTGTTGGGTTCCTAGTGCTGTGGAGAACAGGATTCCATGTTAATGAATCTGTGATTCCCTCCTAGTTCTCCCCCAGCCTCCTCTGCCCATCCACCATTTCAAAACGTCCTGGAGCTTTGAAAGAGGAGGAGCGTGGGCCTATGTTGCTGGGTGCAGGGCAGTGAAGTTCAAAACAGTGAGTAGAGTGGTCATGGTGGGCATTGTGGAATACTTTTGGAGGCCAGCTTTGTCACTCTCTTTGCTACAGAACACTGTATGCCTCTCATTGAAGTGGTTTTATTTTGTTGGCAAAACAGAAGAATTTTGCTGCCAAAAGTAACACTGTAATGCATACACACCCACTGTTTTGTCAGAAAAAGGTAACTTTTGTCGACAAAACTCTATAGTATAGGCAAGGCCTAAACGAGAACAATCTCTCCTGTGCGCTCAAGGTGGCAAGAGTCCTGTGGAGGGGAAAAAAGAGAACAAGCTCCTTGTAATGTGTATCATGAGGACTATGCAAAAGGGACGCTCCCAAGGCAATCTTAATTCTAGTGTTTTTAATTTGAGTGCTTGCTACTACAACCTTAATGTTTTTAATGCAGTTTGTGGGCAATATAATACAAGTATTTGCAGTAAGTTCTGAGAGAGGAAAATGGGAGAAAAGCAACCTTTTTCATTTGAAAAGCATGCGTATAAACCTGATTTGGCAATGAAGTTAAAATAAAAACAAGAACTATACTAAAACCAAAAAGCACTGCAAGTTATCCACGGTAAAATAAGAAGTACATTTTCCCCACCCTTTAGTCCCTGACCACCTCCTCAGCTGGGATAATAATTAATATGAAGAAGGACAAGCACCTAGAGGAAAGAGATGGTCACATGTAAGCTAAACTAGGACTTCGGTTCACCCTCCAAATCAATGATTGAAAATGATCCGAAGAGGAAACAACATACCCAATTTCATTGTATTATATTCATTTTTGGGTTTTATTCAAGGCCAGGATTTAAGTTAATCTCAAATGGCTTTAATGGTGAACTCCAAAGCAGTTTAATAAATATGTTTTATCATGTTGTGTTAGGTTCAGCACGTTATATTTCCTCCTTACTCATGCAAGTCTCTCCTTTACTGTAGTTGGGCCAGAGCTAAACTACCCTTCTCAGGTTTTGTATGAGCAGCAAATAACTAAAGCATGCTACATATGACCTTTATATCAACAGAACAGGTGTCTTTTTTTCTCTTAATTTACATTCTAAAACTATTTTATTTCCTTACTTTTACCTATTTCCTTGATCATTCAACTTGCAGATATAGGAGAACCCAATGAGTTCTATGCACTCAGCTACCCTACCACAACCCACACCAACCTTCTCCAGAGACTTTGTCTGACTAATCCTCCTCCTGCCCTACTAGTTTCCTTCCAAGACACCAATGTGGATGACTTTCTAGTTGAATCCCTACTATAAAACCCCACATCTTCATATTTCAGCATGTTTGGGAGGCTGAGTCCCCCAGCCTGGCAGTTTGGGAAGGAATTGCTTTCCCCTACCTTTGATACCTGCAACCCCCTGTGATCAGTTGAGCAGCAGTTGTCTTTCACCCAATCCAAACTATAGTTTGTATGCAGATGCTACATATGTTAGAATATGACACTAATTGTGCATGATGATGCTGTGCTTTTGTGATCCAGCGTAAACAGAGTTTTCAAATTATCCCCCTATGGTCTACGTTCCCTGGCAAATTTCTAATTTGTTTTTAAGAAGTTATAACAATTAATATTATTGTGTGGGGCTAAAAATTACAATGTTGCCAACTCTTGCAATTTAATTATAATTTTTGTGATATTTGGGGCTTTTAAAAAGCATCAGCTGCTGAAATCAAGAAATTGCATGAGACTGTTTTCACTTTTAAAAATGTAAGTTTCTACTTCTGATGGGCTGTGCACATCTCAGCCCTGACAAAGTTAGTGAGGGCCTGATTTCAATTAGCTCATCCAGCATCACCTGAGAGAAGAGCCAGGGGGAAACCAGCTGAGGAAGGGCTGGGTGAACACTGTAAAACCAGGAAGCTGAGAGCAGAAAGGGTCAGGGAGTATATAGCTGGGGCTGCAGTGCCTGAGCTAGCAGGCTGGCTGAGGCAAGGCAGCATGAGATGGAGAAGAGATAACAAATGAAACTGAAAACAATGAAAATTGCAGCAGAACCCAGGACCAGCTGGGGAGTTCCCAGCTGACCCCAGGTTCCATGTGGCACTTCCTCAGAACACTGGGTCAGCTGGGGACTTCTCAGCTGATCCCAGGTTCTACTGAAATGCCGTGCAGAGCCTGGGATCAGCTGAGGAGTCTCCAGCTTATTCCAGGCTCTATGGCTCTGCCCCCTTTGAAATGCTGAGCTGTGCATCAGCTGTGAGGTTGCTGCCCCTTGAAATGCCACCTTAGGGTTTCAAAGCGGAGGTGCCATTCAGCTGAATCCCAGCTCAGCTATGTGGCACTGCTGCTTTGAAGTACCCCTTCATTCCCCTCCCCCCTTTGCTGCCTCTATCGGATAGAGGCAGCGGGAAGGGTAATCAACTAGTCCTTAACATCCTTAGTCCCAACCCAGTTCTGGGAGGGGAGTGGTGTGTAGTGGGTTACAGCAGGGGGCAGATACATCTGAGCAATATATATGAACATAAGAGTGGCCATACTTGGTAGGACCAAAGTCCATCTAACCCATTATCCAACCTTAAAACAGTGGCCAGTATCACAATGTTTCAGAGAGAATGAACAGACCAGGAAATCACTGAGTGATTCATCCTCTATTGTCCACTCCCAACTTCTGGCAAAGAGGCTAGGGACATACATAACGTGGTGTTGCAAACCTGCTCATCCTAGCTAATAGCCATTGATGGATCTATCCTCCATGAATTTACCTAGTTTTTTGTAAACCCTGTTATAATTTTGGCTTTCACAACACCCATTGGCATAACTCCTGAGGTTAGCTATATTAAAAAAACAAAACAAAAAAACAAAAAACTTTTTTTTGTTTGTTTTAAATTTGCTGACTAAATTCCACTGGGTGGCCCCCAGTTCTTGTGTCATGTGAAGTAATAAATATTTAATTTTTCCACACTATTCATGACTTTATAGCCCTCCAGCAGCCTCCTTAGTTGTGTCTTTTCTAGGCTGAAAACTCCGTCTTTTTAAATCCCTCCTCGGATGGAAGCTGCTCCATATCCCCAGTCATTTCTGTTGCTCTTCTCTAACTTTTTTTCCAAATTCAGTGCATCTTTTTAGATGGAATGAGCACATCTGCCTGCACTACTGAAAATGGGGGTGTACCATGGATTATAGAGGAAGCAATATGATATTTTTTGTTTTATTATTGGGAATCATTAGAAAATGGATAGATAATCTGTTAGCTTTTTTGATTGCCACTTCACGCTGAATGAATGTTTTTCAGAAAATTGTCCACAATGCAGGGCCGGACTAAGGGGTGGTCATTTATTCCTACCCTTTCTTTCCTTTTTTTTTTTTTTTTTTTGTTTAAACTGGAGTGCCTGAAAATGCTTTCAGGATCATTTAATGATCCTTAATGTTAGTTGACATGTCTTTTATTTTCTTAACTATCCTGCCTCTGTTTATAAACAAAATCCCTGCCCCAAGGGCAGAACCTGGGATCAGACTCTTCGCATTCTATCTATGCTCAACCTGTAATGTAGTTAAGAGCTTCGTCTGGTGCTAGAACATGAGCAGACCTCCAGTACGAAACATAAGCATGGGGCAAAAGCCCCCCAAATTGCACCACTGAACAGAACCTGGTATAGAAAAGGAAATAAAAGAAAACAGGGGAAAAAAAATCACTATATAATCAAAGCTCCTTAAAAATACCGGTATGTATGGACTAGCAATGTAAAAGAAGGAAATACTGAAGATTAAAATAATCATGATGTCTATTTTCAGTGGGAATGCCCATAGCTTAATAGTGTGTGGGCAGGAATTAAAAGAAAATATTATTAATGTTAATGCAAAGTTTGATATAATATGCATAAAAGAGACTTGGCTAATAAAGAAAAACTAGGCTGTAAAATGCTGGAATATGGTATAGACAGGCAGGAAAAAGGGAAAATATGGGGATGATTACACCTCCATTAAGGAAGACCTGAATAGCCCTGAAGTAGAGATTAAAATGTTAAATTCCCTAAATAGTGAGAACTTAATTAACCATAAAGCAAGTAAGGCAGTTGCATAAAGGGTTATTTACTTTACAAAAAAAAGAGGAAACACTGAGAACATAGGGTGTGTATGGGGAGGGGGAGTATACATTAGCAGTATATAAACAAATTAGAAAAAATGAATGAGTCACATAAACCAACTGCAGTTGCAATTGCAGAACATGGAGTAATAAACACCAACAAAGAAAAAGCTGAAATGCTGGCCATCATGTTTCAAAAAGTCAGCAATGATGAGGATCAGAAGATAGAAGTTAGAGAGATGAAGAAATGTTTATTAATAATTATAAGATGATTAAGAGGTGGGAAGAGGATATAGCTATTTTAAATTAAAACTTTAATATAGACAACTCAAAGAAACACCAAAGCACCACACCAGGCAAGGGTGAAATAAGCTTTGAAATGCTTAAAAACCTCAGTGAAGTGATACTAAAATACATAACGTGGCAAAAGACGAAATCCTATGGACTGGAAATATTTCATTGTCCCAGTGAGCAAACCAAATATTTTTTCTCAAGACCTGAGATAATCAAGTGCCTTTGCAACACGTTTAGGTAAAACTACAGACAAAGTAGTAAGAGATTAGCAGCATACCTGGAAAGAAGTAGGCTCATAGATGGAACACAAAATGGGTTCAAAAGAGGTAGAAGTATGATTAACCATATTATTAGGATGGGGCGGAAGTACAGAAAAAACAGGATAAACCAAATAATTCATGATATAACACTCCTGGGCACAGAAACAGCCTGAGATGTCTTATAGAGAGAGAGAATATTTCAGGAAATTGTATAGATGGGTCAGACTTCTTAAGCAACAGGACTGCACAGCTACAGTATAAATGCAATAAATGATGCACATTGGAAAACAATCATAATTATACTTCCCCAAAATTGGGTCTAAATTAGCTTTCTAAATTCAAGAAAGATGTTGATATCATACTGGATAGTTTTCTGAAAACAACTGCTCCATATGCAGCAGTAATCAAAAAAGATAACTTTATGAATCATTAGGAAAGGGACAGATACCATGAAAGATATCATAATGCCACTATAGAAATCCATGGTATGCCTACATCTTGAATGCTTGAGTTCTGGTTGCCCGGTCTCAAAGATATTAGAATGGGAAAAAGTACAGAGACAAAAATTATTAGGGGAATGGAACAACTTCCATAGGAGGAAGGATTTAAAAAGAAAAGAGATGTTCATCTTAGAAAAGAGATGACTAATTGGAGTGGGATATGATAGAGATCTCTATAATTATGAATGGGATGGAAAAAAGTAAATAAGGTGTTCCTATAAAACAAGGACTAGGGGGCTACCCAATTAAATTAATAGACAGTAGGTTTAAAAACAAACATAAGGCAGTACTTCATCACAGAAAAATCAGTCAATTTATGGAATTCATTGAGGGAATGAGGTGAAGGACACAGTATAACTGGGGTAAAACAAGAATTAGATAAGTTTATGAAGGGTAAGTTTAATCAATGGCTATTACCCAAGATAGTCAGGAATGCAACCCCATGCTCTGAGTATCCCATAACTTCTGACTGCCAGAAGCTGTGGATGGATGATAAGATGTGGATCACTCAATTGCTCTTTTATATTCATATGCTCTGAAGCCTCTGGCACCAACCACTCTTGGAAGACAGAATACCGAGCTAGAAGGACCATGGGGCTGACTTAATGTGGCCATTCTTATGTTCTTAAGCCATAATAGGGAAAGCTTCTTCTAACATATATTGAATTGCAAACGAAAAGAAAGGATTGAAAGAGACCAAAAGCTATAGCTATGGGAAAATATTCAGTCACTGGTAAACTATTCACCTTGAGATAGACATGGAATTATATAATGAAATAAATAGGAAAAGATTGTTACATATACAAGATATAGCAAATCAATATGTATGTGGTAAGTGGGGACACTATAGCCCACGAGTAGGCAAAATATGGTCCATGGGCCAGGTCCAGCCTGCCAAACATTCCAGTGGGACTTAGGCAGGCCTCCTGCTTGCAACATCCCCACACACTTCTCAAAGTAGCCAGCTGCTGGGACCAGCGTGTGGGTTTGTGTGGTGTGTTCCCTTTGGAGTAGGGCCTCTGTGCCCAACCCCCAGCATCATCCTTGCAGCCTCCCGTTGGCCAGAAACCAGCCAATGGAAGCTGCAAAGACAATGCTTGTGCGCACATGCAGCACACAAGGACCCAATGTTCCCCTCCCCGTAAAGGGCATGAAGCACAGAGACATACACACTGGCCCCAACAGTTAGCTGCTGTGAGCTGCATGTGGAGCTGCAGCAGCCGGGGAGTCTGCCTGAGAGTCCTGTTGGGACACCAGCTAGGAGTCACTTATGATAAGCATCTCCTGGCCAGAGCCTGCACCTGGCACCCCACTCCCTCCCACATCCCAACCCTTTGTCCCAGGATACAACCCCCTCCTGCACCCAAACCCTCTGCACCCATGCCCAGGTCACAACCCCCTTCTGAACCCAAACTCCCTCCCAAAGAAACCCACACCCCCTCCTGCACTCCAATTCCCTACACAGAGCTCTCTCCCAAATTCTGTCCCAGACCCCAAACCCCCTCCATTAAATATCATGGAAAAGTGCGGCCCTTGGTCACTTCCCAAATTTTTGGACTGACCCCTCCCCCTCATTGAAAACGATTGTTCATCCCGCTATAGTCAGATATTTACAGATGGCTCCCAAAAGGAGAGTCAGAAAAGCTTTTTGCAGGCCCTCACTCAGACTAAAAAAAAAATCCAGAAAACTAACTTTGCATCCATTGTCTCAGCTGAGCTAACAGGGACTATGTTAGCAGTAAACTGGGCTTTGGAAGGGTGATCAGCTGCCCTGGCCATCCTCTTTGACACCTTATCAGGGCTACAGGCAATTTACAGTGGCAAGTCTGACAGCAGAAATATTTCAGAGGGATAATTGAGTTAGTCTGGGTATGTCTGTACTACCACCCTAGTTCGAACTAGGGTGGTAATGTAGGCAAGCAGAGTTGCAAATGAAGCCCGGGATTTGAATTTCCCGGGCTTCATTTGCATAAAGCTGGGCGCCGCCATTTTTAAATGTCCGCTAGTGCGGACTCCGTGCCGCGCGGCTACACGCGGCACGGACTAGGTAGTTCGGACTAGGCTTCCTAGTCCGAACTACCGTTACTCCTCGTTTCACCGTTACCCCTCGTTTCAAATCCCGGGCTTCATTTGCAACTCCGGTTGCCTACATTACCACCCTAGTTCGAACTAGGGTGGTAGTGTAGACATACCCTCTGTGTGACGGGGCACCGGGCTCCTGCGCGGAGAAGCACACATCACCCCACACTCTCCGTCCAGCCAAAGGTGGGGAAGCCTCCGGCGAGGAGGACACCGCTCCAGCCAGGACTGGGGTACGGAAGGAGCCGGGCTCGGGGCACAGTGCCAGGTACGGGCTGCGCCTTGGCACACATGCCCAGGTTGTACCAGGGCAGCCGGGGGCCGGGACGTCTCAGACAGGGCTTCCCCACGGCTGACGTCATCACCCCGTGCCCCGGGAAGGGGGCGGGGCCAGGAGGAGCAGGCCTTTCAAAAGACACCCGGAACAGGAAAGAAGAGGGGAAGAGAGGTGAGCCCAGGAGAGAATGCCGGGAGGACCAGGGCGAGGCAGCTTGGGAGCCGGAACAGACATGGAGGACCAGGAGGAAGTGACCCAGGATGGGGAACAAACCCTCCCCGTGTGTTGGTGAGTTTCGGGGAACGCCCCACCAACCGAGCGGCACTAGGATGCCACTGCTTTTAAGGGTCCTGGGTCGGGTCTCAGAGTGGGGGTGGGCCCGAGTTCCCCTGAGTCCCCCTCCCACCTCACAGCAAGAGGCACCTCATCGACGAGGTTGAGACTAAGTGCGCTACCTGCGGAGCCATGAACTTAGCCATAAAGCGGGACTGGGGTACGGGGAGCACGAGTGAGGGAAAGGTACACGGGCGGCTAGCCACAATGATGAATAGGTTGTAAGCCTGAGGGGTAGCCCGACTCGTGACAGTCTGCAACAGGAAAAATTAAAAACAACAACAAATAGTCTGGTAGCAATTTAAAAGACTAATAAAACAGGTAGATGGCATCATGAGCATTCATGGGCAAAGCCCACTTCTTCAGATGACTGGAGTGTTGGATATCCAGAACCAAGACTAAATGAGGGAAGGACGGGGAGGGAGGACAGCGGGGGAAGAGGCAGTGGGTAGATCAGTTTCAAAGGGAAAGCTGAGCCAGTCTGTAACAGGAATATTGTTCTTGATGAAATATTACTGCTAACAGAACTGATGCAACTGGATATAATAGCTTGGATTCTGGGGCATGCCGAGATAGCAGGCAATGAATTAAGGGATGAGCAGGCAAAGTGCTAATAAAGACAAATAAGCTGACCAAGGAATCCCCTTAAGGAAACTGGAATTTAAACTCTTAATAAAAAATGAGCTAAAGGAGGAAATGGCACAACCTGGGGCAACAGAGCAAAAGGAAAAATGCAAGAGGCATGCTCAACAGTTTAAAATGTTGATATATTCCAAGATCCTGAGAGGAATGGTGAAGGGGCTCTATTTAGAATTCTAACAGGGCATTGTGGATTAACTACTTTTTTTTATAATTAACATACACAAAGATGAATTATTTGTAACATGTGATGTTCAGGAAATGATAGATCATGTCCTTTGGAATTGTAAGCCCAATTCCCAGGAAGGCAAGCTTTGTACAGAACACTAAGAGGTCTTAAAAGGGTAACATTTTTCTTGCAGTGTCTATCAATAATCCAAGGAAAAGAGGGCCCAATAAAAATAGCTCTTCTGCAAGACTTGAAGAATATCAGGAAAGACATGGATGCATAGTAGTCATAGAATCAGGAAGGGAGTATGCTATGCTGCAAAGGGAGAGAGAATAAAAAGAAGGCTGCATGGAGAAGGTCTACAGTCACTCCTTAGAGGGCAAGGGAGTTGGCAAGGGAGAGATTCTGACAGGGGACAGTAAGCCTTGGGACCCTGCCCTGGACTGAGAAGATGGACAAGAGGCTGAGAAGGGTGAGCTAGTCACTGGGAACAAAGGAATCTCTCGTGGTAAACCCAGAGATAGACAATGAGATGGAGAGGTGGAGTAGCAGGGAGCTGAGGGAAATAGCAACAAGGTCTGAGACTGAGCAGATGTATGCTACTAATCATAGGGCCCCTGGACTGTAACCTGGAGTATTGGGTGGGCCTGGATTCCCCTACCAGCCACTGAGAAAGTGTCACAAGACCTAGGTATGGAATATCCAATTATCTAAGGCAACATCTGGACCATTTGTCCAGCAGGACTTTGTTACTGACAAACAGTGGAACTAGTAGTGTCCTGGCCCAGGGACCAAATCATGAAAAGGGAGAATCCCAAGTTACAGAATGAGAGAGGGAATGCAATGTAAGCAACTGATGGAAAGGGGCAATGAAGGGGGCAAGAGCTAATACCTAGTTTGAATTACAAAAAACCCCAAAACCTCATGACTTTTTGGTTGCTCACAATTGCAGCATAAGAACGACCATACTGAGTCAGATGAAAACTCCATCTAGCCCATTACCCTGTCTTCTGTAATCATGTAATGATTCAACCCTGTGACCCATTCCCAGCTTCTTGCAAACAGAGGCTAAGAACCCAATCCCTACCCATCCTGGCTAATTGCCACAACTATAACTGTTTGACTCTTGTCACAAGCCCGAAGTACAGTCAGGCTAAAATGGAATGGAACAAACACCAAGGGAAAGAATGAGAAGTGGAAAAAAATTAGGGGCTAACTTTGTACAGAAAAGGGATCTCTTGTACTGATAACACAGAGCCAGGTATCTGCTTTGCATTTCTCAAGCAAACTTGTCAGAAACTTATTAAATAGCTAGATTCGGTTTGAAATGATGGATTTGAAGTATCATCCAGTTGGATTTTTTCAAAACCATTCAAACTGTTTTTTCATTGAAATGGTTAATATTTCTTCTCAGCCAAACATGAAATGAAGAAACATGCTATCTACCATTGGTCCCATTATTGAATCTCCGGGATTTCCATCACTTCCTTTTAGTCCAGTTTCTCCCGGCTCCCCCTAAATGAAAAAAACAAAACCTTGATTATTTACTGTCTTCACTCTAGGTTTTACAGAAAAGTACCAGCTTCACATATTTATTCAATTTTGACACCAAAATGACAGTAACTGAAGGTCTTCACACTAAGCCACAAATATTTTAGGAAAAGCTCTTTCTATCTCATTTCTGATCTCCACAACACAAAAAGCTGTTGTGTTGGGACAAGATGGGAAAACCTCTCTCCTGCCAGATGCCCTATAGGAGGGTCAGTATTTCCCAAAAAGTGGCCAGTGGAGAACCACAACTCTTTAATTGTCCACCCCAATATATATTCCCCCCATTTTGGGGGGATCTTGTAAAGATCTTAAATTGCAAACTTTCTGCTGAAAATTATCAATACCATGAAAAGCACCATTAGGAGCTCAAGCAACATTCCTACAAGATTTGTTGCTCGCATAAATGAGGCAGGAGACTTTCTTTGCCAAGAGACAGTAAGAACTGTGTTCATAGCTTTCTGGTTCCAAATTAAGTGTCCTATAAATACTACTAAATCTGACTAAGTATTTGACACACAACAGTTGCCAACAATGGCTAACACAAAAACTGGGATGACTTCCGAGAGACTGAGACGCTCGCAGATTTGATGATATGCAAACTATGTTGGAAACTATTTCACCTGACTTCATTATGGCAGAATGATTAGAGGCTTCTAGGATAGAATTACTAAGCATTGTGCTTGCCAAAGAAGTCATCCCAATTGGATTTCTATCCATTCCAATATACCACAGAGAAATAGTGGCTGCCTAGAAAGACATTTATCTAAGTGATGGACTAACCATGAGAAAAAGGTTTGTCCATTTCTTAGAAAGTTCTTCCTAAAAGAGTAACTTGGTGTTTACAGTTTTCATAAACAATTTGTTTTGTCATATCACATCACTAACGGAGGGCCTGATTCAAATAAAATCAGTAGAATGATTTCAATAGGTTTAGCAGCGGGACCATGCAACTGAGATGAATGGGAGTTTTGTTTGAGAGGAGAAAAAAAAATCAATAAGAACCCCAGGATTTGACTCTGCACATACAAAAACGAAAATAATCCTTCAGTGTTGCATAGTCTAGCCTGCCTTCCTAGCCCAATATCTTTCCTTTTCCACCCTGGAAACGATAACAGGAATTCTCCTCACTCATTGTAAATATAGATGGAAGTGCCTGTTTGAAGTAGAGGAGGGAGGAAAGAAATTTGGAAAGCCATATCTTCATTCCTATCATCTGCAGCAGGGCTAGAATCTTGGGATTTGTAGTACACCCCGGTCCAGTCAAAGAATGACAAATTAACAAAAGACAAGACACCACAGTCACAGTGGAGGCTCTTATGTTGATCAAGGATGGAAGAAAGCAGGATATAAATGGCCCTAAATTATATTATCAGGTATGTGTTTGGTTCCAGTGTGATATTAAATGGCCTCAATACAAAATTACTATTCAGGATTGACGACCCCCCCCCCCTTCAGCTCACATATTAGGAGTTACCCCTCCTCTGAATCGTCTTACCCTCTCCAGACTCTCCCCAGTCCCACCCACATACCATTAGGGGAGTGAGGGTACATGAAGAAGAAAGTCGGAGAGAGCTCCTCTTCTTCTTCCAGAGTAATAGGGTCCACCAACTATCTTCTGGGTGGACCCTCCCTCATGTTTACCTATGGGAACTGACCTCTTTGAGCTTCTCACCTAAGATGGGCTCTAACCACAAATTGCAGTGAAAACCTTTATTCCTAGTTTCTGTCTATACTCTAATAACTTACAACTAGGTCTCCAGGATGCTGCAAGTAAGGCTCTGACACCTTGATGTTCTTGCCCCAAAGGAAAAGTTCCTTCCCGTTCTCACACTGGCAATTGCTCACACCCACAGAATCTTGGAAACAGTTCAAACTATACCTCCATTATCAGATAGGGCAACAGTGAAAGAAAAATTGCACCTGCATGCCCTCAAAGCTTAATATAGAGGAGGAGTTAAGACAATCACTTCTCCTTTGTCCCTTTTCCCATAGTCTATCCAATGGTAGCAGGGAGCAATGGAGAATCTTTTGCCCCTCAGTGTGAGATGTAGGATAGGAGGGGGAAAGTCTGTCAGAGCCCCAAAAAGCCAAGCCCATTCCTCCCTTCGGGTATGTCTACACTACAAAGTGAATTCGAACTAACAGCCTTTAAATTCAAAATAGCGGAGCGCTTAATCTGAACTAGGTAAACCTCATTCAATGAGGAGTAACGCCTAATTCGAATTAAGGGCTGCGTAGCCACTTAATTTGAACTAGCTGGAGGCTAGCCCTTCCCAGGTTGCCCTACCATGCTTGTGCCAGTTGCAAGCCTGCCAGCATCAAGCTAGCAGATCCTGCACCTGGCATGAGATGAGCCAGCCATCTGCTGCCACCCAGCCCTCCACCTCTTCCTAGGACCAGGCTGGCGCTGTAATGTAAACATACCCTTCCACCCCTTCTCCCACAAACCCAGAGGTCTAATGTTTTTTTCCTTGCAGGGCTAATCAATCATCCTCTTCCCCTGCTGAGATGGTGGGCGGCATTGTATTGCAAAAGGCTAAAATTAAACCTTTTAGCTTTTTCAGTACACATGTGAAGTTCCAGCTTTTACAGGGCCATTTTGGGTCGCTCTAGCAAAATGTGCTTTCAGTGAAACAGCAAAGCAGTTATTCTCCACAATATGAAAGAAGACAGGCACAATATCTGTATTAAACTAATTGGGCTAGGTTTTTTTTAATCACTAACATTGCAGCTTTAGCTCTGTTAACTTGAATAGAATCTTGTAAGTGCCACCTAGTTCAAAACATTCAATATCCTGGCTCCATCAGACAAACCTCAGATGATTTACCTTTGGTCCAGGCAGTCCACGAATGGATGGTCCAGGGCTACCATCTGAGCCTTTTTTTCCAGGTTCACCCTACAATAAAACAATTTAGTATAACTATGAGTAAATGCTTTTTGTATATGTTCTAATTTATGTATTGTTCAACCTTAGTATAAAATAATCAAAATGTTTCAGATCAGTTCTGCAATATTTGGTTAAAAACATTTTCCCTCAAATCTGCAAACTCTAACAAAGCTGTTAAAGAACATGGACTGAACTGCAAGTCTGAAATGAGCACTGATTGAACATCTTATTTGGAAAAAATAATGCTAACTCTTATGATGGTGCTGATGGTTGCCTTGATCAGCTAACAGCTATTTTGCTATAGAAGTGTGAGATTTGGATGGCTTCAGGGTGCAGGGGATATATATATATTGTGGTAGGGTCAGTCTCCTTCCTGAGATCCTGACCACTGGTCTGTCCACTGTCCCACACTTTAAGGGCTGCAGCAGGGCCCTCACCTGCTGAGTTTTTGTCCCTGGGCCTTCCTGGCCCTTAGCATAAAGGATGTTGTATTGGGCTGAAACCCTGGGCCAGTCACAGCTGACCAGAAAGCCGCCTTCTTGCCCCGAAGGCTGGGAGGGGGTAAGGGAGCCCTCCAACATCCCCTGCTCAACTCCTCACCTCCCCCTGTAGCCTTTAGCAGGGCTGGTGGTTCCTCCTGCTCCTCCATGCTGAGTCTTCTTAACGCTGGGTTGTTTTCCTCCTCTCCATGCCCATGCCCATGATCATGATCATGCCCAATCAGCTTAATCTGGCCTTTAATTGATTTGCAGCAGCCCTTTATCAGCTGCCCCTAATTAGCCAGGATTGCTGCTGTTTCCTCTGCTTGAGCAGCTTCTCTCGCCTTCCCCCAAGTCCTTTAACCTGCTCTGTCACAACATCTATAATCTATATCTATATCTATATATACAGGGCTTGACAAATAGTGTAATCTACTCGCTCGTGGCGAGTAGATTACACCTCGGAAGAGCCGGCGTGGAGCGATCTGCAGAGCGTAGAAATGCGCTGCTGGTGAATGGGGCTCACCGCGCCCTGTGTGTGTGTCTATATATATATAAAAAAATTATACATGAAACTACATTAAATGAATGTTAAGGTTGCAGACCCTAACCTTGGGAAATGTCTGAATTAACAGTGCTTTTGCAACATGAATATGACTCCTTTAAAATAGTGTTTAATTACATAATCACTATTTTTTCCACAGAACCCATTGCCCATTCAGTGCACAGGATGAAAATATACTTTTTTGTTTTGCCAGCTTAACATACAAATCTCAAAGCTTCAGATTTGTCAATAAATGTATATCCTAAAAATACCAGAGGTGTTTGTTTCGTGTAGAAAAAGAAGGATCAAAACTTACTTTTGGTCCTGGAGGCCCTTGTGATCCTAAAGCACCATCTACTCCTGGGGATCCTTTTTCTCCTTGATCACCCTGACCAAAATACAATATTTTCATGGATTAATTATTTCAAAGATTTTACATTTTATAGTGAAAAAAAAATCCTGAGTGCTTAAAGTTATGGAGAAAGATTCAAAAGTATTTAGATACCTAAGTCTCATTTCTGCCTTTTGACTATATCCTGTGAGATTCCTAAAGCCTAAAAAGTAGCCTGATTTTCATACTCTCACCCCAAGGTATTGAGCACATTTACTTCACACTGACTTCAATTATAATTTTGAACTTTCATTTTAGTTCCTGTTTCTCATTCTGCCACATATTCATGCTGAGAACTCAAGTTCTACTGAGATCAAACATTTAAACTTGTGAAGCTATTACTTAACAAAGACAAATTAAAACACCATCCACTGACCTGTATTTAAACAAGAACATTTAACTTTGTTATGTTTCTCAAAGATGGATATTAATAATTCACACCTTTTGGCCAACATCTCCTTTTCCAGCTGGTCCCTCTAGGCCTCTTAAACCAGGTGCTCCTTTTTCGCCCTAATGAAAATTATATCAGTTTATTAATCCTCACATTGATGTCTAGACTATAGAATAAAAATCCTAACTATTAATGTTCTGAGAACTAGCCTGGGTCAATATGCTTTTCCTGGTTTGGCAAGATCAAGCTTCCATCATACTCCAAAAAGTCTATTTTCTCAGCTATATCCAGCATAGCTGAAACAGTCAGTCCTGACAGTCTCAGGAAAAAAAATATCCCAACAGCTAATATTTTTATGAATATAATACAATTTAACATTAAGTTGCAAAATCTCACCCTGCTTTCTATACTCCTTGAAAGATCCCATACCTCAGCCTTTAGTCTGTATTAGTTGTGTCCTTTATAGTAGCACTAAAAAGAAGTATGAAGCAAAAAGTGGATCTGTACTCTTGCTTTTGAAGATGTTCATTGACCTAGACTGACAGACTGCACAAGATCTTGCAAAGCAAACTAGATGCTGAAGGCCATACTAATCCCCTGGTGGCAGAAAATCTGAATGAAAGAGGGATTTGGGGACACAAGATGTTACTCATCTACTCCCCCACTCTGATGGAGTATGTGTAATGGGTGGGAGTGAGAGAGCAGAACTCCAGAGCTGGCCAACACAAAATGGACAGGTCTAGGGTTGCCACCTTTCAGGTACAACTTAAAAAAAGGGAAATCCCAGATGATCCAGAACCTATAAGACTTGACAGCTAGAAGTGTGTACTGCTCGTCCACACCTGGACAGAGCTCCTGGGACAGCTACCTTAAAAATGGATGATCCTGGGAAAACCTGGAGAGGTGGCCACCTTTGTAAGGGTAACTTGACCAGTTGCAGACTCCATCCCCAGTGCCACTTTGCTCTAGGGTGGCTCTATGGCTAATTATCCAGATTTAAAACTATTTTACCTCAACAGACCCTGTATGTAAGGGCAAGTAATGGTGTCTACTTTCCCCAGGAGATATATCTCTCGATTGTGCAACTACTCTCCTGAGAGCAGAGGGATCCAATATACAATGAAGTCTGAATTTGATTGTCCTATCTAGGCTAAAGCTTTCGCATCCAGCAAACAAAAATACTAGCTTACCTTTTTCCCATTATTTCCAGTTTGTCCTTTCATTCCTGGTTGTCCTGGTTGTCCTGATGTTCCGGGATCTCCCTTCAATGGCAGTAAACATTTATTTCCCAAAAGCTTAGTGTAACTAATGCACTTTGTACACTGAGGAAGTTTCATTTTGTTACAATATTGGTTATTGGGCAATATTTCTGTCCAAAAAGAGACTCTTCCTAATTAATGCTCTGCAGAATAGCATTTGCTGCTAATCCCAGTCAAGAAACCAAACTAATTCATTCAATTTGGAATACATATTTTAAATTTCTTTAAAAAAAATCACACCTCTGTCAAATAAAGTATCTCTAGATTTCTTTTCACATTCCCAACTGCCTCCCAGAGACCACCTCCTCTCCCATACAGACTGCATTCCTTCTCCCAAAACTATGGCTCTATTTAGGTAAACCCTGGGACAGGTTGTGCTGGCCTGGAGATTTTTCTTGCTAGCTTTAAAGAGACTGGGATGTAAAGACTGGGTCAGCACTTTAGGAGGAGGACCAGACATGGGGAAAGGTTGGGAGCAATCATGCAGTTAGCTGAGTGAGAGAAATACAAAAGTTCCACAGGGTGTTGCTTCTTTGTTTACATATATGACTAATAAGGTGGAGAGAATAAAGGCATAGTGGGGTTGGGTGTGTATCAGGAGTGATAGAAAGGCTACATGTGCATCCCCTTCTATCAGATCTCTGTTTGCTCCTCCCCACTAATCACTCTCATATCTTATATATAGTAGCCCAATGTCTGTGACTCTGTAAGGCTTGGTGTTGCCTCTGGGAGGTGCTGTTGCCTCTGTCATGTCCTTTGCATCCTGCCGTGGTACTCGGCTGACTTCTATGCCGCTTAGCTGGGCCACTGCGTGGGACCAAGTGGCACAAACAGCCGTTTGGGCTCCACACTCCCCATGCAGCACAGGGGTGCTGCATGAAGAGTGCGGAGCCCAAACAGCCATTTGCGCCGCTTGCTCCTGCGTGGCGATCCCTCTGAGCGGCGCAGAAGTCAGCCGAGCGCCACGACTGGAGGCAAAGGGGGATGGGGCGGTGACGTACATGGGCAAGGGGCGGGGCCTGGACGAGCATGCATCCCAGACGGAGACAGAGGACAGTGGAGGAGAACAGAGAGAGAGTGAAAGGCAGGAGGGGAAGAAAAGAAAGAGAGAGATGGAGAGAGAGGCAGGAGGCAGAGGAGAGCTGAGAGAGAGAGAAGGGGAGGCAGGAGGAGTAGGAGTAGGAGAAGGAGAGAGAGCGAGAGATAGAGTGAGAGACCGGAGGCTCAGGAGAGAAGACTGAGATAGAAAGGGAATAGGACATGGAGGAGAGACCCGAAAATCCTGTCTTATGACGGGCTAATTGGCTAGTATCTTATATAATCATAGAACACTAGAATTAAAAGGCACCTTGAGAGGTCATCAAGTCCAGTCCCCTGCACTTATGGCAGGACCAAACACCATCTATATCCTCCCTGAATGATGCTTATCTAACCGGTTGTCAAATATCTCTAATCATTCAGTCTTTGTGACCGTTGTTCTCCCCTTTGTGAGCATCATGCCATCACTTAAACATGACTTATTTATAAATAATGTGAATAATGATAGAAATTGAATTTTAAACAGTTGAAACTCACTTTGTCACTGAAATCCATGGATATAGCAACTCCTTATTACAATTTATCAGACACATTTTGTAGAAAATTTGGACAAGATTATAAAAAAATAGGCTCACTTTCGGTCCAGGTACTCCAATTCCTGGTGGTCCTGGATCACCCTTATGTCCCGATTCACCCTCTTTTCCCTAGTAATGAACAATTATTTGTGTTTAGTATAAGTACAGAGCTTAACTTTATTTATTTGCATAGCAGCTGGATTTCTCAGGTAAAGCAGACTGAAAATTGACGACAAAACAGTTTTCAGTCAGAAAATACAATTGTGTCAGCTGAATTGTTTTGCAGGAACATATAGGTTTTTTTTCCAATGAAGTAATCAGCAGAAAAAAAGTCAATGAATCATTTTGACTTTCTAGTTTTATTTTGATGGTGAAAATTTTTCTTTTCTTTTTATTCTTTTATTCATTTTCTTTTTACTTTAATATTAATATATCAATATTTACATTATTGAAATGAAATATTTTGACACAGTGAAACAAAAATGTCTTGATAAAACCAGATTAGGTTTTTTTGGTTCTTCTGGAAATTGATATTTTTGCTTTTCATTCTGATTTGGAACAAAATGAAATTTTAAAATAACTGAATTAGTCCAAGGATTAGAAATAGCACTTTCGCTCCAGCACTATCCGTTAGCTTTTCATGGTCTTAACAGAGACCATAACTTTTGATCATCTGTTCTCCCATGCCAAACCATACAGTATACCTGTGGTTCCTAATGTCCATCCTAAATGCAAAAGGTCCAGAAAGAATTTAACAGGCTGCTTTCAATAAAATAAGCATTTTTGTGGAGGAAGTTAATCACAATGCCTATTTTTGCTTTTCATTTCATCTGCTCCTGTCATTCCACATTCTCTCCCAGGCATTATGCCTTGTTCTCTTTGCCCCTGAACATTCCTGACTTGAAATACCAGTCCTGCGTGAAGTCTTTGCCCTCACACCCTCTCCTCCCCAGAGAGAACCACTAGCTATTCTGAACAGCTGGTGGCTCCCTCTAGGTGCCCGTGGCCCTGACAATGGGAGGAGATTTCACACGCTCCCTCCTCCCCCACTCTCCTTAGGTCAATCAGAACCTGGGGTGGGAGGAAGCACGCAAAGTCTGCCCCTGCCCTGAAAAGGAGCACAGCACTTAGAGTCACCTGCCAGCTGAGCCGCAACTGGTGGTTGAGTCTAAATGCCGAGTTCCTTGCAAGATGGAAGGAGACTTGCATGCTTTCCCCCACCCCCAGGATTGACCAGCTGGAGCTGGGGGAAGCATGAAGACTCTTACTGCCTTCCCTCCGGCACATGGTGCGTAGAATCAACCCTAGCAGTTGACTCTAAGTGCCGTGCGCTCCCCCGTCCCTAGGCCCTGATTGGCCTGGGTGCGGCGGGAGCGGCAGGACCTCCATGGGCTGGATAAATCTGCTTGGCAGGCCAGATCCAGCCTCCGGAGGCCCTTTTGCCCGCCCCCGATGTAGAATATCTGGTTTCTCCTTCCACAGGAAAAAGCTGTTGCAGTACTTGAGAGAAAGTTCCAAACATTCTGTTCTCAGGACACATCAGAGCTTAATTCACCCACACACCACACTGTCAAGGGAATTTTCCCACAAAGACGAAATACAGATTGTGATCCAAAAATGTACTGATTTCTTTCTATTGATCCCACAATGGAATTTGCTTTAAAAGCACTGGAAGTCTGGCCTTGGTCCCTTGAGGTGGTTATTAATATTCTTCAATTGCCAATTCTCTTGAAAATTACCTTTGGACCCTGCACACCAATGCCTTGAGACCCTTTTTGCCCAGGTATACCTTTAGGACCTTGGATACCCTTCAAAGAAAAGAAGGAAGAAGTTAATGAAAGCTGCACTTCTACTGGTTCAAGGTAATAAACTGAATGTATTATCCTCCAAAGGAAAAGAAACCCTACTGGCCAAATCAAGAGTTCCTTACTCAATTTTTCCTCAGTGTCACACACGTGGATTTAACTGAATTACCCCAAGTTCAGGTAGTGGCCTCTGAGAGGACAGGGCTACACACCTATCAACTTTTGAGTTTCTATTGTGAGCTGTGAGGCCTCTGTAAATTATCAGAATTTCAGGTGTACTGAGCATTCACCCTATAAAAAAGTTCCCTACTACATTATCCCATGTGGGGATCTCAGGAAGTCTGCATGGATTCATCTAAACAATTAATTTTTCTACTGACTTGATCTCAAGACAATTGAAATCAGAGTCTTTCCATTGATGTCAATGAGCAATGGATTAAGCCCTGTCTGGTATTTTTAAAGTATGTATCACACTGGTGTTTTGAGTCTAGACATTAAAAATTAGAGAATAGGCCAAGTATGAAATCTAGGTCTGGATCTAAATTTTGCTACATCTACAAAGCTTAGGGCTGGGCCTGACCCTTTTCCTATTGAAATCAGTGATACAACCATTCACTTCAACATAGCTAATAGGTTTTAGTTTAGGCTCCTGCCATCTAATAATGATCACAGAATACTAGAACCTTGAGAGGTCATCAAGTCCAGGCACCTACTCTCATGGCAGGAACAAGCACCGTCTAGACCATCCCTGATAGATCCCTATCTAACCTGCTCTTAAATATCTCCAATGGTGGAGATTCCACAACCTCTGTAGGCAATTTATTCCAGTATTTAACCACCCTGACAGTTAGGAAGTTTTTCCTAATGTCTATCCTAAACATCTCTTGCTGCAATTTAAGCCCATTGCTTCTTGTCCTATCATCAGAGGCCAAGGAGAACAATTTTTCTCTCTCCTCCTCGTGACACTCTTTTAGATACTTAAAAACTGCTATCATATCCCCTCTCAGTCTTCTCCTTTCCAGACTAAACAAGCCCAATTCTTTCAGTTTTCCTCCATAGCTCATGTTCTCTAGACCTTTAATTATTCTTGTTGCTCTTCTCTGGGCCTTCTTCAATTTCTCCACATCTTTCTTGAAATGTGGTGCCCGGAACTGGACACAATACTCCAATTGAGGTCTTATCAGTGCAGAGTAGAGAAGAAGAATGTCTTGCTCATAACACTCCTGTTAATGCATCCCAGAATCATATTTGCTTTTTTTGCAAGTGTCACACTGTTGACTCGTATTTAGCTTGTGATCCTCTATGACCCCTAGATTCCTTTCTTCACTACTACTTCCTAGATAGTCGCTTCCCATTGTGTGTGTGTGAAACTGATTGTGCCTTCCTAAGAGAAATACTTTGCATTTGTCCTATTAAACTTCATCCTCTTTACCTCCGATCATTTTTCCAGTTTGTCCAGATCATTTTCAATTATGACCCTATCCTCCAAAGCACTTGCAAATCTTCCCAGATTGGTATCATCTGCAGACTTAATAAGCGCACTCTCTATGCCAGGCATGTCCAAAGTCCGGCCCGCAGGCCAATTGCGGCCCGTATTCCGGTTTAATATGGCCCCCGCTTCCTCCCCCTCTCCTGGCTCCCCGGTGCTCTTTTGAACTGGCGCGCCCAGCGCACCACTTCTGGCCGCGCCGCCGCCGCCGCCCATGGCCTCCGCGGTCCTAGAGCCTGCCCTGTAGGGCACGTCCGCAGCCCCGCTCCCCCGCTCGGCTGCAGGTTCGCCCTGCCCCCCGGGCCGCCGTGAAGCCGGCATGCCCTGCGCTCTTCGCCCACCTCAGACCCCGCGGGCCCTCCGCCTTGGGGCTGAGAGTGTGGGGATGGCCCTCACGCATGTTCACTTCTTCAAATCTGGCCCTCTTTGAAAAATGTTTGGACACCCCTGCTCTATGCCATCATCTAAATCGTTGAACAGAACTGGCTACTGCAGAACCCCGCTTGTTATGCCCTTCCAACAAGATAGCGAACCATTAATAACTACTCTCTGAAAACAGTTATCCAGCCAGTTATGCACCCACCTTATAGTAGCCCCATCTAAGTTGTATTTTCCTAGTTTATTGATAAGAAGATCATGTGAGACCATATCAAATGCATTACTAAAGTCTAGGTATACCATATCCACTGCTTCTCCCTTATCCACAAGACTTGTTATCCTATCAAAGAAAGCTATCAGATTATGCAGTATATTATGCCAAAACTAGGTATTCAGCGGAATGTATTCTTAACTAACTGTAATATCAGATTTACCTGGCTTCCTTGACTGCCAATTCCAGGTGGTCCTATAGGCCCTTGTGGTCCTTCAGGGCCCCTTTCACCCTGCATGGAGAAACCTTGTGACTTGCAAAATAGTGATTTGTAACATCATCATGTTTAGGTCTGAAATGCTTTCCTCACATTCTACCATACAGATTAACTTGTAAAGCATCCAAAAGAAAACACCCATGAAGAGAGAGAGTATGGGACACAGAGTATTTCGACTAGCTTTGCCATTATTTTTACCAAACAGCTATTGTATTTATGGTTTATTCAGTGTTAATAACAACACCAAATCTTTGGAACATGAAAAGTCAGTAAGAAAATGTGTCTGAATTATTCATAGACAGCAACTTTAAGGAAAATAAAACAAACGAAAATATAAATCTTACTCCAACTCAACATAACTTAGTTAACAAAATTCTGTTCTAATAAATAACAGGAGTAATTAGAAGTTTTCTGAAACTTGCATTCATCCAACCCACAAGAAAATTAGAATTACAAAGCAGAAGACTGAAGTATACATCCTAAAAATAATACCTCTGAAGTATGTCACAGAAAACTAAACTGTAATGGTGGTTTGAGAAACAAAGCTAATAATTGGTTTCAACTATATTTTAAGTTACCTGAAACTGTTTTTGCAGTTGCATTTGTTACTACAGAAATCTGGCTGATATGTGCATTTTACAATACTTTCAATATCATGAATGGGAAATGTCTGTCTTTTGAGTGGACATGAAAAGAGAAGAAGGATGCAGGAAACCTGCCCTGGCAGAAAGGGCAGGGACAACTGCAGTTCTTATGCTCAGGGGAGACATTACCTTGAAGGTGCAGGGGAAGTGGGATATGCTAAAAGGTAATGTAGACTACTGCACACAATTAGTTATTATTTTGCTAATTTATAACATACACCAGATTCAAGGGCCAAATTTTCAAAATAAAGCACTTAAAGACTAGCTCTTTGATACACATTTGAATGCCTAAAAAGTGGCCTTATTTTCAAAAGGATGAGAACCCATTGCTTCATTTTCAGCACATATTTTAGAAAATCATGGCCTTTCCCATGGCATAAGTCTCAAAAGGGTTGTCATGTTAGTCTGTAGCTGAAAAAACTTAAAAAACAAAGAATGGTCCTGCAGTACCTTCATGACTAACAAAAAATGTAGATGGTATCATGAGCTTTCGTGCGCACAACCCACTTCTTCAGATGAATGGAGCAAGGGGTCCAGAGGCACAAATAAATAACAGAAATAGAGGGTAAATTGAAAAAACAACAAACAGTCGGATAGCACTTTATAGACTAACAAAGCATGTAGATGACATCATGAGCCCACTTCTTCAGATGACTGGAGTGTTGGATGTCTAGGACCAAAATAAATAGGAGAGACTGGAGGGGGGTAGAAGAAGGAAAAATTGTGAATGGCAGGAGGGGAGGGGAGACAAAAAAAGGCAGTGGGTAAAAAATATATATCAAGGAAAGCTGAGATGGAAAGCAATAGGGAAACCAAATAG
Organism: Pelodiscus sinensis; assembly: GCF_049634645.1. Taxonomy (NCBI): domain Eukaryota; kingdom Metazoa; phylum Chordata; order Testudines; family Trionychidae; genus Pelodiscus; species Pelodiscus sinensis. The sequence continues at coordinate 209,773,656 of NC_134712.1, read as the reverse complement.
TCTATAACAGTGGTCCCCAACCTTTTGGGGCTGCTGGGTGCCCGGGGGCGGGGCCTCTCACATGCCACGTGCCCGGAGACGGAGCCGCTCACATGCCACGCACCCAGGGGTGGGGCCAGCCCAGATCATTCAGTGGGCACACATAAATGCCCCAGCGGGTGCCATGGTGCCCTCTGGCACCACGTTGGGGACCACTGGTCTATAAGCACCTAAAGACAAGATAGTCAAAGGGGGCAGATAAGAACCATTAATTAGCAAACAACAAAAAGTCAGAAAACACTGATGAAAGATCTAGATGGTATCATGAGATATTTCAAAGACAAAGAACCATTGTCGCCTTCATTGTCTGATAGGTAGGTAATGACCTAATCATCCAATATCTTTAATCCAGAGGTGTGAAAATTAGAGGGGATGGAGAGGGAAAAAAAGAAAAAAATCTTGTCTATTAGCATGTCCATGCTAAATGAGGCTAATAGAATGGGCTATAAGTGCCCAGTACTCAGCTTTTGATGTCATTAGGGTGTTGAATGTAGCAGCCCATCATGTCTCAAGATTTTTTTTCTTCTCTTTCCCTCCCCATTCTCTCTTGTTTTGCTGTTTATTTGTGCCTCTGAACCCCTTGCTCCATTCATCTGAAAAAGTGAGTTGTACCCATTAAAGCTATCTACATTTTTGTTAGTCATGAAGGTGCCACAGGACCATTCTTTGTTTTTTAAGTTTTTCTCGTTGCATGGTCCATTTTCATTGTTCCATTATGACAACAGGGTAGTAAAGAATCTTAACCAGTTTCCTGGAGATTCCCACGTGAGGCAAGGCTGGCAATGCAGACTTGGCATTCTAATTCCATGCACAGAGGTTGCGGCCATGGTCAAAGCAAGGGGCTCTGCTCCAGTGATGCCTGGCTGACAGAAATGCCCTTGAATGCTATCATGACAAGTGCCAACAGAAGCTGGCCAGTCCAAGAATTTGGGAACTTAAATGTGGGGTAAAGTCACCGTTGTCCACTTCTTCCCCCTCACTCCCAACTGCACAGAGCACAGTTTGATTGCAGCTGAGAGCTGAGCCCCATATATCATCAATCAATAGACTTACCAGGGGGGCCGGTTATAAGTATTAGAATAGCATAGAACAGTTCAGCCCACATGCAACTATACGATATTTACATTCTGCTTCTAGATCACATAAAGAATTAAACACTCATTACTTGAACTATAAGTCAGATATGTTTAAAAAAAACACTTTTTGCCACACCTTATCACCTTTGATTGACTCTCCTGCTATTCCAGTCGGACCTGCTGGGCCCTCTGAGCCTTTTTCACCCTGGAAATACATAGTTTTGATACAAGATAGCTGGCTTTAGGACTTCATACATTTACATTTCTAGAGCAAATCAACAGAAAATCAGAGTAGATGATGTCTGCTCAGAAATAGTTTTTTCAAACAAGACAATCTATCAAAAGACTCCTTTGTCACAAAGAGAAGTAACTTAGGGTATGTCTACACTACCACCCTAGTTCGAACTAGGGTGGTTAATGTAGTCAATCGAAGTTGCAAATGAAGCCTGGGATTTAAATATCCTGGGCTTCATTTGCATCTTGCCGGGCGCTGCCATTTTTAAATCCGCGGTAGTTCGGACTCCGTGCCCGTGGCTACACACGGCACTGAGTAGGTAGTTCGAATTTGGATTTCTAATTAGGCTTTCGTGGAACGAGGAGTAACGGTAGTTCGAATTAGAAAGCCTAATTCGAACTACCTACTCCGTGCCGCGTGTAGCCCCGGGCACGGAGTCCGAACTACCGGGGATTTAAAAATGGCGGCGCCTGGCAAGATGCAAATGAAGCCCGGGATATTTAAATCCCGGGCTTCATTTGCAACTTCGATTGACTACATTAACCACCCTAGTTCAAACTAGGGTGGTAGCGTAGACATACCCTAAGAGACCGTTCATAAACCCCATTGTTTGCATTTATTCTATTAGAATATAGGTTCCCAAACTGAGGGGCATGAAGAAATTCTAGGGGGTGGGACCCAGCCTTCCCCCCCCCATCAAGTTTTGCTGCCCTGTTCAGTTCCTTTTTTCCTTTTCCCTTTTCCCTTTTTTTTTTTTTTTTTTTTTGCTCAAGAAGTTTTGCTGCTATTTGGGGGGGGGGAAGGCGTGAGGGTTTTTCAAAAATCAAAAAGGGGGGCGTGATGCCAAAAAGCTTGGGAACCACTGTGTTAGAATAACTATAGCCTAAAAGAGCTTAAAAAGAATTCTCAGGTTTAGCTAGAGTAATAAGAAGGAAATGCAATACCAGAAAGAAGACTGGTACACTTTTGGGCTATGTCTAGACTATACTCTATTTTTGAAAGAGGATATGCAAATTCCCACGGAATTTGCATAACTTCTTCCAATTCACTTTCGAAAGTGGATCTTTCGAAAGTGAAAGTAGTCTGGACCTGGGTTTTGGGGGGGAAAAACCCTTTTTTGAAAAAAAAACCACTCTTCCTTAAAAAATGAGGTTTACGGGGTTTTTTTCGAAAAATGATTTTTTTTCCTGAAAAAAAAACCATGTCCAGACTACTTTTACTTTCGAAAGCTCTGCTTTCAAAACTGAGATTGGAAGATCCTCTTATGAAAATCGAGTGTAGTTTAGACGTACCCTGCGTGTTTCAATGGTAGTCATTTCTTCTTGAACAAAACAGCAGACAGAGTATTTATGTGGGACTAGGAAGTGAAATTTCAGTTCAAATTTCATTGCTAATCTTTCTGGGTTTTGTGTCTGTTTCAAGAAACTTTATTAATCAGCACATCTGTGTATTTTATTTTAAGATGGTGATGCCAGGCTGTAATGAGGTATATGCCCGTAAAGACTCATCCTCACATTCTGGAGTGCTATTCAGACCAGTGAGAGGTTGGTCACTGCTTATCCTGTTAATTCTGAGTGCCTTCAAATGTTCTGCTGCTGTGAGGAAAGGTGCCATGGAGTTTGATGGAGAAGGTTCCATGCTGGTTTCTTCTCCACTGGTGCTATCTACAATTTAAATGGATCTGTCCTTGAAGCTTCTGATTTGTCATTGAATGGCCAATTGTTTATCATTGCCAAGTGTCTGTGACTGTGCCTGGATGAAGGCACCAGCCTTTCTTTTGTCTGGGTAAAAATGCTTGCCCACAGCCCAGATTTGTCTGGTTCAAATACATTTTAACCACATCATAGATATAAACTAGGACAGTAATTTATTACTGTATTTTGGAGAGGGTGACATTTCTTTTAGTGGGACTCTTAAACTTTTTAAGAGAATGTGAAATATTCCAGAAGTACCTAAAATGGCTTGGAGAATATATTCCATTGACTGACTTTCAGCTTTGGAGCTACTATGTTCCCAAGTCATCTCAGCACTTTTGAAAACCTCATTCACAGTATTTAAGAATTTTAGTGTAACTTTACCTTCTGGCCTGGAAAGCCTTCTCCTGGGGGCCCTCTTTCACCTTGCACACCCTCAGGACCACGAGGCCCCTGATGTTAAAAAAGAAAGAATAACCTCAGATGGCATGTGCAATTAAAGGTTTCCTTACTGCTGCTATTTCAAATTCACCACTACCATCCCACCTCACTTGTCATGGAGCTGAGAACAGCCAGGGCTACAAGAAATTTGGCAACAGCCTACTTCAAGCAAGCAATTAGAACACAAGGAGCAACTGCTTTAAAAGAGTTACATAACAATGGGCCAATACTAAAATTATGTGAACAATATAAAAAGATATTTTATTGGATCAATTTCTGTGTGCTAGTACAGGATATTGTAATTGCCTTCATTATTTGTATAGTGGTAATCTCTAGAGACTTTGGCAAGGTTTCAACCCCCAATGGGCTAGACATTCTACAAAAATAATAAATGACTGTCTTGGATCCTAAAGAGCTTATAATCATAAATGTACTCCTGACTGCTTATTACCATCAACTCATAGAAGATTTAATTATGGGCACTATACATAGAATAAATTAGTTTCTATTTAACTCATAAACACACATTCTACATTAATAACATTTGTTTTTAATCCCCTTTGCACAATTTGATCCCTCACCTGGTTTGATGAAGGAATTATAATGCATAAAACAATAATATAAAACGAGTTACAAGTAACAAGGGAGTAAGGTTGAAAGAAGAGGCTCTTTAAATACGTTAGGAGAAAGTGAAAGATGAAATAGAACGAGTCCTCTACTTAGTGAGCAGAAAGAGCTAATAACTAATGGCCGAGAAGGCTAAGATGTTTACTTTTTTGTTTTACTTCATTCTTCACCAAAAAGTTTAATTGGAACCAGATATTCAATAAAGGTTAATAATATCAAAAATAGAACCCAAAATAGGGAAAGATCAAATTAAAGAATATTTAAGTAAGTATTAAAGTCTGAAATTCATCTTGGAATACTTAAGAAACTAGCTAATGCAATTTTAGAACCATTAGCAATTATCTTTGGGGACTTATGGATAATAGGTAAGGGCCTGGAGGACTGGAAAAGGGCAAATATAGTGCCTCTCTTTAAAAAAGGAGAACTAAAAGGATCAAGGGAATTTTAGTCTGTCAGCCTAACCTTGACATCTGTAAAAAACAAAGTATTAAGCAATCAGTACCCTAAGCACCTAGGGTATTAAAGGATCAAAAACAAATCATGCCAGACCAACCTAATTTCTGTATTTGACATGAGGGAAGCGAAGTAGTAGACATGATATTTCTTGATTTTAGTAAGGCTTCTGACCCAGTCCCATATGACATTCTCCTAAGCAAACTAGGAAAATGTAGACTAAATTAAATGACTATAAGGTGGGTGCACAACTGGTTGCAAGACTGTACACAGAGTATTTATCAATGGTTTTCTGTCAAACTGGAAAGGCATGTCTAGCATGGTGCTACAGGGGTCAGTTCTGGATCAGGAACTCGTCAGTATTTTCATTAATGACTTGGACAAAGGATTGGAGAGTCAAGATATATCATGTCTACTGCTTATAACACTGAACCGGAAGGGCTTATAAGAACTTTGCAGGACAGGTTTAAAATCAGAGATTTGGTCTGAAATCAACCAATTCCATATAGACAAATGCAAAGTACTTTATTTGGGAAGGGAAAATCAAATACACAGCTGCAAAATGGGAAATAACTGGCTAGTAGTACTATTGAAAAGGATCTGGGGGTTCTAGTAGATCACAAATTGAATGAGCCAACAATGATGCAGTTTCAAGAAAGGTTAATATCATTCTGTGGTTGTAGTGGGGCACTATTTTGAAACCCAGGAGTGGGCAGGCATCACTTCTAAAAGACCCTCCCCCAGACTTGTGGGAGGGACAGCTGGACCTGGGGATCAACTGATTCCTTGGGACAACTAATGAAAACCAGGGTCAAGGAGTGCAGGCTAAAGATTTATGACAAGGGAACCGGATGGGGACACCAAGCAGAGAACCCAGACAGCGCCCTCTACTCCTCAAAACAGTCGATGGAGCCAGTGGACGCCACCCAGAGGAACTCTGCCCGGATGCGTGAAACCAGGAAGGAATGAAATTATGTCCAACAGTCGCAGAGCACCCCCTCATCCAGCATCTTCCTCCTGGTGGTGTAGACGGCGGCTTTCACCAGGGCCAGGAGGAGGTTAATGAGGAGGTCTCGTGATTTAGTGGGGCCATGGATATGGTGCGCATAAATAAAAAGGTGTGGAGAAAAGTGAAGCCAGAACCTCAGAAAGAGGGGCTGCAGCCTGGCGCATTCTAAATATGCATGCACCAGGTTTTCCCTCATGCCGCAAAGGAGGCAGGTGTCCTGGATGGGGGTGAACCACGCCAAGTACACGCCTGTGCTCAAGGCTCCATGAAGGAGTCGCCAACTGATGTCCCCGATGGGCCGTGGAATTAGGGTAGAATAGACACTGGCCCATCGGGGTTCCCTATCCTCCACAGTCTTAAGTAGTCCCACCACTTGGGGTCAGGGCGGGACACTAGGGTGGGGAAATGCAAAGTGTGGAGCATGAGCATGTATAGATGTTCTCTTGGCACAGTTCAGAAACAGACCAGCTGCAAATCTTGCAGCCGGCTGAGGGTCCAAGGGTGGGAGGGCTGGGGGAGTCCACAGAACGGGGGCCTGATAATGATGGATGGAGGTTTTGCAGGAAGGCAGGGGCGGGGTGTACTCTCTCGCAGGGACTGCTGCAGGAAATCGAGAGCGGGTTGTGGCAAAGCTGCCTTCACCTCCTGGAGTAGGAGCAGGGAGGTTCGGGGGGTGGAGAGCCCCATGCACTGAGTGAGCGCTCGGGGAGCCACCCAGTCCCCCCTGTCATAGTCCAGACCTTGGTGGTTTCTGCCAGGATCAGCCTCTGGCGCACTGAGGGAGACTCCGCCACCTGAACACACAAGGATGGATTGCGGAGCAGGGGCTCTGCGAGGAGGTCTGCTCCCTCGGTGGCCACAATGGACCTGGTCACTGAGAACAGCTTCCAGGTCTGGAGGAATTCCTGATAGAATTCTGGCAGCTCAGAGAGGTCTCGCGGAAGGCCCTTTGGGTGGATAAAAAAGAGCTGCCAGTCATATCAGAGCCCTCGGAAGTGGAGGAGGAAGGCACACGCCAAAGTTCTCCATGCTGGACTACCTGCACTAAAGAGGAGTCTCTGCAGGACCTGGAGGCAGAAAGTCCAGACCTGGCTGTGTACGCAGACAGAGGGAAGAGACAGAACTCCTGCAGAGACCCAGTGCAGTCCTGGCCAAAAGAACTCCAGAGCTGCCCTCTGGAACTTGGCCAGAACCTCCAGGGCCGGGCTCAGGGTATTGAGCCGGTGACAGAGCATGGACAGGACCAGATGATTTAACAAGCAGTCCTGTCCATCTCCACAGCCGCTCACCCACGCTGGCCTCCAAACCTTGCCAGTTCTCCAGCAGAGAAGGATGCGTGGCGGATAAATAAATGCTCAGATAGAGCAGCGGACCCGCATTCCACCTGATGGCCTGAAGCATGGGTGGGAGGGAGCCTGCCCGCCACCCGTCCCCGACCACCAGACCAGAGCTCTTGACCCAGGTAACCCAGGCAGAGGAGGCTGCCGAGTAGATGGCTTGGCAGGCCTCCACCTGCGCCAGGGCACCCAGGTCCTGGACCATGAGGAGCACATCATCGGTGTATGCCAACAGACCCAGCTGCAGCTCTGGATCTCGGAGCACCAACCCTGTTAACCTCCTGCGGTTGAGACAGAAGAAGGGCTCAATCGCCAGAGCATACAGCTGGCCCAACAGCAGAAACTCCTGATGTACTCCCCTCCTGAAGCTGACTGACTCGGTCACAGTCCAGTTGAGCCTGACCAAACACTCCGCGAGGGCATACAGCACCCGGAGAAAACCCACAAAACGGGGCCCAAAGCCGAAGGTCTGCAGGGTGCCCAGGAGATACCCATGGGTGCCCAGGAGATACCTGTGGTCCATCTTGTCGAACGCCTTCTCCTGGTCCAGGGATAGGAGGGCGAACAACAGACTGTCCTTACACCCAAGCTCCAAGAAATCCCAGACCAAATGCAAGTTGTCAAAGATGCTATGGCCAGGGACGGTGTAGGTCTGGTCGGGATGGATCACGTCCACCAGCACGGACCTCAGTTGCAGCAAGATGGCTTTTGCTACGACTTTGTAGTCCGTGCTGAGGAGCGAGACGGGATGCCAATTCCAAAGGTCACAGAGGTCCCCCTTCTTCAACAATAAGGCGAGCACAGCTCACCTGCACAACAGAGGGAGGACCCTACTCTCCAAGGACTCGGTCCAGATGGTGACGAGGTCTGGGCCGAGGATGTCCCAGAACACACGGCAGAACTCCACTATCAGCCCATCCATGCCCGGGGTTTTATTGTTGAGCATGAGACGGAGGGCTTCTGAGAACTCGGCCAGAGTGAGAGGCAGCTCCAGTCGGTCCTGGTCACCAACGCTGACTGTTGGGAGCTTGGTCCAGAGCACCTTGCAGGCATCAGCTTCGGTCGGATCCGGGGAGAACAAACAGGCGTAGAAGGCCCTGGCCCTTCCACGCATCTCCACTGGATCCGTGAGTGCTTTTCGGCCCCCCTCTTTTTCTCCTGGGCATAGAAGAAGCGGGAGCCACGATCAATCTCCCGAAGAAGCTGGATGCGAGATCAAACAAAAGCACCCCAGGCCCTGCGATCTTCCAGGGCCTGGAGCTCCTCCCGCTTCTCCCGGTATGCCTCGCGGAGGGGCGGATCCTCGTGGTAGGATACCAGGCACCTCCCAAGCTTCAAAATCTCCCGTTCCAGCTGCTCTATCACCGCATCCCTCCGTCGGCTGGCACCCTGGGAGTAGTCACGGCAGAAGAGCCAGGCATGCACCTTCCCCATGTCCCACCAGTGCCGCACCGAGGGAAAGGAGGGCTACTGCCCACGCCAGGCCTGCCAGAACTCCCGGAAGGATGCCACGAAGCCCACGTCCTCCAGCAAGCTATTATTAATATCCCAATAGGCCGGCCCCAGCCTCTCCGCACTAAGAGAGGCTTTCACGGCCACCAAATGGTGGTCCGTGAATGGGGCCAGCTTGATGCTGGAGGAGTGGGCTCGCGCCAGATGGAACCGTGATAGATAAATGCGATACAACCGGGAGTGGCTTGACCGATCACCCCCCATCCGGACAAAGGTGAAGGTGGTCTTGTCGTCCGGGTGGTAGTCTCGCCAGACGTCCACCAGGGAGTGCTGGTCCACGATCTCCCTGAGGATGCCTGCTGCGGCCTGGCAGTTCACGAGTCCTACACAGTCCCGGTCATCAAGGGTGGTGTTGAAATCCCTGCCCAGGACCAGACACTCGCGAGAATCCAGAGTGCCGAGGAAGGTGGCCACCTGCTGATAAAAGATGACCTGGTCTGGGCCTGTGTTCAGGGCATGGACATTGACCAAGTTGACCATCAGCCCCTCTATGCGGGCCCGGACGTGCAGCAGGAGGCCCGGGACAACCTCGGCGGTCCCCAGTACCTCGGGCTGTAGAGCAGGGGAGAACAGGATGACCACCCCAGCTGAGCAAGCGCCGAGGAGGCTAAAATGCACCCCATCCCCGCACTCCAGCCACCAGCCAACCTCAACGGCTGGAGTCGTGTGGGTCTCCTGCAGGAAAGCCACTGAGTACCCTCTCTCCTGAAGGAAGGAGAGCACCCGGCTCCTGCGGAGACCTGCCCTACAGCCCTGAACATTCAATGTTGCAATGGTGGTGTACTTCTTAGTGAGGGCTGGTGTGGATCCTCATGGGCAGGGTGATCGTTGGCCTCCCGCAGGCCCCGCAATAGGCCGCTCCCCGACCCTGAAGGCGAGGAGAGCGTCATGGAACTTGCAGGCCCGCCGGTAGGCTGCAATGTCCTGCCTCTTGGTCCCTCCCCCCTCCTGCAAAAGGGCCCTTGTGGCCCCACAGGATGGAGTGAAAGTCGCCCCAGTGCTGAAGGGCCAGCTCCACCTTCCCCTTAGCCTTGTGTGTATCCATGAGGAATTGGTGGAGCTCGGCCCCCAGCACTGAGGGGGCGCTGGACGTTTCCTCTGTCTGGGCCCCCTGAAAGACCTCGTGGGCCACAGAGACAGGCAAACCGGGGTCTGAGCCCCAGCGCGGCTTCAAGAGCGACAGTGCCGCACTACGCACCCCTGACCTCGGCAAGGGGAGAAGCGGCGGAGGGAACAGAGCAGCCCCTATGGGACTGGGGACTGGGTATACAAATACCACCCCCTGAGAGCTGCCCACAGGTAGTGGGAACGAGACAGCTCCCACAGAGGTGGCAATAGTAGCGGGATATGAGGGCAATTGAGAAGGGGCAGGCATCACAACGGGGGCAGGAGTGGGGGGAGGGTGGGAGGGAGATAACGGGAGCAGATTCCATGGCAGGGGTGGGAAGAAGGGCAGGTAATTAAGTTCTGGAATAGTCTTCCAGGGTATGTCTACACTAGCTCGTTAATTCGAGCTAGGTAGGCAAATAAGGGAACCGGAGTTGCAAATGAAGCCCGGGATTTAAATATCCTGGGCTTTATTTGCATGTTCCTGTCTGGCTGCCATTTTTAAATCCCCTTAGTTCGAATGAACTGCCCACGGCTACACACGGCAGTTTAAAGTTAATCCGAACTAAGTCCTTACATCCTGGGCTTCATTTACAACTCCGGTTGCATGATTTGCCTACCTAGATCGAATTAATGAGCTAGTGTAGGCATAACCCCAGAGAGGTTCTAGAACCTCCATCACTGGAGGTTTTTAAGAAAAGATGGGAATACCGGTCGGGGTAGTATACGTTTACTTGCTTCCGCTTCAGTGGAGAGGGCTGGACTTTTGATATCTCAAGTCTTCATTTAGCTGTACATTTCTATGAATCCAGGATTAAGAAAAGTTTGCAAAGATTTTCTACAATGTTTACTTTGGATTTTTGGCCATATATTACATGGCTACTGCAGTATTTTTAATTTCAGGTTACTGATAGAAAGGTTTTTTACTTCCCTTCCAACTTCCCCAGAGTAGTTCTTCTGGGCTATGTCTAGACTGCAGGCTTCTTACGAAAGATGCTCTTTCGAAAGCATCTTTCGAAAGAGCATCTTTCGAAAGATCGCGTCTAGACTGCAGGCGGATCTTTCGAAAGAAAAATCCGCTTTTTCGAAAGAGAGCACCCAGCGAGTCTGGATGCTCTCTTTCGAAGATGGCCTCTTTACATTGAAGAACGCCTTCCTTCGAAAGAGGAACTTTCGAAGGAAGGCGTTCTTCCTCGTGAAACGAGGTTTACCGCCATCGAAAGAAAAGCCGCGTTCTTTCGAAATAATTTCGAAAGAACGCAGCTTGAGTCTGGACGCAGGGGAAGTTTTTTCGGGAAAAGGCTACTTTTCCCGAAAAAACCCCTGAGTCTGGACACGGCCCTGGGGAAGAGAGATGCTATTCCTGAAAGTGTCCATGGCAGCATTAATTAAGTGATGTTATAGCACTAGTTTTGAAGTAAAAAATGATCATAATGTAAAGAGGTGACATTTATAGAGTGGGCATGTCGGTGGTATCTAAGAGAAATAACAAATATTTTTTATAATTAAAATGTGTGTGATAACTATTAAAATAATAGCCTCTATTGGTCCATAATATAAAGCAATGTAACTCTTCTGTTTGGAGATGCCAAACTTTTCTGAATTGCTCTTTAACTACTATCTAACAGGAGAGGCAACTGAAATGCATGTTACATGCTCTGTTTGTGTATTGCTGTATGTGTACTATCATTAGAGTTCTGGAAATGCAGCAATATGTCAATTACTTATTCTTTTTTAGGTGGAAAAAAATCTACAAAACACAAATATGAACGTGTGATTATTTAAATTAAGAATATTTTATTGTATGTGTAAGGTAAACTCAGTGCCCCAATTTATATAAATAAAACATATGACGAAGCTGATCTGAAGTGCATGATTTTCAACAGAGAGCTAATAACTTATTACTAGAGAAATGGTGGAATGATAAAATGATTTTAAAAGGAGAGAGAAGGCAAAGCATAGAAATCCAGACACTACTCTTTTAAAAAAAGCCTCTTTTGCCTTAGATAAACACTGATGTGGCTTTATATTTGCAACCTTTTTTACTGTTTCCTAGAATTCAACCTTCATTAGTTATTTAAAGCTACTAATGAGTGTTTAAGGATGATGACAGCACAGTGTAGCAGTCCTGTGATTTTTTTTGGTGGAGAAAGACAATACTCAGATTGTTCCAGTTATTAGCTGATTTTAAAAAAGAAAATGGTATTAGAACGAAATCATAGTGATTTACCATTGTTGTAGCCCCAGGTCATTTTGTGGTTGTAAAATGATATTTAACAATGGAAATTTAACCTATTTTGCTATATCTAGGCTGCAGGCTTCTTTCGGAAGAAGTTTTTTCGAAAGATAGCATCCACACTGAATAGACACTCCCTTGCATTTAAGCTGTGATTACTATGAAGGAAGTGGCCACCTGGGCACCTTTGCTTTTTCCTCTTTCCTCTTCTTTCGAAAGAACTCCCTCTTCCCCATCCACACACACCCTTTTCTGAAAAAGATCTTTTGGAAAAAAGCTTTTTCCTCGTAGAAAAAGGTTTACCAATGTCAAAAAAAACCCTTTTCTTTCCATTTTTTTTCCCAAAAGAACACGATTGCAGTGTGGATGTAAGTGAAGTTTTTCAGAAAAATGGCTATCTTCATGTATTAGTTAAAAGACACTGACCCCCTGATATTAGAAGAATGCAAGAATAGTTGCTTTGTTTTGGAAAGGCTCTGTAGAGAACTTAAAAGAAGATTTATTGTGGTTAAGAGAAGGCTATGGGAAAATATTTGAGAATGAAATTAACGAATTAAAAGTTTCTTCTCTTTGGTTATAAGGAAAAAGAAATGTAAGAATGGATTTGAAACCAGGAACTAAGATCCTGAGATGGGCAGTGGCACAGACACATTTAAAAGATGTGGCATCCAAATAACCTTTCCAATCCAGCTGAGTTATTGATGCATTTAAGTTACACACAGGTACATAGCAATGGCCCAGCTTTAAATATTGAGTTTTTATTTCTGATAGTTCTAAAAAGTTCAATTAGAACAGAAACAGAGATAAATGTGCATCTAGAGTCTTAGGCTATGTCTAGACTGCAAGCCTCTTTCGAAAGAGGCTCTTTCGAAAGATACTTTCGAAAGAGCCTCTTTCGAAAGAGAGCGTCTAGACTGCACGTGGAACTTTCGAAAAAGCGGCTTGCTTTTTCGAAAGAAAGCACCCAGTGAGTCTGGATGCTCTCTTTCGAAGAAGCCCTATTTACATTCAAGAACGCCTTCTTTCGAAAGAGGAACTTTCGAAAGAAGGCGTTCTTCCTCGTGCAATGAGGTTTACCGCCGTCGAAAGAAAAGCCGCATTCTTTTGATTTAATTTCGAAAGAACACGGCTGCAGTCTAGACGCAGGTGAAGTTTTTTTGAAAAAACCCCTGAGTCTGGACACAGCCTTACTGAAAATGCCCTAAGAGGCTGTTTAGCTGGAACCAGGCAATCAAATTTTTCTTTAGTTTTATATTCTTTATAGATGCCACCGGTGACTGGCTCAGTTCTGCCTCATGCAATTGTTATTTCAACAGTTTCTAGCAATACCCTCCCTTTCATTATCCCAGCAGCAGATAAGAGTGGGCCAGTGTACATGACCATCATCTATCAAACAAGTTCACTTAGGCTATGCCTAGGCTGCAGCGCTATAAATATTCCACATCTTTTGAGCGTGCCTGTTACTGTATTTCAAAATATAACAGGTTTGCTATTCTGACATGTAAACCTCATTCCATGGGGAGTAAGAAACATTTCAGAATAGCAATTTATTTTGAAATAAGTGCTGTGTAGACAGTGCCAAATTTTGAAATAAGCTATTTCTAGATTGACTCGAAAAAAGCTAAGCAATTTGTGTAGATCAAATTGCGTAACTTATTTCAAGCTATGGGTACAGTGTAGAGCACCATTAGACAACTTTAATTGTTTTAATTTCTAACACATTACACAAAAATGTCCTGTCCACTTACAGTTAATCCTGGCTCACCAATTCCAATAGGTCCTGGAGGCCCAATTCTTCCTTCCTGGCCTCTGTCACCCTAATGAGAAGGAATTTCAGAAATGTTACTTGTTGCTTTCTTGGAGTGAAACTTTCAAAAGCATCCAAGTGACCAAGACTAAGTGACTTTGAAAATGGAATTTAGCATGCTGGAGTCTAAGTTTCATTGAAAGTCAATGGAACGTAGGGTCCCAACTCTTTTAGGCACTTTTGAAAATGTTTACTCTTTACTCATCATTATTTTTAGAAGTTTACACATTTGCATAGGATGGAGGTAGCTGAACTGCTTTTCACCCAGCCTAATGTCTTATTATAATTTGACCTACAGCAGTGAAAATGAGAAGTAACTCTTCCTGTATCAATGTAGCAAGATCAGTTTCAAGCATGATGTTCACAATCCTGCATATTTATGTAAAGTGTGTATATATATATATATATATGTTAGCTGCTTTTCCACATACTATACACTGCCAGAGACAAAGGGAGTAAAACTTTGTTGGAGAAAAAATGGCTGATTTCTTTTATATTTCTTAATTGGGAGGTAGTGATTCCCTGCTATTTTCCCCATATAATGTCCCCCAGTGGCACTGCAATGAAACCATTAACGTCTTTTATTGAACAATTAATATGAAATATAAATCAGGAGCATAAAAAAGTCATCTTCATTTATCCTTAGGGCTAGATTGCAGCCCATCCTACGTGCCAATGGCAACACAATAAGGGGATAACAGGCATCTTGTTATACTCTTTGCATCAGTTCATTATACTATAAGAGCCAGTATATAGGAGTATCAGTCTCCACAGAGGCAGTGCATACCCCAGTCTATATAAGGCAGTAGTGAGTTGGCATGGCTCCTCCAGAACATTGGGGAGCATGTGCCATACTGGTTTGTAGTTCATCCACATAGCATCATAGCGTCTGGGAAAAAGATTGTGACTCCCTACGCTACAATTGCCCTCCTGAGCTGCTCTAAAGACAACACAACAGTGCTATGCTCCTTCATCTGGGCAGATTATAAAAAGGTTGTGTAGCCACCACACAGTACTCACTGAATGCATTCCAACATCTCACACTGCTCCACATGAAAAATTCCCATGAGTTCCATGGATGCAGGGAAAAGAGCAACAAAACCTTATAGGCATGTTGTTTTAGGCATTGACTCTTTGCCCATAAGGTATAGAAGACACATGGCTAAAGCAATTTTTGAAGAATTAGCACCAGAAGTAATCAAACAAGATGCAGGAATGACTAGGTGCATGAAAAAGAAAATAGCAGGGAATCACCACCTCCCAATAAAGAAATATAAAAGAAATCAGCCATTTTTTCTCCAACAAAGTTTTACTCCCTTTGTCTCTGGCAGTGTACAGTATGTGGAAAAGCAGCTAACATATATATATATATATATATACACTTTACATAAATATGCATAATTTACATAAATATGCAGGATTGTGTACATCATGCTTGAAACTGATCTTGCTACATTGATACAGGAAGAGTTACTTCTCATTTTCACTGCTGTAGGTCAAATTATAATAAGACATTAGGCTGGGTGAAAAGCAGTTCAGCTATCTCCATCCTATGCAAATGTGTAAACTTCTAAAAATAATATACTCTTCCATTTCAAAGGATAATTACCCATTTGTTAAACTCAGGTTACCTTTCATTAAAATATACTGCATCATCATAGGAAATGTAGTATTGATGATTACCTTAGGTCCTGGAAGTCCAACACCAGGAGGTCCTGTGGGACCATAAGGGCCACTAGGACCTGGCTCTCCCTAAAGAAACAAAAGTAGTTAAAAGACAGCAAAGTGCCTATATTCTGGCAATATTCCCCACAGTGTGTATCCCGACTCTCGCTATGGAGGCAAAAGCATGTATTTACTTACAAAGAACATTTCTGATTTAAGGAAATGAGCTTCAAAATTAATAGATGTTATGGGTGAAATCCCAGTTGCACTGAAGTCATGGAGAATTGTATCCTTGACGTCACTAGGGTTAGGGTCACTGCATAAATATAACCAATCTGAGAATAATGAGAGCACAGGGTTTCCGCATGCTCCAAATTGTGGTGGTGGTTTTTGAGATGGTTCCTTCGTTGTTGGCCTTATTTGGTAACTTTATGTGTGTTGCTTAGTCCTTCACTTTTTCTTTTGGGGATTAGGAAGAATTTATGCCTGAACTATTGATCTTTATATCTCTTCACCCTGATGACTGTATATTACAGTGCCTCTGTACATTTTAGTCAGTCTCTGATTTTCAAGTGTTCTTGGTATGATTCTAAGCCACTTATAGTAGGGTTCACTAACAAAAACAAAATATGTAAACAATCATTTTTATGTAACAAATACCAAAATCAATGGCTTAAAACATCATTAGGATTTAACTGAAACCAAATAAACTCAACATGAAGACAAATATTTTTTCAGCTGTCTTGGTGATAAGCCCAATACTTACACTTGGGCTTGGTCTACACTACATGGGAAGATCAAAGTATAATATGCAACTCCAACTATGTCGTTTACGTAGCTCAAATTGACACATCTTAAATCCCTGTACACACAGCGGGAGGCTGACAGGAGCAAACACTCTCTTTGGCTTCTCTTACTCCTCACAAGTAACTAGGAATACCACCGCCAATGGGGGTACCTTTTGAGATCAGCGCTCTGCTCTCTCCCCCCCCCCCCCATTGGCTTGCAGTCATGGACACCCAAGACCACCCCAAGGTCCAGGAAGCACAGCCAAGTGCCCTCCAGAAGAGCCCCCACCCTAAACAGAGGCCAGGGCCAGCAACCACAGCCTGCCCACTCTGGAGGAGAGGCCCCACACTGGAGGAGAGGCCAGGAATGCAGCCCATCCCAGGGAGAATGCCCAGTCCTACATCAAGAACAGCTGCAGACTGGAGGGAGGCCACTCCCAGAACCCCAGAACCCTGCCCCCCTGGACCAACTGCAGGGTGGGTGGAAACACTGGTGGCTGCAGCCTGGATAGGTTGGGGGATGGGAGGTATTGCTGGAGGCCAGGACCAGCACCTCTTCTCCTGACCAAATGCAGGGCTGGGGGGGGGGGGGGGGGCAGAGCAGAACCTGGGGCTGGCTCCTCCACTCCCAAACAAGCTGGAGAGCAAACCTCCTAGCCCTCACAGTTCTGCCCCCCTGGGAGAAGCCACCAGCTGGGGACTGCTACTCCTCCCCACTCCTGGGAGAAGCCACTGCCAGAGTTACAATACCCGCACTGTCACAGGTGGCCCCAGTAAGCTCCCCACCTCCCCCGGCATCCCAGTCACCTGCCTTGAGCCCCCTGCCCTGGCTCCTGCACCCCCACCCTCTGCCCTGGGAGCCCCCTACTGTCCTCACGCCTGTCCTGATCACCCACCTCCTGTCAGCATTCCAGCACCCTCCACTCCCTGCCATGACCTCCTCAACCCCCTGCTCTCATTCCTGCATCCCATCCAGTTTTTATTCTAACAAAAGCCAAACTGCAAATATTGTCTACCAACAAGCTCTATCTTATGAATACAAATTTCTCCCCCCACCCATTTTTGAAAAAATACAATCGTTTAAATAACGCATGGACGTTTTCCTTTTATTTTCCAAACAAACCCCAAAGCCCATTACTTTACTTAAAGACCTGAGCAATGCCGGGTACATCTCCTAGTTATAATATAAACTCTGACAGTTTGAAAAAGGGGGGAGGGATACCTCACTGGCTTGAGCACTGGCCTGCTAAACCCGGGGTTATGAACTCAATCCTTGAGGGGACCATTTAGTGATCTAGGGCAAGCCTGTCAGGGATGGTACTTGGTCTTGCCATGAGGGCAGGGGACTGGGCTCAATGAGCTCTCAAGGTCTTTTTCAATTCTGAGATAGGGATAGCTCCATATATTTATATTCACTCTTTCAGAATTATTCTAACTTTTAAAGGACAGTTCTCAACAGCTAACCAGAAATGCTCAAAGAGGGCAAGTGTCATCAGAATAATACACCATCTGACTTGCAATAACACCTAGTTTGTGTGATTGCAGTCACTGTTGCCAAAATACCAGTCATAAGAATAGAATTTGCTACATTCCAAGGCAGTGTATGTTATTTGGCTTTCACAATGGTGCTCATTTTTATAGAGACTTTGGACCAAATTCTGATCTTAACCATAGTAACGCATGATTAACCCAGCTAAGTGCAATTTACGCCAATGTAACTCAGATTATAATTTGGATCTTTTTTCTCTATTGTTTTTTTCTCCCTGTAGTAACTTTAGAACAATTTAAAAATAAATAAGATTGCTCAAGAACCAGATGTTCCATCCTACCAGTTCTACTTCAAAGATTGTTTGAAGTAAAGTTAACATTTTGTTGTAATATCAGTTTATCAAAAAATAAACTCTATAGACTATTAAATATTTCCCATCAGCAGGAATATTAGGAAAAGGCAAAGAATAATACAAACCAAATTAGGAATGGAAATGGTAACCGGTTAACTGGCACCCAGCCAGCCTGAGCAGTGCAGCTTGGCTGATGCAGTCCCCCGCCCATAAAAGGGTGGAGAGGGTCCTGGTATGCCCCGGTCAGCTGGCCCCACCATGCCACACCACAGGGGCTGCTCCATTTGGGCCCACTGCACTGTGGGTAGGGGACTCTCCAGCCCGGTCAGGCAGGAGCAGCCACCCATCTGCAGTGCTCTGCAGCGAACCAGTTAGCCAGTTAAACTTATAGTTTAATCGGGTAACATTTTAAATGAGATATTGCATCCCTAAACAAAATGAATACTTATCTGCTTTCTGCTTTTCTTGGCAAACATTCTGCTATAAGTATTGTTGCCCCATAGGCTGAGCAGAAAAGTTGAAATTCAGGTTATTTTGAGATGGTTCCATTTGGATGAGAGAATGATTCTGTGTTGGGATAATCTTTGGTACAATCTGTATATACACAAAAGGTACATTTTCCAAAAGCATCTCAGTAATTGAGGCTCTTAAGTGCGACTTTCAAAAGTGACTTAGGCAAGTGAATTGTGCATTTTGGAGTAGAGTAAGTGAACATTTTAGGATGCAGTTTCTGTCAATCCAAACTGTTCACAAATGTGACCCAATAAGTTTTATCTGGGAACAAATGTTCAGGCCAGTTTCACAAAACGTATGTATGCATACCAGCAACGTGAGCAGAAAAGTTGAAATTCAGGTTATTTTGAGATGGTTCCATTTGGATGAGAGAATGATTCTGAGTCGGGATGACAGGCATACCCTTACCAACTTTAGTCTATATAATAGGGCACCTGCATAGGATGTGATTTGAATGCTCAAGCAGGAACAGGGACTTGAATTCAACTCACCTATTGCTTACCTGAGCTCTTAACCACCAAGCTAAAGTCTATTCTAGAATAATGTGCCTTCAATCTCTCCTGTAGAAGCAGTTTCACTGTGTATAAATACTTAAATATTCATTGGGTTAAAGAGAAAATGAAAAGGACTCCTATGATCATTTGGTGCTGTCTACTAAATTTCAAAATAAAGCGCTATTCCAAAATGTCCCTTACTCCTCGTAGAATGAGATTTACATGTACGTCAGAATAGTGAGCCCTAAATAATGGGCTTGCTGTGAAGACATGGGATAGCCATTTCTGGATACTCCAGTATCCTGAAATAACATTGCAGTGTAGGCATACCTCTAGATTCTAAGGCCAGAGGAGACAACTGTGATTGTCCAGTCTGACTTCCTGAATGACACAGGACATTTCTCCAGGAGAATTCCGAAAGCATATCTTTTAGAAAAATTGTCAGTGGAAAATCCATCATGACCCTTGATAAATTATTAAAGTAGTTAATTACTTTCACCCATGCCTTCTATAGCCTGCTGGCTAAGGCTCTTGCCTGGGAAATAGGAAATGTGGATTCAGATTCTACCTTGGACTGAGGCAGAAAAAAGACTTTACTTCATACCTCATCTAAACAGAACACCTCACAGTGTCCTGAATTACACTTTTCTGTTTGGCCTAAGACACTTTTTTGAAAATTTTAATTAGGCTTCTAAAAGCTTGTCTACCTGGGGAACTTTACTGGAAAAAGTACAAATAGCCAATAGTTATACCTAAGACTTGGGAGATATATTCACCACTATTATGTGATTATGTTTGTACAAAGTATGCCTAGTGAGATCGTTTTAAAAATCATGATGTGTTGAACTTTACTATCCTGTATATCCATTGTATATGAAATTATGAAGTTTCTTAAATGTCATTCATCTGAAGAAGTGGGTTGTGCCCACGAAAGCTCATGATACCATCTACATGTTTTGTTAGTCTCTAAGGGTACGTCTAGACTACATGGCTCTGTCGACGGAGCCATGTAAAATAGTTTACTCAGCATAGTCAAAGAAGCGTGGATTTAAATAATCCCCACTTCATTAAAATAAAAATGGCCATTGCGCTGTGCCAATGATCAGCTGATCTGACACAGCGCGGCAGTCCTAGATGCAGTGCAGTCGACAAGGGAAGCCTTTGTCAACCGCTCCGGTATGCCTTGTGAAACTTTCGCTTATTAGTTTTAAACCTGCTGTCCATTAATTTCATTTGGTGTCCTCTAGTCCGTCTATTATGGGAACTAATGAAGAACTTTTCTTTATTCACCTTCTCTGCACCACTCGTGATTTTATAGACCTCTATCATATCCCCCCTCAGTCTGAAAAGTCCCAATCTCTTTAGCCTCTCTTCATATGGGATCTGTTCCAAACCCCTAATCATTTTAGTTGCCCTTTTCTGAACCCTTTCCAAGGCCAAAATATCTTTTTTGAGGTGAGGAGACCACATCTGTACACAGTACTGAAGATATGGCGTATCATAGTTTTATATTTCTCCTCCTCCTTCTTCCCTTGGCTTCCCCCTTCCAGCTTCCTCCTCCCAAGTTTCCCCCTCCTCTCTCCCACCCTCTCTCTTCTCCTGTCCCACCTCTTTTTCCCAGTCTCCCCAGAGGTTAATCCCTCCTCCCCAATTTTGTTAAATAAAGAGAGCTTCTATTTTTGAACACGTGTGTCCTTTATTTTTTACATCAGGAAGGGGGCTAGGGAGGGGTAAGTGGAAGGAGGTGAGGGAGGAATGGGACACGAGCCCCTGATGGGGAGGACTGGGGTGGCTCTGCAGGCTCCTCGGGGTGGAAGCTCTCCTGCAGGGCCTCCTGGATCCTGACAGCCCCTCGATTGACCCCCCTGGATGGCAGCCTGTGGCAAGTGCAGCCAAGCTGATGGCTGAGTGCTGTGATGTGCCGAGTGTGGGCACTCAGGGCACCTTAAGACAGGACTGCTTTGCTGTCCCTCGTCGAGTTAGACAAGCAAGCGGGGAACCCTGAGAACTGTCTGTCCGGGGTGGGAGTCGGGGTCCTTTAAGCACAGCGCTCAGCTAGCCTGAGGCAGCAGCTCCACACTCTAAGTCCTAACCTGATGCCTTGCCGGCACTGCTTCTGGCCAGCCTTAACTTCGGTTCAGGGTCCACTCAGTGTGGACATGCTATTTCGAATTAGCAAAACGCTAATTCAAATTAGTTTTTAGGTCTAGATGCACTAATTCGAATTAGCTTATTTTGAATTAACTAATTTAAATTAAGTTAGTTTGAATTAGTGCTGTAGTGTAGACATACCCCTTATGAGCCCCAGGCTGGGGTGTGTGCATTACTCTAACACTAGGGATGTTAGAGTATAGTTGTTTAAAGTTGGTCAGGATTGTCTTAATTTTTTTACTTCGGTAAAGATAGGTACTATATATTCAGAGCAGAAGAATTTCAGTTTACACCTGGTTTACTGGGTGGTCACCTGTTTTTCACATAGGCTGTGTCTAGACTACATGCCTCTGTCGTCAGAGGTATGTAGATTAGACACATAGGCAAAGGTAAATGAAGCTGCGATTTAAATGATCGCGGCTTCATTTACATTTACATGGCTGCCGCACTGAGCCAACAAACAGCTGATTAGCTGTTTGTCCGCTCAGCGCGCTAGTCTGGACGCTCCCCTGCCGACATCAAAGCCCTTTGTCGGCAGCCCCGTTATTCCTCATGGGATGAGGTTTACCGGGGCTGCTGACAAAGGGCTTTGATGTCGGCAGGGGAGCGTCCAGACTAGCACGCTGAGCGGACAAACAGCTGATCAGCTGTTTGTCGGCTCAGCGCAGCAGCCATGTAAATGTAAATGAAGCCGCAATCATTTAAATCGCAGCTTCATTTACCTTTGCCAAAACAGCAAATCTACATGGCTCCGTCGACGGAGCCATGTAGTTTAGACGTACCCATAGAGACCCAAGGAGGTTTCAGATACTTCAGGGCTTGAGTCTGTTGGTCAGTCTCATGAATGACAAGTTTTGGATGAAGTGTCTCCGCCTAAGTCAGGGTTGTTATTTTATAACTAAAATAGACCTGCCAGGATAGAAAACAGTCAAAGTGCTATGAACCCATGTGAGGCTGCCCTTCTTCAAAGGGCACTTGCGGCTCCAGACCTAACCTTGCTTTGTGATCTTTAGTCTCTGTCCTTGCCTATTGCCTCCTGTTCTAGACAGTAAATAGCTCTGATCTCTCCAACTCTAGTCAGAAAGTGCCCAGACTCTTGCCTGTTGATCCTGGCTTCAGCTGCTATTCTGAACCCTGCTTACTGATTGCTGCCTTATGGCTGCCCTTGGCTTGTAGGCATCAGCCCAGCTCTAACGGCTAGACAAGACTACCTACACCCTGGTCTCTTACAACGATGACTGGAACCCCTACACATGATTTCCATGAATATTCTGCAATATTTGTTAAAATGTACTGTTTCAGTTACTATTCCTGCCAGCACATTCATGGACTAGAATATTCATAGGGAATGAATAGGAAGCGCCTGGTGAACATAAAACAAATTAAACAAAAATAATTAAAGTGGGATTTGGTTTTAGTTTTGCAGTATTCATCTAATACTAGTATCTACACAATTATGTTTTCATTCTAGAATCCAGCAAACTATCACAGAGCTCCCTGGCGGAATATTTTGATGCTGACAACTGTGGTGGGTCTCATCTCAGTCTGAAAACCACTATTTGATAAACACTGACTCACCTTTCAACTGATATTAAATCCGTTGTGTTTAGAAACTTAATTTTCCACCTTCTATAGAGACACTTTCTTCTGTATCCACTTCCATCAATTTGTAATAGAACTTTCCAAAGATAAGCCTGTGGAATAGTTCCAAAACCAGTGCACTTGTTCTTTCCCAGGTATCCATATGACACATGCATGTAAATGCGTGTGAGTATGCAATTACATAGGTGTTGGTGCATGAAGACTGTGCTGGGTGCAAATGGGAGTATCACTGAGGCTCAAGCAGTGCCCAACAATGTTGCTTAACCATGCAAAACCATTATATTTGCCTTTAAGTGACTATGGGATTTTAACCAGCTTTTCAGCAGCTATTATTAGTTAGTATGTAAGGACATTGGTACAGGTTTAACCTCTGAAATCCGGAACTCTCTGGTCCAGCAGCATCTGTGGGCCAGCAGGATGAGGGATAATGCTGGACCAGAGAGCTCCGGTGGCTGGGAGTGGGTGCTGGCCAGAAGTCCAGAGGCAAGGGAGCCAGCCAGGGTCAGGAATGCAGCCAGGCTGAGGGCAGGGGGCTCGGGCTAGTGACCGGGCACCCAGACAGTGCTGGGAGCACAACCGGGTTGGCATAAGAGGGGCTGGTGGCCAGAAGCCCTGTGAGGGCTGGGAGTGCAGCTGGCTCAGCAGCAGGGAACCTGCTGAGGCCAGAAGAACAGCCAGGCCAGTGGCAAGGGGACCAGCAGCTAGGAGCCCCGTCCAGAGCCAGAAACACAGCTGGGCTGGCAACCAGGAGCCCTGCCAGAGCTGGAAGCACAGGGGAGCCAGTGGCAGGGAGTCCTGCCAGGGCAGGGAGTGAAGCCCAATGGCCGGGGCCAAATGTCAGAAAAAACCTTCTTTCAGAAGCCCTCTTATTCCTCATGGAATGAGGAATACAGGGGTTGCCGAGAGAGCATGTTTACTCTTCTGCTAAACAAAGTGGAAGAACAAACGCATCCCTGGATGTGGAAAAGTTTTTATCCCGGAAAAAGTCTTGTAGTCTAGCTGTACCCTCACTGGGTTGAGACAGGATGTGTGGGCTCTGGGGTGTGAATGAGGGATTTGGGTGTGGGAAGGGGTGCGAGGTGCAAGCTCTGGGAGGGAATTTGGATGCAGGAGGATGTGGAGAAGGGGATGCTGGCTCGGAGAGGGGGCTCCAGGCTCGGGAGTGTTGGGCTCAGGTGGAGGGTTGGGGTGCTGAGCAAGCCACAGACTTGTGGATGTGAGGGTGCAGGAGTTTGGCTTGGGGTGCATGAGGGGCTCAGGGCAGGGAGGCTGGGAGTATGATGGGCTCAGGCCACAGATTTGCCATGGGGGATGGTGCAGGAGTGTTGTGGCAGAAGACTGAGGATGTGGGAATGCAGGAGTTTGGGGATGTGTGAGGCTCAGGACAGGGGTTACAGTGTATGATAGGCTCAGATTTGGGGTCGGGGGCGGTACCTGATGATATGATGCTGCAGCCAGATGGTGACTTGGCCCCAATCGGGGGTTTGTTGGCCAGGCTTCATTTTCAAATAAAATGTGTCAAACACAAAAAGTTTCAGCATTGTCTTTATTTATGAGAAGGGTGAGGAACCTGTTTTGAGTCAGAGGTCACTGACCCACAGAAAAGTCAGTTCGGGCCACACAAGTGAGATGGAAAAAAAACCCTCCAAATCTCCCCAAGCCTCACTAATGTGGCCTCAATTGTGCTGGTGGAGGCAGGGGACATGGTACTGGGGAAGGGTGCTAGTGGGGGCAGGGGAAGGGGAACAGGGCACCAGTGGGTGCTGGGGCAGGGGACAGGGTGCTGATGGGGGGCAGGTGGCAGGCTGCCAGTGGGTGCTGGGGCAGGGAACAGGGAATCCCTGGCACGCACCTCCTCCCAGGACTCTTCCACCCTCCCCCATGCAGAGGAGGGAAGTCCACATGCGCCTCCTCCGGGGACTCCTACCCCCTCTGCCCTGCAGGGGAAGGACGTCCCGATGCGCGCCTCCTCCGGGGATTCCTACCCGCTCCTCTTCCCCTTCCCTCCCCCCCCCCCCGCAGAGGAAGGATGTCTCGGAGCACCACAGACCTGGCCTTTCAGGTACTGCGCCAGCTGTTTTGGGGAGGGAGAGCAGCCAGTGCTCCTCCTGAAACCCCGGAAGTGGTGTGCAGCTGCGGGACTTCCATCCACCCCGTGGGAAGCCGGTGCTACCTCCATTGTTGCTGGAGGCAGATAGTGGGGCTTCTTGGGGGTAGGGGAAAATGGGGGGGGCCCCAATGCCTTGCGATTGACTGGTCGGGGCCTCCTGATTGACCAGTCAATCACGATTGATGGGTTGGTGACCATAGACCTGCCAATAAACTCCCAAGGACTCCAGTGAAAATGAAAGTGCTCATCCCTGGGCATATAGCAAACAGCTTAGCAAGTCTGCATTAACTCTTCCATTGCGTCTGACACCAAGCTACAAACACACCAGCAGAGAGCCTTCTGTGTTTGCAATGGAAACCAAACAGAGCAAGCCTTTGGCAAAGCAAGCTGCTTCATAGTGATTTAATTGGCATTAGTCCTGCTTTGGGCAGGGGTCTGGACTCAATGACCTCCTGAGGTCTCTTCCAGCCCTAGGATTCTAGGATTCTTTGATCATGGGAGCACAAACAGATATTAGTGAATCTGTGGTATGAGGCCTGCACAACTGTGGACTTCAGTAACAGTACCAGGAATAACTCACATGCTAGCAAATAGAGAGATGTGTGGCAGCACTGCAAATTTAGTGGATTGATGACCAGTGTAAGGAGAGGAGCAAGTAGCAGAAAACCAGAATCACTTCTCAGGCAACTCAAGGAAGTTGTGCTTGTTTTGTGATGAGTTTGACTGGGTGTGGGGCCTGTACCCAGCACTGGGCCAACAATGGCGTATGATGACCTGGCCAGCCATGATGTCACCATGCTGGCCTTAAAATCCAGTATGGGGACTGATGGGAGTCAGCGGCTTGCACTATATGAGGACCATGAAGTAACTCTGTTGCTGGAACTACTCCCAGAGCAGACTTTGGAACCGGACAGCAGCAGGAAATTCTGAGCCCATACTTAGGGGGGCTGTTTGATGCATTCACAAGGAATAGTCCACAGCAGAGCTTGTAGCAGGGTTTGAATTTGTGTTTGATTGTGCCGGGGTCGAGGAGGACAAAGGCTGAGATCTCTGTGCCTGTACACAGCCATAACTGGATAAGCAATGTGGAAGCTAACACAGCATCCTGCTTAATCCCTTATCAATTCTGAACCATTCTCAGGTGCTAACTTCCTGAAGTAGAAACTCCGGCTAGGCAGTCACATTTCAGGAATGGGCCACTGCAGTAGCTAAACAGCCCACTCCACTCATACTGATACATATACATTTGAATACTACAACTGCATAAACTTCAGCTTTCCCACCAGTAGCTTGGAATGACCTCTCCTTTTTCCAGTCAGGCACCCCAAGAACCACCATTTCCTCTAAAATGTGCAAGGTCTGAAATATCAATTTAAAGAAAGCTGTAACAATGTCACTGGCTGTTCTCTTACTCACCCCAAACCCAAGGAGGGGTATATCTACACTACAGAGTTATTTCAAAATAAGCTATTTCGAAATAGTTAATTTGAAATAGGTTATTATGAAATAACACATCTACACACAATGCATTTTGAAATAGCGCGTCCACACTGAGTGGATGCTGAATCACATTTAAGGCTGGCCGGAACCAGGTCCGGTAGGGCATCAGGTCAGAATGTACTTTGTGTAGATGCTGCCTGAGGCTATCTGAGGCCTGTGCTTAAAGGGACCCCCCCCCCGCCCCCCGACAGCCGGTTCTCAGGTTTCCCTACCTCACTGAGGGACAGCAAAGCATTTTCTCTGTGTGCTCTGGTTGCCCTAACTTGGGACACCACACACTCTGAAACATGGAGCCAGAGCTGCCCCTGGGCACTTTGGTGCTTCTCGTGGACACGTTGCTGCGAGCCTGGCTGCAGTTTCTGCAGGCTGCCATCTGGGAGATCCATTGGGGGACTCTCAGTATCGAGGAAGCCCTGCGAGAAAGCTTCCACCCTGAGGAGCACTAACAGTCTCCCTGGTGTGCCCCACGGGGGCTTGTGCCTCATTTCTCCCTCACGTCCTTCCACTTACCCCTCCCCACCCCCTTCCTGATGTAAAATAAAATACACATATTTTCATGAACACAAACTCTCTTTATTTAACAAAACTGGGGGTGTGTGGAAAATGAAACTCTGGTGAGACTGGGGAAAGGATGCGGGAGAGGGTGGGAGAGAGGAGGGGGAAACCTGGGGAGGAGGGATCTGGAAGCGGGAAGCAAGGGGAAGAAGAGGGAAGGGAAGCTCAGGGCTCAGGGGTGTGGTCTCACTGGACCAACTTGATTTTCATGCGAATGTGCTCCTGGGTTTGCATGTGGCCTTTGGTGGCCAGGCTGGCAGCTATCCTGCCATAGACAGCCATGTTCCTCCATCTAGTGCAGAGATCATGGACGTTGGGGGCATCCTGCCCCCCCCTCCAAGCCTGAATAAGGTCCATGATCTCCACCCTGGACCAGGATGGTTCCCACCTTCTCTGGGCCCTGGCAGGCTCCTGGGAGCTGGCAGACTGTTCCTGGGGAGTGGCGGAGGGCTGGCTGCCAGTGGCTTGCTGGCTCATGTTTTGGGGCCACTGGGTCAGAGGCAGTGACTGCTGGCTCTGGGCTGGCAGGCTTGGAGCTGGCACAGGCACTGTGGCCAGAGTCTACCCCTTTAAGGGCTCCGGGGAGTGTGGGAGGGAGAGGAGTGTTCTTGGTTGAGGCCAGAGTGGCCACCAGGGCACCCTGGGAAGGCTGGAGGTCCCCTATTTCGATATAAGTGTCTACACAGCACTTATTTCGAAATAGCTATTTCAAATTTGGCATTATTCCTTGTAGAATGAGGTTTACCAAATTTGAAATAAGCACTCTGCTATTTCAAATTTATTTCAAAATAGCAGTTTGGCTGTATAGACGCTAGGAAAGTTATTTCTAAATAATGGCTGTTATTTCGAAATAACTTTCTTGTGTAGACAAACCCAAGTTGTGAAATTGTTAGCAAAAAATTAAAAGCTATTTTCAATTAACTTGCCATTGTCTCTACACTGAGATTATCCAGGCTTTATCCAGCTAGCTTCAGTGGACTGAAGCATGCATTGAAGAAAATATTGTAAAGCAGCATATATTGTCCTTGAAATTCCACAAGAACGATGTTTGTGTCCCTACACTGAGTTATTTGAGCCAATAACCCTTGATGTCTTGTCCTTTTCTAGGCTCCCTCACCTCTGCTGGCTTCTATACCTCCTCAGCAATGCTATACAAGCCTGGCCCAAAGTACCTTAATGGACCATTTCAAGAGGAAATATTTCTGTGATGAATTATGATTGGAGTTCCAGACAGGAACAATGAACAGGTCTCATACCAGAAGCAGAGGGATGCATGGCTAAAGAAAAGGCATGCCCAGAGGAAAGGCTCGTGCTGGCTGCACAGCATTAGGATAATATCTCCGCAAGATCATATCTTCACTAGGAAACTATTTAGAAATGACTCAGTTCAAATTAAGAACTCCTGATTTAACACATTCTAACTAGTGTGCCGTCACTATGGGGAAGTATCAAAACTAGGCCAAGACAGGCTCCGTTAACGTGGATGTGCTACCTCAGACTTAGAGCCCCAGGAAACACTCTGGGTTGCTGCGGGAGGTCTCACGGAGGCCAATAAGGCTGAATTGGTGGCACCGGAGTGTCCACACTACAGCTATTTTGAAATTACTATTTCAGAATTAGCGTTATTCCTCATGAAAAGCAGAGCTACAGAGTTTGAATTCTGTGGCCTGTTACTTCAAAATAATGGGCTTGGTAGTATGGTCACACCACTTATAAATTTAAACTTGGGGGAGGGGGGTTATTTCAGAATAAGGTCCTAGTGTAGACCAGGGCCAAGAGAACAAGCACTTGCTTCACTGTTCCTTGAAAAAGAACAGCAACTAAGGGAGGAAGACAGCGCTCAACAGAAATAGCAGTTGATCTCGTCAGTGGCTGCATTGCCCACATCATGGCCTGTTACTTTTCCAACTACACTTCAATATATTGTGAGAGCGTTGCCATGACATTACCAAAGATACAAGGAACAGCTGTGTACCCGCAGTTCTCTAACCTGAGATGCTTTTTGCACAGCTTTGGTGTGAGAACTATCACTTCGGACCTACTAACTGACAGCCTCCCGCTTGAGGGAAGCTCCTATGAAGTCTGTCATTTTATTAGTAGAAAATGATATGCACAGCTCCAGCCATCCCAAATGGAGTTTCCCAAATTCTTCAGTGCAAACACTGGGTTAGATAAAAAAAAAAAAGTGCATTACTCATAGAAAGAGAGTTTAATGTTTTACAAGTAATGAGGTATAAAAGTCAGAATCGGTCACAAGAAATTTAAAGTAAAATGCAACTAATGCCTAACTCAACAAGCTAAATGAATTCGAAGCAAATCCTCCCATCACATATCCCAGCTGTTTTACTGTCTGAATTCCTCACAGTCAGGATCCCTCCCTCAGTCCAGTGCTGCTGCTTTTGTTCTTTGGATGATGTTTGCCATGGATAGACAGAAAGGGAACCTCACCTAAGTTCCCTCTAAGCAGTGGGCCTGGAGCTCCAGGACAGTTCCAGGACAGCCTGCCTGCGTTCCAAATGCCTCATCCTTTGTCCCCACCCCCAGCCAGAGCCCTCATCTCCTACCCCAACCCTCAGCCCTGATCCCCCTCCTGCACCCTGAACCCTTCATTCCTGGCCCCACCTCATAGCTTTCACCTCCAGACCCCAACCTCCTGCCCTACCCTGAGCCCCCCTTAAATGCCATTAATTCTGTCATATGCACCAATATGGAGGTGAATTCTTACATCACTCTTATATTGCTGCACATAACATGATTCATTCCACGCATGAGTGGGAAAAATCAGAGGGAACAATGAACTTAACTATCATCACTTGGCACTTGCTGCTGCTTCCCATCAGTCCACATGCTCAATTCTGGGAGCCAGCAGGATGCAATCTTGGTTGACCAAGTCCTAATGCACCACAATAGGCTCTATGTGTGGCACAGTGGCCAGAAGCTAGTTATAAAATGAGTGTGATGTCAGTGAGTTCTACAAGGTGTGGTTCTGGTTTCTGGTTTTCTGATACTTGCTTTTGAGCTACTTAATCCTCTCTCTGCACTGGTCATCAATCCAGTAAATTTGGAAAGCTGATGGCTTCTTTGCTATTTGCTAGCAGGTGCAGTCATTCCTAGGACTCTTACTAAACTCCACAGTGGTACGGGCCTTGCGCCAGACTTTATCACAATCTGGTGGTGCTCCCATGAGCATGAAACAGCATGCTTTGTGATGTGCTTGTTCTGTTCAGTCTCCATTGTGCACACAGCAAGCTCTCAGATGTTGTGTTTGCAGCTCAGTGTTCAGAAGACAATGGAAGGGTTAAATACAGACTCACCGTAATGCTGTACTATACCAACAATGGATGCTTCTGTTTTCCTGGAGTCAACTGGAGATTTTTGGAGTAGAGAAGACAAATTGGTCCATAGGATACTTTTGGTGTACTCCCAGAAGTTCTGGATCTACACTACAAAGCAATAGGGCTCAAACCCTCGGTTCCAGCTTGACTTGGGCTTGAACCCTCTGCCAAAGGATCCTACAACCCTAGGTCTGAGAGATTTATAAAAGACAGACAGGGCATTGGGCTCAAGCCTGTGTCTGGAAGAGGATGAGTCCATTCTAGCAAGCATGACAGATTTAGGCTATGTCTATACTGCAGCTAGGAGAGTGCTTCCCAGCACTAACAGAGAAACATGTGCCAGTTTTTTTCAAGCTATCAGGCAGGAAATAGCAATGTGGCCTAGGGTTGCAGGGCTGGCAGCTCGACCTAGATGCCAGAGTATAAATCTACTCAGATCACTAAGTGTAGATGTACCCTGAGGCTATGTCTATGCTGCAGAGTTTTTGCGCAAAAACGTACAGAGCGTCCACACTACAAGCCCATTCTTGCACAAGAAAAAGTATAGTAAAGCATTGGAAGAGAGGGCTTTTTGAGCAAGTGTTATTCCTCTCCCCACAAGGAATAAGCCTTTTTGCACAAGAGCTCTTGTGCAAAAAGGCATATGTGGACAGGCAACAGGGGTTTCTTGAGCAAGAAACTCCTATGGATAAAATGGCCAGCAGAGCTTTCTCGCAAAGAGAGCGTCCACACTGTCATGGATGCTCTTGAACAAAAGCACATCTCTTGGCAAAAGCATATGGTAGTGTGGACATGCTCTTTGCACAAGATACTTTTGTGCAAGAACTCTTGCACAAAAAGTTCTTGTGCAAGAAGCCTGCAGTGTAGACATAGCCTGAATCTCACATGCTCACTAGCACTGAAAATTCCTTTTCCAGATCATGTCCTAACTTGACCTCATAATGAAGAGACATGTTCAGTAATAGTGTTCTGAGTTATGCCATATTTGTATCAGTGCTGAAAAGCCAGCCTTAATTTCCCCAAATCAGAGAAGTTAGTCACCAGCTCAGCTAAACAACAACAAATGCTTCTACATGGCAAGTGAATGGCTGCATTGCTATTATACTCAGGCTAGACGGATTATGCATACTGTTGGAGAGAGTGGCTCTAAGTTCAAATTCACCACACTATGTGTATGGAAAACTAATTTTTAAGAGTTGCTCAATAATCCTTCTGTACGGATAACTGAAGTTGAGAAGTTTGTTACGTGTCTGATTACCATAAAGCACAAGTGGAAAAGGCTAGCTGAGTGGGTGGTTATTAAGCTGTGAATCAACATTCATTGTTTCCTGTGGGAGGGAGGGGGCGGGAGGTTACTCATCTCAAAGAAATTAAGTTGTGTATATTCACAACATTTAACTGTGGCACGAGATAATTGGAGTAAGTGATATCTATATATTTGTCTCTCTATACCTACATTATTCTATAACCAGATTTAAATCTAGGTAGCAACCAGGGGAATTATACAAATATAAATAAGGGCAAAATTTGGCCTGCAGAATCTTTATTACAAGTGATACTGCATAACCCAGGAAGAACCCATTATTTCTCAGAACCCAGAATGACTTTGCAGAGCTGGCAGTTAGGAGAAATATTTGTGTGTACACTGAACAAATTTAATGTAGAATGGGGCTGTGTCTACACTACAGGGTTTTTCCAAGGATATCAGAGGTATCCTGGAAAAACTCTGCCACATCCAGGCAACGCTCTGCGTGTGTGTGTGTGTGTGTGTGTGTGTGTGTGTACACATGCTCTTTCAGAAGTCCTGTCTTCCTCCTCCCAAAAGGAAGAAGGGCTCTTCCGAAAGAGGAGGCTTTTCCGAAATTTGGCCCAGTGTAGATGGGCCAAATTTCGGAAAAACCTCTTTTGAGCAATTTGCGTACCTCTTTCCGATACATCAGTATAGTGTAGACATAGCCTCAGTAAGAACATTTGAACAGCTAAGGCTACGTTTATACTGCAGCCTTCTTCTGCAAAAGCTTATGTAAATGAAGCATGGAGTAGAATATCGCCGCACTTCATTTGCATAATTAATTCACAGCCATTTTTGTGCAAACCCCTCTTGTGCAAGAGCCGTTCTTCCTCATTTTTTCAGGAAGAACGGCTCTTGTGCAAGAGGGGGTTTTACTGGTAATACAGTTCATGCACTGTCAATGTGAAATTACAGAATGAAGCCAAGGCTTCTAACTTTTGCAAAGCTTATATCAGGCTTAGTAGAAACATTGCTATTTTGCTACATGCATGAATAGTTCCTTTTAGAACCACCTCCCCTTTTTTTTTCTCTTGCTGAAATAATCCGTTATAGTGTTTTGCTTTTTTCATAAAAAAATGGAGAAAAAGAACAAGAAAAGCATTTGTTAGGAAGACAAGAGGCCAGGATTCCAAAATTATTTATATCATAAATATTTTCCACATTTACAGCTATTCTTTACTGCTTCAGGAACAAAACATGAATATATCCTAAGTTGTACACCCAGTTCTAATGGAAACTAAGAAGGGCATTTCATTCATTAGACTTCCCCTAGTTCTGCAATAAAATGGGCAACTTGCAGGTGTTAGCCCCGGCCCTTAAATTTTGACAGAGATGTATGAGGATTTTATTTATTTATGTATTATTTATTTAAATATTGTAACCCCGCCTTTCTATTTAAAATATTCAAGGCAGCTTATAAGAACAAACAAAAAAAATACAAATATATATAAAAATTTAAAATATGAGAATTTAAAATATGAGACCTCGGCGGACATAACCAGCTAAAAACATACAGGCTATGTCTACACTGGCATGATATTGCGCAAAAGCTCTTTAGCGCAAGAGTTCTTGTGTTAAAGTAGTTGTGCAAGAGAGCATCTACACTGGCATGTGCTTTTGCACAAGAGCATCCATGCCAGTGTAGATGCTCTCTTGCGCAAGAAAGCTCTGATGGCCATTTTAACCATAGGGCTTTCTCGTGCAAGAAAGTCATGTTGCCTGTCTATACTGGCCTCTTGCGCAAGAATAGTTGTGCAAAAGGGCTTATTCTTGAGCGGGAGCATCATAGTTCTTGCACAAGAAGCCCTGATTTCATACAGTAGAACGTCAGTTTACTTGCACAATAACACACGGCCAGTGTAGACGGGCAGCAAGTTTTTGCACAAGAGCGGCCGCTTTGGCTCAAGATCGTGCCAGGCTAAACACAGCCTATAGAGAGGAGGAACACACACAGACAGACGCAAACACTAATAAAAGCATGAGTAAAAAGGGTAGCTTTAGCCTGACGCCAAAACAACGCTAGCGTTGGCGCCATGCGACTATCCCGAGGAAGAGAATTCCACAGCCTGGGAGCAAAAGCCGAGAATGCCCTGTTCTGCGTAGATGTTAACCTTATCTCCACAAGTTAGGGAACATGAAGCAAAGCCTCCCCAGCTGACCTCAATCCCCGGGCAGGTTCATATGGGAGAAGACGGTCCTTCAGATACCCTGGACCCAACTCATTTAAGGCTTTATAGGTCATAACTAAAACCTTAAATTGTGCCTGGAAACATACCAGAAATCAGTGCAGTTGCCGAAGCACTGGCATAATGTGCTCCATATAACTAGTGTTAGTTAAAACTCGAGCAGCCGCATTCTGGACCAGTTGAAGTTTCCAAAGGCTCTTTAGAGGCAGCCCTACATAAAGTGCATTACAGTAATCCAGTCGGGATGTAACAAGAGCATGGATGACTGTGGCCAAGTCATGTTTGTTCAGTAAGGGTTGCAGCTGGCAGATCAAACGAAGTTACCCAAAGGCACTCCTGGCCACTGAAGAAATCTGATTTTCAAATGTTAAAAAAGGGTCCAGGAGGACTACCAAGCTGCGTACCTGTTCTTTCAGGGGGGAGAGTAACCCCGCCTAGAACAGGTGCCATGCCACATTCCCGAACAGATGGCCTCCTGATCCACAGGACCTCAGACCATGTCGGCCAGCTCGAGCAGAGATTTTACTTCACTGCACTCAGTGAAAATATGGGAAATTTTGAGTAAAACAAATACATTTGCTAACAATTTGTGAACAGGAAAAATGCCTCTAGCTAGAACTCATTCTTTCTGAACAATCTGTCTTATATATATCAAAGGCATTAACCTTCACTCAGGACCAAAGCCTAGTAGAATGGTTTTTAATACTATTTTCAATCCATGTAACACAAACAGCATCACATAAATATTTAACTCTTTTTAAGAGCTCTTTCATCTCTGAAGTTCTCAAAAACAAAACAGAAATATATCAAACTACTTCAACAATATTCAAGCACAAAACATTTCAGCCTAAATATGTATGTATCAAAGGGTACATCTACACTGCATGGCTATTTTGGGATACCGCAGCTATGCCGAAATAGCTACCACATTTACGCAAGCCGCCCATTATTTTGAAATATTTTTTGAAATAAGGAGCACACTATTTCATCATCCTGGTTAAACCTCTTTGCACAAGGGATAAGGCTCAAAATAGCATGTTATTTCCAGATTTTGTGCTGTGTAGTCGCACCAAATTTCAAAATAAGCTTTTTTGAAATAGATTTGAAATAATACAAATTGTGTATCTTATTTGGAGTTTAGGGTGCTGTGTAGATGCACTCAAACTGTCTGAATGGATTTGGAACCAGAGAGCCATCTCAGGAACATTAATATTTAATCTAATGACACTCCCCTAC
Source organism: Pelodiscus sinensis (assembly GCF_049634645.1). NCBI lineage: Eukaryota > Metazoa > Chordata > Testudines > Trionychidae > Pelodiscus > Pelodiscus sinensis. Next base: position 209,738,816 of record NC_134712.1, on the reverse strand, counting down.
CGTATGTTATTCTCAGGCTCAGGACACCACTGTCAAGAAACTCATGACATCACAGTGATGAAAACTGTAATCTAGTGCTCTGCTATAGCTTATCTTGCACACAGACAGTCCTATATCTTACCTTATTTCCTTGAATACCATTTGGACCTGGCATGCCTGGTGGTCCACTGATTCCCTATACCAAGATAAATACCACAGATTTAGCTTTCTGCAAACATGCAAATGATTCTTTTGAATGTTGTCTTGAACACAATACAGCAAAATATCCTTAAAGCTAAAGCTGTCTTTATTCTACATTTGTACAGTACCTAGCATAATAGAGCCCTTACTGCAAGGTGTTATCATAATACACATTAATAATAATAACAAGCTCTGGCAGAATGAATATTATACTTGTACATATAAACTAAATGCATTTTATTTGGAACTTCCTGCTCCTCACTTTCTCCTGCTTCTGATGCTGTGCTACTTCCATATCGCCTCCTTTGCCAGGAATTCTCTTCCTATGCAAGTTCACAAGCCACCACCCTTCTCTTTCCATTCAAGTCTGAAAAGTAACCACTTCTGTGAGGCCAGCAATCAACTGCCGAGCTGTAGTTTATTTTGGTTTTCTGAAATACATTGTTTTCTGCAAGATATTTGTATAGCTAATCGGTACTGTGGCCACAACTGTGTTCTCAGAGACAAGGGAAACAAGCCTCTGATATTTGTGAGGGGTATGTAAGGTGCCCAGTCTGCAGTCCGTTCTGAAATATGTGGAGGTAGGAGTGCATCCATATCCCAAATGGGTGGTCAGCCCAGTGAGGGCAGACTGACTATGAGAAATAGCAGATTCATGGATCTAATTGTTATACATCCTAGACAAGCAGCCCTCAACAGAATCAGATCCAAATCCCATGACCATTTGGCAGGCTGCCCATAATGAAGCTGTGCAGTGCATTTCATTGCAGCTCCCAGCAACAGAATGGATCACCAGAGGAACTGTTGGGCAGAGTTCTGGCAAATCTTTGGGCCTCTGCGTATCACAGGAGTGGGGAAACTTTTTTGGGTCAGAGGACACTGACCCACAGAAAAATCAGCCAGCGAGAAGCAAATTAAAACAAAAACCCCTCACTGATGTGGCCCCCGACTGAGAAGGAGAAAGACACTCCCCACATTGCCCTCCCATGCCAGACCCTGGCAGGAGGGGGCAGCCTAGTAGATTTTGTGTGCTTCAGATCCACGGTGGAACAGCAGAGGGCTGGAGCACCAGTGCAGGCTCCTCAATGCTATGGGAGCCCTGAGGCTCTGGGGCCACATCTAGCCCCCGGGCCTGAGGTCCCCCACCCCTGGTGTATAGGTATGGTTACACAACCAAGGAAAACATGTGGCTGGCCTGTGCCAGACTTGGGCTCATGGGGCTGTTTCATTGCTGTGTAGACTTCCAGGCTTGGTGTGAGGTCCAGGTTCTAAGACCAAAGGGATGAGAGTGTCCCAGAGCTTGGGATCCAGGCCAACCCTGGACATCGACACAGCAATGAAGCAGCCCCACAGCCCAACCCCCATAAGGTTGAGTGGGCTGGCGCAGACCAGCTGTGGGTTTTTCTATGCTGCATAGACATACCCTATGAAGCATCGTGGAATTTTCCTGTTGGATGGGCAGAGATATTCATGAGCAACAAAGAGGTTTCAAACATGAAAAAGTGCTTTTTTTACAGTAAAATGTTTGGGAAATACTCGGCAATTATATGCCAGTAAAAACAAAAAGTACGGGCAAGAATTTCCCTCAGAGTACAGCCATGCTTCACAGCTATAGATCACACCAGTGCCAAAGCTGCCCCAAAGAAGTTGTAGATCTATATTAATGGGCCACTCAAAGAACAAACAAATCCAGTCTTTAAAAGAAGGGTAGGTCTTTTAATAATTATGACTGAGAATTTTACTTGAACAGTAAAGGCAGTCCTATCAAAGTTTAAATCAGACTTATTTGCCCCAAACTAATTTGTTTACAAAACTTGTAAAAAGCCATATTTTTGTACCACTGTGGCAGGCTTGGCAAAAAAAAAACAATGTCTTGTACGTACTTCTCTCTTGCCTAATAAACAATACAGATTGCTGTACAAACCATGCAACAACACACTGGTGCTGCTACACAGTCAAAACTTAATATAGTTCACACATAATTAGAAAAACATCATAACCATCAATAAAAAACACACAAAACAGTAAAAATTCCAAAAGGCAAATTATCAAATCACACAAGCTGGCAAAGACTCTTCCTATAGGAACAAAAGGCATATTTAATGGTGTCTGGTGGTCGCCTTTCTGACTGAGGTTGAGAATGGTTCATTTGCTCAGGTAAGGATGGTGACTATGTGTGAGAAGGTGATGTATGTAAATGTATGCCTTTATTCTTTATTTCCTTGGATTTATTATTTAGAGTTGGTTATTACTTGCTATTAACAATGTTAATTGGCTTTAATCAAATGTTTGTTTTTAAATAAAAATAAATTCTATGCTATTCTGTTAATACATTAGCGGCTTATAAATAAAAAAAAATAATTTTAAACCTACGAGAAGAAAAGACTTGAAAATAATTCCTAATAGAAGTTTTGGAAATCACATCACTTTTTTGATGTATTTCTCATGGTGAAAAATAGATTATCAAGAAGTGAGATGAAGCAATCTTTGTGCAATAGAAAATGTGCACCAGGCAGGATGCAAGGGAATCTAATAATGTAATTTTCTGCAAATGAGATGAATCACTATCCAATTTGTTATTAGGCATGTTCCTTTTGGTCAGTGAAGGAACTGTATTCCCATTAGTAATTATTTAGATCACATAGTTCACTGTTACAGTAAAGTGCTGAACATCCTTGGATTAATCCTCTATTTTAGGATAACATCACAAGTCTGCCAAACATAAACTCAATGCACACTATTGTACTATAATATTAACAATATCCAGGATTAGTTTTGAAACAAGGGCATCAAAGAACTAAAAACTCCAAAGACTACTGTACATTAAAAGGAAAAGCATATTCAGTTCATTATGACTTGACCTAAGTAGAAAGTTTTTCCGCTAAGTTGTTTCTTAGTTATTTGTGGATTTGCAGAACTGAGCCAGATCTGGGAACTTAACTCTATAATGTTTGGTATGATGCCATCATCTATGGTCACTCTGGCTCATGCAACGGGTCTTCAGTAGACAATGCACATTTGATGATGATATTGGCATTTGGGCTCCTCAACCAGTTCTATCCCTCCAGCTATTATTCATCTGGACAGTACATTGCCCATCTTGCTAGGACTTTGGGGAGGCCACCATATATGGTCATTGAGGGGTGGCGCTTGAGACTCTATGTCATTAGGCAATAACATAGATGCTATGTGATCATCCTAACAGGAGAAATATCTCCCACAGTTTGTGGAGAGCTCTACAACTGAGCCACGCAGCTGTGGCTAGGCTTTGTGCCAGATACACAGCAAGAGCCAAGATTTGGCCCATAAAGAATTTTCTGAAATACAGAGAGTTACCATGATTTATTTTATTTGTCAAAATATTCAACTTTCAATAAAGCGGATTGTGTGATAACTACAAAACAAGTTAACAGAGAACACGCCCAAAACAGGTTTAACCTCTCTAGTCCAAAACTCTCTTGTCTGGAAACATCCATCATCCAGAAAGATTTCAATTAGCTAGATGTCCACTTTTCATGGGTGTGGGCAAGTTTCCTGTGGTTCCATGAAGTTTGTTTACAGTCCTATCTCTTAGTGATCTATGCTGTTATTTAGCTCTAATTTATCCTATACATGTCCCCTCACAGCCCAGTAAGCAGTGGAAGTGTTGGTATTGCTGCTAGACAATATTGAGCTCCTATGGTCCAGAAAATTCTCTGGTTCAGAACCAGTTAGGTCCTGAGGGTAACAGACTGCAGAGTTTCAACCTGTAGTACTTTTTATTATTTAATAACTTTCAGCTCACTCACCTGTGGTCCCCGGGGTCCTTTTAGTCCAAGAGGGCCTTCTAATCCCTGTGGAGGGAAAAGTAGGAATGTGCAATTTATCCACTAACTGCATTTAGAACCCTATTGTGCTGAAGTACAGTGTTGAAAATATAGCCCAATTGTTTTTGTAGTATACAGCAATGTAGTATACAAATGAGTATACAAAACAAATGAGATCTATTTATTTCACGTCTCCATTCCTGATTTTCCTTGGAATTTCATTCTCTACTCTACTGTGGCTATGACTACACTTAAAATGTTATAGCAGCACAGCCACAGTCCTGGAGCTGGAGTGTGTCAGTGTAAACATTCACTTCAGCAACAAGAGAGGTCCTCCTGTGGCTGTGATTATTCTACCTTCCTAAGAGGTGGTAAAATTATTCCCTCAACCTTGCGCTGCCTACACTGCAGATTAGATCAGCGTAGATATATTTCCTAAGGGTATGAATTTTCCATACCGCTGAGAGTCATAACTATGCATATAAAAGCTTTCGGTGTAGACCAGCTGCTGTTTTTGTTGTGTTTTTAGTAATTCTCTGTTTTCCCTTTTAATTGTCTCTTGATGTTTGATCAGAGACCTTTATTATAAAATATATACAAAATAGCTTAGGGTATATTTATACTGCAATGTAAATCCAAAGTTTGAACTCAGACTCAGACCTAACCCTCCTTCCATTTACACACAAATCTCGATAACCCAGAGTTCAGACCAAGAACCAGGATTCAAGTTCTATTGCTTTGCAATGTATATTCAGCTTCACTGGACAAGCACTGTCAAAGTCTGACAATAGTATCCCACAATCCCATGAGCTAACTTTCTTTGTCCTCTGGACAATCAAGCCCTGCTACACTGCCCTGTTACCAAAAGACTACAGTGGCCAACTTTTGGGAAGATGGTAGAAAGTCTTAGATATGCATGGTTGGACTCAGGTGCACATAATGCAGTATAGATGCTCAAGACCCAGGGGTCAATAGTTCCCAAACTGGGGCAACAAATGTATGTAGATGCTCAAACCCTAGGTCAGGTGTGGCCAATCCGCGGCTCGTAAGCTGCATGCGGCTCTTCCCCCCGTCAGTGCAGCTTGCGAAGTTGCCCATGAAGCCGCCTCCACCTCCTGGTTCCCCTGTGCTCAGTGGGGCAGGGGAGCTGTCCAGATCCAAAATGGCAAATCCAAAATGGTGGCTGCCAACAGGTGCCTGCTGAGGCCAAAAAGCCTTCTTAAAAGGCCAATCATTTTTTGTTTTATTTTTGCTCTACCATTTTTTTGCCCTGGCTCTTCACGCTGGATCCAGCTGGATCTTGGCTCTTTGTCTGGAACGGTTTGGCCACCCGTGCCCTAGGTTCAAAAGCCCAGGGACCATTCACTTGAGTTCCACTAATCCTAGGTTTACATTACAGTACTGATGTGCCCTCAGAAAACAGTCCTTTTTGACAAACAAGAGTGGTTGGCTGCTTAGCCGGTTGTCATCTGATACATGTTCTGAATCTCAATTTCTACTGATATATCTGATGGAAAAATCTTTAACAATGATGATGATACTTCGATTGAGTCTGATTTCACTTGTATAAGTTTTATAGTGTAGTAACTTCAACTGACTTTAAGTTACTTCAAATTTAGCAATAGACACAGAAGTAGAATCAGACATACAGTTTGCAATAATCATAAAATCCTTTACCTTCAAAAGAAAAATTATATTTATCTATTATCTTCTTAGCTCACATATTTATTCTCCATAAAAAGGGATTTACTAGTTACAGCTACTTTCCAGTTCCAGTGTAGATCATAAATCACTAACAAAAACAATGAGGAGTCCTATGGCACCTGAGGCCTGGTCTACACTAAGCCAGTCAAGTCAGCTTAATTTACACTGTTCAACTATGCAAAATGGATAGCTGAATTCACCTTACCTTAAGCCGAGCCGCCTCCTCATCTACACTGTGGGAGGCAGATGGGAGCCTATGCTCCTTACAGCTTCCCTTACTCCTCACAGAATGAGCAGTACAGAACACCATCAGGGATTGCCATCAGAGTACGATTTGGGGGTCTACACTAAATCCACTAAATTGAATGCTAGATGATTGACCTCCAGAGGGTTGATCTTTTCTGTAGTGTAGACATGCCCTTAGAGACTAAGATTTATTAGTGCATAAGCTTTAGCGGGTAAAGTGTGTTTTACCCACCAAAGCTTAGGCCCTAATAAATCTGTTTGTCTTTAAAGTGCCACAGGATTTCTCATTGTTTTTGCTGATAAAGACTAACACAGCTACCCCACTGAGTCTTCTCTCTACTACTTTTTCCACTAATGACCAAAATGCAAACTTTCCACATTTTAACTACATCTGGCTCAATTACAATTTGCTTACAAAGTAAAAAGAATTTTAGACCAATCCAGATGTTCCCCTGGTTTTTTTCCTCTTCATTCTTTCTTCTTTTTTTTATATTTCTACATAAATAGAAATCAATGGATCTGGCTGCTCTTTCCACAGCATGTGTTTTGTTTAGATCCAGTAATTCTCCTGACAAATAAAGCAATGACATTGAAAGCATTACATTCCATCAGCTATTTCCTCATACTGAAATAGATTCCAAAGGCCAAGTCATTGTATGTATCCGGACATATGAGGGCCTGATCCTTCAGGGATTAACTACTGAGTTAGTAGTGCTTGCTACCATAAGTAGCCACATTGATTTAATGCACACTTGTAAAATTAAATGGAAATGGCAAAGCAACCACTAGAATGAAACGCTTTGTGGTGGTAAGTGTGTATAGAATACAGCTTACACTGAGAATATGCACACCTGGTTAGAAAGAGGTCTGATTTCAAACCAAGACAAGTTTTCTGCATTTTGAGCCATTGTTTGTAGTCTAGTCTCATCTGTACTTAGGGAAACCCAACTTGTAGGCAGTAGGAAACATCTGTGCTGAGCTAAAGATGCTGTGCTAAAGTCAGTGTAATTAATTACATTAGAAAGAAGAAAAATAAAGCCTCCTCCAAGACAGCCAACAATACGGCCTATTGTACTACACGCCAATCACTGCAGCTTCTAAATTTGGTTCTGAATATCAGAGTTGTGTTCTTGACACTCCTCCTACATGTGTTCAGGGTCTGAAGATTTTCCAGTAGCACAATTTTTTATTTGTTTTTAAATTCTTGGGATGTTTTGCAGATCTTCATCTATTTTTGCAAATGTGGTTTGAGCAGATAATTCTGGGGGTAACTATATCTCTAGTCTGTCCAGTAACTTCAAGTGCTTACTCCATTATAATTTCTTTACAAGAATTTGTTTTTCATCACTATTCTTAACAGAAATTAAACAGAAGACTACTGCTTAGCTTTCTCTAGTCTCGGCATATAGTTTTTATGTCTGATTTTTTGGATGCTTTGTCTATGTTATTTGCCAGCTTCTGAACAACTTCTTTTTATCTTAATACAATACACATTTCAGTTTGCCTCCTACTGCTTTTAAAATGTTGCCCCAAATCACGTTTTTTTGGAATGTTAGATGTTCAACTCATCTATTTCTTCAATGTCATTATCTCTTCTGATTCATTTGCCCTTAAAGAGATTTCTGAATCCCTGCTGTTTCACATGATCTAGTAGGTTTTCTTTCTTTGTGAAAAATCTTATTGCTTAAAAGTATGTCCTAGCTGCCAAAGGAAATGTTTCACAGACATCTGCTTTGTCAACTTAAATCAAATGACTGCTCTATAGACACTAAGAAACTGTTCATTGTTGGTTTTAATAAGGCATACTTGTTGCAGAGTATAATATCAAAGAAAAAGTATAAATACTTTGATAATATGATGTAGTCACAACGCTAATTGATAGCTCTTAAGAGTAACTGCTATACGTTTTGTGTCAATTAATTTTTAATTTCTTACATAAATGTCTAATCCATGTCAATGTTTTTATCATAATAAATGTTTACATAGAGAGGACTAGACTATATTGTCTTTCCATAAGCCTGATTCAAAATCAACAAAGTTAACAGCATGATTGCTATTGTCTTCAGTGGGATTTGCCTCATACCTGTATGCATTTGTAACTCACTTTATAGGATATATTCAAAAATAGGGACAGAATCTATATAGCATTTGTATGCATATGATTAGGGACTGTATATAAATTAGGTAAAATATGGCAGGGGTCTTTAAATTTACACATTTGTTTCAGTGTTACAAAGTGTGACAAGAGGCAGGGGAAGCTCGAAAAATTATCAAAAAAATGTTTTATGGAATTTACTAGCAGCCCCTTACAGATAGAGCTGGAAGCAGTTTCTCTTATGGTTGCTGGATTTTTAGTTTGCTTTTTGAAAAACTAGTACATTACACATAATACTGTATTAAAATAAAATTTCTATATCTTCAAAGTCACGGTGTCAAAAGTTAGGAAATTCTAGATTTAAGGATGTCCCACTTCAGGCTCCCAAGTGTATGTGTATAGTTATAGACTTTAATCACCTGATCCCCACCTGTCTCATTTAGTGCACAGGATGGTGTGGTGATACTTATATATGTGCTCCACAGTTCACACCATGAACAATATTTTAATTTAAAAAGTCATACTTACTCTGTCTCCTTTTAATCCTGGTGTCCCACATTCTCCTCTTCCACCCTATAAAAATTATTTTTTGGTTAATTAAAATGCATTAATGTTATGGTGATACAAGAGTTTTGGTGTTTCTGAAGATTTGTAAGCATTGTCACTATATCAAGTTCTGCTCTACTTAGCATATGTAAGTTTATTTCCTATAACATTGTTATCTACATGGTTAGGGAATATTATATTCAATGCCACACTACCCAGTCTTGAAGTCTTTATTCAGGCAAACCTCTAACTGGATGGTTCTATTTATCTAAGTTGTTGTACCATGCTCATTAGTATGGTATATGTGAGTTTTGTCTGGGTAATGTCTGCAAGATTGGGTTCACACAATGAAGTAAATTAGGTGGACAAATAACTCCAAGCAAATATGTCATAAAACTGATCGTAATAAATAAGTCTAGTTTTCATGTTTCCCAGAAATCAAATTCCATAAAATTAGGAGTAACTTTGGGAGTGAAGAAAAGCATTTGTGTCTTGAGCATATATCCATGAATGAAAATACTTTATTAGTATGAAGGCACAGAGAAGCATTTTCACTGTTATTGCATTAATAATCCTTGTGGAATGACCAGTTTGCAAGCCAAATTTGGGACATACACGCAGGGTAGCTCTGTTTCTATTTTTGGCTGTCTATGATGAGTGATGATAGACATGTTAGTTTGGACTCTCATATTTTTCAGTCACTTTGATCTGCATTATATTGAAATCTTAGTGACAATTTTCACTAACAATCCTAATTGTTATTTTGAAGCAAACTTCCATAATATTTGGTCAATGTTTTTATTCAGCTACTAAGATTACCTCCTGTGTCTATATTTAATTTTCTAAATATATTACCTCAATTTACCTCCTGTATCCATAGAAATATATTTAATTTTCTTTCTTCTTAACATCCCACCCAATCCTAATCCTTCCCCCTCCCCAGAATTTACTGTGTCCGAAATATTGTCTCCTCCCCAACTTTTTTTTTAAATACTGTAAATAAAGTTTCTCAACCATATACTGAGCAAAAGCAGAAAGGGGCTGGGAGTCTCTCCTGCCTATAGGGAAGCAGACTGACACAAGGCAGCTGTCACAACTGCCAATCACAGAGGCAGGCACTCACAACCGCAACCAAAGGGAACACAAGGCCTGCTGTAGGGGGAGAGTGCTTAGAGAAGGAAGAGAGGTAGAAAGGCCTGAGACAATGAAGTGTTAATATCCCTGCACCAAGCTACCTCCAGAACCCCAGCCCAAAGTGACTGAAGCAGCCCACGAGGCCTAATGAGAGAGCGTCCAGGAGCCAAGAACTGCACTGACCATGGGCTAGCCACAGAAAGCCAGTCAAAGGGTAGTAGAGACCCCCTGAAAGATCACATCAACAACCAGTGATGGCTCCAACTCCAAACAGTCATGATTAACTGTACTACCATGAATACTTCTACTGATTTCAGTGGTACTGCTCATGGTAGTAACATTAATATACGTATATGTGTTTGTAGGTTCAGGGCTTAACAAAGAACTTTCTGCTGAATCTCCCATGAGGATTTTCATTGAATGATAATCTGGCCTTAGGCTCACCTCATTTTTTTTAAAGATCTTACCTTTTCTCCCTTGTTGCCAGGAGCCCCCTATTTAAAAATATAGATTAAAAAATTATCTGAAGATATAGAACATAATTACATTACTAACAGGAAAAATGTAGTTAGGTGTTATATTCAATAATCTTATCAAGTATAACGAAGCTTAAATATGGTTGTAAAAAGTTGTCATCTTCTGTAGACTTAAGTTATAGCATTTTCCACATGCACCCTTCCATTCCCCAAAACAGTAGATAGAACTATGCCAGTTTACATCAGGTAATGAACTGGCCCTAGCTTTCTAAATTGTAATAATCTGAAGAATAGATCTTAATAAGGAAATGCTAAGTCATTTACATACCACTTGACCTTTTTCTCCACTTTCTCCTTTTTCAGAATCACCCTGTCAAGAACAATGGAACCCAATCAAAATATGCATCACTGTTTTACCTGATTAGAACCAAGATATACTGAATGAAAATTAACACCATTTTTAACATAAAGGGCTCCAACTTCTCTTCTACAATGAAGCTTAGACGGTGCAAACCTGAGAACGCAGACACTAAAGCATACTTCTTAGATGCTTGGGATCTGAGGCCTCCGCCCTGTTAACTGCCTAATAAACAGGCACTTGTGGCTACACAAAATCTCACTGAGTTTAATATGGTTCCACAAAGATGCAGGAGTGCAGAGAAGAGCTTGAAGAACTGGAGTCTTGATTTGTTCTACAAGATAAGGATTTGGATTAAAAAAACCTCTCTAGTCTGGCACTCTCTGGTCTGGCATGATTTTAGTTAACCTGATGTCCACTTATCATAGGTATGGACAAGTTTCCAGTGGTCCCATAGTGTATGTCTACACTAGCTCGTTAGTTTGAGCTAGGTAGGGTAATGAGGGCAAGCGGAGTTGCAAATGAATCCCGGGATTTAAATATCCCTGGCTTCATTTGCATGTTCCCGGGCACCACCATTTTTAAATCCCCCTTAGTCCAAACTCTGTGCCTGTGGCTACACGCGGCATGGAGTAGGTAGTTCGAATTAAAGATCCATACTCGTGGAATGAGGAGTAACAGTAGTTCAAATTAGGATCTTTAATTCGAACTACCTACTCCATGCCGTGTATAGCCGCGGACACAGAGTTTGGACTAAGGGGGATTTAAAAATGGCGGTGCCCAGGAACATACAAATGAAGCCCGGGATATTAAAATCCCGGGCTTCATTTGCAACTCCGCTTGCCCTCATTACCCCACCTAGCTCGAACTAACGACCTAGTGTAGACATACCCATAAAGTTTGTTTATAGCCACCAGTCCTGGCTCTCAGTGTTCTGTGCTCGTATTTAGCTCTAATTTACCCCTAAATATCTTCTAAGTGCCCAGTAAACAGTGGCACTGTTGGTAATGCTGCTAGACAACATTGACCTCCTGTGGTTCAGCAAATTCTCTGATTTGGCACCGGTCATGTCCTGAGGGTGCCAGACTAGAGATGTTCAGCCTGTACTAACCTTGTATACATCTTTGTTAGATATCAACAGAATCCTTGGAGGGCAGAATTCCATGATTGAGGATTGATTTATGGCACATTGTACTGTATCTTTTTTATTTTATTTTTTTTTTTTGCTTTCTTCATTTGCATAGTTTGAAGAAAACAAGAAGAAATTGGCATTCATGTTAAAGAGAAAACTGTCAATTTACCTTGTCTCCTTTTCGTCCTTGATCACCTTTATCCCCTCTACCACCATGTCCTCCCTTAAACAAATCAGGAAAATATCATGAACATCTTAATGAGATATTATTAGTTTCTTTAACACTGTACCAGGAAGGCAGGCAACAATGACAATAGGAAAGGTTTAGACAAAAGTTCTACTGTGAAGCAGGGAGAGAAAGAGGAGAAGGAGCTGGGACTGACATAAGATTGTTTTAATTAATCTGATAAAGTTCCTTATCAGTATCCAAAGACATGACTTTATCAGTGGGGTTGCTATGTTAGTCCAACAAGGAATCCTATGGCACTTAAGGCTAACAGATTTACTTGGGCGTAAGCTTTGGTGGGCAACGGTATCTGACAACCCATGAAAACTTATGCCCAAATAAAATCTGTTAGTCTTTAAAGGTGTCACAAGACACATCACTGACTGTAGCTGAGATTTTTGACCCTGCCTAGTTTAAATATGTTTTCCATCTTCAACATTAGCAAAACGGAATCCTAGGAAACCTAATGAACTAAGGTGCAACAGAAAACAGAAAACTTCCTTGCTGTTATTTTTCAGACATTTCAGTCATTTTTTCCCTAGCATTGACACACAAAGAATATGAATTGTTTTATATAGAGGCCTCTGTCCATAATATGTTGTGTAGAACGTATTAATGCCAAATTCTGCAGCCCTAAGGCCAAAAGTTCTTCCCACCACCTTCCTGGTCTGTGTGAGAAGAAAGGTGTAGCTTGGGCAAAGGGCTGTGCGGTAAAAGGAAGTAGAGGTCCTGGGATTCTTGTTATATACTGTACTGTGATCTAATAGTTTTGAACAAAATAATTTAAATTCTGATTAGAGACCAAAAAAAAAAAAATCCATGGAGGTTCACTTCTTGACCTGCAGTAGTATTGGATGGTAGGCCAGCAGCCATATTCTGATTCCACCAGGGACCAGCCTAATCTAGGGGGCAAGGTGTGGTGTAGCTAATGGGATGGTTTAGTTTAAAAACTAAGTAAAAACTGGGATCACTTTTCATAAATTGGAGATGAAACCCTGGTGTCCTAGACAACATTTTTCTCTTGTTCCTTATAAGCAAACAGTCTCTAATGTTCCAGCCCTGAACCCCAGATATTGCTAGACATATGCATTACCAATATCCAAGTAATTAGTTTAGAAGGCATGTTTGATCAGCTAAGAAACTAAAACCAACTTCTATTGGAGTCTATTAATTAGAATTGCTCCAGGTCTAGAATTGATTTTATAATCTAGAATTGCCCTAGATTACTAGATTTTCTTCTGTTCTATAAAGTACATAAAATGCTAACTATATCTAAATGTTTTGTCATCTGACTGACAGGGAATCTGACTAAGATTAGCCAGAAGAATTATAATGTTAGGCTGTGACTTTACAGGCAATCACTCAGCATTTGACATTAAGATTTTCATCTGAAAAACCAACAGCATCTGTTAGGCATGAAGAAAATACCACTGAAAGATGGAATAAAAGACAGATTTTGCCTGTGGAGCAAAAATCAGGTCTGACTTTTGATTCAAAGTGCCCCAAAGTCTACAGGCTCAGACGCAGACTTTTGATTTGGACCCATTTCTATGTCAAACCTTTGCAATGCCCTCGAAGTTGGAGGAGACAAGCTGTCTGGGTATGTAACTTGGGGTATGTCTACACTACCCCGCTAGTTCGAACTAGCGGGGTAATGTATGCATACCGCACTTGCTAATGAAGCCCGGGATTTGAATTTCCCGGGCTTCATTAGCATAAGCGGGGAGCCGCCATTTTTAAATCCCCGCTGCTTCGAACCCCGTGTAGCGCGGCTACACGGGGCTCGAACTAGGTAGTTCGGACTAGGGTCCTATTCCGAACTACCGTTACTCCTCGTGAAACGAGGTGTACCGGTAGTTCGGAATAGGCACCTTAGTCCGAACTACCTAGTTCGAGCCCCGTGTAGCCGCGCTACACGGGGTTCGAAGCAGCGGGGATTTAAAAATGGCGGCTCCCCGCTTATGCTAATGAAGCCCGGGAAATTCAAATCCCGGGCTTCATTAGCAAGTGCGGTATGCATACATTACCCCGCTAGTTCGAACTAGCGGGGTAGTGTAGACATACCCATAGAGGTCCTATCAACCTTCCATCACATCAAGAGTTTCTTGATTTGTTCTTCAAAATCAGGGACCAGTTTAGCCAAGCTAGTTTATTAGACCAGAATTAGGATTTCCTACTTCTAGTTTTGACATGTATGGGTCCTATATTGTTTTTGAACAAAACTACAACATTTTTTGCTTAGATGTTTCATTATAATATATGAAATCCATAATTTCAGAAACCATAGAAACAAAATAACTATAAAAGTGCACTATAACTATTTTAAAAGACAGTACTAGCAAGAATCTATAATGTTTAGCCTTGGCTTTTGATAGGAAGCTTAAGAAATATTAATTCTTATAAACATATATATACTTACAGGAGGGCCAGGTGGTCCTGGGTCTCCCTTTTCACAGTTACAGGATTTTTGCTCACACTGAAGAGTTAATAGATATATTAATTAAGAAATATTTTTGAAAAATAGTCAAATTTAGCATGTCAAATTTTAAAGCACTTTTAAATCTATATTTTTGTCTAGGAAATGAGCTAGATGAAACACTACAGTGAACCAATCGGAAAAGAAATGGTCTTATAAAATATGCCTTTCTGTAACAAACCAGAAACCATTTTTACATTACACAACCTCCATTAAAATAATCCTTTAAACCTGCTCCATCTCAGTATTTGTTTTGCACACACTGTATTATAAATATTTTGAAAAATGTTTCTCTTAATAGATAAATATGTTATACATTATAAACATTTCAGGTAGTGGACACATAGCATGCAGCAGCATAAAATCTTACCCACTTGGCAGGAATCTCATTTTTAAGCCAAGCAGGCTGCTACATTTTAATGAGAAAAGCAAGTATCTTCTACTCTTTTAAAAGAAAAATTTCTGAAGTTGTAAAGCTTGAACATCTCTCACTAAGGATCAGTGTTTGGAAATTTATGCTGAGAAGGGCTGGAAGGAGCGGATGAGAGTTAATACAATAAAGTCACCATAAACCTATACAAATAACAGAGCCAGATTTTGTCAGACTTGTTTACATTGAATATTATCTTTCTCATCAAGTATTCCCATTCTCCTAATGATTCAATTCAAAGAATATTACTCAGTGTAAGTAAAGGCAGAAAAAACGGACCCAAAAATGAATGTCAATAGCCATCTGATTTCTAACACTCTGGTTTTTAAGAAAATTCTTCTGTTCTATGAGGAAATAAAAACATAGCACTACTACATTTGTATTAGGATATCACTAGTGAATGTGTGATTGTCGATGTGCTGATTACAATGTGTTACACTGATAGTAGTCGAAAGTTTGTAAAAACTTACCCGCTTATTAAATAAGGTAACCTGGAAAGGAAAAAGGAAAAGAAAAAAGATATTCTCTTGTAAAATATAGCAGTTTCTTAATTTAGGCAAATTGTTTCCTATAAAATATACTGTTTCCAAGTATAATTCCAAGAACGATTAATTAAGAGAATGATTTCAACCTTTAAGTATGCAATTTGTGCACTGGTGAACACGTGGGCTGTGTCTACACTGGCATGAATTTCCGGAACTGCTTAAAACAGAATAGTATTCCGTTTTCAGTTTTTCCGGAAAAGGAGCATCTACATTGGCAGGCTGCTTTTCTGGAAAAGCCCCTTTTCTGAAAAAGCATCTGTGGCCAATGTAGACGCGCTTTTCCGGAAAAGAGCCCCGATCGCCATTTTCGCGATCGGGGCTTTTTTCAGGAAAAGACTACTGGGCTGTCTACACTGGCCCTTTTCCGGAACAGTGTTCCGGAATAAGGACTTATGTCTGAGCGGGAGCAGAATAGTTTATCCGGAATAGTGGCTGATTTTTTACAGTAGAGCATCGTTGCTTTTCCGGAAATTCAAGGGCCAGTGTAGACAGCTCGCAGCTTATTCCAGAAAAGCGGCTGATTTTCCGGAATAAGTGGCCCAGTGTAGACACAGCCTTATAGAATAGGCCTACTCATGCCACATTCTTAGAAAGATACATGTAGCATCGTAGAAACATAACCTGCCACCTTCACAAATCCCCAAAGCAGATGAATTACCATCATTTTGCTGTTTAGCTTCCTTTAGGATATATCTCATACTGCATCTGGGAGGATGCTTCACAGCAAATATACATACACATACACATGCTAGCTCTGCTTAAGGTAATGCACTATGCCGGCCCCCAAAACTCTGTTTTCTAGTGGCCTATCACAGAGCTCATATTTCTCTGTTTAAATACAGGCAGTCCCCGGGTTACGTACAAGATAGGGACTGTAGGTTTGTTCTTAAGTTGAATCTGTATGTAAGTCGGAACTGGCGTCCAGATTCAGACACTGCTGAAACTGACCGCCAGTTCTGACTTACATACAGAATCAACTTAAGAACCCCAGGCATCCCCAAGTCAGCTGCTGCTGAAACTGATCAGCAGCTGATTCCAGGAAGCCCGGGGCAGAGCAACTCTGCCTCGGGCTTCCTGTAGTCAGCGCTGGTCAGTTTCAGCAGAAACTGACTTGGGGACGCCTGGGGCAGAGCAGCTGGGGTGCTACTGGACCAACCCAGCAGCACCCCATCTGCTCTGCCCCAGACGTCCTGATTCAGCCGCTGCTGAAACTGACCAGCAGCGGCTGAATCAGGACCTGGGGCAGAGCAGCTGGGGTGCTGCCGGGTTGGTCCAGTAGTGCCCACGGGCGCTGCAGGACCAATCGGCAGCGCCCCAGCTGCTCTGCCCCAGAGTCCAAAACAAAAGCCTGGTCTGCTGGGGGGGGGGGAGCACACTAGCTGCGCCCCCCCCCCCCAGCAGACCAGGGACACGGGGAGCAGAGCCGCAGCGGCAGCGGGGTGCCGCGCCTCTGAGGCTTTGCTCTGGCAAAGCCTCAGAGGCAGGGACCCCGCCACGGCTGCGGCTTCAGTCTGGGTGCCTGTGGTCTGCTGGGGACCGTCCCCAGCAGACCACAGGCACCCGGACTGGAGCGGCAGCAGCGGCGGTTCCCCGCGCCTCTGAGGCTTTGCTCTGGCAAAGCCTCAGAGGCGCGGGACCCCCCCGCGGCTGCGGCTTCAGTCCGGGTCTCAAGGGGCAGCAGCAGCGGTTCCCGCGCTTCTGAGGCTTTGCTCTGGCAAAGCCTCAGAAGCGCGGGAACCCGCCCGGTGCCCCTGGTCTGCTGGAGACGGTCTCCAGCAGACCAGGGGCACCGGAGCAGCTTACGAACGGGGCTTTCTCGCCCCGACTTCCGGGGCGAGAAAGCTCCGTTCGTAAGTGCGGATCCGACATAAGTCGGATCCGCGTAAGTCGGGGACTGCCTGTATCCTGAAATCACGATGCTCATACTATCCACCTCTAGAGGGAGTTACTCACAACAGAATGTGGGGAAGAGCTGTGGAACTTTCAGCTGCATATACGAGTGCAGTGTTTCTTAAACTCTTTGAGACCACGGAACACCAAACAATAATATTTTTTTCTGTGGAATACCTTTGAAAATTTTCTTCAAAAAAATATTGTTGTCAGACAAAAAAAGACAAAAACAAAGAAGTAACAAAAACAAAGAAGAGGTCTCAGCACACCTGCGAGTTGTTCACAGAACACCAGTGTTCCACGGAACATAGTTTAAGAAACACTGTACTAGTACCTAGGAATATGAATTAAAAATGTGTGTAATGTAGCACCAGTCATGAAGAAAACACCAATAGGCCACTAATGCTAGTATGTAACATCTAATCAGAAAGTGGCAATAGATTTTTGTGATCTATATACAGGTTGTACCTCCAAAAACTGGAACTCTCTGGTCTGGCAACATCCCTCGTCCAGCAGGACCAGAGATGCTCCTGGGCCAGAGAGCCCTGTAGCCCAAGGGCAGGAGTGACAGCCAGGCTGGGGCAACAGAGTCGGCAGCCCGGCTGTGGTCAGCGTGGGACTGGGGCTGAAGCCCCATAGCAGCCTTAGGCAGCCCATAGCAGTCTGGGGCCACGCTGGAGTTCCCCAGCATCACAGGTCGGCATGGGCCAGAGTTTCTTGGTAATCCCCAGAAGCACTGGGACAGGGCACTGCAGCAATCCCTGGGGATATAGGGGTGGAGTTGAGACCCACAGCAGCCTGGGGCCAGAGACCCACAACAGCCTGCTAGAGCGCAGGGCCTGGCTGGAGCCCCACAGAAACCCCCGGAGCCCAAGTCTGAGGCCCCGCAGCCTCTCCCGGATGCTTGGGGCTGGATCCTGGCAACAGGAGCTGGAGCTTGTGCTGCCCAGCAGCAGCTGCAGCAATCAGTCCAGCCAGGTTCAACTAGGGTAGAGAGGGAGAATCAGGGTGTTTGTTGGGGCAGACTGTCAGCAGCAGGCAGTGGGGCTTTTGCCTGGTGGCAGGAGACCATCCCTGGTCTGGCAAATTCTCTCTTTTGGGATTGGTAAGGTCCCTACAGTGCTGGATAAGGGAGGTCCAACCTGCACAACATAATCCCCTGAAAACTAGGAGGCACACTGGAATTATGAATGACTATCCCTCATATTATATTGAGGGATGGCACAAAATTCTGCTTTGCCTAAGATGTTGTTTCACTGAAGGCTGGGCCTGTGAATTGAAATGGATTCATACTGCCTCTAATTTTTTTTCCCTTAGATGAACCATTCCACCTATTTCTGCATCATTGCTTAATATTCAAAAATTAACATGAGACTGCTCCTAGAAAAATCAGCTTAATTATTTTTCAAACATATTTTTAAATTAGTTTTTTATTTGCTATTTTGAACTTTTCAGGTACACTCATATAATGCCTTCAAACTTTTCTCTGAAACCAGAAGGGCTAACAACTTAAGAAAAAAGAGACTGCCTTATTAGCAAATTAATATGTGTATATATAATCATATACAACAATTTCTGCCACTGGTAAAAGGGAAGAGAAATGTAACCGTTCACAGTTACTTACCAATTGTTCTTTTATTTTCTCTGAGAGATTAGGATCATTTAGGATAAGAACAGGTTCATTGGGAGGATTTCCAGATATCAAATGCAGATTTGATTTACTGGCCTTTTTACTAGACAGCCCAATGGTAATGAATGATATTCCAAAATCTCTAGCTGTTGTAGATATCCCCTGGACATCAGGACTTTTTGGATGGTCAATACCATCGGTCATCAACAAAGCCACTTTTACACTTCCCTTGCGACCTTCAGTTTTAAACAGATGAGTGGCATTGGAAATTGCATAATAGGAATAGGTGCCATGCCCAATATAGTTCATGTTCTTGACTTCCTGCTTAAAGTTATTCAGGTCTTTCCAGGCTACAAAGGGATGATCAATTTTGACTGTACTGCTGAACTGCATGACTGCCAGTTTGACATCATACTTCCGGAATTTAGCAGGTTTCATTACGAAAACTTTGTCACTTAAATTCTCAACAAAATCTTTCTGCTTATCGAACAGCACATGTTTTGCACTTTCAGAACTGTCCAAGATAAAGACTATGTCAATGAAGCACACAGGATCTGTAACAGAACAAGAAAGTTACAATAATAATTCTATCTTAAGGACATATAGGGTATGTCTAGACTACATGGCTCTGTTTACAGAGCCATGTAGATGAGGTTTCTAGACATAGGGAAATGAAGAGGTGATTTAAATAATCGCCGCTTCATTTACATCAAAATGGCTGCCGCGCTGTGCCGATCAGCTGTTTGGTGGCACAGTGCGGTAGTCTGGACGCGCCACAGTCGACAAGGGAAGCCCTTGTCAACCGCGCCATTATGCCTTGTGGAATGAGTTTTACCGGGGCGGTTGACAAGGGCTTCCCTTGTCGACCGCGGCGCGTCCAGACTACCGCACTGTGCCACCAAACAGCTGATCGGCAGCCATTTTGATGTAAATGAAGTGGCGATTATTTAAATCGCCGCTTCATTTCCCTATGTCTAGAAACCTCATCTACATGGCTCCGTCGATGGATCCATGTAGTCTAGACATACATAGAGAGCCCTGCAAATCTGCAGCTATCTGCTTTATATCCACGGCTCTCCGCATCTGCAGATGTGGATGCACATATCTCTAGTTCATTTTTGTGGATACAGATGAGGATACAAAATTTTGTATCGGCACAGAGCTCTAGGTATGTCCCTGCATCCAAGATTTTAAATTAAGGAAGCCACTGCAACATTCTCAAACCATCCTCATCCTTCCTTTAGGAGGTAAAGACAGTACAATACAGACGTGAAATGTGCTGCCATATAGCTCATGACTGATTATCAAACACAAAAGAAACCAAAACAAAAAACAACCAACCAACCAAATGCAGTCCTACACATGTATAATTTTTCATTTCCTTGAAAACTATCCTGAAAACTTTTATGAAACATTTTATACTTCCTATTGAAATTTCTTTTTTAAAAAGGTTTACCCTGAAAATCATCTTTTCCTGCAAGAAGAATTGGCTTTTGTCCCTTCTTTCTGTTTTGTCCATAGACTACATGATCTGTTGCAACAGCCAAAAGTAAAATACAAAAGGCAAAATGTTTTTTCCACATAGTGATGGTGATCCAAACTCAAATGACTTTGGACTCCTATTAATAGAAAACAAAAAATGTATTAATTTTTCAGCAATAAATTAAAATTAATAGACACAGACAGCATATGTAGAACAAAAATTTCTATTAAGCACCTTTCAGCTTCTAAGTACAGTATCTCAGAAAGATTTACTGGGGAAGAAGTTAAAACAAAAAACTGGCAGTTCTGTAGCCAAGTAGGAAAACTTGTCTCTGCACTATTGGTTTTACCTCACATACCCTTCTTGGATATTATAATCCGTTTTACTGAGAGAAAAAATAAAAGTTGGATGGGACAAACAAAACGTTCCCAGTCTTTGTAAAAATATTCAGTGCTATCTATAACTTTCATTTGGACATCCAACTGAGATGATCAGACCTCCATTAATAAATAATTATCATCCTATTTAAATTACAATAAAAACAGAGAACATTGACTATTTGTTTGCTTCTGCACATATACAAGTCCACTTGCTTAACAATACACAGAAACATGATTTTCGTGTCTGTAAATTGCACTTTTACACAAAGATATAAATCAAAGATTTTAAAAGTCCAAACCATATAATTCTCTCTTTTAACAAAGCAATAGTTTACCTGAGAAATTCTACAACTTAATATTTTATCACTTCCTTCTAAAAGAATGGATGCAATGCCGTTTATAAATAAAACCACTATGGGTTTGTATCTATGCTATATAATGGTAAACTGAAAAACTGAAAACTGAATACATCATTAAAAATTTCCTTCAGTCAGTGTGTTAACTAAGTTCTACAGTGCACTGCTAGGTATGAAACGTGAATTACAAAAAAGTTTACAATTTAGAGAAATTCATTTTATTAATTAACTCTAAAGATTGTTAGCGCATGCACATTGCACAATAAAAGTCCTTGTTAAATATCATTCATGAATTCCATTCAGTATCTACATTTTTAAATCATAAGATAAAAGGGAAAACACACAAAATAAAATAATAATAGAATTACTACAATTATAATAATTACTAAACTTTAAAATCAGTTTTACTCAATTTCTGTTCAAGTCTCAAATGATTTTATTTCAGTGTGATAAAAGTGTTCTATACTATTTATCACTTACCTTATAAATCATGCAAACAGCAAGTAGAGGATTAAAAATCTGTAAATAAATGTGACTGAAAAATGCATATCTGTTTAAGAAAATAATGTAATTTGTAAATTGTCTGTCCAGTTGTAAATAAGGGTTATCTTGCATCTGGATCCTTAATGGTCCTTTCTTCATGTTTTGTTTGTCAAAACTGAATCCAGAGTGGCCAGGCATTGAGCCAAGGTTACAGATCTGGATGGGAGTAGTTTAAAGGGACAGTGTCTTAAGAACTTGTTAATGTCTTTCAAGTTATATGCAAGGTTGTTTTCCATAATTGAAGTTTTAAATAGAAATATAATGATGTAATAATAACGATCAGTTATCTGCATCTATATCAATGCTTTTTTCTACAATGCCACTCTCTTCTTCTCCTTTGAGATAATGTATGGAAAAGCACCTGTTGTTGGTGCTGGAATAGAGCCCCAGACAATACAGATTTATTTTCCATCATGCTTTGCATGCAAATTGTATCCAATGTTACATTACAGAGGAAAATTAGACAATTGGTGTTAAATAAAACAGCAGAGGAAGAGAGAAATTATAGATGCATAGCTTTTACATTCAGAAGGCATCATTCTGATCAGTAGCATGACCTGCTATGTGTTTCTATTATCTGCATATTTTATCAGCAGTGATTTTATAGTTTCTTCTAGAATCAAGGATTGGTGGTAGCTAACAATTGATTATTAGGAAAACCGCATGCTCCAATCAATAAAGAGAGGAACCAGGATTCTGAGATCTGTTTTCAACTCTGCCTCTCATTCATAGTGTGACCTCAGTAGAGCTGTCAGAATTTTAATATTGTAAAGAAAATGTTTTGTTTTCCAGAAAGCTTTTAACTTTAAACAAGCCCAATGTTTTTAAAAATAATTTAGCAATTTTGCATGCCTCACATTTTGGCTGTCCTATTTGTGATACCTACAGCTTGAGACAGTGACTTTGCAGCTGTGGGTGTTTAGGGCCTCTGAAAATCATGTAAACATGGACTGATTCTCTGAGGTACTAAGCATCTGCAATTTCTATTGATTTCAAGCATTTTGTTCCTGTACACAATAAAAAAGATTGAAAGATTTGGCCCTATCACAGAATGACTGGCCCTTTAAGAAGGAGCAACTCCCAGGCACTTCTGCTTGTCAGTTGCCTTCTTGCTGCATTTAAGAGAACAAACATGGCCCACATAAATGGGGAGGAAGTAACTCAATGGAGGGCCAGTGAGGAAAATAGCAGGTAAGAACAGTCTGGGAGAGACAAGGACCGTGCAGTGTAGAAAGCTCTGCAGCTGTGACAAGGATTTGATAAGAGAGCGCAGAGAAACTAGCCTGCTGTCCTTCCAGAGCCAAACAGACAGTGCCAGGACATTGAAGAGGGCTGAGTCATTGGACTATGTTTGGGATAGAAGAGTCATGAAACTGGTCACCCCTCAGGTGGATGGCTGAGAGAGTATGGCCCTGGAACAAGGTCAGAAGGGAACTGAGAACAGAGTGCTGGTGAATTCACTGGTGGGTAACCTGGAAATGATGTCCCTGAAAAGGGGGGCGGGAATGGAAAAATCTCTGTACCTTTATGTTACAATATGGAATTTGGGAGAATGGGTTTACCATGAAGCTATGTCTGCACAACAAGGTTTTTGCGTAAAAACATCTGTTTTTGTGCAAAAACTGGGGTAGTCTCCACACCTCAAGCACGTTTTTGTGGAAAAAAACCCCAAAACAGTACAATGACAGGACAGAGGGCTTTTGCCAGTAGAGTTATTCCTCTCCCCATGAGGAATTACTCCTTTACGCTCTACAGCTCTTGTGCAAAAAGGCATGTGTGGATGGTCCGCGGAGGTTTCTTGCACAAAAAGAACCTATCTGAAAAAGCACAAGTGCTCTGATTACCATTCTGTTAATGGCAATCGGAGCTTTCTTGTGCAAGAGCATCCATACAGTGTGGACACTCTCGTGCAAAAGTACATTGCTTTTGCAATGCACTTTTGAGGTGTAGATGTGATTTTGCACAAGAAGTTTTTGCAGAAGAGCTCTTCCACAAAAAGCTTCTTTCCCAAAAACTCTTCAGTGTAGATAAAGCCTGAGTCTTCTATGGGCTACTGTCAGAGCACAGTCAGTTTGCCCAGGATTTGGACTTTGAATTGGGCAGTCTGAGAGACTCTCCTTTTATAGCTGGATTGAGGGGAAACTGAGGTAGATGCTCCTGTTGTGCCATAGCCTGAGGCAGAAGGATGCCCCAGTAGAGCCTGCCACATGACATACCTACTATATCTAAAATAATGGTCAAATAAAGAATTTGTGTATATTCAAATCTACTGAGTTTCAGATATGCACACAGCTCTGGAACAACTTCAGAAGGAGCAATCTATGGGTACTGATGGTAAAAATCTGGGCCATTGTTAATTCATTTGCAGGATATTGTAAAATGCTGTGGAGTTGAGTATGGATATGGATTCACTCAAGATTGTTCCTGCTTCTTAGTTTCCTAGGGCTACATCTACATTCCATCCCTCTTGCACAAAAGCCTATGCAAATGAAGCGTGGATTAGCATATTGCCGTACTTCATTTACATAATTAATTTGGGGCCATTTTTGTGCAAGAGGCTTTTGCGCAAAAAGGAGCAGTCTATACAGCTCCTTTTTGCGCAAAATCCTCATCTTGCGCAAGAGCCATTCTTCCTCATTTTTTCAGGAAGAACAGCTATTGCACAAAAGCCTCTTGCGCAAAAACGGCCCCAATTAATTATGCAAATGAAGCATGGCAATATGCTAATCTGCGCTTCATTTGCATAGGCTTTTGCACAGGAGGGATGCAATGTAGACGTAGCCTTGGAGAAAGACATCTGAAAAGGACAAAAAGATAAAGAAAAGAGTAAATACAAAAAATTCTACATAGAATTTTCCTATCTTTTTTGGTCGTCGAGACTTCTGGTTTTATTTGAGTAAGTCTGAATGAATACTGTGCTTATGTAAAAAATACATGCAATATATCTGCAGCACGAAAGAGACTGCATGAACACTTACAAAAAATTGTAATGTCCTTCTAGTGATGGTAATTGACCTGGAATACACATAACTACATTGTGTAACAACATTAAAACAAAAAACTTCCCAAAGGATGCTGAGATAAAATAAGCTTGATGCCTTTCCTAACAATACCCTGCTTCAATTTTCAGGCCTATGAAGCTACTAGAGTGCTACATCACATAGTACTGTACTCAACTGGTTACCAGAAACATCCTAGTCACATGACCAAAAAATTCCTACAATTCCATTATTAAGACTGGTTATTCGCCACAGCAAAAATGCACTACTGTTATGGCGAAAAAAAGATAAAATAATAATTTTAGATAAAAAGATAGAAATTATGGTAAATTTAAATTAAGTTGCTTCTCATGCAAAACTATACACGTTTTACTGCATAAAAAAAAGTGTAAAATGTTTAAAATATTTCACTGATAGTAGTTATTTAAACCTTGGCTCAATACCCTGAGCATATACAGAATAAACTGTAAAATAATCAGAAAAACCTTGCTCAGTGGCAGGCTGACCAAGTTGAGACATTGAGAACCCCTGAGGTGCTTTTTTTTCCTGAAAAGCTCTAAAACTCCCATGTTTGGTAATAAAAGTGGTGGGTGTGATGAACATACAGCCTTATCTCCTATGGCAAAAGTGTTACATTGTGCTTGAAAGAAAGAAAAATACTGTAAGCGGAGAGGAGAGATAATCAATCCTTTTATTAGAATAACACCATTTCTAGACACAACAAGTGGTCCTGTGGCACCTTAGAAACTAACCAAAATATAGAGAATCATGAGCTTCATAGGCAAAACTCACTGCATCAGATGAATTGGAGTGGAAATATCGGAAACTAAGATAAACATATATAACAGCAGAGAAGTACCTATTAATTATAGGCCCCTTGTTCATGAGGCTAATTGAATGGGTTGGATGTGTCCCAAAAATAGCTTTTGATGTGGAAATGCAGATGTTATTGGCAGGAAAAATTGGCTTTGTAATGTGCTAACCAGTTAATGTCTTTGTTAGGCCCAGGGTAATGATGTCAAATCATTAGATAAATTTCAATTCTGCAACATCACTATGTAATCCATTAGTGAAAGTATTTAATAGAAAAATAGCTACTTTTATATCCATGAAAACTTATGTATGGGACACATCAAGTCCACTTAATTAGCCTCATTAATATAAGTCCTACAATTGACAGGTACTTCTGCTGTAATATATCTCTTGGTTGTTGTTATTTCCACTCCAATTCATCTGATAAAATGGGGTTTGGTTATGAAAGCTCATAAATCTATATATTTTGGTTAGTTTCTAAGGGTCTGCACAGCAGGGCTAAAGTTGAATTAAGCTATGCAACTTAAGCTACGTCAATTGCATGGTTTAAAGCGAATTAGCTTAATTCGGCTTTTGGCACTGTCTACACAGCAGGAAATCGAAGGAAGAACACTCTTCCTTCAACTTCCCTTACTTATAAAATGAGGGTTACAGGAGTCAGCATAAGAAGTCCTCTAGCTTGGCATTAGTTCAGAATAATGACTTGCTGTGCAGACGCGCTCTTTGTTATTTCAGAATAACATCTGTATGATGTGTAGACGTGCCCTAACATGCTACAGGACCAATTGTTTTTAAAGTTACAAATATTATTCTTCAGTAGGAAAAACAGTTCAAAGAAAATATATACATTACTTGTGCTTTTCCAGTCAAATATAGCATTCATAGTAGTATCAGGGATGAAAACTTGTTCATCTTGGCCTCTGAGGGTAGAACAAGAAGCAATGGGCTTAAACTGCAGCAAGGGAGGTTTAGGTTGGACATTAGGAAAAAGTTCCTAACTCTTAGGGTAGTAAAACACTAGAATAAATTGCCCAGGGAGGTTGTGGAATCTCCATCTCTGGAGATATTTAAGAGTAGGTTAGATAAATGTCTATCAGGGATGGTCTAGACAGTATTTGGTCCTGCCATGACGGCAGGGGACTGGACTTGATGACCTCTCGAGGTCCCTTCCAGTCCTAGTATTCTATGATTCTATGACTTCTTGAGGTCTCTTTCAACCCTAATCTTTTATGATTCTTCCTCACTTTCCCCTTTATGATTCTTTTTAAGAGGACTGTATAGCAATTGGATTAGATGGGGACCCCTCCCAAACATGTTTAACTTTTTCTTCCAGTGTGTAATCAATAATCAAGGGGCAGGCTAAGCTGAAACCTTTGCATAGATGAAGTTCAGTTCATGAATGTTTAATACAAACTTTGATGTGGGATATTTTGGGGGAATTATGTATGTTATTAATCTTATGATCAAAGCATATGCATATGTTATTTGGTATGAATTGTGTAGTAGTGTTTGCTTTTACTTTCTTATATCATTAGTAAATGTTTTTTATGACCTCTACTTACTTAGAGGAAGAGGATTTTTTTCCCCAGAGCTAGCTTTAAAAAAAGCTTTAAAAATTTATACTTAAAGTAAGGGTAAAACCAATAAATATTGAGTGCCTAACTCCCTTTTGTGACTTTCAAAATCTTCCCCTTATTCTCGTGAGGCAAAAGCAATGCATCAACATTGAAAGCCAGGGACTAGAGTTAAGTCCAGGTTCAATATAGTTAATGTCTTCATTAGTGATCTGGAAAAAAAAGAATCAATGGCATTTCCAAATGTAAGGATTTGCAAATACTAGTCGTAATGATAAAGTAATATGAAAGGACCTAGAGAGATAGGGGGAATAATCCAAAATACAGATATTTAGGGTATGTCTAGACTACATTGTTTTTTCAAAAAAACTGCCATTTTTTCGAAAAAAATTCACCTGCATCCACATTGCAATTGCATTCTTTCAAAATTAAATTGAAAGAACGCAGGGGGGGTTTCAACACTGGTAAACCTCAAATTATGAGGAAGAATGCCTTTTTCAAAAGAGCTCTTTTGAAAAAAGTTGTGTGTGGACACAGAACAGGAACATTTTTCGAAAGAAGAGGCAGTCAAAAAAAGCACAGGTGCTCTGGTGAACATTCTGTGAATAGCAATCAGGGCTTTCTTTCGAGAGAGTGTCCATGCAGTCTGGACGCTCTCTTTCGAAAAAGCAGATTGCTTTTTTGATCCAGTTTTGAGGTGTGGATGCTCTCTTTTGAAAGAAGCTTGCAGTCTAGACATACCCTAAGCAAAAACCTCAAAACCAATTTCGCTAAAAGATATCAACCATTATGAGCAAAAGTGAACCACATGAATTACCCATGAATCTGTGTTATGTTTCCAGGTCCAAATAAGCCAACCATACGTTTTTAATTAAATACTAAGGCTGTCAAGTGATTAAAAAAATAATCGTGATTAATCACGCGATTAATCACACTGTAAAACAATAATAAGAATACTTTATCTCATTCTTTATAGTTTGTTTTTTACTCTTTCCTTCTACTGTTTCTCTTCTAAAGAGTGTTTATATTATGTATAAATGTAAGGTTAAGTAATTATTAGTTGTAAGTTGAGCCTTAATTGTTTCAATATTATGTTATAGATCCATTAATACTACATAGTAATACTAATAGAGATCAGCATCCAACCTGGTAGTGTAGACATAGCCTAACTTTAAAAACAGCAAGTAGTCATGTAGCATCTCTCTCTCTCTCTCTCTCTCTCTAAATATATATATATATATATATATGCCTCTAGTCCCTACTATATATTTATATAGTATTGTGAGACTTTGTGGATACGCAGCCCCCACCCTCTGGTCTGAGCCCCCCTCTCCCTTCCAACTCTCTACCATGACTTCTGCATCCCCACCCACTGGTCTGAATCACTCCCATCCCGTGCCCTGAATCCTGCACTTTCTGCTCCATGTCCTGAGCCCCTCCTCAACCCCCAACCCTGACTTCTGCACCACCCAGACTTCCAGCTGCCTGCGCTGAAGGACCCAAGCAATGCTGGTAAATTGTCGTGTGTGTGTGTGTGTGTGTGTGTGTGTGTGTGTGTGTGTGTGTGTGTGTCAATTGTTAAGGATGACAGCTTTACAGCTCAGTACTTTATTTTCTTCACCCACTCAGTCTCATGTGAGTGAGTTTACAAGCTGGCTTCATTATTATTAATTCTGTTTATTAAGCTATTAATTGTAGCAAGCACATTTGCAATAGCTCCCTGCATCACATCAAATGTCCTGTTTAGCTTATCTATTTAGGGCTTCCTGCATGCTCAGATTGTAAGTATCTGTCATCCACCTGACCAGTGGGTTATACCTCTACAAGATGCAGCTTCTCCTGCATCAAATGCATAATGCAACCTCTTTGTAAGAAAAATTATTCTCTACGTTTATTTCCATTTACTTCTGACATTATTTGTTTCCTTGTCTTTAATAATCTATGTTTGTTTAAATATATTTTTTAATTACATTTTTGCAGATATAGGTGATGTGATAACATACAGATGGCTTATAGTTCTCCCCAAATCCCTCTTCCCTCACAACCTTCTTTCTGCTCCAGTTAGCTCACACCTGGATTAGATATATGTAACATATTGACCTCGATTCTCTCCCATTACATTTCTAACTTCTAATAAGGAAGAGTGCGCTTACATTGCACCTGTGGCTCGAAATAAGCTAGGGTATGTCTACACTACAAAGTTAGTTCGAACTAACGGACGTTAGTTCGAACTAACTTTAATAGGCGCTACACTAGCGCTCCGCTAGTTCGAATTTAATTTAAACCTCATTTCACGAGGACTAACCCCTAGTTCGAACTTACTAGTTCAAACTAAGGGCTGTGTAGCCCTTTAGTTCGAACTAGTGGGAGGCTAGCCCTTCCCAGCTTGCCCTGCTGGCCACTCTGGCCAACACCAGGCAAACTCTACTGCCCCCCTCCCGGCCCCGGAGCCCTTAAAGATCCACGGGTTGGCTACAGTGTTTGTGCCAGTTGCAAGGCTGCCAGCACCGTGCCAGCAGACCCTGCACCTGACACCCCATGAGCCAGCCACCCGATGCCCCCCCAGCCCACCCCCTCTTCCCGGGACCAGCCTGGCGGCTCCCAGGAACCTGTCCGGGGACGCAAGAGGAGGGCGCCCGCGTGGTCTAGTGCAGAGATTGTGGACCTCATCCAGGTTTGGGGGGAAGCCTCCAATGTCCACGATCTCCGCACTAGCCACAGGAACGCGGCCGTCTACGGCCGCATGGCTGCCAGCCTGGCCGCCAGAGGCCACCAGCGCAGCCGGGAGCAGGTGCACTGCAAGATTAAGGACCTGCGGCAGTCCTACTCCTGGGCCTGCCTGCCAGGGGCCGACCCAGAGGCCTGCCCCCACTTTCTGGCTCTGGACCGCATCCTGGGGGCTCATGCCATCCCTGCCCCCCGGGTGGTGATTGACCCCGGGGCAGAGGGACCACTCCCTGACACGGAGGAGGAAGAGGAGGACACCGAGAGCCAGGAGCCTGGCGGCAGCTTGCCCAGAACCCAGGACCCCCGAGGCACCCCACTGAGCCGCTCGCCTGTGTTGTCCGAGGCTGGGGAGGCCTCCACATGTGAGTACCATCATGCTCCCCTTATGTGTACGGGGAGCTGGGGGGAGAGGGAGCCCAGGGACCGTGCGCCTGGGCCTTGCCCACCACGGAGCAGCAGCTGGGTGTCATGCAGGGGCCCTGGCCTTGCAGAGGGGGGCTGGGTTTCACCCACCTGGGCCCCAGGGAGAATTGACCGATGCTCTTGTTTCACCACAGCCGCAGCACCTGGGCCTGCAGGGCGCACCACCCCGCCTGCAGCAGCCGCCCACGCCCGGGCCAGCAGGAGAGCCAGGAACCAGGAGGAGTACCAGCGGCGGCACCTCCGCTTCCTGGATCACCAGCTCCGCACCCAGGACCACTGGGTCCAGGAGGACCTTCGGCTGCGCCAGCGGAGCTTGGAGGCGCTGGAGGAGCAGGGCCGTGCCCTCAGAGGCCACCTCCAGAGCCTCCTCGACCGGTTCCCGCTTCCTCCTGCTCCTGCTCCCCCTGCTTCCTCCACAGCCCCCGTCCCTCCTGCCCCAACCTCCACACCCATTCCCCCCCGAAGCCCCCGCACCCACAGTGCTGCAAGATGGGAGAGGCGGACCACCCTGCGGAGCAGCACCCGGTTGATTGCCCTGACCACCTGCGGAGAGACACAGCAAAGCGCGAATCAGTGGGGCGCCCAGGTGGCTGGGAGTGTTCGTGCCCTGAAAGTGCCCTGTGCCCCACTCCCGGAAGCAACCCCTCCGGGCGGAGTGTAGTATGGCCGGGAGAGACCGGTGCGGGGCACTTTCGCCTCCTCCCTCCCCCCCCTTTTTCCCTGGGGCGGCCCATCCCCTCCTTGCAGCCCCTCTCCCATCCCCCGGTCCAGTGGCCGATGAGTGCCGTACCTGCATGAGCACTGCTCCGACGGTGGATCTCCCCACACCGAACTGGTTCCCGACGGATCGGTAGCTGTCTGGCGTGGAGAGCTTCCAGAGGGCGATGGCCACACGCTTCTGCAGGGGGATGGTGGGCCTCATGCGAGTGTCCCTTCTGCACAGGGCAGGGGCGAGCCACTCGCAGAGCTCCAGGAAGGTGTCCCTCCTCATCCTGAAATTCTGGGTCCACTGTCAGTCTTTCCAGCGCTCCAGGACGATGCAGTCCCACCAGTTGCTGCTGGTGTCCAGACGCCAGATGCGGCGGGGCACGCCGGCGTCCGGGCGCCGCCGTGGCTCCTCCATGGCCGCCAGGGCGGCCAGGCGGAGAGGCAGGGGGCTGACATGTACCAGGTGGTGCCAGGCAGCCTCCAACCATTGCTGGCAGGCTTGCAGCAGCAAGTCCAGAAAGTGCACCAGAAGGTGCAGGGCGAGCTCTGGCTCCATGTTGCCACCTGCGGCGGCGTCCCCGAAGGGAAGCACCGACACAGATGGGCACAGAGACCAACGCTTTGCTGTCCCTCGGCAAGGTTGGAAAGCAAGCGGAAAAGCTGAGAACCGGCTGTCCAGGGGGGTTCCTTTAAGCACAAGCCTCAGATAGCCTCAGACAGCAGCCACACAAAGCAACTACTGACCTGATGCCCTGCCAGAACCGGTTTCAGCTGCCCTTAAATGCGCCCATGCGTCCAATCTGTGTGGACGCGCTAGTTCGAATTAGCAAAATGCTAATTCTAACTAGTTTTTAGTTCTAGATGCGTTAGTTCGAATTAACGCTGTAGTGTAGACATACCCCTACACAGTTTGAGCTACGCAAATTGCATAGCTTATTTCAAGGCAATTTTGAAATAGCTTATTTTGTAATTTGGCACTGTCTACACAGCTCCAAATTTCAAAATAACCTGCCATTCCAAAATGTCCCTTACTCCTTATGGAATGAGGTTTACAGTGATATTAGAATAGCGAGCCCGTTATATTTCGGGCACACTGTTAAGACGCAGAATAGCTATTTTGGGATACCTCCAGTATCCCAAAATAGTGCTGCAGTGTGGATGTAGCGCAACTGTGAGGCTGTTGTTCTGGTTTAGTATTCCTAACAAAATTTTCATTGATAAATTTTTAGTGGTAAGATCCATTAAATTGCCTAAAGAAAGCCCTAAGGACTTGTATCTGTTGGGTACCTAGATACTATATATCTGGTAACCAGCAGCTTTTATTTTTATATTTTGGCACAAATAACACACTTCAAGATTGCTTTTTCCTTGATTTCACAGAGCAGATAAGATTATGTAGTTCTGTCAGATACAGATATGTCCAGCGGATAAACTGAAATTGCTGATTATTTACTTATTCAGGACCCATTTTTGCTCTGAATTAAGTTGATAGTTAAACTCCAGGGCTAGGTCTACACTGCAGGCTTTTTGTGCAAGAACAGCCATTCTTGCACATTCTTGCACAGAAACTTGCAGAGTGTCTACACTGTTCTTGTGCAAGTAAATTTACAGTAAGGCGTCAGAACTGAGGGCTTTTTGTGCAAGAACTCTTGACACTCCATATGAAGAAGAAGCCTTCTTGTGCGAGCATTCTTGCACAAGAGGGCAGTGTGGACACGCAGCCAAGAGTTTTTGCACAAGAACTGGCCTCCCAGGAAAAAATGCAGGTGGCAGCAGCAGCACGCTCAGCAGCTCCACCACACGGCTCTGCCCTACTGCACCGAGGAGCCCACATGTCTGCTCCAGAGGAACCCCAAGAGCCTGCACCCTCCTCCCAGCAGCTACTCCAGGGCTCCCAGTGGCCATAGAGGGGCACAAAGCAATGTGCCCCTTGCTGGTCTGAGGCTGAGGTAGAGGCCCTCCTGGACCTTTGGGCACAGGAGAAAGCCCTGCACGACCCCTGTGCCTGTCGCCGCAACACGGACATCTTCGGCCGCATGGCCCAGGTGCTCTCAGACCAGGGACATCCGGCTTGGACCCTTGAACAAGATTAAGGAGCTGCGCCTGGGCTATGTCTGGGCCACTGAGGGCGAGGGGGCAGGAGCCATCCTCGGCAAGGGGGCAGTCCCAGGGCCCTTGCCGGTGTTGGACACGGGACTGCACACCCTGATGGTCAGGACACCTGACCTGGAGAAGGAGGGTGGCCTGACCACTGGCTCCGAGGATGAGGGAGAGGACCGTCCCATCACCCTCCACCTGGAGCCAGTGCCCAGTAGCCAGGACATCTCCCAGGCCTCAGCCGAAGCTGGCGCCAGATCCTCCAGTGAGTGTTGCTCTTCTCATTCACAAGGGCGGGGGAGCTGGGTTCCCAGGAGGGACGGGGAGGGAGCATCACTCAGGCAGTTTGAGCTGCTCACCGTGCAGCAGTACGCAGCACATGCAACCTCATGCAGCCTGTGTGGCATGTGGACGTGGCAGGCAGCTCCAGGGCATGCCTGAGACCCTGCTGCTCACACGTCCTGCACGGGGGGAGGGGGAATGCTGGCTGGAAGCAGCCAAGCCCCCAAGGGCGCGGGCCAGACCCCACACCTCCCAAAGGGTGCCGCACACAGACAGCACACAGCCATGCCTGCCTGTGTGACATAGCACCTACTCCTGGGAAAAGCGCAGCGAGCCAGCCCCGTGAGCGTGGCCTCCACAGAGCCCCTCAGGATGCTCCCAGCCCCTAGGCTTCCCCTGAGGGAAGCCCCCTACTGCAGCCACACACTTCCATGGGCTACTTGTCTGAGGGTTGGGTGGAGGGAGAGCGGGGAAGTGGCCAGCCCAGGCCTCTGCCCATTGAGTCTTGCTGCAGGGACGGTACACTCCCCAGTCGCCCTAATGATTTGTAGACCATTCTCATAACTTTGTGTAGGCGTTCCTTGTGATTTTTGGTTTGGCAATACTGCTCTTTGATTGATGAATTTAGAGAGATCTCTCCCTTCAGTTTCCCTTTCCATCCTCTTTTTTTGTCACAGGTCATCAGAGAATCATAGAGACAATGGAGAGTAGGGTGAGTCCGTGACTATGGTTAATGACTGGTCAGGGTGACTAACTATTATCAGCCAGTGGTCTGAATGAGCTATCTACTGCCATCTGTTAATCAACTGTAGGAAAAGGCTTCATGAGCAGACCTTATTTATATAGACAACCTACTTTGCCACAGAGATCAGTAGACACACTTGCTGTCTCAAGGTGATCAATTTTGGCTCTTTTGGGTTGAAATTCACTTAAGAGTTGGAGCTGGGAGAATGAAATGTTGTTATCCATATTGTATGATTAAAAGACCTGAACTTAATATGACTTGGCTTAGGGTCTACCATAACTTGAACACTAAGCAGAGGATAGTGAGTCACATCTAACTGAAAATCACAGAACATGGAAACAGGTTTTATTTCTGGTGGTGTAGAGAGTCTATTTGAGAGTCCTCAATTATATCTGACAGTTTACATCCAGTGTTTAAAGGCAAAGCTGACTAGAATCAATTGAGAGTCCTTGTCTTGTCTCAGTGATCGCTTGAGCAAAAACCATTGATAAAATCTTGTGTACACTGACCTTGGACTCAACATGCAGGCAATGTGTTGAAGGGCAGTGCAAAGGAGGCAATGGTGGTGAGGTACCATATTACCTAGTGAAATCATTGGAGCTGAAATCACTAAGGACTGGAATTTGACCACAGAACTGACACTTTCTTAACAAAGACTCCATTTTTGCTATTTAAAAAGTAAATCAATGTAACAGAAAACTGCAACGCTCTCTGGTAACTTTTTAAAAATCAAACTTTAAACTTCATTGAAAAAATTGGATAGTTTGCAATTGAAAATATTTGACCTACACTTAAGGTAACTGATTTAAATTTGTGTAAAATTTTGCATAATAAAGGATGGCCTTTTTTTTTTTTTTTGAAAATGTTCAGTTATATAGATATACATTTTGATAAGATCTATTTGATGTGATATTTGTGTATGGTCATGGTGGTTTTTTTTTTTTTTTTTGCTCAACAAAAAATCCTGGGGTTGGGGGGCACCAAAACGGTTCCCTATTGTAAATAAAAATAAAGTTACATCTTGTTTCAACAAAAAGCCTGTTTTTGGCAGGTGAGGGGACAAGGGGGGAGGGAAGGTTTGAAGGTGGGAGGGGGATGTGGACGGGAGACAGAAGCAACCCTAGTGTGGAGCCTGGGAGAACATCTCCTTCAGAGCCTCCCAGATGTGCACCCCATTGTGGTGCACCTGTCGGATGGCAGCTGTGTGGGGCTGCTCAAATGCCCAGCCCTCGCCTGCCATCCACCCTGGGAGGAAGGCCTCCCCTGTCTGCTCCACTGTGTTGTGCAGCACTCAGCATGCTGCCACAACCTCCGTGATGTTCTGCTAACCCATTTCGAGACGGGTAAGCAGACAACGGAATCTCACCTTCAGCCGTCTGAAGGCGCACTCAAACTGGTTGCGGGCCCGATTCAGGTGGTGGTTGAAATGTTCCCACCAGGGTTCCATGCATCCGGTGTACGGCCACATCAGCCACAGAATATGGGGGTAGGCCATGACCCCCACAATGCAGAGAGGCATGTGGACATCCCCAACTGTCAGTTCCCACTGGGGGAAGAAAGTGCTCGCCTCCACTCTGAGATACAGGCTGGAGTTTCTCAGGATGTGGGCATCATGTGCCCTGCCGAAACAACCCCACACAGATGTCTGTGAAGCGACCAAGGCGGTCCACAAGGGCCTGGAGCACCATGGAGAAGTACCCTTTGCAGTTGATGAAATGGGCTGGTCGATGCTCCGGGGCATGGATGGGGATGTGAGTCCCATCCACGGCTCCCCCGCAGTTGGGGAACCCCAGGGCAGCGAAGCCAGCCACGATTGCATCCACATCCGACAGGCAGATGACCCTCTGGTGCAGGATGTCATTGATGGCATGGACAACCTGCAGAAGGGCACATAGAAACACAGGGAATGCACACAATAAGGCCCTTGAGGGTGCCCGCCTCCCTGTGATGCCTTCTCACCCCAAACACACCAGGGCCCCCTTATCCCAAAGCCACCCACCCCATACCAGCAGGCCTATGTGAGGGAGGGACTGCACAAGCCCCTGGGTGATGGGGCTTCCCCCACTCCTCCGCCCCCCCCCCCCAGCCTGGAGTCTTCCCTTCCCCTGTGCAGGGAGTGCAGCCCCCACGAGGGCCTTACCTGCATCAAGATGGCATCCACTGTGGACCTGCCCATCCTGAACTGGTGTGCCACCGAGCGGTAGCTGTCTGGGGTGGCCGGCTTCCACAGGGCGATGGCGACCCTCTTGTTCATGGGGATGGTGGGCCGCAGCTGGGTGTCATGTCTGAGGAACAGAGGGGCAAGCCAGGCACACAGGTCCAGGAACATCTGATTTCACATCCTGAAATTCTGGAGCCACTGCTGGTCGTCCCATTGCTCCAGGACCAGCTGATGCCAACAGTCACAGCTGGTGTCGAGTCTCCAGTACCGCCTCTCCACGGTCGGGTAGGGATGCCACAGTGACACTACATCTGGGGAGAGGGAGTCCAGAGTGAGTTCGGCGTCGAGCAGGAGTAACAAGGCAGCATAGAGCAGCAGCTGCAGGCACTCCAAAATGACTGTGTGGGGCCAGAGCAGGCACAGGGCCACCTCTGGCTCCATGGCACAGCAAGCAGAAGGCAAAAGTCTCCAAAGGCACTAGGGCACAAGCTGTGGTGTCCAATGAGGCAGAGGACAACCACAACAGGCACTGCTACAGCTTTCAGTCCCTACAAGAGGTCCCAAAGCACATAGCAGCAGAGAAATGACTGTCCAGGGAGATCCCTTTAAGCACGTGTCTCAGAGGAGCTCCAGCCCCCACCCCCGGAAGGTCCTGGTGCCATTTTCCCCTGTTCAAAATAGTTGCGGGGAGATGTCTTTGCGCAAGAGCGTCCCACCAGTACGGACACTCTCTTGCGCAGACATGCAAGGCTTTTGCAATGTGCTCTGACCAGTATGGATGCACTCTTGTGCAAGAACTTTTGCACAAGAACTCTTGTGCAAAACAGTTCTTGTGCAAGAAGTCTGCAGTGTACACATAGCCCAACTGACTTCAGTAAGACGAGAACTGTATCCTTACAACTTCACCGAGTTCTTCACTAAATGGCATCCAAATACAGTACTTTACTTAGAAATTGTTTATGTCTTTGTAAGGCTTGATTTGATATTTTCCAGTGCAAGTGTGCAAGTTAAGCTATTATCAATGTATGTTGGATGTCTAGTTCTTGTGCTGGTAAGATACTATGATTTCCTGGAAACAACGGAGACTTCATCTCAGGTTGCATGGAAAGAGTATATAAAAATTAGTCTGTTTTTCTCTTTTGGGTTTTGGAAGCATATGCTAACTTTAGAATGCAGTTTTAAATATAAAATAATATAAACCAAGAGGGATTTTTCTAAGCAAGTTAATCCATATTATTTGTTTATACTAACTGCATATTCCACTCTATGGGGTTTTACTAGGCCAATGGTGGGCAACCTGCAATTTGTAGACCAAACATGGCTCATCATAGTAAGCCACTACCAGACCACCAGACAGTTTGTTTACCTTATGTTCTCAGGTATGGTTTCCTGCAACTCCCATTAGTCACAGTTCACCATTCCTAGCCAATGGGAGCTGTAGGCAGCCGTACCTCTGGATGCAAGGTAAACAACCAGTCTGGCGACCTGCTAGTGGCTTACCCTGACAAGTCACGTATGGTCTGTGGACCGCTGATTGTCCACCATTGTTCTGGGTTTAGGAAAAAATCTAGACAACTTTAAAATTACAGTCTCTACAAGCTCTTCTCAACTGCAATGTTCCCTTTTAGACTAAGAACTGGGGAAATCTGATACTTTCACAATATCAGTTTTAAGACACTCTCAATTTTATGTCAGATTATATTTTGTTGATATTTTCTTCAATATTCAGGACTGCACAATCAAACTCATTAGTTTCTTATTCAGTCTTAGAAAAGGAGGAGATTGGGGCTCCATCTTGTGGCCTTAGGTTGTATATCATTTGATTATCAGGTCAGCTATTTAAGTGCCTTTCAAAGACTGTTTCTCACAAAATGTATTTTATAGGTCGAATGAAAGGCTTAACTCACCACCATGCATACAAAACTTTGTTTTTATTCAGGTGCACAAAATAAATAGCCTGAAAATTCATTTGAGAGTTCAGTCCATTTCAGCAGACTGATTTAAAATTAACAAAACATGTAGATGGTGGTATGAGCTTTCGTGGGCATAGCCCACTTCCTCAGATGACCGGAGTTGGTGAAGAAGTGGACTGTGCCCACGAAAGCTCATGATACCATCTACATGTTTGTTAGTCTGTAAAGTGCTACCAGACCATGTGTTGTTTTTGTCTGTAAGGCTATGTCTAGACTGCAAGCCTCTTTCGAAAGAGCCTCTTTCGAAAGAGAGCATTTAGACTGCACACGGAATTTCGAAAAAGCAAGCCGCTTTTTCGAAAGAAAGCACCCAGTGAGTCTGGATGCTCTCTTTCTAAAAAGCCTGTTTGCTTTCAAGAACGCCTTCTTTCGAAAGAGCACTTTCGAAAGAAGGCGTTCTTCCTCGTGGAATTAGCTTTACCACCATCGAAAGAAAAGCCGCATTCTTTCGATTTAATTTCGAAAGAACGCGGCTGCAGTCTAAACGCAGGTGAAGTTTTTTTGAAAAAAGGCTACTTTTTTCGAAAAAAAACCCTGAGTCTGGACACAGCCTAACAGAGTAACTCAGCTATCCCCTGAAGCTCCTGATTTAAAATTGTATCTCACTTCAGTTAATATGCATTTATACTGAAATTCTTTTAATACCTGATTATTTTAACAAGTGATGTCAACATGGATTACTTATATTGACTGTGACAGACCTAAGCCAGAAAGCCTGCCACACTCTGGTGGAAGGCAGGTATACAGGGTACTGGATAAGTGGTTTTCTCTTTCCAGAGTGAACTACTAGAGCAGGGTTGCTCACTTGTGGAAGCCCCAGGGGCCACAATGATACTCACAGCACATGACAAGGGCCGCAACTTAAGTGTGATTGTATGTACATGAAAATATATATGCAAATAGCTTTTTTCACACTGATGGGCATGAATATAAAGATTAAGGGAAGACTACACAACACACAGGCCCCATTTAACTCAGTTCTACTGATATTAATCAAATGCAATATTTACCCGATTTCCACTCATATAACAGCACTTTTAATGAGCAATAACAGTCCAGGAATTTAACTACTAAAACGCATATCAACAGAAGACCATTATATTGACTACTTTTTTGTTTTGGCTTCACAATTGTAACAAATCAAACAAAAACTGCCACTATAGCACTGGAATTTACTGGAGTATAAGTACAATAAATGTGAAGATTGTAGCTGCAACTTTTCACCAGCTGTTTCACATCTGGCTTGTATTCTTTCAAGTAGGAATAAGAGATCCTCCGGAATAGGGCTTTATTCCGGAGGATCGCGCCAGTCTGGACGCTCTTTTCCGGCTTTTCCCCAAGCCGGAAAAAAAGCGGTGGCCATGTTTATTTAAATCCCGAGGGGATATTTAAATCCCCCGCGGATTTCCCTATTCCAAAGTTCGAAATTAGCATGCCTATTCCGAAGAAGGGGTCAGTGTAGAGGTAGCCCAATAGTCTTTGACAAAGACGATGCATTGTTTTCCATTTATCTCTTGGCACCACATTTCAAGAAAGATGTGGAGAAATTGAAGAAGGCCCAGAGAAGAGCAACAAGAATGATTAAAGGTCTAGAGAACATGACCTATGAAGGAAGACTGAAAGAATTGGGCTTGTTTCGTTTGGAAAGGAGAAGACTGAGAGGGAACATGTTTGTGGTTTTCAGGTATCTAAAATGGTGTCACAAGGAAGAGAGAGAAGAATTGTTCTCCTTGGCCTCTGATGATAGGTCAAGAAGCAATGGGCTTAAACTGTAGCAAGAGAGGTTTAGGTTGGACGTTAGGAAAAACTTCCTAACTGACAGGGTGGTTAAACACGAGTAAATTGCCTTGGGAGGTTGTGGAATCTCTATCTCTGGAGATATTTAAGAGCAGGTTAGATAGACATCTATCAGGGATGATGTAGATGGTACTGGGTCCTGCCGTGAGGGCAGGGGACTGGACTCAATGATCTTGCGATGTCCCTTCCAGTTCTCGTGTTCTATGATTCTAAGATTTAGCAGGGGCAGAGTACAAATCATGGATAGGTCATGGGGCTGTGGATTTTTATTTACTGACCATCTCCTGTCTATGACTTCTACTAAAATACCCGTGACTAAAATGTAGCCTTAATAATGATCTTTTAACTATAGTAGCTTTTTGTTTTTAACTAAATGTTAGATTCAGTTAATAAGAATTCGTTGTAAGCATATATTTTAAAAAATCTGAAACATTCATTGCCCTGATGTGTACTGTATCCAATTTCTTTGGATTAGTAGAACTTTAAGTATGGTGAATAAGATTTAAAATAACCCTCATTACATAGACTTGGATGTCTGGGTGGAAGCCAAAGACCTGTATTGCTTAAAGGAAACTGTATTTTAGCTTCTTTGTAACCAGTAAGGTATTACAGAAGCTGTTTTGTTACTGGATTGGTGAATCTAATTAGAAGAATAAGATGTTTGGTGATCATCTGCCCTTTTCTTTGAGTTTTAAGCATTGTGAGTGTGATTCTGCCAGTGACTGGTAAGAAGGGGCGATGGTGCGCCTTCCTGCTCCAGTTTAACCATGCACCAGGACTTTCACCAGTAAGGACAGTCCTTCCCACAGGACTTCTTCCGCCTGAGTACTCTCCTCTTGGTGCCCTTTCCTCAGCCACTGCAGCCCTCTCCTGTCTTCTGGGGTCTTTTGGCTCAATTCTGCATCTGCTGGGTATGCACCACTTCATCTCTGGACAATCTCTTCAGAGACCCCCCGGTTCAGTCCTATAATTACCATATAGGCCAGATTATGGCCACACTGGCCTGCACGGTGTCTCTGTGGTTTTGCACAGTCAACTTCATCTCTCACAGAGTAGGGTCATATATGTGCATGGGCAGGGCTCGCCAAACCGCGGTGAGCACCGCTCGCCAGCTGTGCTGTCCGGTGATCTGCGCATGCGCAGATTGTTCTGTGCATGCGCAGATTGCCGGAACCTGGCTCTTCTGGGTTACAATCTACTCACCACAGGTGAGTAGATTGTACAATTTGTCGAGCCCTGTGCATGGGTACACTAGAGGTAGACCATGCCTTTGTGCTTCCCTTGTGGTCCCACCAGCAAGTCCCCACAGCTGAAGGCATGGGGGAGGGATAACTCAGTGGTTTGAGCATTGGCTTGCTAAACCCAGGGTTGTGAGTTCAATCCTTGCAAAGGCTACTTGGGGCAAAAGTTTGTCAGGTGATGATACTTGGTCCTACTGTGAAGGCAGGGGACTGGACTTGGTGACTTCTTAAGGTACCTTCCAGTTCTAGGAGATAGGCAATACTACCATTAACTGAATAAAACAGCAGGTATCATAGGCTGGGAGAGACTGTGCCTCCTGAATAGCCAGGCACGCCTCCCCATGCTGCACTCTCATTTCTCCTCTGTGACTGTACAGTGGAAGAGCTTGGGCTGGAGGCTCCTCAGGAGTGGAGCCCGACTGCACTGGCTGCTTGACTTTGCCTTTGGAGCCTATAGAATAGTCGAGTAACCGGTAAGAATTCATGAGGTTAATTGACTATTGAATTAACCGATATTTAACATCCTTACTCCAGAGGAAAGTAAAAAAGCTAATATTTGCCAGTATCTTAAAAGGGTGAATGGGATGACCAGGAAAACTATAGACCAGCATTTCTCAAAGTAGAGCAACCTAAGGACCCCTATTTTTATTTAATTTTTTGCAGATCCCCAACATCCTCTGCACAGCTCCAGGCCATACGTTCACCCCACCTCTTACCACTCCTACACCACTATTCCCCTCCTCTTCCCTGCCTCTTTTGACACCCTCATCTGAGCACGTCCTGTTCCCGCTTCTACCTCTTCCTTCCAACACCTCCTGGATGCCACTGAACAGATGTTCTGTGGCATGCAGGAGGCACTGGAAGGGAAATGGATGATCTGAGAGTTTATGAAATGCTGTCATAGATTGATTAACCTGATATTGCATCCCACATCAGCCTTTCCATGATTTTGTCTAGGATCAATCAGTAAAGAATGGAAAGATGGTAGCTTAATTAATGCCAATGAACATGGCTTCATATTTTGTCAAACAATCCTGTTATCACTTTTTGATGAGATTACAGGTTTGATTGATGAAGGTAACTGTACTGACATAAGATTCCTATAAGTCATTTGTTCTAGACTTGTATACTGTTCTGATTTTAAAAAGCACTAAACAAAATTAAACAAAATTCCATATTAAGGTGAAAGTTCACTATAACTAACCTGCATCTCCTCCATTAACATCATGGGAGACTGCAGCCCTTGACCAATTAACAAATTTTTGGAGTGGTCCCTGTCATAAAAATTATTGCTCACCCTTGCTCCATAGAGAGAAAGGGCAAGGGGCTAGGTTAAGGGTCATAGTGAGTGCTTAAACAGCTCCCCGAGTACCAGATCCCTCGGAGTCACTTGCTCCCCACCCGCACTCTGCTGCCTCTGATGCATAGGCAGCAGCACAGGGGGTGGGGGTGGCTCCATGAAGCCGGTGCTTGTGGGGAGCCAAGTTTTAAGCCAGCTGCCCCCAAGCACTGGCTCCTGCCTGCCCAACCCACTGCCTGTTGAAAGCTGGTTTCCCATGTGTTCTGGCTCCCACCTGATCCCCTCACCTTCCCTCCATGCTGCCGCCTCTCTATCAGAGACCTGGAGAAGAGCTCTCCGGAGTTCCAAAGGTTGTCTCTTTAACTGACCATATTTGGTGCAATAAAGATATTACTTCACTTACCTTGTGACTCTCATCCCAGCACCAGCATGACTACAACAAAACAGCAAAATACTAAATCTCAATATCACGTCAAATATACAAAATAAATATCCTAAAACCAAACTTGATTTGTTGATTTAACTAGTCATTTAACACTCATCCATTTGTAACAACCCCAATTCAGAAGTTTATATCACAAGTTCTCAATTAGCATTTTTCTTGCTTTCCCTATATGTAAATAATTGAATTATTGCTGATGAAAATATTTCAGGATTTGGGTGTACTGTGAAATCAGCAGCTAATTTCTAAGTTATGTGAAAAAAAATTGTGATGATTTCAGGTGCCTCAGTACCCTCTGGAATCACAGTTAAAGTTGCATTCCCCCCAATCTGAAATGGCACCCTGGTGATTCAGAAGTGGCCAGCGCACAGCAGGAGGGCCATGGGTGCATGCAGCTCCCATCTGACAAGACAGAGCTCACTTTGAGCTGAAAACCAAGCACCAGGCATAAGGAACAGGTGCAGCTTTGGCAAGGAAGCTGCCAGGGCTTCTGAAGAGCAGCTCAAACTGTGGAAGAAGAGCCCCACTGAAAGGTGAGTGACCCACTCAAGTTCCTCATCCACTGTTTCATTTCACAATCTGATGCCATTCAAAAATAGCAGCCTGCCTTCTGCACCTCATATCTTAGGGTTAATATTTCATCTAAAACAATCCATCCCCCCTGAAGCTTTTAAAGAAAGGGCTTAGCCAAGAAGCACTGATAATGACAATTCCATTTGCAAGGGGCAGAGACTATAACAGGCCCTGCACCCAGGTAAGCAAAGGACTGAGCAGCTTCCTTTATGTGCCTTG
Source organism: Pelodiscus sinensis (assembly GCF_049634645.1). Lineage (NCBI taxonomy): Eukaryota > Metazoa > Chordata > Testudines > Trionychidae > Pelodiscus > Pelodiscus sinensis. Next base: position 209,695,106 of record NC_134712.1, on the reverse strand, counting down.
TCCCTTAATCTCCTGAGACTCCAATTCCATCCTCTGTCTATGGAGAATGCAGTGGCTCACAATCTCGCCTGTCACAAGCAATATCACAGTTTGCAGCAGCAAAGGCAGCGCTGCCCTCTGAATCTTAGCATCCTGGTGAACATTTTGTATTTGTTCTTATTCATTAGTTTAGTGTTTAGTTTAATGTTTACTTTATATGACACTTAGCTATAATGTTTTGATTACTTACATAGTTTATTATTTTAATAAAATAGAATCCAATTTTGTGTCTATTTTTTGAGTAACTCTATAAAAACTTTTGAGATTACCACTTTATATCTGAAATTTTCACCAACCCTACTACATACTGAAACCCAACGGGCACCATTTTCCTTAAGGCTGGCCCTGAGGGTTGATGCCAGAAGCGCGCTAACTGTTAGGATGCCTAGCATTCTGAGAACCCTATAGGATGTGGGGAATATAGACAGGAATATACATCTGAAGGTAAGCCAGAGAAGAGAGGTGGGGGAAAAGCAGAAAGGGATTTAGAGAAACTCATGTGTAGCATATGAAATTCTGTGTGGGAGAGGCTATCCCCCGGCTCTTCCCTTCCATGACCTGCTCCTGTCATGCTCCCTGGAATCCAGAGGCCCCCCCACATGCATCTGCTGGTCTCTGCCCTAGGCTGGCCAGTGCCTGCAGTCTTTCCAGCCCTGAAGCGTTAGGAAGGAGAGAGTACGGCACTTCGCCCCCTGAAAGAAGTACTTCCTTGTGTTTGTTTTAAACCTGCTGTCTATTGATTTCATTTAGTGACCCCTACTTCTTGTGTAATAAGAAGGAGTACACAGCATTTTCTTATTTACTTTCTCCATTTCCGTCATGCCTTTATAGACCTCTGTGGCAGCTGGTGCTCAGGGGGAACCTGCTCCTGCCTAGGGTTGCCAACTCTCCCAACCCATTTGTGGCCCTGTGTCCAACAAGTACCACCCCAGAGTTCTGATCTTCGTTGGGGTTGCTAGGCACTAATCAGTTATAATATTAAATAATGGGAAAGTATGTGTTAGTGTATGTTAGATGCAGGTGTGGGAGTCAGTTTCTAGAGATTTATTTACTTTAATATTAGGGACGAAAGCAACTCCTCGAGCAGTTGACTGTCCAATAAGCTTTTGTATAAGAGGCAGCAAGTGGGGAAAGCAGGAGCCAGTGCTGGGGGAAGCCAGCTTAAAAGCTGGTTCCCGCCAACACCGTCTCTGCAGTGTGGGGAGAAGGGCAGGGAAAGCAGAGCTGCAGCGGTCCTGGAACCAGTGCGAGCAGTGCTAACCCCGCTGTGGCTCTGCATTTTAAAGGTAATAAGAGCCTGGCAGCAGAGCTGCAGCATTCCCAGAGCTCCTACTACATTTAAACCACAGAGTCACAGCTGGGATGGCGAGTGCCCCTCCTCTTACTGACTAATCAATGGAAATTCCATCGACTACTCGATTTGCTAATTAATTGCTACTTAACATCTCTAATAAATATCTGGTAGGTATGCAGAGGTGAAAGTAAGGCGTGCCCTGGTGAGCAGCTTTGGCAAGAGCTGGCTGAGCTACAGCAAAAACAGCAAGGGGCTATATAAAGAATCAGCAGGGATTTAAGGAGCTGGCAGGGACTCAGGAGCTATTTAAAGTGGTGTGGGGGGGGAGGGGCGGGAGCTATTTAAAGAGCAGTTAATAGACTATTTAAAAATAATTAAGGGGCTATTTACAGGGGGTCTCTCACACTGCTTCTTGTTTCCCTGAAGCAGTCCCCCCACATAGACAGCCCACAGCTCCTTTGTGGTCAGATAAGGTTACCCAGCCCCATGTCCTTCTCCTTTTATCGCCCCCAGGGGATGCCAGATCAAGGGAGGATGCGAGGCTGACAAGTGCACCTGATCCTGTTTTTCCTCCTGTCTGGCCTTCATATTTCCCTTCCCCTACCTATGCCCAAAACTGTTCTCCCTTCCTTTCTCTCTCACCCCACTTATCCCCCTTCTTTCACTGCGGCCTCAATCCCTACCCACATATTCCTCTGCTCCCTAACCTCCCCTCTCCTCCCAGCAAATGTTTCCATGTGTAATTTCTTTTTAAAAATTGTTTTAGGGATTTCTGAATAGTCCACTGTACTAAAATGCAAAACCCCTTTAGCAGAGGCAGACTGCAAGAACATGCCTTTTTTATTTTAGCTCACACTAGGGCTTGAACTCATAGTGTCTGGGTAATAATCACATTTAAGAGACATAATATTGCTGCAGAGCAGTGGTTCTTAAACCATTTACCATTGTGATCCACATATGCAGCTCTCTGTTATGTGGGCTACATCCACAGTGTGTGTATATATATATATATATATATAATGTAAATATCGGTTAATTGAATAGTCAAGTAATCTCATGAATTCTTATCGGTTAGTTGACTATTCTATAGTCCCTGGGCAGCCCCTGTCCAGGGGGGAGGGTTTTGAGCTTCCGGACCAACACGAGCTGGAGCTGAACCAGGCTGCCTGCCCAGCTGTCTCCTAATACACTTTAAATGTAGAGCCACAGTAGTGGTAGGTCCAGGACCCAGTGCAAACCAGGACTGAGACAGGCTGCTGGGAAGACTGCTAAAAAAAATTACTGGCAAGGAGTCAGGGAGGAAGTGTGTGTACTCTAGAGCATTAACCTATACGCTTTTGCTTATCAGTTAATCGACTATACTATTACATCCCTCATAAATACACTGGCCGTATGACCCTGAGGATGTTACATGCGCTGCAGCTATGTGCTGACTGGGTCACAAGCGGTCTGTGATCTGCAAGTTGAGAACCACTTCCCCAGAACTACACATTTGCTGTGAGTAAAGCTGGCTTTCAGCCCTCTCTGGCTCTTTCTTTGCACATGTTCACTGTAATCTAGTGGGTCTGAAAAAGAGAGACTGAAAACCACTGTGCTACGTCTACAGTGGCCCCTTTTTCGGAAGGGGCATGCTAATTTTCAACTTCGGAATAGGGAAATCCACAGGGGATTTAAATATCCCCCACGGGATTTAAATAAACATGTCTGCCGCTTTTTTTTCGGCTTGGGGAAAAGCCAGAAAAAAGCGTCTAGACTGGCCCGATCCTCCGGAATAAAGCCCTATTCCGGAGGATCTCTTATTCCTACTTTGAAGTAGGAATGCCTACAAAAAAAGCGGCGGACATCTTTATTTAAATCCCGCGGGGGATATTTAAATCCCCCGCGGATTTCCCTATTCCGAAGTTGAAAATTAGCATGCCCCTTCCGAAAAAGGGGCCAGTGTAGACGTAGCCCTGGTGTAATCCATTCAGCATCGTGAGACTTAGGCACCAGACTAAGGGTATGTCTACACTACAGTGTTATTTCGAAATAGCTTATTTCGAAATAACGTGTCTACACACAAAATGCATTTAAAAATAGCGTTTTGCTAGTTTGAAATAGCGGGTCCACACTGAGTGGACTCTGACTCGCATGTAAGGCTGGCCAGAACCAGTTCCAGCAGGGCACACTTACTGTGTGGGGCTGCTGCCTGAGGTTATCTGAGGTCTGTGCTTTAAGGGACCCCCCCGGACAGCCAGTTCTCAGCTTTCCCATCCTACCTCGATGAGGGACAGCCCCCTGGACACTTTGGTGCTTCTCGTGGATGCGTTGCTATCAGCCTGGCTGCACTTGCTGCAGGCTGTCATCCGGGAGGTCCATCGAGGGGCTGTCAGTATCCAGGAGGCCCTGTGGGAGAGCGTCCACTCAGAGCCTCCCTGGTCTGCCCACTGGGGGCTTGTGCCTCATTCCTCCCTCACGTCCTTCAACGTACCCCTCCCTAGCCCCCCTTCCTGATGTCAAATAAAATACATGTATTTTAAAAAATATCAAGTCTTTTTATTTAACAAAACTGGGGGGGGGGATTAAACTATGGGGAGACTGGGGAAAGGAGGCAGGAGCGGGGAGAGGGAAACCTGGGTGGAGGGAGCTGGAAGGGGGAAGCACGGGGAAGAAGGGGGAGGGGAAGCTCAGGGCCAGGGGCGGCCCGTGCCTATAGGCAAACTAGGCAGCCGCCTAGGGTGCCAAGTTGCATGGGGCGCCAAATTCCAAACTCTGCCCCTTCCATTTCCCATGCCTTACCTGGAGCATGGCTTCCCTGCGACCAGGAGGGGGGTAAGTCAGCACGCAGGAGAGGGGGGGTTCCCCTGTGCCACGGGGGGGTTGGCCCCGGGGGAGGAGAAACACATGGAGGGTTTCCCCTGTGCCGTGGGGGGGGGGTCACCCTGGGAGAGGCGCGTGCCGGCTTCTCTCGGGGGGGAGGGATCTTGGGAGGAGGTGGGTGCAGGGGAATCTCTCCCCCGACTGGCACCCTGTACCCTCTCCCCGGCCCCCAGCCCCCAAACTCCATCCCCATCCCTTGGCCCCCAGCCACAAAACTCCAATTCCAACCCCTGGCCCCAAGCCCCCAACCCCCTGGCCCCAGAACTTCATCCCCAACCCCTTGACCCCCAGCCACCGAACTCCATCCCACTGTGTGGCACGAGTTGGAGCCACCTGCCCAGGGGTGGCACGGCACGTGCTCACGTGCACAGGTTGCTGCAAGATCCGTGGTAAGCAAGGCCCATGCGCACGGTCCCTGGTCTTCCTCCCCACCCCCCCCCCCAGGAAGGGGACAGTGATGGCACTTGCCTGGTGTGGCTTCCCCGGCCGACCCTGGTGACTCCACTGCTGGGACAGCTCCTCTTCCATGCCCTGATCAGGGCCCTCTGCTCCCGGCTCGCTGCCCCCTGGGCTGGCATGGACCATCCCACCCCCCAGGATACGGTCCAGGGCCTCGAAATGGGGGCAGGTATATGCCCCTGTTGGGGAGCTGCCCTGTTTGGCCCTGGCATATCCCTGCCTCAATTCTTTAATTTTCATGCGCACGTGTTCTTAGGTGTGCATGTGGCCTTTAGTGGCCATGGTGGCAACTATGCGGCTGTAGACGGCCGCGTTCCTTCATCTAGTGCGGAGATCATGGACAGTGGAGACCTCTCCCCAAACCTCAATGCGGTCCATGATCTCCGCACTAGTCCAGGTGGAACGAGGTGTACCGGTAGTTTGGAATAGGAACCTAGTCCGAACTACCTAGTTCGAGCCCCGTGTAGCCACGCTACACGGGGTTCGAACCAGCGGGGATTTAAAAATGGCGGCTCCCCGCTTATGCAAATGAAGCCCGGGAAATTCAAATCCCGGGCTTCATTTCCAAGTGCGGTATGCCTACATTACCCTCCTAGTTCGAATTAGGAGGGTAGTGTAGACATACCCTAAGTGTCTACACAGCAATTATTTCTGATTAGCTATTCCGAATTTATCGTTATTCCTCATAGAATGAGGTTTACCAAATTCGAAATAAGTGCTCCACTATTTCGAATTTATTTCAAAATAGCGGTTTGGCTGTGTAGACGCTAGTAAAGTTAATTTGAAATAACGGCTGTTATTTCGAATTAGCTTTGATGTATAGACATGCCCTAACTGAAGAAGTGAATTATTTTGGTAATAACGAAGGGATAGTAGGTGCCATGCACTTTCTGTGGGCAAACATCAACTGCGTAAGACCCTGGATTATGTTCAAAGCCATGGTTTGGTCCCCAAGTCTGGGCAAAAATATATTGGTAAACTATAATATATCATAGAATCATAGAGCTGGAAAAGACCTCAGAAGATCATCAAGTCCAGCCCCCTGCTCTAGGCAGGACCAATCCCAACTAAATCAACCCAACCAGGGCTTTGTCAAGCCAAGACTTAAACACCTCTAGAGATGGAGACTCCATTACTTCCCTAAGTAACCCATTCCAGTGCTTCAGCACTCGCCTAGTGAAATAGTTTTTCCTAATATCCAACCTGGACCTCTCCCACCACAACTTGAGACCATTGCTCCTTGTTCTGCCATCTGTCACCACTGAGAACAGCCTTTCTCTATCTTCTTTGCAAGCTCCCGTCAGGAAGTTGAAGGCTGCTATCAAATCCCTCCTCACTCTTCGCTTCTGCAGACTAAACAGACCCAACTCCCTCAGCCTCTCCTCATAGGTCATATGCTCCAGCCCCCTAATCATTTTGGTTGCCCTCTGCTGGACCCTCTCCAGTGCGTCCACATCCTTTTTGTAGTGGGGGGGCCAGAACTGGACACAATACTCCAGATGTGGCCTCACCAGAGCTGAATAAAGGGGAATAATCACATCTCTGGATCTGCTGGCAATGCTCCTCTTAATACAACCTAATATGCCATTAGCCTTCTTGGTTACAAGGGCACAATGTTGACTCATATCCAGCTTCTTATCCACTGTAATCTCCAGGTCCTTTTCTGCAGAACTACTACTTAGCTGGTTGGTCCCCAGCCTGTAACAATGCTTAGGATTCTTCCATCCCAAGTGCAGGACTCTACACTTGTCCTTGTTGAACCTCATCAGATTTCTTGTGGCCCAATCCTCCAATTTGTCTAAGTCACTCTGGACCCGATCTCTGCCCTCAAGTGTATCTACCTCTCCCCCCAGCTTAGTGTCATTCTTAAACTAGGTCAACGGTAAGAAAAGTTATTGGTTTTTTTGTCCCAGGGGCTATATCTAGGGGACTCTTCAGTTAAATTACCCCATATTGGGAATAGTAATCATACCTACCTCCAGCTCTGACCTCTATATCTCCCACACACCAGCCTCTCCACCCTCTGTTCTGAGCCCTCCCCCACTATCCTGCGAGCCTCCCCATCCCCATTCCAATGGAAATGAAACTGTATTAATAACAGAAAATAAGAGTTATTGCTTTAATGATGCACATTTTCATTCACAGTATTTTCTATTACAAATTCGCTCAGGTTTTCGTTTTTACTTCTTGTCAGGTGGCATAGGTTCACTTCTGGTCGGATGTGACATAACGGTACCGGCTGGGCCTCACTCATAGACAGGAAAGGTGGATCCTCTTGACGAAGTAAAGCAGTTTTATAGCCAATATATTAGACAGGGGTTGGGACAGCCGCCCCCAGCCCTTATTGGATTAGTTGGTCAAGGGGTACAATTTACAGTGGACAGTAATTTTAAAGCAACGCCTCCTACGCATATAAACCTCCCAAGGGGCGGCGGGGGGGGGGGGCAATTGCCATATGGCAGCGCCGGTAAGAAATGCAAGTTACTTTCACCCCTGCAGGTATGTGATGGAGGGGAACGGAGGGGGCGGGTTTGGGACCCTGGGAGTGACTGGGGCGTGGGCGGGGCCTCGGGGGGGGGGGCGGTGGGCGGAGCAAGGACAGTTTTCTGCAATTAGAAAATGGTCCCCCCCCCTCCGCCCAGCAGGTGCTGGCAGAGGCGTCCCAGTGCAGATGGCGGCGGGCCCCGAGGCGTTCGGCGCTCAGTGGCTGGTAGCGATGCGGCCGCGGCCCTTCCGGCCACGCCCCCCGGCCGGCCGCCCCGAGAGCGGCGTGGAACCAGCGCTCGCGCCCCCCGGCCGGCAGTCGCCCTGGCAACTGCGGAGGCTTCGAGGCGGAGCTTCCCCGCAGGCCGCCAATCGAGCGGGATAAAATGCGTTAACGGCGCCGTGGTGACGTAGCCAAACGGCGCTTCTTACCGTGTACGGAAGTGAGGGCGCTGCCGGGGTCGCGTTGTGGCGTCACGCGCGGCTGCCGGGAGCGCGAGTGGCAGCGCTGGGGTTCGGCCCGGGAGGGCGGCTGCGCGCGCCCGCGCGGTGAGTGAGCGGAGCGGGCTGAGCCGTGGAGTGCTGCGCGGGGGGGCCGGTTTCTGTGCAGTGCTCCGAAGAGCGCGTCGTTCAGGTGACAGACCCGCCCCCCAGGCACGCGAAGGGTCTTTGGACCCTGCAGCCCCTGCTCGCTGGCTGGGTGCGGGCTTGGGGCAACTGCAGCGGGGCTGGGCGCCCCTTGTGGCACCAAGCCCCGTGGCTTGTGCTGGGGACTGCAGCAAGGGCCGTGTGCCCCTCCTCTGCAGTGCTCCCTACTGTGGGTGGGGAGAGCTGTGCAGGCTTGTCCTGCTGCTATGGAGTGAGGGGCTGTGTGCCTCCCCCATTGTAGCGAGAATTGGGTTCCCTGGCATGGTGGGGTTCTTGCCTCTTAGTCTCCCATGTGTGCCACCTGTTCAGCCCTGTCCCTGGTTATTTTTAACAAAGTCCCAGATAATCTCTGTGAATTTTTGTTTATTGGCTGTGACTTTTATTAAAAAAATACGATAATAAAATCTTAGCCTTATTGTTGAAGTCTGTTTCTGTGTAGAAAATTGTCCTGAAGCTCTCTACAGGCAGTCCCTGGGTTACGTACAAGATAGGGACTGTAGATTTGTTCTTAAGTTGAATTTGTATGTAAGTCAGAACTGGTACATATTGTAGGGGAAACTCTAGCCAAACATTTCTCCAGAGCTCAGTTTTATTCTCCCACACCTCACTTCCCTCAGTTCTTTATTCTCAAGCTGAGGTGTCTGCTGAGAAAAGCCGCTCCGCGTCTCCCTGGTCTGCTGGGGGGAAGCAGCTAGTGCGGGGTTGCCTCTCCCCGTTTGTAAGTAGGGATCCGATGTAAGTCGGATCCGTGTAACCCGGGGACTGCCTGTATGTTGCAAAATTGAGAACAACAAATTGATCAAGTATTTTGTAAATGCTTTTATGATATCCTAATACTTTAACAGGATATCAATTGGTTTCTTTTAAGTCTTTCATGAGAGGCTACACTTTTGCAAAATGGCATGACATTTTCCTCTAGTTTCACAATAAAAACACCTGTGATTTGACAGTCTTTTCATATTCTACATGAGATTAATTTTAACCTGAGATCATGTCATTCTCAGAGAACTCAGTGTTCACAGTAAGGATGTTAATGAATAGTTGACTAGATGGATTAACTGATTCGCTCAGGTTTATTGGTGAAGCTAGTTGACTACTTGCATTCTCTCCCCCCCTTCTTCCCCGCCTTCCCTCCCCCCCCCCCCCCCGCTTGCTGCCTCTGAATCAGAAGTAGCAAGGGGAGGGGAGAGAGCAGGATCCAGTGCTGGAGGGGAACTGGATTCTATCAGAGGCATGGTTAGGAGAGGCTGACATGAAGCAGCTTCTGCCTATGTGGGCCCTGGCTTGCTGTGGGCGGAGGCTGCTTCGTGGCAGCAGTGCGATGGACCCCTTCATCAGAAGCAGCAGTGTGAGGGTGACAGGGGGCTCCCTGGGAGTGGGGCAGGAGGGCACTGGCTGCAGGCCCCACCCCTGGGGACTGTAGAATAGTTGACTAACCACTAAGAATTCATGTGGTTAGCTGACACTTTTATTACCCGCTATCTAACATCCCTAGTTCACAGTAGAGTAGTATAATAAAGGAATACTAGTCCAACACATGGGAAATCCCGATGTCACTTCAAATAAGGCTAGCTGAATATTTTTCTCCCAATAAATAGAGAACATCAATAATGGACAAAAGAGGGTTGAGGGTGGAATTTTGAGGTGATGGGAGAGAGTTTTACAATATCAGGGTTAAGTGTATATTTAGTACTTGAATATTTGCCTTAAAGTTAAGACAAGGTCTTGCATTATTTTTAATTCATTTAAGATTATTTGGGCAACTACAAATATACAAATTGTTTGCTAAAACCCTTACCATTCCTTTTTTTTAACAGTTTCCATATGAATGGACATCACCTGAGTCTTACGAAGAAAATTTAAATTGCTTGTACTAATCTGCAGTTGCAAACATGAGTGGCTCCAAACCAGATATTCTGTGGGCTCCACACCATGTTGATAGATTTGTTGTATGTGACTCAGAATTGAGCCTCTATCATATTGAGTCTGCTGTGAGTTCTGAACTCAAAGCAGGATCCTTGCGATTATCAGAAGAAACTGCAGCTACATTATTGTCAATAAATTCAGATACACCGTATATGAAATGTGTGGCATGGTATCCTAAATATGATCCTGAGTGTCTTCTAGCTGTTGGACAAGCCAACGGTCGAGTTGTCCTTACAAGCCTTGGCCAAGATCACAACTCAAAGTCCAAAGAGTTGATAGGAAAAGAATTTGTTCCAAAACATGCACGGCAATGTAATACCTTGGCATGGAATCCATTGGACAGTAATTGGCTTGCTGCTGGACTAGATAAACATAGGGCTGACTTTTCAGTATTGATCTGGGATATTAGTAGCAAATATGCTCCAGAAAGTGCTGTTGCTACAGAGAAAACGAGACTTTCAGCTGGAGATACTGAAGCTGGGCTAGTAGTGACAAAGCCGCTTTATGAATTAGGACAGAATGATGCTTGTCTTTCTCTTTGTTGGCTTCCGCGTGACCAGAAACTTCTTTTAGCTGGAATGCACCGAAACTTGGCTATCTTTGACCTTAGGAATACAAGCCAAAAAATGTTTGTAAATACCAAAGCTGTTCAGGGGGTAAATGTAGACCCATACTTCCATGATCGCGTTGCTTCCTTCTACGAAGGTCAAGTTGCCATATGGGATCTCCGAAAATTTGAAAAGCCTGTTTTGACTCTAACAGAGCAACCGAAGCCCCTAACAAAAGTAGCTTGGTGTCCAACAAGAACTGGACTGCTAGCAACTTTAACTAGGGATAGTAATATAATTAGATTGTATGATATGCAGCATACTCCCACGCCTATTGGAGATGAAACTGAACCGACAATAATTGAACGAAGTGTGCAACCATGTGAAAATTACATTGCTTCCTTTGCATGGCATCCCACAAGTCAAAATCGAATGGTAGTTGTGACTCCCAACAGAACTATGTCTGACTTCACAGTTTTTGAAAGGATTTCTCTGGCATGGAGTCCAGTTACATCTCTTATGTGGGCTTGTGGCCGACACTTGTACGAATGCACAGAGGAAGGAAAGGCTAGTTCCTTAGAAAAAGATATAGCCACCAAAATGCGTCTCAGAGCTTTATCCAGGTATGGCCTAGATACTGAGCAGGTCTGGAGAAACCATCTTCTAGCAGGAAATGAAGATCCTCAGCTGAAATCACTTTGGTATACTCTCCACTATATCCTTTAAAATGTAAAATGAGAGTTGTAAAGGAACCTTGCAGAGACTGATTTGTAGGTAAACCATATATCTTTCATACTGAATATGAAAAGGGCTTACAGTGTAAATAGTGCAAAATATTGCAAACTTCTGCAAATATTAAACCTAGAAATGGAAGTTCTGCTTTTCCAAATACCACGGGGAAAAATATTGGATGACCAAACATATCGTCCAAGTACTTCTTTGCTAAGATGTCTGTTTGTCCTATTCACTGCACAGGAACATTTCAAATAGACATTTCAGATAGAGGCAATCCAATACTCATTTGTATGATCAGTGTTGTGCTTGTTCAATTCATATTAAATGTCATTTTTGTTTTCTTCATAACTGTATTTTAGGAAATATCATTATTGCAAAAATGAAATAACTGCCTGTCAGGCTGTGTTATAAGGACTAACCAATGTTTGTAAAAGACTTGGAAGATTAAAGTGCTAAGTGTGTGTGTGTGGGGGGGGGGGAGGGTGTCTTTTTGCATAGGGCTCAATCTCCTGAATAGTTCCAAGCCTTTTAGACAGTCATACTATTCCTGATTTGGGGTGCAGGCAGTGTAACATTGCCTTCACGTTTAAGAGTTAAATACTTCCAAATATAGAAGCACCCTGCATAGTGAAAACTGGGGGTCATTTCATGCCATATCCTTGGCTACCATTTGCGTGAAAGGCAGACCTCTGTGAACAAGCTATAAAAAGCTTTTGCTCCCTACACGCTTTCACTAAGGGCTTGTTTACAGGGGAAAGCTTACCAACATAGCTGTAACATTATAATTATACCTGTAAATTTTCCCCATGTAGATAAGTCCTAATATTTACAGGCTATGGGTTAATCTAAACATGGAATTGTTTAGGAACAGTTCTGCAAAAGGCATATTCTGGTTTAGCTAAATCCACTTTCAAAATGGGTTAAGATAAACCGGAACAAGGCACTCTTGGATTAGGAGTGTCTATACATGGACTTATTCCTGAATACGTTGCATAGAAAAGCCCTAAATATTGAGGACTTAATTTCTCTTATTGAGAAGACTTGACCTTTTTCTGTTTACCCTTTCCCCAAGTTTAATCCTTTGAGTATAGCTACCCTTCATTGTAGTGGGAGCTGCAATTCAGACCCCTAGTGTCAGTTAGTGCCAGTCAACCTGTAAACAAATTAGCAAGTAAAGAAACTTTCTTTTGATTGCAGCTCATGGTACTATTTTCTTATGTTAATATATTCAAAATTAGTAGTTCATTTTGTTTAGTGTTCTGTTAGCATAGTGGTCAACAAGCGACTTAGGTAAAACTACTTGAATTAGAAGCACATTTTGAAAGAATAAGGTTTTTCATCTGTAATTAAACTTTTAAGTCTTTTTCATATTTCCTATACCTGTAAATACTTATGAAGCAGTATACTGAAGATATGGATCAGAAGCTTATAGGAAACAAAGGATCCTTAGTTTATGCAGGCATTAAATCAATTGTGAAGTCATCTTTGGGTAAGAACACTATTTCTCTAAGTACATTGTAGCATGTTTACAAAAACAAGACTGTTTTTTGTCTGATGTACACAATTTGTTACAATGCATTTTAGATTATATGGAAAATGAATATGCAAAAATGATATAGAAGCATGAATAAACAGCAGTTTTTAATTGGCTCTTGGATAAATAAGGGTAAACCTAAACTAATATTCTTGCAATATCATCTAGCATTTCTGATTTACTGTGACAGTTAGCTAATGTGTAGCAGTCTTAAAGGTCACGAAATTTATTTCATATGTTGCTTATCCTGATGTTTAAAAGCTTAAACTATTTGACAGTATATTTTTCTGAATAAGAATGCAGCAGCAGCCAAATAGACTTCATTCTATTTGTTCTCTGTATGTCACCCTATTTAACTGTGATTTAAATACAAATAGTGTGTGCGCGCGCACACACACACACACACACACACACACACACACACACACACACACACACACACACACACACACACACACACACACACAATGTCATGTACCTGCTCATCTGAAAGTGCAAAATATTTTTATCAGTCTTGCTTCAAGGAAGTTACACAAGGTGTGATCAAGCACCTTGAAGCAAGAATCATGTCTTTATTTTGCAAGGCACCTAGAATGTGTTTGGCTGCTGAGAGAAATAATGAAGACTAGAATACTAGTAACAATAGAAGCATGTGTTATGTCACCTCTTCCCTTTTTAAGCTTAATACTTGCTTTTTTTTTCCAAATCTGAAAATCTTGTTACAAATCACTTAAGAGTGAAGAAGAATCTTGTATTCTTTCCAATCAAGTTGTCTTAGCACACACATTAAACTGATAATTAAGAAGCCGTGTATAGTAAAAGCTCTGTGTTCTGGGACTCAATTAATTAACCAGAAAGCTCAATTATCCAGTATTTCTGATCGCTCCCAATACAAACTTTCAATCTAGAAATCGGGACTGGTATACTGACCAACATGTTATGCAGTCATATATTTTCCATGCAAAAGAGGCAGAAATAGAGGATATATTCAAAAAAGCAGCTTCTAGATTCATTATAGATTCAGCCCAATCTCTTAGATCTAAGTTCCTTCCAAGCTACACAGCCCGTAATACATCATGTCATAAGATAACCTAGTGTATTGACAGCTTTACCTAAATGCTTCAAGAAACCAGTTACTCTGCAGTACAGTACTAATACTGTATTGGTGAATAAACTATAATATTATACTGGTATTCATTTTATTGTATTCTAAGTCTTTGAAATTTGTTATTCCATTAGTACAATATAAGTGTTAACCAAATTATTCAATTAACTCCCCAATTCCCCCAGCATGCTGGAAAGCAGAGTTTTTACTGCATTTACAACAAATTTTATATAAATGCCAAAACGAAAGTTTAGTAAATGTTCTCTTGTGAAACTAGCTTTTGTTTTCAGTGAAGCTTGGAATTAAATGTTGCAAACTGTTTGGCAAATTTTAAATTGTGTTTCTTTGTAGGAACAACGGAGAATATGAGGCATAGCAGGAGTGGGTCCGATAGGCAGGCAGATATTATTCAGTATCTAAGTGAGGAGAGGTCACTGGCCTTGCAGCTCTGTGGGTGGATAAAGAAGGGAACAGATTTAGATGTGGAGCCCTTTCTAAACTCTTTGGAACAAGAAGGAGACTGGGAGAGAGCTGCTGCTGTAGCACTTTTCAACTTGGACATACGACGAGCAATACAGATCCTAAATAAAGGAGCTTCTTCTGGAAAAGGTATGTTTCTGTGCGTTCAAAAAAAATTTTTTTTGGCTTGGTTGGATATCTTGCCTTAATATTTCTAAACCAGGCTTCCCTGCCATGGGAAAACCAATCTGGGCATTGATGGCAGTAAGTGAAAACAGCCCACCCTTGATACAACACCCACTTAATTCAGTGAGGGTTGGATTGGGCCCCATGTTGGTATTTAACTCGCTTCTAGTATTTAACTGTCACTCGCTTCTTTCAGTGGATCAGTGGTCTTCATTCCTTGCTTTTTTTCGTGACAGCTTCATGCCCTGTACACAATACAGTAAAACTCCAATAGTCCGGTATCCAATGGTCCGGCACTCCTGATAGTCCGGCATCAAAATGGCAAGAGCCTAGTGAGTGAGCTTCAGCAAAAAATGAGTGACAAGGTAACAGCGGCAGTAGCTGAACTGAGCAAAAAGGATAAAAAAGGCTTAAAAAAACTAAAACATTACAGTATACTGTATACAGTATGTACAATGAAAAGGGTTAAGAACACTTTATATACAGTACATAATGTATACAGTGTATGTATATAACCAGTTTATAGTACCTTCTGATAGTCTGGCATATTTGATAATCCGGCACCACCTAGGTCCCATAGGTTCTGGATTATTGGAAGTCTACTGTATATCCCATAGAAAATATCGTATCTAGGAAAGATTATTTTTTCATTAGCATTTAATGTTTTGTGACTCAAGAAGCAAGAAAACTACAATAATATGAAATAGCTCACATATGCTGATATTCTGACCATGAAGCAAAGTTCTTATTGGACAAATGCTTCTACATTTTGATACCTATACTTGGTTTTTGATGATCAGGTGATCTGAATCTCAATGTGGTAGCAATGGCCTTATCTGGATATACGGATGAGAAGAACTCCCTTTGGAGAGAAATGTGCAGCACTCTAAGATTACAGTTAAACAACCCCTACTTGTGTGCCATGTTTGCTTTTCTGACAAGTGAATCTGGTTCATATGATGGAGTTCTGGTAAGCAGACTTTTGCTATGCTAACCCTCCTCTCTATAAATACACAGAGGCCTATCTAATTTGAATTAAAAAAATGTAATTCATTATTGTTTACTTCCTCCTGATGTTCATTGTTTTCTCATGTATATTTCCTTTAAAAAAAAATCTCATGAGTAAGCTATAAATGATGGAATAAAATTCTAGCTAAAAATGTCAATTATTTTAAAAATGTGTCAATGAAGAGATTTTTTTCTTTAATTATAAACTTGTAAAACTGTATGAGTAGTTCTTTCAAACAGTAGGACAAGCTATATTTTAAAGAGAAGATGTTAAGAAAATAATTGAGCTGGGAGAGAAGCAAATAAGAGTGAGGAGGAAAAGCAAATTAAGAAAGTAGAGGAGAATAAATTAATCAGCCTCTCCCCCCTCAGCCGTATTCTCTCGAGTGAATTGGAATGCTTAATTTTCTCGGTTTTAAAATTTGCTAGAAAATGGATGTCAAAAAAATTTTAAAAATCATAAGCAGAGTGGTCAAAAGCAAATGAAAATGTATTACCACAGCTGACATAGTATCAGGTAATCCTATACTGGTTAAAATCCTGTTTTCCATTTCCTTTCACTGGGCCACAAGATATCTGAACTATTGCAGAGGTGATATATTTAGTTTTTCAGTGGCTAGGTAGGGGACAAGAAAATGCCTTGTATTTCAAACAAAACTATTCTGCCCAGTGTAAAGATCAATGTTAACTGGAATCAGAGGGATAGCTGCCCAGACATTGTAAAGAAAAACAGTCATAAATTGAGGATGAAATCAATATTCTCTTTTCCACTAAATATGCAGTCTCCCAAGGATGTGTGGAAGTAAGAGCAAATGGAAATCTAAGGAGGGTCAGCAGTATGTAGAGTAACCTATTAATCCACCAAAGCACTAAAAACCAGTCATAGGGATATAATAAGAGTGGTTAAAAAGTAACTAAAACAAGGCCAAAGAAATAGAGGGAAGATATTTCGCAATTTTAAAAAATAAGCTATATTGGAAAGCTAGTTTTGAATTTTTCCCATATTAACTTAAAAAAAAGAGGCTGGTATTTCCAAGGACAGAGACACTGTCACACTTTTTGCTGTCCTGAAAAATCTGGATCACAAGATTGTATTGACCTAAGAGTGACAGTAGGATTTTTAAAAGGAGGTAATTGATGTAGATAGTCCATTAGAATGGGGTTGGACGAGAATGATTTAATGCAACCAAGACCTAGTAACAAAAAAAGAAATCACAAAGCAATTTGCTTGCCTTGACAAATGTTAGAATTACAAATGTCTTTTTGTTAAAATATTATCGAGACTGTAGAAAGCAATTTCTTTGTTGCCAATATGTAATAATTTCACCATTGTTTATTTGAACCTGTCTAGCGCAGAAACTGTTCTTAAGTATATGGCTTTTCCACGGAATGTTTATGTGTAACTGTTAAGAGTGCTAACTTTGGGCTTTTGGTCTGCATGGATGACCGATTAGAGAAGCTGTAAGATAGCTGTTAACTTATGAGTACAATCAGTGGCTAAGTCTAGATTGCATCCCTTTTTCGTAAAAGGGATGCAAATTAGACGTATCACAATTGCTAATGAAGTGGGGATTTAAATCTCCCCTGCTTCATTAGCATAAAAATGGCTACCGCTTTTTTTCGGCACGGAGCTTGGCCGGAAAAAAGCGCCAGTCTAGACACGGATCTTTTGGAAAATAAAGCCTTTTCCGAAAGATCCTTTATCCCTCTTAAAATAAGGGATAAAGGATCTTTAGGAAAAGGCTTTATTTTCCAAAAGATCCGCGTCTAGACTGGCACTTTTTCCGGCCAAGCTCCGTGCCGAAAAAAAGCGGCAGCCATTTTTATGCTAATGAAGCAGGGGAGATTTAAATCACCGCTTCATTAGCAACTGTGATATGTCTAATTTGCATCCCTTTTACGAAAAAGGGATGCAATCTAGACGTAGCCAGTCTGAGCCTGTAAGCTCTTACATAGTCTAATGGGCACTGGTCTCAATAGTGCTACTGTAATACTAGTAAAATAATCTGACTTCTGTTGTTCATTAATGTCTTCAATATGATTTTTTTTTGTTTTGTTTTTCTTGGAAAAACAAGGTATTTAATTGCCTGGTCTCCTTTCCTCTGCATTACATCATCCTCTCATCTTGGTTCTCTCACTTGCACATTTTCCAGCCTTCTCCTTTTTTTCACCCTGTATGTATCTCTGCTGTTTGGATGTTTTCCCCCTTAAATGTGCTGGAAGTACTGTGAACTACCACTGATTTGTCAGCTTTCTGTAGACTGAAGAGTGGCTATTGTATCTTGCTCTCTTGCCATCTTGGTCGATTGCCTTGATAGTGGCTTTATGACTAAGCATAATTAAATTCATAGTATCTTCTGATTTAGAAGCAGAGAGTGATTTGTAAATTTTAAGCCTGAAATTAGCGCACGTCGGTCTGTTTTTGTTTTCTTTTCCCTCCCGCAGTATGAGAATAAGGTAGCAGTACGAGACAGAGTGGCATTTGCTTGTAAATTCCTCAGTGATGCACAGGTAAATATGTGTTTTGAATAAAGGCTGATACAGTTTGTCAGAATTCTTTATAGAAAATTCTGGAAGTGCATTATTACTTCCATTATTCAGAATGTGTATCTTTCTGAAAATAGAAAAATTAACTGTTGTATAATCTGATTCAGATTATACCTCTAGTGTGATTTCCAATTGTGATTAGTCATATTTTCATGGCATTTTGTTTGGCATTAATAGTATGTATATTCTAATTACAAATATTTGGAGATGAGGAAATGGTTGGACAGCATGATTTTGAAATACTACAAAATTGTAGATATGCTATTTTGTAGTAGAGACTATAATGAAATCTTACCATAGGCAATGATTCTGTATAAAGGATGTCAGCAGCTAGTTGGCTCACCATTTAACTAAGTCATTGCTTGTTGGTTAACAGTCCCAGGCTGTGTCAGCAGAGGGATGTAAATGAAGCACATCGAAAGTGCAAATGAAGCAGGGATTTAACTATCCCACGCTTCGCTTGCATAATAGCGTTCTGGCGCTGTTTTGAAGTGCCATTTCGAAACTGAAACCACGGTTTAGACGCGGTTTTGCCAACAGCGGGGTGACTTTTTTCAACAGATCCTGTAGTCCTCAAAAAATGAGTATAGGATCTGTCGAAAAATTTCCCTGCTGTCTGCAAAACCGTGTCTAAACTGCGGTTTCAGTTTCAAAATGGCACTTCGAAACAGCGCCCGAACGCGATTATGCAAGTGAAGCGTGGGATAGTTAAATCCCTGCTTCGTTTGCACTTTCGATGTGCTTCATTTACATTCCTCAGCTGACAGAGGGGTGTAGTGTAGATGTAGCCCCAGTTATCCACAACAATTCTTTGGCCCACTGCATGCTGTGCATCTAAAACTCAGGCTGGCTGGCTCAGTTCCAGCGCACCCATCTGAGTTTTAAGTGAAGAGCACACAGGGAAGCAGCCTGCCATCTCATGCTGCTGCCTCTGATGCACTTTGGGGTAACGGGGCTCCTCAGGGAGAGGAGCAGTAGAGCACTGGCTGCCAGCCCAAACCTCCCCTCCCCCCCCCGGCCTGGGGGGAATATCTTAGTAACTGTAACCGCAAAAAATTGTTGCGGCTCTACAGTTACAACTGTTGCGGCTCCATCAGGGCCAAAGTGTGTGGAGAAGGTTTTTATAATCTGTCTTGGTTGCTGTGTCTTCTCCTTTGCTAACCTGACCATATGTGTATGAGCCAGACAAACAAAAATTAAGCATTCTTTAATTATCTTATCTAGGCATATGAATTTATTTAGTCTTTTTTATCGAGATGTTCTGGTTAAATATTTTCTACATGCCTGTACCAAATTAATCTGTTCAAACTATACAAAATTGTCTAATCATGGGGGCGGGGGGGAGTTAAAGGAGATGTGTATTAATCACTAAAGACTTAACTACAGAACACGTTTTGTACTGTTAGAGCAGGAATAAATATTTGCAGTTTCAAGAGGAATCAGGTAGGTTGTTAGTGGGAAAAGATATTTTAAATTACTAAAATAATGGCTCCTCTTTTGTGTTCCCACCATTTGAGGAAACTTGAGTATATTGGGCAGGATTTTGACTTTGATGCAATGAAGTGGATGCTTTTGTTTTATATGCATTTTTCTGTGTAAGTCCAGCAGATACCTCTTTGACTGAAGTCCTCTTTCTTAGAGAGGAAATTAATCAAAATGTTGAAAGGTTGGAATGTGCTAAAATGATCACATTGAAACTGCATGAGTAGAAAACGAAGGTGGAAATCCTTTATTTTTGTAGCTGAATAGATTCATTGAAAAGCTGACAAATGAATTGAAAGATGCTGGAAATTTGGAAGGAATTCTGCTGACAGGACTGACAAAAGATGGAGTGGACTTAATGGAAAGTTATGTTGATAGAACTGGGGATGTCCAGACAGCAAGTTATTGTATGCTACAGGTTAGTATTTCTCTCTGAAGTAATTTTCAGGATATTCCATTATTCTATAGCATTATAGCAATCTTTTATGTAGTGAAGTGAAAAATCCCTTTTCTCATATCTAAAACATGTAGTTTCATTTGGCATCTGAGAAGTAGATATCCTTCTTGCTCTTCCTGGGGGAAAAACCTTAGAATCCATGTTCCCTCTAAACTGCACAGCTTCATAGGTGATTAATGAGCCCCACCCAGTCAGTTTAGTGCATGGAGCCCTTAACCTCTGATTAGGCAGAGCTGACTAATCACCTGTGAAGCTGTGCAATCAGCTCTGTCTAGTCAGAGGTTCAGGAGGCCCCCATTTTACGATGGCCCGATTTACAACCACCTGCACTTACCGACCTTTTCCATAAGTGCGGAAGGGGTCAAAATCCCCCGACTTACGCCATCGTAAATGTGGGCTTGAGTTATGATGCCCCCAACTTGCGATGCGATCAGTTCCGGGGATAACATTGCAAATCAGGGGCAGCCTGTACTGATTAAGTTCCGAAGCAGAATCCAAGGATGGTGCTCTGATAAATGTCCCAGTACTTTTCTGACTTCCTGGGAAATTGGATTCTGACCATATCATTGGTTCTGGATTGCACTGGCAGTCACTGCTGCACCAACACCATTGACTTTCATACTTACATTTTGAATTGTGAGTTTAGTCTTCTGGTGTCTGGTCTATTTTTAAAGCCCTAGGGATGTAGGTTTTTTTAAGGGGTCTCCTGAGTGCAAGTGTTTCCAGTCTGACAGACTTAAGCTTGAGGAAAGTAAGTTCTGTACAGATAGGTATGACTGACTGCATTCTGTCACAACCTAATATCACTTTTGCTGTGCTGTGTTCTACATTTTGAGTGCCCATCGACTAAGAATGTAAGTGACTAGTTCACTACATGACTACACACTCTCCCTCTCCTCCTCCTCTCTTCCCCCCCCCCCCCCCCCCGGACTGCTGCTGCTGTATCAGAGGCAGCAAGGGGGGGAGCTGGTGCTGGGGGGACCTAGCTTAAAAGCTGGGGTTTTTTTCCCCCTAACACCATCTCTTCGGTACCAGGGGACAGTAGGAGAGGGGAGGGAGGCAGAGCCATGGTGGTCCAGGACCCAGCACAAGCTGCGACTGCTGAGTCCTGGCTCATGCTGGGTCCTGGACCTACACCTGCTGCAGCTCTGCAGTTTACATGTAATAGGAGCAGCCTGGCTTCTATTATATTTTAACTGCAGAACCGCAGCGGGGACCCCTTATTGACTAAATGTGTACTCAATACAATTTGTATAGAGTACACATGATTAGTCAGTTACCCGCTGCTTAACATCCATACCATTCAGGTCCTGTAAACATGCAGGCACTCTCTTCCCTTATATTTCAACTCCCCCCCCCCCCCCCCCCAATTCTCTTGTACAACATCCATGATGAAACTATTTTAAAAGAAAACAAACACCTGAACGTTCTGTGCCATGTTACTATAGCAACTGTAAAAAACAAAAAAAACCAGCTGTGTTTTCACACATACTCTTCCCCTGGCCTATGGTATACTTCGCTGTCCTGCCTATCTCATTTGCTTAAATTGTAAGCTTCCCTGAGTGGGAATTGTTTTTGTAAAGGTACTATGCGCCTGCAAAGCACCATGTAGAAATGTAAAAGATTGTGGTTATGCTAATTTAGTTTTGTTTACTATTACCGTTGAATACTTCAATTACATGTACATGATACCCCAACTAAGATTGGTACAACTATACATCGGTCACTGAACAGAATGACAAGAGTAGTATTGCATTATAGTTCATATTTGCTGACCTTTTTTTTTATTCTCTTTTAATCTTTCCTTTGGTCATCCTATATTGTATTGCTTCAGATCTTCTACTGCATAATAATGAGAAACTTGTATATATTAGTGACTTATTTAATTCCTTAGGGTTCTCCATCTGACATACTTAAGGATGAGAGGGTTCAATATTGGATTGAAAACTACAGGAATTTGTTAGATGCATGGAGGTTTTGGCATAAACGAGCAGAATTTGACATCCACAGAAGTAGGTTGGATCCCAGTTCAAAACCTCTAGCTCAGGTAATCCATTTTTGTGTGCATTTAAATAAGATAAAATTAATTTTTTTTTCAACATTTCATCCATGCAGTTTCCTTTAGGAATGTAAGCGATTAATTGACTAGTCAACTATCTGATAAGCAAAACTTATCAGATAGTTGACAAACTAATTGACAAGTCATTCCCCCACCCCTTGCTGCCTGTAAGGGGATGCTGGAGGGACCTGGCTTAAAAGCTGTTTTCTCCTCTTCCTCCTTTTCCCCCCTCCCCCCCCCCCCCCCCCAGCTCCACTTCCAAGGGAGGGGGCAGGGGCATAGCGGTGGCTAAATTTGAAATGTACAAGAGTCCCAGCTGGGGCTCTTGCACATTTCAAAAGTGGAATGCGGAAGTCCAGATGAACTACTATAATTGATGGGAATCCATCGACTAATCAATTAGAGATGTTAAATGTTGATTAACTAGTTTCCTTTCACGTGTTCATCATAACTTCTGCACAGAACTAGCACAGCCTTATGATGTTGCCTCAGCGGCGCAGTCCTCCCAACCATTCTCGAAGGATTGGGATCCTCCTGGAATTCAGGAATCTTATCTCTTTTTACCAGGGGGAGAAGGTGATGGCTGACAGGGAGAGGGATGCTAATGCATTTCTTCCATTAAGAGAGAAGGTACACATAGTGCCAGAATAATGTACACAATTTGTAATATACCTCAAAGATATTTAATTGTTTGTTTGTTCAGTAAGATTTAACTTAGCTTATTGAATTGTCTTCATTCCATAACACTTGTTCAGGATATTGTCTGTCACAAATGCACAGGGAAGTGAGGCATGTACTCAGTCAGTCCTTGTTAGTCACATCTTGGTTTCCACCTGCAAAAAGGGAAGATCTGGTTTAAGGCCATACTGAAAATGCTGCTGAAAGAGCAGCAGTGAGTGAAATGAAACACAAAGCTGCTAATAAATGGTGGTGAAACTAGCACTTAAAAATCCAGTTCCCCCTAAAAGTGGGGAAATCCGCTTCCAACTCATCGATTAAAGCTCCTCTTTGTTCGGTGTCATTATTATTTTTTTTAACCATTGTATAAGTAGAATGGAAACACGTCTTTCAATAGCTTTGATTTCCAGCACTTGCTATAGGAAAAGCACTTTTTTCAGTCTATAATAATCATTTAAAATTGCAGCAGCCATTGAGCTCCATGCTTCATCACGTTTCAATATTTTCCTACAGGTAATGGCAACAAATATTGATTAAAAAGTGGACTGAATCTTTTTGGTGTATAAGAGCTATATAAAATACCTTTAGATGGCTGAAGACACAAGAATCAGTAGTGTCCTATAGAATTCTACAGTCTTGTACCTCTCAGGATTCTCAAACTTTTTGGATCTGTTTGTCTTCCTGTTCTTCTTAGAACCTCAGATGTCCATTCCTCCTATGTGTATTTTTTACAAACTCAAATTGCTGTTACTGAATTAGAAATCTGACACTTTTTTTTAAACTCTGCAACTGGTTGTCAGCTGTGTATTCTTGATGCATAAACTTCTCATCTCAGTTATGTTCATGAATTGTATTGGTTGTACCCTATTGCAAGTATCATTATTTTTAGCTCTTCCTCTCTCTGTTTTTTTTTAGGTATTTGTGAGTTGCAATTTCTGTGGGAAATCAATCTCTTACAGCTGCTCAGCCATACCTCATCAGGGCCGAGGTTTTAGTCAATATGGAGTTAGTGGCTCACCAACCAAGTCAAAGGTTACAAGCTGTCCTGGTTGTCGCAAACCTCTTCCACGCTGTGCACTTTGCCTAATAAATATGGGGACTCCAGTTTCCAGCTGTCCTGGTATGGCACAATTTTAAGTAACTCCTTTTTATGATGCAGTACTATTTAAAGGTGTCTGATAGCAATCCCTGTTTAATGACATTCTATTACATTTGTATTGCTTTCTAGTCTTAAGTATTTTGAAATACCTCTAATTAAGTGAAATATTCATTGGTTCAAATCCCACCCAATTCAGTAATGCGATACCTGATTACAATTATTTCATGTCTGACAACATGCAAAATTAGTTGTTTCTGACCTTTTCCTGTAAGCTGCCAACTCCCTCAATGAATGTGAAAGTTTTATACTCTTGCTGCTAGAGTACGCTCTCCACGTAGGAGATAAGGTTCATTACAGCATAGTGTCTGTCTTATTGCGCCTACTGCCTGTGGTGATGTATGTAACCTGGAGCTTAAGATTTTTATCCTTCCAAAGTCTAGTCACACATGAGAGTGGTGTAAGTCTAGTAATCTGAACAAGCACAGGGAAGAACTAAGAATTCTTGATTTTTTTTTTTTTTTTTTTTAAATCTTTAACTCAGTTTCCTTTATGATTTTGGGAAAATGACTTGACTTGATCTCTCTGCTTTAGTAAAATCAATATAATACTTCGGTTGTTAGAATTAGTTTGATATATTTTGTGAAGTGATCTCGAGATAGAAAAATACTGTAAAATTGCTAAGAATGTCACACTATCGTGTAAACAAAGGTAAAATACCACTTCAGTAAATGGTATTTTACCCTTTATTATTGACACAAAGTTTAACTGTAGAGTGAGAAAAGGCAATGGCAGCAACTAAAGCAATAAATATATCCATATGCATTTATGTACTTATTTGAAATGTGGCTATTTAGCTTTACAAGAAAGTTTAGCCAGCTAGTCACTACAACATGAAGTGTGAATAAGATTAATCTACACTTAAACTTAAACATTAAGTGCTTTTTATTTTAAAGTGAAACTTTCCAAACAGTTATTCTTCTCTTCCTTGTGACAGGGCTGTCTCCTGTGTGCTCTCAGTTGCTGCAGTACACAGCTCCCACACAATCCTGGCTTGTTGGGAGCTCATTAACTTTTTTTACAGAGTACAAAAACCTCCTTATCAGAGGGGTAGCCGTGTTAGTCTAGATCTGCAAAAGTGACAAGGAGTTCTGGGGCACCTTCTCGACTAACAGATGTATTGGAGCATAAGCTTTCGTGGGCAAAGACCCACTTCGTCAGATGCATGTAGCGGAAATTTCCAGAGGCAGGTATAAATATGCAGGCCAGAATAAGGCTAGAGATAAGGCATCCAGCTCCTCCTACATTTCAACTGCAGAGTTGCAGTGGGGCCCCTCACTGACTAATCATGTAGTTGATACAGTTGGTATGGACTACATGATTAATCAGTTAGTTGCAATGCTGCTGCCATTACTTTTGTGCTGCTGCTGGTTGAGGCATGGCCTTCAGAGCTGGGCAGTTGAAGAGTGGTGGCTGCAGGCATGGAGCCCAGGTCTGAAATCAACCACCACCACTAGCAGCAGCACAGATAGAAGGATAGAATGTCATGATATTGCTACCCTTTTGTGTGCTGCTGCCAGCAAAGTTGGACCCTCAGTCAGCAGCTGCTACTCTTTTTGGCCACCTGGCTCTGAAGTTGACCTAGAACTGGCAGTACTGTGACAGCCGATCCAAAGTTAACTTTTTGACACCCTGCCCCCACAACTCCTGCTTGAGTCAGGATCCCAAATTAAGAAATGCTAGTCTCCCCTGTGAAATCCTGTATAGGGTAAAAAGCACACAAGACCAGTTTTTTCCACTGACAGTGACATCTCTTCCATGGCCCTTATTTTGGTAGGGCCCTAAATAGAATTCTATGGCTTATTTTATTTCCTGGTACATTAATTTTGCTAATTATTTGTTAGTGTTGAAGTGACTCTATATAAAATCACATAATAGAACTGTATTGCAAATACATCCCTAGCTAGAACATGAGTGTAAGCAACTGATTTGACTATCAGATAAGCAAAAGCTTATCGGATAGTCGACTAGTCCCTTGACTAGTTGCTTCCCCTCCTCTCCCCCCCCCCTTTCCCTTGCAGCATCTGTCAGAGGCCGAAAAGTAGGGGGAGCTGATTCCTGGCTCATGCCCAGTCCCAGACACTGTGCCTCTATTTTCTAAATGTATGAAGAGCTGGCAGGAAGTGCAGTGAGAGCAATCCAGCATGAGTTGAGATAGCTGGATCCCAGCTCACACTGGGTCTCCCCTGCTGCACTCTAGCCTTTTTACATTTAAGGTGCAGCAGGGGAGACCTGGCGTGAGCTGGGAATCAGCTGGCCCAGTCCGTGCTGGGTCCCCCTGCTGTTCTCCAGCCTTTTTAAATGTCTTAAGAGCCTGATGATTCTTAAGACATTTAAAAGGCAGAGCTGCAGCAGAGTTAGCTCCTCTGCTTATTGACTAGTCAATAGAAAATCCATTGACTAGCTGATTAAACTAAATTTAACATCCCTAATTCTGGTTTCTCAATAGATTTCATGAAATCTCGGTATTGGGAAAACCAAAAAACCATTCATATAATACACATGGCAACACTGTAAACAACTAATATTTCAAAATATTTGTGCTCCAATGAGAAATGCCATATGGAAAAAAGCTAAAGCTTTCAAGATTAAAGAACTAATTTTCACTTATACAGGCAGTCCCCGGGTTACGTACAAGATAGGGACTATAGCTTTGTTCTTAAGTTGAATTTGTATGTAAGTCGGAACTGGCTCCAGATTCAGCCGCTGCTGCTGAAACTGACCAGGGGCTGACTACAGGAAGCTGGAGGCAGAATTGCTCTGCCCCCAGCTTCCTGGAATCAGCCACTGATCAGTTTCAACAGCGGCTGAATCTCGAGCCTGGGACAGAACAGCTGGGCTGCCAGGTAGGTCCCTGCAGAACCAACACGGCAGCACCCCAGCTGCTCTTCCCCAGGGTTCACAACAAAAGCCTGGTCTGCTGGGGGGGGGGGGCGCACTAGCTGCGCGCCCCCTCCCCCCCCCCCCCCCGGCAGACCAGAGGCACCGGGAGCAAAGTGGCAGCGGCGGCGGGGTGCCGCGCCTCTGAGGCTTTGCTCTGGCCGCCGCTGCGACTTTGCTCCCGGTGTCCCTGGTCTCCTGGGGACCGTCTCCAGCAGACCAGGGACACCCAGAGCAAAGCTGGGGAGGCGGAGGGGTGCCGTGCCTCTGAGGCTTTGCTCTGGCAAAGCCTCAGAGGCGCGGGACCCTGCCGCTGCTGCGGCTTTGCTCCAGGTGTCCCTGGTCTGCTGGAGACGGTCCCCAGCAGACCAGAGGCACCGGGAGCAGCTTTTCTCGCCCCGGAGGTAGAGGTGGCGGGACCACTGCGCTCTGGGCAGTCCCGCTGCCTGCGAGCTCCGGGGCGAGAGCGCCTTGTTCGTAAGTGCGGATCCGACATAAGTCCGATCCGCGTAACTCGGGGACTGCCTGTATTGGGGTGATTTTTTTTTGTTTAATGTATTTTTTCCAAATAAAGCTCCAATTTCAATTTTATTTTAAGTTTTCTAATACTCTAATGAAGCACCAATTTTTGTCTGAAAGTTTCTTATCTATCCATAGGAGTTTCAAAGTCAGATGAAAAGGTGGATCTTAGCAAGGACAAGAAATTAGCCCAGTTCAACAACTGGTTTACATGGTGCCACAACTGCAGGCATGGTGGTCATGCTGGACACATGCTCAGCTGGTTCAGGTAAACTGACAAAATTAAACATGTAGCCTTTCATATAATTCAGGTCTAATGTGCCATATGGGATATACCTTTTTGGCTGTGTTTATTAAATAGTGCATACTCTTTTAATATATTGTGTTGAAATATAATTTAAAGCATATGCACAAGTAAACTAAACTTAAGGTTGAGATTTCAGGTTGAAGTCTGCACCCCCTGATTTTTTTTGAATCTTTGATTTCCAAGTCTTGCTATGTATGTGTCGTCCGATCTGGATTTCTGTTAATACCCCACAGTGGAAAGTCTGAGCATTTGCTTGGGATTCAATACAGTTGTGTGTGATTACAAGATACTATGGGCAGTCATACAGTTAATCCCTCTGCGACTGTTGGTAGGGCATAGCTTTCAGCACAAACAGCAAAAAGGGTGAACCAACTTTTTCTCTTCCATGTATGTCTTTTGCATATTGGTACTGCTAGATGGCTCTCTTTTGGAAAGATGTGGGGGAGATATATCCTGATATAAGGATCAAAGAACTGAGAATTCCTGTGTGGGACAACATTTGATAAGGATGTTCCAACCAAAAGGGAAGCTGGCAGCCTAAGGAAGCAGTCTGACAAAATGGAGAACTTGCTAGTTGGATAAAAGGCTGCATCGTGCTATACCACCTATAGCTGATGCATACTGCTGAGAGTGTTTTGAGCCCAATTTGTCTCCCTACTGACTAATTTGTCTTGAACTTAAATTTTGGATGTAATCTTTCTATATATGAAAGATCTTTGAAAACGATGCTTGCGAGACACAGGAGATAACGTCATTAACCTTATCCACTTCCAGTTGACAGTGTGAAGCTTTGCCTTCTGAGCTTCTGTGTCCTTTCTACTTATATTTTCATATAATTGCAAAGGACTGGTCTTCTGCTTTCAGATAACTTATTGCTGATTTATCCTATATGCTTTATTACTATTTCCAAATTCTGTTCAGCTATTGATTTCTCTTTGATGTAAATTGTTGCTCAGATCTACGCTTTGGAAATATAGGACTGAGATTACCAAGCTGTTACTTTCCAATTTTATAATCCTCAATTTCCTTTTTCTCCTCCAGGGACCATACTGAGTGTCCAGTGTCTGCCTGTTCATGTAAATGTATGCAGTTGGATACAACCGGGAATCTCATCCCAGCAGAGACTGTTCAGCCATAAAACAAATTGTGGGCTTAATAGATGTCCTTCATAGCCTTAGAACAGGTAACTTAGGACTCACTCGTAGTGGAAAAATGACTAGAATGATTTAATCAGCAATTTGGTGTATGAATAGCTTCGATGAACTTTACAGAGCCAGATGTTGCTGGAATGAGCCTTTAAGTGTGCCATGTGGATCATCGTCAAGTGGGTTGAAGCAGATTATTTTAGAAATGTTTCCACAGTCTTTGCTGAAATTCAAAGCATCCTTCAAGATTTTCAGAGAAACACCGGAAAAAAAAGTTGAATCTGCCATTCAAAATGAGCCAATATTATACATGTGTTTAGTATGAGTTCTGATCTTTCAAAATAGATTAACTGAAGACTGGTAAGACAAACCCTGAGTTGTGCTGTAGCTTCCCCCCCCGCCCTCTACCGGCCCAACTATGGCCCATTATACTCTCAGGATATTTTTCAAGAAAATCCATAGCAAAAATAATTCACATTTTGTTAATACTAACACCGTTTCAATGTAAGTTTAAACTACACATTCCTTGTTGTTTAAATGTCAAATCTTTGTTTAAGAAAAATGAATTAGTTTGAAGAATTATTGCATTTAAAAAGTGGAATATCAACTACAAATCCTGATTTTTATGAATGACTGTGTGCATCCAAAGCATCATCAAAACTGGGGCTTTCTAAAAGTTAATCAGATTCAAATAAAATGATTACTGGCCTAGCATTTTTCAGAATATGGAGATTTGATTTTCTAAATGCTGAACATTCAGTGTCCATTACCTGCTCTTGTAAACTGAATTTGAATGGGTGCATTTCATGTTTCAACAATGCTGCAGATTACTGGTGGGCATGGACCTTCATAAAACTGCACAATGTAAAGTTTCTGGCCAACAGCAGTTTCAAAACCAGTTGCCAGTCAGGAATGAAATTCATGAGTGTACTGAATTTTATCTGGCCATGCTATATTTGGTTGTAGTGTTTTTGTCCTTGTGTTTTTGTTGTGCTTTAAAAAACAAAACAAAAAAACCACCCATGTAAGAAAATGTTTTAAGGTATGTGACGACAACTTTAATATATTTGTTTTTGTTCTGATGAATTAAAATTGATTCTTAGCATTCATTTATTTTCACTTCAAAAAATCCCATATGTCAAGACAGAGCACTAGCAATAAAATGATATGGTATTGCCAATACTGTGAAAAATTGGTCTTTAAAAATCAGAACATAATGCAAGACATAGCTGGTTACCAGCATTCCACTGTATTGGCAACAAATTTAGGAAGCCAAAAAAAAAACCCTACAAATTATGTATATGATGCATCACGAGACCATGTTTTCATTTTCTGATTAAACCTATTAAGCCTATTAATATTTTAATATATTTACTCTACCTTTAAAATGTTACCTAGTTGTTAGTCTTCTTTTACAATTTAGTTGAAAAATGTTCTTGATTTATTTGTACAAAGTTTTACCTGGAAAACAGATTTTTTTTTCTTAGCAAGAAATAGTTTTCTACCTACCCAATTGTGATTGTCAGATGTTTCTGCCATTATTAATGGAGTAGATTTCACATACATTTGAACTTAATGCATAAGGTATTGTCCTAATTATATAGTTCAGAAACTGAAATATTTAGGTTTGTTTCTCACGAAGCTGGATTTTAGACTGTCAAACTTATTTTGACTCCACCATAGTAACAATTCATTGATACTTCCCCTCTTCCCCCCCCCCCCCCCCCCCCGCCCTGGAATATTCAGCATATACAACACTGTTTTATTATGAACTTTTCCTCATGTAAAAATGATCTCATTAGGAATTGTCAATTCCTATCATTTCCATGAAATTACTTTATGGTTCTCTGTTTTTAAAACATTTTATGAGGTTAGAATATTTATATACTCTGATACAGCATAAGCACATGTAGTTAGTGCTCAAGCTATCAGGCAGCTACATTATTTTCATGCACTATACTCATGCTGAACTGAAATGAATGTCTTTAATATTTTCTCGTTAACTATTGCTGTTTTCCAATGCTGCCTTTTAAAATAAAGTACTTTCGGTTTATCTGCTGATTTAATATAAATTGCTTTTTTTTTTTGTGGTCCTTTATCGTCATTATTTCTTAGCACTTTACTGTACCTTCATAGACTGTGGTATCAGTAAACAATAGATGTACATGCAATTCAATATAACTTCTGGTTTATTTAGGTTTATATACCCGATACATAGCTGTTTGATACCAAATGTGAATATATCACATTAGAAATTCCTATAGTTAACAAGGGATGAAATTGCAACTAAGGGCACCATTTCAGGAAGGGAGGAAAGAAGTGGGGGACTACATCCATGCATACCAGCAGGCTGCTTGCTTCTCTTCCTTGGCCTCCATTATCAGGGAGCAAGAACAAAGTACACAGCTTGTGTGCATTCTAGGGATGCTAAATGTTGGTTAATTGAATAGTCGAGTAACCTCATGAATTCTTATCGGTTAGTCAACTACTCTGTAGTACCTGAGGGTGGGGCTGGCAGCCAGTGTGCTCTGGCTCCACTTCTGAGGAGCCCCCTGTCAGTCCTTACTGCTGCCTCTCTATCAGGGTGTGCACAGGGTGGCAGTACCTCCAGTCCAGGGGTATGTGTCTGTGCTCCCAGATCCAGCATGAGCCAGAACTAAGCTGGGCTGCCTGCCAGCCCCGCTCTTAATACACTTTAAATGCAGAGCCACAGCAGGGGTAGGTCCTGGACCGGTTGAAAAAAAGGTTGCTGACCAGCCTGCTAAAAATTGTGTGTGTGTTTGGGGGGGGGGGCATGTAGTCTATATCCTTAACCTACAAGCTTTTGCTTATCAATTAATTGACTACACTGTTACATCCTTAGTGCATTCCTCTTCTCTCACTCCTGGCTGTAGAAGTGTGGGCAGAGGAGTAAGTGATGCTAACTCTATACTTTCCCCCTCACTCCTTGATAGTGAAGGGACAGGGAAGAGCAAAGCAGTGTCCCAGTATGCAGGCTGTAGCCCCGTGCCCCTGAAATGGCACCCTTGATTGCAATTTGTGTGAAGTCTGACAACAATAGTACTGTAGTCAAACGGGGGGGGGGGGGGGAATCTTTGCATTAGTTCTCAAAACAGCCACCAAATACAGGAGATGGGGAGCAGAGTTGCAAAGAAACTGTGCAGTGCCAAATCCTGTGCAGCTGTTCCTATCCCTGGAATACTTTAGAGCATTGTGCCTCAGAGTGACTCACGAACCCACTCAGAGCTGCTATTAGGCTGCTCTGGTTTGTTTATGTACCAGCTCTGCAGCCACAGAGGCTCGTGGCTTCCATTTGCTGCTGTTTGCAGCCATGGGGAGCTGCAGAAAACAGCATGAATTGGCCCACTGCTTCCCACAATTCCACTTGATTACAAACGGCAAACTGCAGCCAATGGGAGTTGCAAGGCTCTGTGGCTGTGGAGCTGATAAGCAAGCAAGCCTGAGCAGCCCAATAGCAGCTTTCTCAGCGTGGATTGGTGGACCACTTTAAAGCAGTGTTTCTCAGAGTAGCCTTAGTGCTATTTAAAACTCAGGACAGGGAACTCTGGCCAGTCTGCCTCTCTCCCAGGGCTATACACCTTTTAAGTGACTGTATAAATATATTGCTGTTCTACCAGATGTTTTGCTGGTGGTATGGCTTTAGTGGTTACTCTTCTGGAGGTTGGAAGCAACTGTGTCTCATTAACTTGTGTATTTCTGATATGGTTTTTGGAAATAAACAGCACATTTTATAAAAAGTTGGCTATTACCTTACCCCCTCTCTTTCTGCCGCTTTCCAAGCTCCTTAACGTACATAGTACTGTAATAGTACAACTCCCCCTTTAATGTTTACATGTGGACACTAAAGTCTAAATGAGTAGCTTAAAGTGGCTTTTTAAAATAGTAATGACAAGGTTTTGAATTTCCAGTTTGCATGGGCCACTTCTGAAAGTTGTTTGTTGTACTTAATTTAGATCAAACATTTATTCCTAAATTTTGCACACCTAAATTATCAGTTAAATGCATTTTACCCATTAAATAGTGTCACATGTATTTGTAACATGCTTGACTGACAAAAGTTTGCGCTTTCAGCTCTTAAATGTCTAAGTGGGTAACAAATGTGATTGTTAGTTTGACATTATTAGTCTTTCATCCTTTCGAAGGTAAATACACAATTCACTGTGGCTTCTTAGAGTATCTTAAGTAATTCCTTCACAGGACCAGGACCAGTCCCTGACCTTGCAAATACTTTCAAGTGCTTTAGTATTATGAATAGTTCTATTGTATTGACATATAGTTCCTCCTAACTCCTTAAACGTAATGGTCCCCGACTCTCAAAGTTCCCCACTCCTGATTTAGGCCTTGACTCACAGAAAAATCAGTAAGGGGATGCACACAAGTGAGAAGTAGAACCCCCCCCCCCCACCTTGCCAATATGGCCCCTTTTCACACCAGAGCCTAGTATGT
Organism: Pelodiscus sinensis; assembly: GCF_049634645.1. Lineage (NCBI taxonomy): Eukaryota > Metazoa > Chordata > Testudines > Trionychidae > Pelodiscus > Pelodiscus sinensis. Next base: position 209,662,125 of record NC_134712.1, on the reverse strand, counting down.
CAGCATGTGCTCCCCACTGGTTGGGGGGGGGGGGGGAGCACAAGCCCTAAGCCTCAGGAGCTGGATCTAGGCAAGCTGGGGGCCACATCTGGGCCTTAGATTCCCCATGCTGGCCTAAATGATTGATTTGACAAGATGATTTGATTTGTCAGTTTAACGTCTGTCCCAGGGAAGGTAATGGAGCAGGTAATTAAAGAAATCATATGCAAACACTTGGAAGGTAATAAAGTGATAGGGAATAGCCAGCATGGGTTTGTGAAGAACAAGTCATGCCAAACTAATCTGATAGCTTTCTTTGATAGGATAACGAGCCTTGTGGATAAGGGAGAAGCGGTGGATATCATATACCTAGACTTCAGTAAGGCATTTGATACGGTCTCGCATGATAGTCTTATTGATAAACTAGGCAAATATAACTTAGATAGGGCCACGATAAGGTGGGTGCATAATTGGCTGGATAACCGTAGTCAGAGAGTTGTTGTTAACGGTGCTAAATCCTGCTGGAAAGGGATAACAAGTGGAGTTCCTCAAGGGTCTGTATTGGGACCCATACTGTTCAATATCTTCATCAATAATGTAGATATTGGGATAGAGAGTACGCTTATTAAGTTTGCAGATGATACCAAACTGGGTGGGGTTGCAACTTCTTTGGAGGATAGGGACATAATTCAAAATGACCTTAGCAAGTTAGAGAAATGGTCAGAGGTAAACAGGATGAGGTTTAACAAAGAGAAATGCAAAGTGTTCCACTTAGGAAAGAACAATCAGTTCCATACATACAAGATGGGAAGCGACTGTCTAGGAAGGAGCATGGCGGAAAGGGATCTAGGGGTCATAGTGGACCACAAGTTGAATATGAGTCAACAGTGTGATGCTGTTGCAAAAAAAGCAAATATGATTCTAGGTTGTATCAACAGGTGTGTTGTAAGCAAAACTCGTGAAGTCATTCTGCTGCTCTACTTTGCACTAGTTAGGCCTCAGCTGGAGTACTGTGTCCAGTTCTGGGCGCCACATTTCAAGAAAGATGTGGAGAAATTGGAAAGGGTACAGAGAAGAGCGACAAGAATGATTAAAGGTTTAGAGAACATGACCTATGAAGCCAGGCTTCATGAACTGGGCTTGTTTAGTTTGGAAAAAAGAAGATTAAGGGGGGACATGATAGCGGTTTTCAAATATCTAAAAGGGTGTCACAAGGAGGAAGGAGAAAATTTGTTCCTTTTGGTTTCTGAGGACAGGACAAGGAGTTATGGGCTTAAAGTGCAGCAGGGGAGGTTTAGATAGGAAAAAATTCCTAATGTCCAAACTGTCAGGGTGGTCAAATATTGGAATAAATTGCCAAGGGAGGTGGTGGAATCTCCCTCTGTGGAGATATTTAAGAACAGGTTAGATAGACATCTGTCAGGGATGGTGTAGACGGAGCTTGGTCCTGCCTTGAGGGCAGGGGACTGGACTCGATGACCTCTCGAGGTCCCTTCCAGTCCTATGATTCTATGACTGAAGCTATCATGTACAGTGAATGACATTACAAAAATGAGTATTTGATAACTGACTTAAGCAGACCCTGAACTATTAATAGTAAGCAATAAAACATTCCCACGACAAAGCCATTCCTTACTGGTGCTCTATCGATCTTGACCCGTTAGTGCTAATTACAAGTTTTAAGTGAAAATTAAAGACCAGATCTTGCCCTCTGCTTTCTGTGTTATCTAGACCTGGGAGGATAAACACCCAAATACCAGCAGATATCTGAAGATACTCCCTATGGGAAGGGTAAAGAGGAGACTAGCAGTAGGTGGTTGGGTAAGTTTTTAACTTCTCCAGAACAACCAGTCCCCTGGAAAATAGACATATGTACTAGTTTAGATTGGATTCAAACAAGGAAGGATTCTTAGATTAAATAGTTGGGGTTTAAACCGACCCATAGTCACCTTTGTGATCTACAGAGGGGCCCAATCCTTAGGGGAGGATTGGAAGGACTGAGCCTGCCAGAATTCATTAGGGTTTTTGGTTAATCCTGGTAAGCTTATTAGCAGATGTTGGGTTTTGGGGTTTTTTTTTAACTCCTATAATTCTACACCACTGTACTTGCACAAAATTCATATGTTATGGAGAAATTTTTTTCTGCAGAAAATACATTCTTCCAAAAAGATGCTGTAGTTACCGCTTTTGCCCATGAGAGGCCATTGTGGCATCAGATCAGAGAGCAGCCCCAGCTGTGGATAGGGAATAGGAAGAGACTACCTTCCTCACCATATCCCTGTGGGGCCAGGTCAGAGGCATGGGAGGCTGCTGGAGGGTCACAGAGTAGGGTTCAGAAGGGCTAGTGAGGGCAACAGACTGGGACAGGGCTGGATGGGAGGATATAGGGAGGGATAGGGGGGAAGGAAGTGGAGGGAGAAAGGGGTGGCTTAGTGGGGATGGTTCTGCCTCTTCAGTGCATTATTTGAACCCAAGGTTGAAATCCCAGAATCCAGGTGTTACATTTCAGGGTGACTGCAGGTGTATTTCCCCTCTATAATTCAACAAAAGCTCACACACTGTATTTCCAGCTCCCCAGCCATTTTCTTTCTGTGGAATACAGTTCAGGACTATGCATTTAGAAGACCCTTCATTTACTATAAAGTAAGTAACATACTTTTTTGGGGGGGGGGGGGGAGTGCTGATCCCCACTATAGTTGTGTGCAACTGACAAGCAGTACTTAAGTAGGAGACTACAAGGAGGGAGAATGCAGAGACCTTTGCAGGACTGCTGTCCTAAAAGGAAAAACCAGCCGAGGCATCCTGTACTAGAACGCAGTCTCGTTTGTGAAGATGGAACTCCATATATTTGCTTTTCAAATGTCAGGAAGAGTCGCTTCCTAAAATGATGCCACTGATGTCATTTATATTCTTGTAGAATGAGGCCTTACCTATGGTGGGCACCCTATGGCCCCAGAGCACCCCATCTGCCTTCTTCCCCCATGTACCTCTCAGCTCTGAGGCACCAGAGCCCCGCACTTGCCTGTTCCTTCCAATTCCCTCAGCACGCAAGAGGCACATGGGAGAGGGGGGAAGAGAGGCCATGGGGCTGTAGGTAGAACCCCAATGAGCTGTTGTGGCCACTAAGGTGAAGGAGGGCTACTCATGCAGCCCACCCATTATTTGTGGCTGCTCATCCCTGCCTTACCCACTAAAGAGGAGGAAGATATGACAGCAGGTGGTAGAGTGTTAGGATATAGATATTCAAGCATGTCTGTAAAGGCCTACGTAAGAACAAAGTCTGTCTGAGGCTTTGTTCTTAAGCAAAGACTTTTAATAGAATAGAATCATAGAATACTAGGATTGGAAGGGACCTCGAGAGGTCATGGAGTCCAGTCCCCTGCCCTCATGGCAGGACCAACTACTGACTAGACCATCTCTGATAGACATTTATCTAACCTACTCTTAAATATCTCCAGTGATGGAGATTCCATAACCTGCCTGGGCAATTTATTCCAGTGTTTGACCACCCTGACAGTTAGGAACTTTTTCCTAATGTCAAACCTAAACCTCCCTTACTGCAGTTTAAGGCCATTGCTTCTTGTTCTATCCTCAGAGGCCAAGATGAACAAGTTTTCTCCTCCTCCTTATGACACCCTTTTAGATACCTGAAAACAGCAATCCTGTCCCCCTCCCCCCCCTCAATCTTCTTTTTTCTAAACTAAAACCCAATTCTTTCAGCCTTCCCTCATAGGTCATGTTCTCTAGACCTTTAATCATTCTTGTTGCTCTTCTCTGGACCCTCTCCAATTTCTCCACATCTTTCTTGAAATGTGGTGCCCAGAACTGGACACAATACTCCAACAATATGTCTACACTGGCAGCTTCTTGTGCAAGAACATCTTGCACAAGGGTTCTTGTGCAAGAAGTCTTGCGCAAGAAAACATCCACACTGCCATGTGTGAGCTGTGCTTTTGCGCAAGTGCCCATGGCAGTGTGGATGCTCTCTTGCGCAAGAAAGCTCTGATGGACATTTTACCTATAGGGCTTTCTTGTGCAAGGAATCCCTGCCCAGCGTCCACATTGCCCTCTTACGCAAGAGCTCCTGCAAGAGGACTTACACCTGTTAAAAGGAGCATAGCTCTTGTGCAAGAAGCACTCTTACCACACAGTACTGTAAATTTCCTTGTGCAAGAGCAGGCGAGCAGTGTGGACGCTCTGCAGATTCTTGTGCAATAATGGCCATACTTGCACAAAAAGCCGTGAGTGTAGACATAGCCCAACTGAAGCCTAATCAGCGCAGAGTAGAGCAGAAGAATGATTTCTCGCGTCTCTCACAACACACCTGTTTTTGGTGCTTCCAAACCAGTCCAAAATGTTCATATTGAAATAAGCACATTCCAACAATTTTGGGCTGTTACCCATAGCCAACAGATAAAGTGAAGAGCCTAGAAACAGGTTGATAGCTTTCTGTCTGGCAAGGGTCCACTCCCCCTCTCTACTGTTTACCTGTCTGGTTCTTTGTTTCTGTCTCCAGTAGAATTTTTTTTGCTGGGTTTAAACCAATTAATGTGGTGGGATAATTGGTTAGATAATCATGGTACAATATGTTATGATTGGTTAGTTATGTTTCAGTAGAATGATTTCAGATATACTGTAACCAAATATTGCTATACATATAAGGGACAAACAGGAAGGGAGAAAAGATGGTGAAAAAACACAAGGGAAAAAGGAAAGGGAACTGGAAACTAACCCCAGTAAACATCCAATTGTTTGCATCTCTGGTCTTTTAAGTATTGCTCTTCTCTGTTCACATGAGGACCAGGAAAGTGGGAATGTGAAGGGATAAGCTGTATAAAAGAATACAGCCTAAGATCAATTTACAGATGTTCTGGGAAGCTATAGTATAACCATGGAAAAGTTCTGGCCTAGAGAGAACATGTCAGTGATTTTCTGATTAGTTATACACTTAGGGCTCATCTACACTGGCCCCTTTTCCGAAAGGGGCATGTTAATTTCACAGATCTTAATAGGGAAATAAGAATGTCCGCCGCTTTTTTCCGGCTTTTAGAAAAGCCGGAAAAGAGCGTCTACACTGGCCCCGATCCTCCGGAAAAAAGCCCTTTTCCGGAGGATCTCTTATTCCTACTTCAAAGTGTGGAATAAGAGATCCTCCGGAAAAGGGCTTTTTTCCAGAGGATCGGGGCCAGTGTAGATGCTCTTTTCCGGCTTTTCTAAAAGCCGGAAAAAAGCGGCAGACATTTTTATTTAAATGCCGCGGGGGATATTTAAATCCCCCGTGGATTTCCCTATTACGACCTGTGAAATTAACATGCCCCTTTCGGAAAAGGGGCCAGTGTAGATATAGCCTTAGACTTGAAGGCCACAAACGACCATCAGGATTATATGATCTGACCTCATGCACATTGCAGGCAATAGAACCTTGCCTACCCTCTCCTTTGTAGGTAAAAAGCCAAGGCTTGTTGCATGTTGAGAGAACAAAGCCCCAGCCTTTCCAAAGATGGACACGGTTTCATAAACCCAGGTAAGTGGACAGATTCAAGTAGAATTCTGCATGTACCTGGCGCTGAATGTCAAATGTAGCTGTAATGAGACTTTGTCCTTATGAAATATAGTGCAGGATGGATCCACCATTAGTGCTCTGGCCTAAGGATGTTATCTAGTGGTTAATTTGCTAGTTGAGTAATCAATGGAAATTCCATTGACTACTCGACTAGTAGATAGGCACTTCTTCATTCCTCCTCCGCTGGGGCTCTTGTACATTTCAAAGGAGGAAGGTGGATCTCCACGTGCAGCCCGGGGCCAGCGGAAAGTCCTGCTGACTGCGGGCTGCATATGGGCCAGCTTTGAAATGTACAAGAGTCCCCGGTGGGGGCTCTTGTGCATTTCAAAGTGGAAGTGCCTTCATGGAGCTCTAGGTCAGCGGGGGACTTAAGTGACCCCAAACTCCATGCTGTGCTGCCAATTTGAAATGCCATGAGGAGCCTGGGGTCAGCTGGGGACTCCCCAGCTGACTCCGGGCTCTGCACAGTGCAGGATTAGCTGTGCAGCGCTGCCGCTTTGAAGTACCCCCTCTTAGAGGTAGCAAACGGGCAGGCGGAATCAACTAGTCCTTAACATCCTTACTCTGGACTCAACTACCCTTTTAGCTCAGGTGATGGCCACAAGGAATACAACTTTTATCAATAAGAGATACCAAGAACTTGTGGCTAATGGTTTCAAGGCTTCATGAGTGGCCACAATTTAACATTTAGCTCCCAGTGAGGGGTAGGCTTCCTTATTAGCAGGAAGGTTCTGATTAGACCTTTCAAGAATCTGTTATGTTATTAATTTTAATTAACAGCACAGCTTTTAATGATGATTATATGATTTGATTAGTGAGATGAAGGGGCAAATTGAGTGAGTGAAGAAAAAAAGCAGTCTTTCAAAACATTTATTTTCCTGCTACCTAAAATGAAAATACTGCAAATGTTTAAACATACCTTTTGCAGCTGGAAAGTAGCTATAAAAATGGGCAAATATTTTAGTCTGTACACAGCACTAACAAAATATGGGAAAAGTTGAATGAGGCCTTTTCATCATAGACACACTTTAACAAGGTTTGATAGCCAAAATACTGATTAACAACAAGCCACTGAAGCTATGAATTGGGGAGCAGACTATACAAAAAGTCCAACTTTTTTTCTTATTGAGCATTCATTTCTGAAAACATCTCTACTTAGAACTGAATAATCTTGTTAATTAACAAACTATGTATAACATACTGGTAGGAAAGCTTGCACTGCCACTACCTATGTTAATTGCAGGGCCACCTTTAGCAACTAAAAACACATTCTCATGCCTTTTCAGTCCTTGGTGCCTGTGCTTAAATTGCCAACAGTGCAGGCTGTAGTAGGTTTTCTAAAGGTCAATTCCATTTGCAATTAGCAAAGATAACTAGAAACAATATTTTCAAAATTGTTTATCAACAGTAGTTATTGTGTATCTCATAGGTGCTCTGATTTGTGTTGGAGGGCTACATTTAAAATTACACGAGGCAGCAACTGAATGTGATGGATTTAGTTATCATTAAGAAATAGTTATGTTAAAAATACACATTTAATTCAAGTCAGATTTGAGGCTTTATTACGAAGTCAAGGAAAGCAACTGTTTCCAAGACACAAGAACTTTCTATCCAAGCTTAAAGATACTGTTTAAAGCTACAGCCCATAGAACTAGGGTGGGGAACCTCTCTCAACTGGGGGTCACTGACCTACAGAAAAATCAGCCAGGAGCTACACGCAAGTGAGAAAAAAAGTTCCCTACCTCTGCCATAGAATGTCTTACTTTCAAATATACATTTCTGGCTAACTAAATATCATACAGAACACCTGATACATAGGGCATGAGTGGAAGCATACTAAAACTTATAGACTGGTTCTTTTTTTTTAAACCAGAAGCTAATTTTGTTTGTTAAAACATTCCTCTGGATACACAAACATATCTAAAATGATGAAAAGCAACCAAAAATATTTTGTCTTACTGAAAAGATCTCAATTCCAACAAAACTACATTTTTCATTGGCTGCACTTTGGACTGCTGGTAAAGACGCAAGTACCAAATCAATAGTCAGTAGTGCCATGCTACAGCGTCCAGTTCAAACAACAAACATATCTTGAGCACCTCTGCTGAAAATAATTTCAGCCTCTGTGCTCAATAATAAGATTACACCATGAAGTTACTGTCCACTTTCAAGCTGTAAGGTATGTGCCAAGAAAAGTCAATCATTCTTTGTTACACCAAATGGAATGTATTCAGGAAATTCGTGGATAATTTTCAGTGCTTCATTGTAAAGCACTAGATCTGAAAGAGAGAAAGTGTGTAAGACATTTTGTGACAAACAGATTAAAATGCTAACTAGCCCAGAAGGGACGTAAATATCTTGTCACGTTACTGGATTTTGTGGGGAGCAGCCAGATCACTGCGGCACCCCTGGGGGGGAGGGGTGTTTGCCCCAAAAGTTGGTACAAAGTCCCTGCTGGGGACTCTTGTACATTTCAAAGCTGGTATGTCCGTGTCAGCCTGGAGCCACTGGGAAGTCCCACTGATTCTGGGGTCCATGTGGGTGCTTCCGCTTTGAAATGTGTAAGTGCCTTCCTGATGGCCCTGGGCTGCACGTGGAGTTCCACATTCCTCCTCTGAAATGTACAAGACCCCAGTGGCTCTTTAGCTTAAATTTCCTTGCATAAGGACATTAACATTACTATATTTTTATCTTTTTACTTTCTTTTCTGTTCAAGGTTCTGAAATGAAGACTGGCTATTTACACCAGCCGTTCCTAATCATCCGGACATGGACAGCTGGCTCTTGGGGCTGAGGCACAGCACTCTTGCCACTGCTGTTGGGAGTGGCGTGTCCTGATCTGCCTCTCAACCAGCCAGCCCCAGGATAGAGCAGGGTCTCTTCCTGGCCACAGAAGAGCACTTTCCTGCATGGCAGGAGGGCTGCACGGAGCTGCTCCACACAGCCCTCCAGTTATGCAGGGAAGTGCTCTTCCACAGCTGTAAGGAGATGTTGCACCATATGGCCCTTCTGCAGCATAGGGAAGTGCTCTTCCACGGCCAGAGGAGACTCTGCCCTGCCCTGGTTGGCTGAGAGGTGGGGCAGGACACACCTCTCCCAGCAGCTGGGGCAGAAGGGGAGGCAGTGGGAAGTGTATCCCAGCCATGGCTAGGTGAAAGGGGTGGGGCAGGCACTAGTAGCTCCAGGGGCAGGGCTAGTGCTGGAAGGCTCTGGAAGCTGAGCTAATAGTCGGGGAGGATATGAGGCAGGGCTCTGGGGACAGGGCTAACACTGGGGGCTGGCACTGTGGGAGGCTCTGGGAGGGTTGGGTGCAGTGAGGCTCTGCAAACAGGGCGCTGGCATTGAGGCGTTGGGGTGTAGGGGAATCTGGGGTCAGTGGCTGGTGCTGAGTGTTCTGGGGCTTTTGGCAGACAGGCAACGTTTTACCTGCATCTTCATCATGTGCAAAATGAATATGCAAATAAAATGTTACAGGTCCACCAAAAGTTTGTGAATGAGTTTGCTGGTCCCTGGTATCAAAAAAGTTGGGAACCACTGACTTACACAACCTCCATGCTAAGTCTAAGTCTGTATCCTGCAGGCAATATTCCCTCTTATCTTTTCCATATATGTAAAGTTTATTTCCATCAATGTACAGAATTTTTTTATGTGCACTGAGGCAAGTGCTCCGCCAGTAAAAACAAAAACCTTGCAATGGGCACTCTGCTAACCAGCTGGGCGACACATGAATTAGGAATGTTACATTTCGATTAATCAGCTAATCGAGTGGTTAATAGAATTTCTATTGACTACTTGATTAGTTGATAAGGGGGGGAATGCTCACTGTCCCACTCCCTTTGAAATGTACAGGAGCCGCCGCCGGCTCCAGTACATTTCAAAGGGAGAGAGGCAGCAGCAACTTGTGCTAGCAGGAGGAAAGCTTTCCTCCCTGTCACAGGTTCCCCTCTGTGTCTCTTCCTTTGAAATGTACAAGAGCCATCTGCAGTTGGGATCAGCTGGAGTGGGACTGTTTCAATCCCCACTTGTGCCATTTCCCTGCTGCCCTCTGCCTCCCCGTGGAGATTGTGCTGGAGGGAGCCAGCTTTTAAGCTGGCTCCTTCCAGCACTGGTTTCTGCCTCCCCCACTTGCTGCCTCTCTCTGATAAAGGCAGCAAGGCAGGGAAATGACAAGTCAAGTTCCTACTCGACAAGCATTTGCTTATCGGGTAGTTGACTGGTCTAATTTGAATGTCTCCTCAACAACTGCACAAGCACCCAGTTGACAAGGAACAATGGTTGCATGTAATTGAATTTTTTTCATTAATTCTGGAAGAAAGATCTTGCATTGCATGGAAGCCTCTATATCAAAAGCATTGATTTCTGGAAGAAGCTTGTGCGTGGAGCTCTTTCCTACACATTCACCACACTGGGAACTACCAGACAGACCTGACTCATGAGAGAGGATTAGCAGACATGCTCCTTCTTTCACTGAGGACATTTTTAAAATCTAAAAAATTATGTAAATTTCTTGTAAGGCATATCTTACTTACCAAAAGCACTTTTATCTTCTCTGAACTGGACATATGACATACACATGATGGTTGCCTGATTTGTAACTCTTCCCACCACTTCAATGACACCAGAGAGCTCTTCATCTAACTAGTGAACATACAGACATTAAAGTCACCAGATATTTACTATTTTCAGCACATCATTGTTACACATCCAGCTAATTTAAGAAACAATGTTTATGATAATTTGTCTGTCCCATTTCACACAATACGGTACTGAAAAATAATTATACAACCTAATTAGTGATTTAAAAGATATACTATTTTATTACCAAGAAAGAATTCAGTACTGTCTGAAAGAAATAGAAAATGACTAAAAACTGAAGGCAACACATTAATAGCATGTCCAATTGTGACATTTAGTAAAACAGGGGAAGCTGGGCAGGTTATGTCCTTTTCAATACAGCTGAGTCACACTACAGAATAATGCAAGGTGCAGGTCAGTGCCGGCTTCCCAGCAGTGCACCAGAAGAAGAGTTCTCGTACTGAGTGCACTTTACGGTTGCAGCAGACTTTTCTCCAGACTGTGAAGGAAGTGATCCCCACAAGTTTCAGCCATATTTGCCTATACAGGAGCACACTGATCACTCAATGTATCCATTATGTTTAGGCACCTAATAATTAGTTGTTTAAGCTCAAGTAATGAGATTTAAAAAAAAAAAAAAAAATTATTAAAAAGGTTGGCAATGCAAAGCAAAGTGCTTTCTTAAGCCATTTAATTGTTCCTGTAGGCACTTCTTTATATATATATATTAGAGTTATAGTACAATAGGAAATAAAAGAATATATCAATTGCTTGTGTACGTATATTAAGACGAATTCAGCAGTCTCTGCACTTAGTTTGTTATTTTAGACCATAAAGCCCGAAGTACAGATTTTTAAAGCTTGTCTAAATGGCAGTGAAATTAAGATAATGAAAACTAGAAGCTTTGGGTAGACAATTATATCATAGTCATGATCTCTTTTACAGAAAATCATGAAATCATCACTCAACTGCAGTGTCAGACACTGGTATCTTCAATCTTTCTGGAATGACATGATAGGAAGCCTTTTTAGAGTATGTCTACACAGCAGCATTATTTCAGAATATCTGACATTATTCTGAAATGACATAGTGCGCATCTCCACAACAAGCCTTTATTTCAAAATAATGTTGAGCCAAGTTCTTACTCTGACTCCTGGTAACCCTCATTTCACAAGGAGTAAGGGAAGTCGAAGGAATAATGTTCTTCCTTTGACTTCCTGCTGTTTAGACAGCATCAAAAGCAGAATTAAGCTATTTCGACTTAAGCTACACAATTGATCTAGCTGAAGTTGTGTAGCTTAATTTGACATTAGCCCTGCAGTGTAGATGTACCCATAAGGACCCTGCTAAAAGATCAAGGCAGAGCATAGATAATCTTGCAGGAAAATATTATTCCTGCAAGCGAAAGGCAGGATGGAAGCCAATGTAATTTCCACACTAATTCTGTTGATCATTTATTTTGGAAGAATCTAGTTAAGCCACAGAAATAGAATTTACTCACTGTAAACAATATTTCATTGTAAAAATATGGAAGGTCCTTTTGGAATTAAGACACCTTGTGTTCATCAAGGAAAATATACATAACACCTAAACTTTTTAAATTAGGTTTAAAACAAAAAAAAAAACCAACAAAGTAAGTCCTACTGACTGAAACTTAGTGGAATACCTGTTAGATACACGAGGAGTCTTCTAAGAGGTAGATGATGAAAGCTCATCTCAAAGACAGTGAGCATAGACTGTACAGTAGATTCTAGTAAAGATTAAATATACTAATGCCCAAAGTTGACAAGCAGGCGAGAAAAAGGTGAGTAAGGGAAAAGTAAAAGTAGTAATAAATTAGAATACATTATGCAGGAAAATTAGTAAAAGTGCAAATGGCTACAGTGGGACAATTCAGAGAAGCCAGTCAGTAGTGCGGCTGAGAGAGAAACCAGACTTCTGAACAGAATTCAGACAGATGAATGAACCCAATACAAATTTGTTAATTTCACTACGAGCGGGGGTGGGGGCAGGGTGGGTGAGGCTTGGTCAAGGGGACAGTTTAAGTGAGGAAGAGGCAGCATGGGGAGAAATATAGTTTAGAATGGGAGAGTTACAAAGGAGGAGAACGAAGCCAACAAGAGGAATTGACAAAAGCTAAACAAAACTAAGCCCAAATAAAACAATAAAACACACACACACACACACACACACACCTCAACACAAAAAAAGCAAAGGTTTCCAAGAAAGAGTAGGCTCCTGAAGTCTAGGGATTCTCAAACTTTATTGTACTGACCCTGTTCTGACAACAAATTATTTCATGGCCCTAAGAGGGCGGACTGAAGCCTGAGGCCACTTAAGACAAATTGCCTGGGTGCAGGGCCTCACTGCTCTGGGGAGCCAAAGCTAAAACTTAAGGGCTTCAGCCCCATGCAGGTCTTGCAATCTGAGTCCCACTGCCTTCGGGACTGGTCACCATATTGAAAGGGAGTCTGGATGCAGAGTTTGAGAGCCACTGGCTTTAGGTATTTATTGACCTTTCAGTACATGATCAGGAAGAGGGGACTGACACAAAGGTAACTTCCAAAATGACACTTAAACTTACAGGCTCAGTCAGTTCAACAGTTGTATTTTTTCCTTCTCCATCCGAAAGAATGAAAAGTTTCCCAGATGGGTGAATCTAGAAAGAGATTATTAAGTCCTTAATACATAACTTCAAACTATCAAAGCAAATTTCTTCTGAATTATAACTTGACTCTGAACTGCATGAGATACTTTTACTCTTCTCATGTATGTAAACTGAATTATTCCTTATCAGCCTAAATATTTAAGATAACATTCTTTATTTTTTCCAACTCCTTCCTATCTGTTAGAATGGCTACTTAAAAAAGCATCACTTGTTTTAGCTAATTGCAGGCTCTGTCTACATCAGTGGTCTCCAACCTTTTTAAGCATGAGATCACTTTTTTAATTTAAATGCAATTTAGGATCTACCTCAAACCCAAATACCCTTGTCTCTCCTTCTAGACCCCCACCTCTGCTCACTCTATCCTCCCTCCCCCATCCTTCCTCCCTTTCCCCAGGCAGAGGGTTGGGGGTGTAGGCTCTGGTCTTGGGTTAAGGGATTTGGAGTGTGAGAGGGGCTCTGAGCTAAGCCTGGGGCAGGGAGCTGAAGTGCAAGAGGGGGTTTATGACTGGGGCAGAGGTTCAGGATGCAGGCTCCAGCTGGACACTGATTACCAGAGTGGTGCTTTACACTCCTTTAACATGGCTATTCTCTAAAGACAGGTTTCACACAACACCATGGGTAAAAAATTGTGACAAAATTAAGCCTAGCACATTCAACCATAATGCTGAAAGCAAACAAGCCACAGGGAAAGACTCATTTGTGCAGATAGAGTGAGGAAAACAGTCTATCTATTTGGCTCTACTTGCCAGGTGCAAGGGATGAGACTGTGTAAATACTGTGGCATTAGGCAAATATAAACTCCCTGCAACTCATTTTTAAGGATTCATTGGATCCAAATGCGCTGGTGTCCCCGACCTATGATAGCATCAGCACCTGGCGGAGGCAGCGTAGACAGCCAGCAAGCACCCAATGCAGACCGCAGCAGACCCCAGGAGGCTGGAGCTGCCCTGGGCGGGGACACCGGGGTAGAAATGCGGAGCGGAGCTACTCTGGGCGCTGGGTCTGACACACCTCGGGCCAGGACCCTTGGTAGAGCCTGGCCCGGTGCTGCCGGGCTCCAGAGAGCAGCTCCCCAGCAAGGGCTGTGAGGGAACCCAAAGCCGCCCGCTGCGAGCCAGGGGAGCCGCGCAGCCCGGGGCCACATGCTGCTCTCCCGCGGCGGCCGATAGCCCCGCAGCTCCTGGACCTCGGCACCGCGCCCCGGGGACACCCAGGGAGGCAGCGGGCTCCAGACCGTCCGGCCTGGGGAGTGAGAGGAAGCAGCCAGCGGCGGGGACAGGACCTGGCCGGAGTCGGGGGTCCCGCTACCTTCTCCACGCGGCCCACGAAGCAGACGGGCTGCCCGAGATGCTGCGCTAAGTGGCTGGTGCCGATGCGCGGCCGCGGCCCCTCGTGCACGTCCCCCATGTGGAGCGGCGCCCTCACGCGCTCCTCGGATGGCCACGGCAGCGCCCCTAGAACGGCGGGAAAGCAGCACTTCCGGCCCCCGAGCCCCGCAGTCACCCTGGCAACATCGGCGGCTTCGAGGCGGGTCTTCCTCCCAGGCAGCCAATCGAACGGGACAAAATGCGGTACCGGTGCCCTGCTGACGCTGACGTAGTCAAACGGTGTTTCTTACTGCGTACGGAACCGAGGGCGCTGCCAGTGCACCGGCCTCACTGGGGAGTGGCGGCCGCTGGGAGAGCGATCCCGGTAGCGCGAGCGGCGGGGTCTGGCAGCGCCGAGGCTCGGTCGGGGAGAGCGGCTGCGCGGTGAGTGAGCGGCGCGGGCTGAGCCTCCCTGTCGCAGTCCCCGGCTCTGCGGGGGGGGCTCTGTATCTCCCCGCCCGGAGCGCTGACGGCGGGGCTGCCCCGTCCCTAACTTGCCCCTTCTGAGCGGAGCCCTGGCGCGGACAGGCCGTGAGCCCCTGTCGGTGGAGAAGGGCTGTGCGAGGCCGCTTGCTCCTTGGCTGCGCTTAGCGCTCATGCTTTAAGGTAAGGTGACTGCAGTCGCTCAGGGGTGTGAATAAGCCCGCGCCGGGCGGTGTGATTATGCCGGGATAAGCAGCCGCTATAACTCCACTTTTTTTGGGGAACGTATCTTGGACTTGCATCGAGGATGGGCTGTACCTCAGTTCCACTCTGGGTCATTCATGCTTAAATTTGACACTTTACCAATGGACCTTAACAAAGATGCTAACTACCTTACCCGTTACAAAGCTAGCGTTCCCAATTATCACCCCAATAGTCTCATACACTAACCTCCTCCCAACCCCCCCTTCTAAAATCTTATTTGTCAATTTTATATTTGTTCACTTTTTTTTAATTGTATCCCTTTGGTATATATGGTCATGCTAATTTTCTTCCACAATTTGATCTGAGGAAGTGGGTCTGGCCCACGAAAGCTCATCACCTAATAAACCATCTTGTTAGTCTTTAACGTGCTGCATAGCCCTGTCTTTTGTTTCTGGGTCACCTGTAACTCTTTCAAGGCTGGTAATCTTCTGGCCTCTGCTGTCTGTCCTCTGGAAGCAGCAATCAGCTCTAGGACCTGTTGGAGCCTCAGCCCAGCTGGCTTGTGGGTCCTAGTACTTCAGGGAGAATACCTAAGGAACCTGCAGCACATATCTACTCTTGTTGGAGCTAGAGCATGCCTAGCAGGAGTGAGGCAGTGTGGCTTCCTCAGCTGGCTAAGTGGTTAATCTTTCTGACCAGTGTGGAGTAGGTACACCCTGTCACAATATTCTTTGTTCTTAGTGTACTTAAACTTTCTGAGAGTCTTTGTGAAGGACCTTCACTAAAGACCAGAGCGGTGCCACTCAGAACGGTGTGGGGCAGCCACCTCAGGCTCCATGGTTTGGGGAGGTCCCGCAGTGCTTCCTCAACTGTCCTATGGATGTGGCCCAGGATATTACTGGAGGGGCCGTGCATGGGGTGGCAGCAGGGGTCCGGTCAAAATAAAATAATTGAAGCTGCAGTGGATGGGTCAAACAGGCTTCTGCTTCTGTGTATTGGGTTGGAAAGTGTGGGAGCTGCTAGGAGGGAGTACACATAGAAAGTCATAATTATCACTTTCAGGGATGATAACCCAAAACTTTTTGGGGGGTTCGGGGCTGCTGACTAGGGATGTTAAATTTAGTTTAATCAACTAGTTGATGGATTTTCCGTTGATTAGTCAATGAGCTGGGGAGCCGCAACGGGGTTAGCTCCTGGGGCTGAGAGCTAACCCTGCTGCGATTCTGCTTTTTAAATGTATTAAGAGTCTGCAAGCTCTTAATACATTTAAAAGGCTGAAACACAGTGTGTGTGGGGGGGGGGGGCGGGGGGAGGCAGGCATGCCAACTGATTCCTGGCTTGCACAGGGTCACCCTCTGCTGCACACCAGCCTTAAATGTAAAAAGGCTAGAGCACAGCAGGGGACCCAGTGTGAGCCGGAAATCAGCTGTCCTGACTTGTGCCAGGTCCTCCCAGCTGCACTACTGATTTTTAAATGTATTAAGAGCTGTCAGGGGCTCATTTAAAAAAGAGAGGCACAGCTCTGGGATTGGGTGCGAGCAGGGAATCAGTTGATTCCTGGCTTGCGCCCCTGCCTCTCCTGTTGTCCACGGAGATGGTGCTGGGGGGAACAGTCTTTTAAGCCGGCTCCCCCCAGCTCCAGCTCCCCCTACCTTGCTGCCTCTGATAGAGGAAGCAGAAAGGGGGGAAGCAACTAGTCGAGAGACTAGATGACTATCGGATAAGCAAGAGATTATCAGGTAGTCGACTAGTCACTTATATCTCTACCACTGACCCATAGAAAAATCAGTTGGGGAGGAACGCACGCAAATGAGAAGCAAAAACAAAACAGTAAACCAAGTCCTCCCTGACGTGGCCCCTCAATTGAGGAGAAAAACACTCCCCTCGTGCACCAGAGCCATGCTAATAAATTTTGTGTGCTCCAACCCTGCAGTAGGAAAGCAGAGCTGAGGGGCTGGAGTGCCAACATGGGCTCCCCAATGCTGAGGGGGAGGGACCATTAGCCCCATGGGTCGTATCCAAGCAAGCCCATGGCTGCATCCAGCTCCTGGGCCTCAGGTTCCCCACCCATACAATATGTAATAAAGTAAATAAAAATACTGTCTAGTCAGTAACATTTCTCTTAGAACTGCATTTACCAAACTATGGGCCATGGCCCAGTACCGGGCCGCGGGGGAAAAAAAATACCAGGCCTCAGTGTAGCTGCCAGGAGGGGAGCAGGGCAGGGTGGGCTGGGAGGAGGTAGGGGTGTGTGTGTGTGGGGGGGGGGGGAAACCTGCTGCCGGGAAGCAGGGTTGGGACAGCAGGGCTGTCCAGCGGAGGTCAGGGCAGGCGGGCGGCCGGATGGTGGAAGCAGGGTTTGGGGCAGCAGGGCTGTCTGGCGGAGATCAGGGCAGGCGGGTGGCCAGCGGAAGCAGGGTTGGGGGCAGTGGGGCTGTCCCGCGGTGATGGGGGGTGGGCAGCGGAACCAGGGCTTGCCGGGGGGAAGGGGGGAGATGGCTGGGGGAGATCGGGAGAACCAGCCACCAGAAGCAGGGCTGGACAGGGCCAGTGGGGCTGGTTGGGGGGGGGGGGGGGGAACCGGCCTCCGGAAGCAGGGCTGGACGGGGGAGATAGAGAGAAGATGAGGCGTTGGGGAGCAAATTGGCCGGCGGGAAGTGGGACTGACCCGGGCACATGAGTGTGTCCAGCCCCAGTAATTCCGATTTGCCCCCACCCCGCCCACATACCCTCCCTCAAGTAGTTGCGAACTGCCTGGCTGGTAGACACACTCACGCAGCGTGAGCACATCTACCAGCCAGGCAGTTCGCAGCTATGGACTGATATACCTAATAATAATAAAACTTACCTAATTAGAAAATACCAGACATTTTATATGTCTGGTATTTTCTCAATTTGGTTCCCAGACAGAACCCTCAAATACCGAGCTGTCTGGTACAAAACTGGACATCTGGCAACCCTACCCCTCCTTGCACCCTCCCTCCTAAGCAGATACCTTCCCACCAATCTGCTTCTGCTCCCGCCTCCTGGCGTGCCCATGTGGCGCCGGGTCCCCTAAACCCTGGCCCAGGCTGGGCGGAGGATACAATTGGGTGAAACACTGAACATTTATTCATTTTTAATTCTTTTTTTATATGCGTTTATATTTTTGGACTGCAAAAAACAGTACAGGCAGTCCCCGGGTTACGTACAAGATAGGGACTGTAGGTTTGTTCTTAAGTTGAATTTGTATGTAAGTCGGAACTGGTACATATTGTAGGGGGAAACTCTAGCCAAACATTTCTCCAGAGCTCAGTTTTATTCTCCCACACCTCACTTCTCTCAGTTCTTTATTCTCAAGCTGAGGTGTCTGCTGAGAAGAGCCGCTCCACGTCTCCCTGGTCTGCTGGTGGGGGGGGGGGGGGCGCTAGCTTTGCGTCTCCCTGGTCTGCTGGGGGGAAGCAGCTAGTGCGGGGGTTGCCTCACCCCGTTTGTAAGTAGGGATCCGATGTAAGTCGGATCCATGTAACCCGGGGACTGCCTGTACTGAAAAAAAAAACAAGTTCCAACTAAAGTAAAACGTTTGGGGGAAACTGATCTAGCCAGCTATCTATCCATCTTATGGTCCGTTTGTCCAATCTGTATTCCCTTAACTTGCTGGCAAGAATATTGTGGGTGACCGTATCAAAAGCTTTGCTAACACTGGCACTGGGGGCTTTAGGAGGACCAGAAACAACTTATTTGAATATTCATCATTTGCTTAATGAATATGCAAACAAATGTTACCAGTCCTCCAAAAGCTCGTGAATGGATTTATTGGTCCCCGTGTCAAAAAGTTTGGGAACCCCTGTCTTGGAATATATAGTACAAAAGAATAAACGGATCCATTTTAAAATTATTTCTTTACTCTTTTTCCTGAGACTTAGCTCTTGTGTAGAATGATTGGCTCTGGTTCTGTGTTCTCGTATGCTGATGCAACTCAATTAACTATAAGGGAATTACGTCTGTATACGTGGAACGGAGACTCTGGCCTAGTAATTCCTCTGATATTTAACCACAGTTTAAAAGCCAAGGCTATATTTTACCCCGTGGGCAATAGCATCCCAGAATGACTGCTTCATGTAAAATATTTCATGATCTGATTTGATAGTTACAGCCAAAATTCAGAAATAACAGAAAACTATTATCTGCGCTGAAAAAATGAAAGAGCGAAAGGCCTTGAGTTGAATTCTGTTGCTCTGATCACATAGTTTCTACACACACTGTCTTCACCTGACATGTTACATATTTATGTGCATGATGGACACCTGACAATATGATGGAGGATCAAGTTGACTAATGATAATACAGTGCTCTGGCGAGATAGTAAAGTTTCCGTATGCTTGTACTGAGTTCAGGTTGTAAGTCAGAATGTCAACCGCTAGCCTTAAAGTTGTACCATTTGACAGGTCCGCTACTTTTAGATTTGTTCAGAATCAACTAAAATAGTATACATTCTGTTCAGAATGAGTTTGAGGCATCATCTGGTGGCAGAAGAGAACAATCTCAATAAACTTTAGAATAAAATGTAAACTACTGTGCTTGAAAAATCACTGAAGTACATGTTGGGAAAAGTTATTGTTGGGTCAAACCATGGTTAACTGAAAAGATATTTGCCCTTCCAGGAAGATAGTGCAGAGTGAAAGGACGAGTTTGAAGATGGAAGAATGTCAGGGAGATTTAACGAATTGATCTAGGGATGTTAAATTGTGGGTAATAGACTAATCAAATAGTCAATGCATGTTGCATCGACTAGTTGATAGGGCATCTCTGCCTTTGAAGTGTAGCAACAGCAGTAGGGCTGTTGCTACACTTCTAAGGCGAAAATGCCACATGGAGCCAGGGATCAGTTGGGGAATCCCCAGCTGACCTTGGGCTCCATGCAGTGCTGCCACTTTGAAATGCTGTCGCTGAAGACTGGAGTCAGGCTCTTTGCAGCATTTCGAAGTGGAAGCGCCTCACAGAGCCCAGCTTCATGTGGCGCAGCTGCTTTGGAATGCTGGGAGGAGCCTGACGCCAGGCTCCCATAGTGCATTGCAAAGCAGTAGTGCCACGTGGAGCCCTGGGGTCTGGCCCCAGGCTCCACGCAGCACTGCCACTTTGAAGTACTCCCTCTTTTCACCCCCTACCCCTCCACGCTTCCTCTTGCTGAAAGAGGTAGCAAAGGGGGGAGGCGACTAGTCAACAAGCTTGTCGACTATCCGATAAACATTTGTATTAGTTGACTTGTCCTTCACATTCCTAAATCGATCAGACAGATTCCAAGGCAGACTGGATGAATGAATAGATAAGGGCAGAATGGATGACTCGTGAGAACTGTAAAGAGAGCATAAGTTTTTTTTTTTTTTTTTTTTTTTTAATTGTTAGTCATTTTACTAAAAGGTTTTTCCTTGCAATCCAACATAAAATCAATGCACCAGAGCTGCTGCTTATCATAGGGAGTGGGGGAATGGATATTTTTACTGGAACTCCACCTTCCAAGAAGGAAAAAATACATTTCTATTGGATTCCTACACCTCAACATGGAATATAGTTTACATATAACCCAATGTTAACTTTTCTGTGTTGTTAGTAATGCAGAAAACATTGAATTAATACCTTATATAATTTGTGAGCTGGTAGCTTGATTAAAAGTTAAATAAAGACAGACTATCTATACTTTTCACAAAAGATAAGAGAACATTTTAGATATTTGGCTGGCAGAAAAGGTCAAAAACATTTTCTGTCATAAATCTAAGCCAGGCTGTTTCCCAGAAAAAAATAAATAGTTCAAATGAGTGTAATTCTGTGACAACTTCTAGTTTGGATTTAAAATTTTGGAAAGGTTCCCTCATGAACCTTTTGTTACATCACAAAATAAGTTTTATTAGTGTTTTCAGAATGCATTAAATCTTCAGGCAGTGTATTAAATAAAAACTTTTGGAATGATCTAAAGCTCCATTATAATGATTACCGATGTGAAGATCTATCCAGGACCCAATTTTGTATATAACTATAGTGGTTATTAAAACTTGTGGAGGTTGCAATTTTCCAACCTACAAGCATGTCTAATTGTCGTGTGTTAAACATGAAAGAATGGCCAAGAACAATCACTCTATATCAGTGGTCTCCAATCAGTAGATCGGGATCCACCGGTAGATCTTGGAGCCTCTAAGAGGTGATCCTGACTGGTTTGGCCAGGAAGCTATCAAGTGCTGGCACTTCAGTTGCCCCTCCACCCACTGTCATCCTGTTCCTGCATTGGAGCTGCCCCCCCCCCCCCCAGGAGCTGTGGAGAGTGTGGAAGAGAGAAGAGTGGGGGTGCTGATATCAGAGTGTCCTCCCCCCACACCCTTTCTCCACACAGAGGGAAAGGGATGGAGGCAGCTTGGCAATGCAAATCTGTCACTCACACACATTGTGTGTGTGTCTGGCATTCTCACAAATACACACATTGTCCTTCACTCTCCTTCCCTGACCCAACACATACATTGGGGATTGTTGTTACTACTTGTACTGCTTGCAAAGTGGATTACTTCTGGGTATTGACTGGTCTGTGCATTTCATAATTGTCAATTCTCTTTTATGCTTACATTTAATTCTTTGAGTAGTGAGTTCTAAAAGGCTGAATCAGCTGTGGCTGGAGTAATTATCCCTGTGGCAATTGCTGCTCCTGGAAGTGGCTGACATGTTCTTGCAGCCCCTGAGAGAGGCAGAGCAGGGAGTCTCCACATGCTGTCCTTGCCTGCAGACACTTCTCCTGCAGCTCCCATTGATCAGTAATGGGGAGTCGTGGCTAGTAGAAGCTGTGTGCCTGTAAATGAGGGAGCAACACATGGTGCCATTGCTGTACATGTCAGTTGCTTTCATGAGTAGTGCAGGGCCAGGGCAAGAGTAAGCCTGCTTTAACCCCACTGCTCCACCACCTGGAAGCCATGTCAGTTAAACAGTGCCCAGCCTGCTTGCTGAACTCATCCCATCCCTGAACCTCCTGCCTGAGACGTGAGTCCCCCTACACTCAAACTCCTTACCTTTGTACCCTGAAATCCCTCCTGGA
Source organism: Pelodiscus sinensis (assembly GCF_049634645.1). Classification (NCBI taxonomy): domain Eukaryota; kingdom Metazoa; phylum Chordata; order Testudines; family Trionychidae; genus Pelodiscus; species Pelodiscus sinensis. Next base: position 209,640,293 of record NC_134712.1, on the reverse strand, counting down.
CCCCAATTCCCCACCCTGGGCTAAGCCTGGAGCCCCTCCCACGCTTCAGACTCCTTGGCCCAACATTAGAGCCTGCACCGCAACCCCCTACACCAGCCTGGTGAAAATGACACGAGAATCTTTTTTTTTTTTTTTTCGTTCCAGATCTAGAGATACCTTTTCAGAGTTTTTAAAGCTAGCTTTTTGGTAACGTTCTAAGTCAAATTGTGTTGCTTCATACTTATTTAACGTTGTTTCCCTTTTAGAGAGAAGCTTGAGGAAAAGAAGATATGTTCAACTTTTTCCGAAAAAGTCAGGACTCTAAGAGGGTGTCCTTGCCAGAAAGAGAAGCAGATGGATTTGTTCTAGTGGGTAAGTGATTCTAAGTTGATACTGTTTTATCAAGTATTTTTATTTTAACAGTATTACTACCATCAGTTCTATTAACTTTTTTTTAAACTACATGAAAAAACAAATGAGGAACAGAAATTGGTCTGTGATTAGTGTGAAATGAGTCAGAACACTAAATGTGCACAATTCTCTTTTTTTCAAACAAGATTACAGCTGCTGATTTCATCTCATATCACGGATCACTGAAGGGGGGGCTAGCTTGTGAATTTTGGAAATGAGCCTGGGCTTTCCTGGAATGGGCAGTAACTCAGGTGGAAGGGGTGGGGGCCAGGAGACTGTGTGCTCCCCTGTCCAGAGACTCTGATTGGCTTGAGGGTGGGGGAGCACATGAATTCTTTGCCTCCTGTCCCGCCAGGTGCGTGTAGCACTTAGAGAGAACTGCCAGTTGTTTTGAACAGCTGGTGGTTCCCTCTGGTGCCACTCACCCCTGGTGGGGTTAGGAGACTTTATACACTCCTTCATCCTTAGGTCTCAGTTGGTCTGGGAGTGGCAGGGGTGCTGCAGGCTGGATCCAGCTCACGGATCTGGTTTTACACATCCCTGAACTAAAGACACACCAAAGGGCTCTCCGCTCCTGGCCCAGCTGCTAACCTGTTGCCTGACAGCCATGAGCCAGGAACATTTTCAATAGCTGCAATTTAAAGGGTTTCTGGCTCTCGTGGCTGCAAGGCAACGCGTTAGCTGTCGGACCAGGAGGAGTTAATCCTTTCAACTACTTCAATTTAAAGGGCTTGTGCCTGCCCGGTGGTTGCCAGGCAACATAGTAGCAGCTGTCTGGCAGGCGTGAGCCCTTTAAACAGAAGCAGTTGAAAGAGTTTGCAGCTACACGCCTTCCTTGCCCCCCGCCCTCCCTTGCCCGCTACTAGCTCATTGCTTGGGTGCCACCGGGGAGGCGTGAGCCCTTTCAACTCCAGCTATTTAAAGGGCTTGCGCCTGCCGGGTGACTGCTACCATGTTGCCTGGCAGCCACTGGGAAGGCGCAAGCCCTTTACATAGCAGGAGTGGAATGGGCTTGTACCTCTCCGGCGGTTCCCAGACAACAATGTGTTAGTGGCAGAGCAGGGCGCTTCTGTGGGCCAGATTATAATGATAAGCGGGCCAGATTCAACCCAGTGACCGTATCTTTTCCCAGCCCTGTCATATATTGTGATGAAAAGAAACATGGGTACTTTAAGCTAAATACTTAGGCTCTTAGCTACATGCCCAATAAAAGAGGAAACATAATGCAGTGTTGCTGAAAAACATGAATAACTTTCAACACTTTGTTCACCCGTCAAAAGAACTCCCTGTAATCTTCCTAAGAAATTTATTTATTATAAACTCAGTTATTACCATAGTCTTCCAAATATTAACCTGGAAATGCTTACATGTTACTATTTACTGCTACACCTTAAATGTAGGAATTGTTTCTTGGAATCTGGCATTTGAGCATTTGGTGGGGAAAAAAAAAAATTAAGCAGTTGTAATGCTGTATTCCCCTAAAATGATTTCTCGCCCCCCCCCCCCCCAGAAATAAAATGGAATTGTGCTCATTTTAATCTATGAATTTGACAAACTTTATTTTAACAAAATCTTTCATGATTGTGTCAGAGGAATTGAATGTGAAAAAATAAAGGTTCTACTATCCCTGTGTTGTAGGGAGGAAACATGCCATTTAATCAGTTAAAAATTAAGATTGATTACTTAAACAGGAATGGGTAGAGGGAGCTGCTCCTGCAGGGCTGAGGCGAGCACCCCTGCCCATGGTGTGCCATGCCAGGCCACATCAGGCCCACCATGGAGCCAGGGCTCTGGCCAGACTGATCAGTGAATCTAACCGGTAGGCATCACCCAGTAAGGTGATGCTTACCGGTTAATCATATACATCCCTGTTACATTGCAACTGACTTTTTTATTTTCTTATTTAAATTAATTCCATCCTCATGTAACTCAGTCATTATAAATGTTCTGATGCCATAACTGTCCTGATTTACTAACTTGTTCTTGCCAGAGGTCTTCCACTTCTCTGTTTGAGGCTGATTTTTCTTACATTTACAATAACTGAAATTCTGGCAAAGTATCTAAGAGTTACTTCCATTTGTGCTGATTTTAAGCTTTTCAGAGAGGTTTTGGGTATTAACACTAGAATGATTTGGAAGTTTCATAATGGAAGGCATGTTTTAACAGAAGTATTTAACATCACTTACAGCATAATGGTTTGCATACCAATAGATGTCTGAGATACTTACTTGAAAGGAGACCTGTCCTGGCTGATAACTTTTTTAATTTTGTAATGTCCCATTTAACAGTTGCCTTTCATTAAGTTTATTTCATCTGCTACGGGCCTGTATCCACAATCTTCAGGACCTGCATTTTAAAAAATCCCTTGAAGTAATGCCTATAATATGAGGCAGTCTCAGAGCCAGTGCTAGAATGCCAGGTATGAAGAGCTGTGGGCAGAAGCATCTTACATGTCACACACATGCTGGTGGTGACTGTAATGTTTAAATTTAGTATTTTGTTTGTTTTTTGAACTAACATAGTGATTAACCTTGCAAATTACTTCAAAATAGATTCATATAATTGTTCCTTTCTTTTAAAGGAATGTGCAGTAGTCCTGCAAGTGGAAGGTATCACTCTTAGTTGGAAACAGGTAAAAAACATCAACTTCAGGGGAAGGTGCCACAGGATGGGTGTCTTATTTAGGAGGCGTTAGCACTTCTACCTCCATGTAACCCAGAACAGCAGCAGTTTAGAAACTTAAGCTATATCTGTGGCTTTACTTCGGTGATTTTTTTTTTCTTTAACATTATTTTTCAGATTTTATGGAAGATACCTCAGAGTTTACAAAGCCTTAAAACCAGTTTTGTATTTTTGTTTGGTCAGTGAAACCCAGATGTTAACCAAGGCATACAAGAGTAAATCTAAGAAATTGAGTCTCTTTACAACTCTTTAGCCAAAGGAAGAAAAAAGTTCTTTCTGTACTGGGGAAAAGAGGAAGAGCTCTAGGGCAAATGTGACACTGTGGTCAGGAGAGTCTTCAGCTAAATTCTGTGGAGGGAAAGAATTCAGTCATGCTCTCATAAAACCTCATTCAGAAGTATTTTTTAAGGAAAAGGTGATCCCACTGCACACATTTATAGAGGTAATTATTAATTTTTTTTTTTTTTTTTTTTTTTTTTTAATGCTTAGAACCACAGATCTGTTGCAACATATACTTAGTCTGCTCATGAGTTGGAGGTAGAGTTTTCAGTCACTGGCTGAAAAGGAATGCCCTATCTCCTAAAGTTCCCTCAGTCTTTTCTGTTTCCACGCAATCGGAGGCTGTGGCCAGCCTTTTCTGTTGCATATTTTTCTGAGGGGAAATTCCAAGTTTGATTTCAATTTTTTAGCATACATTTTGGCTCTGTCTCTCTCAATGTGATCTACATGTCAGAGCTGCGTTTGGCTCTCATCTGCAGGACTTTAGCTGAGGTTCAGTTGCCCAGATAAGTAATCTTTACACAAGATGAAGCGTACCCTAGTAGAAATAGTTGAGTGCAGGATTTTTGTCAGTGCTACAGAGGAGTGAGTGGCAGCCTAGCATAAGCTTTCACCAGACCATGTTGATTGGGTTCAGAGAGAATGAGTTATTGGGAATTGCCAAACAAACCCCATCTCCTTCCCTCATGCTGCCTCCTTGTCTTCTTCCCCACACAACGTTTTCCAAAAGGCCAAACAAAACTATAAAATTGTGGGTGAATGTAAGCTCATGAGTATGATTAGACTCCTTGTTTGGTAATAGAGAGTTTCCATCCCTGTTTTGCCATTACGTTATCTCTCTAGAGGTAAGCACCTTCCACAGGTAGTTGTGGATGAGAGGTTTGTTAACTATCCCATTAAAGTCATCCTCATCACTTATGACCTTGAGGCACGTATGGTGCTTCACAGTCACAAGTCAATTGTGGTTTTTATCTCTGGAGAAAATGTGTGTGAAGTCTATTCTGACTCTGGAACTAACAATATATTTTGTTCCTACAAGTTGTCTTGTGCCAAGAACACGACCCTTCCACACATGCTTCTATATAGCATTAGTCCCTCACAATTAGGGATTTGAACAACTAGTCAACTTTCCAATAAGCAAATAGTCAACATACTAGTTGCTTCCCTCCCATCAGAAAAAGGCAGCAAGGGGAGAAAGAGGAGGGGTGTGTCAAAGCAGCAGTGCCATATGGAGCCTGGGTTCTGCCGCTTTGAAACGCCGTGTGCAGCCTAGGGCCAGCTGGGAGTCTCTAGCTGACCCTGGGCTCCCTGTGGTACTACCACTTTGAAATGCCATGGGGAGCCAGGGCCAGCGGGAGACTGCTTGAGTCCCATGCTGTCCCCATGCTACCAGCAGTGCTTTCGCCTTTGAAGTATAGCAACATCCCTGGAGCTGTTGCCTACACTTCAAAGGCAGAGGCGCCCTTATCGACTAATCGAATAGTTGATGCAAATTGCATAGACTATTTGATTAGCCATTTAATTCAAATTTTACATCCCTACTCACAATAAAACTAAGTGAACACTGAAGGCTCACAGTAAAGAGGGAATGCTAGCAAGTAGCATTCCACATACGTTATTTGGAAGCTGTTCTATACCAGTATTTCTGTTCTCCCTGTTTCATAATACAAGAAAGTGAGCATATTCAGTTTGAATTTGCCACCATGCTATTCAAACTAAGTCTAGGTTTCTTTGGTAGTTGAGCTGACTGTTTGCATTTTCTCTCCCCTTTTCTCCCTCTTCCCCCCTCCGCCTCTGTCATGACTCCTTCCCCACTCTGGTACGATAAACGCAGAAGTGGGGGCCAGCAAGTGTACCCCAAAGCCTTTTCTACCAGGCTTTGGCATAAAACTTCCCTCAATCTTAAAACCCTAGATTTTGGGAATAGAACTTCTGCTGCCACCACCCAAATATTAATAAATAGACCAGGGGAGAGACCATTTGGGAAATCGCACCCCTAAAATAAAAATCAGGGCACACAATTAACCAGTGCTAGGTTAATAAAAAGGAAGGAGAAAGAACTTTTATTATTACAACAATATTCCTGTTGCAAGCATAATGACTAGATGGAAAGGTAACAAAATATACACATGGGCTACATCTACACTGGCACCCTTTTCCGGAAATGCTTAAAATGGAACAGTTTTCTGTTATAAGTATTTCCAGAAAAAGCACGTCTACCATTGGCAGGATGCTTTTCTGGAAAAGCACATTGGCGTCCGTGGCCAATGTAGACGCGCTTTTCCTCAAAAAAGCCCCGATTGTCATTTTCGCAATCGGGGCTTTTTTGCAGAAAAGACTACTGTGCTGTCTACACTGGCCCTTTTCTGGAACAGTTTTTCCGGAAAAGGACTTTTGCCCAAATGGGAGCAGCATAGTTTTTCCGGAAAAGCACTGACAATTTACAGTAGATCATCATTTTTTTTCCGGAAAAGCAAGCGGCCAGTGTAGACAGCTGGCAAGTTATTCCGGAAAAGCGGCCGCTTTTCCGGAATAAGTGGCCCAGTGTAGACACAGCCATGGAGAAATTCCATGGGCCTAGAACTTAGTTACAAAGAAAAGCCAAAACATCTTTTAAACAGTGCCCAGACATCAGATCCCATACCCAAACCTTAAAACAATAAAACCTAATGGATTTATCTAAACTTTACCCTACTTACAGAAAGTGAAGAATTGTTTCTTGGGGGGAGAGGCACATCTGTCTGCCTCTCTGTAGCTGCAGAGGAACTCCCAGAGACAAAGGAGGGAAAAACCCAAATTCCTTTGTCCCAGTTTGAAATTTGTACCTACATTACTATTGGCCACTCCACCTGGCTAGGTGTAGTTAACCCCTTAGCCCCCAGGCTGCTGGCTAACCCTCATAATCATGACCACCTCTATATCAGAGGCAGCAAGGGGGCAGAGATAGGAGCCGGTGCTGGGGGGAGCCAGCTTAAAAGCCGGTTTCCCCCAACACTGTCTGTGGTGTAGGGGAGGGAGGCAGAGCCTCAGCAGGGTTAACTCCGACTCTGCACTTTAAATGTTGTAGGAGCCATGACTGGTGTGGAAAAAGCGAATAAAGAGTTATTTACTCCTTCCCATAGGAACTTGGGGGTCACCACATAAAATTACTAGGTTTAAAACGAAGAAAAGGAAGTACTACTTCGCAGCATCCTCTGGCAAGGAATTCCATAGGTTGACTGTGCATTGAGTGAAGCCTAAAACTATAACAGGACTCAAATTGCTAGATAAATTCACAGAGGGTAGGTCCATCAATGGCTATTAACCAGGATCGGTAGGAATGGTGTCCTTAGCCTCTATTTGTCAGCAGCTGGGACTAGGTGATGGGATAGATCACTTGTTGGTTACCTGTTCTGGTCATTCATTCTGTGACACCTGACATTGGCTATTGTTGAAAGACAGGATATTGGGCTGAATGGAATGATCCAGTATAGTTGTTCTTATTGATATCCTAGCATATAGGAACTGTTTTTGTATAAAATGGGTCACAGGTGATTGAATATTTAGGTTTTTTGAAAATTGTTATTTTGTTGCAGAAAATATTTTAATAATTTCTTGAATCCACTGAAACTCTTCCATATGAGAAAGGGAAAAAGTGCAACATGAATTGATTTTCTGTCATGAAAATATTGACTGTCTCTGGGAAAAGCTAAGTGTTTTTTCTCGCTTTAATTTTCCCACAGTATGCTTTAGATACACAAGTGCTTGAAGTATTGTTTGCAGTGGACGGAAGAATTGGATACACCACAAATTAGAATTTGTGGAGCTACATAGCTTGCCCTTAGAAACAGTATAATTAGGGCCTGGTGTAACTCATGCTTGGTTTTTATATATATATTTTTATAAAATTCATAATGTAAATGTCAAAGTATTGAATATCAGAGTTTGCATGGAATGAATTTTACAGGTTAATATATGAATTTAGTAGACTAAATTTAGTTTATCTTTGAAGTTGAGTTGTGTTGCATACATACAGCAGGCTATTCTTCCACAAAAATATGTAATCAGTGTTGTCAGTTAAAGTAAATTTTTATTTTCAAGACTTTTTAGACATTGACACAACTTTTTAAAAGATCATGGTTTGGGGATATTTTCATGATTTCCATGCCCTTTCTGAAATTAAGGCCATATATATGCTTTACAACATTAAAGACCCAAAATGATTAAGGCAATTGGAAAGTAATGGAAGTGGATTTTGTTTAAAAAGCTTTGTAAACTGTTCTGTTATATATTGGTGGTTTCAACCACCTACAGTACAACAGAACCCTGTTTCTCAGATATTATATTTATTTTGATCAGAATTTGCCAAAAAAAGAAAAGAAAATGCATGCATTTTCAATAATCTTTTGTTCAGACAAATGTATTATGAGAAGTACAAGTTTAAAAAATGCATGCATTACTTCTAGTAATCTACTATAAAAGCATATTCAGAAGCTTCAGGGAATAGCCGAGTTAGTCTGTTCAGGATAAACTTAAACACCAACAAATGGGCTGGTAGCACTTTATAGACTAACAAAACATGTAGATAGTATCATGAGCTTTTGTGGGCACAGCCCACTTCAGATCGGAGTTTTGAGTTTAGGATGTGCAGACCCAGAATAAATAGGGGAGAAGGGGGTGGGAAGAAGAAAAAAGAGGGGGGCAGGAAACAAGGAGCAGAGGGTATGAAAATATCAAAGGGAAAAACAAGTAGGCAGAACTGACAAATTGTTGAAGTCATTGTGAAATTCTTCAAGAGTCTCTTTTCCGTGGGTCCATATGATGATGATATCGATGTAGCGCAAGTAAAGTAGGGGTGTAAGGAGGCAAGAACTGAGGAAATGTTGTTCAAGGTCAGCTATAAAGGTGTTGGCATATTTTGGTGCCATGCGGGTGCCTATGGCTGTGCTGCTGACTTGGAGATTCAAATTGTCTCCGAATTGGAAGTAGTTGTGGGTGAGGATAAGTCACAGAGCTCTGTAATCAGGTGTGCAGTGCTGTTATTGGGGATGGTGTTCCTGATGGCTTGTAATCCATCTTCATGTGGAATGTTGGTGTAAAGGGATTTCTACGTCCATAGTAGACACTACACCATCCACAATAACGGCATTGCACACCTGATTAGAGCTCTGCGACTTTGTCCGCTACCAGACCATTTGTTGTTTAAGTTTATAAAAGCATAGTTGATAACTTCAACACTTATACAGTTGGATTTACACACTAGTCAGGATGTTAGGCATGCTGCTTCTTTCATCCAAAGTCCCCTGTGACTTTTTTCCCCATGAAGCTGCAACATCCATCATGTATTTCATGCTTCCATCTCTGCTCTCCCTCCACCACACCCAGCAAACTGCTACTTCATCTCCATAAAATTGTTCTACAACAAAATAAGTAGCGAGGGGCTTTCTATTTTGTAGGTTATCTGAATAGTACATAATTAAATAAAAGCCTGTGCCCATGCAGAGTCTAGTCAAAATTTTTGATACTAAAAGTTTTTTTTAATCTCTTAATGTGTAATTAACCTACATCTTGGGGAAAAAAAATGTTACTTTTTAGTCACAAGAGGAAATTAAACTACTAATTCCTAGGTGTCTAGTACTAGAGTTTGAGTTTACTGGGCAAAGAGGAGGGAATAGGAAACCCAACAACCATCTCCTGTTTATAGTCACACAAGGAGGTAATGGCTACCCACTCATTCAATAATGAAATCAAAATAATCCTTTTCAGTACTTAACACACAAACAAACTGCAGTTTGCACTTTTACCACTAGATGGTGATAGTCCTTGAATTATGTTGCTGTAAAAAAAAGAGCACAGTAATTCCGTTTTTATTAGACTAGTGTTAATCATAGTTTGAGTTTTATTTCAAACATTCTATAATACTAAATGAGTGCAATGCCACTTTACTATTAAATAAGTCTGAAATGTTGATAGTTATAATCTAGATGTTTTGTAATACCTTCCAAGAGTGATCTCTTGAGGGCCATGAGACCTACATAACACAAAGGAATGAATTTGCATATTTTTTTATAGCAGAAAACAGAATGCAACAACATGAATAATTAGTAGCATAAGCTTCATACTACATTTTAATACTGTTGAAAAGCATGTGTTGATTGTATTCTGAAAGCCAATTGTGTTTTGGTTGAGTGAACTTGGTCAGCATTTTATGTAGATTAAAGGAATTAGGTTACAGAACAACTGAAATTCATTATGTTTGCAGTATAATGCATTTCTTAAAAGTGGTATACAAGTTCTATTTTCTTTCTAGATTTCATACAGCACAAGACGTAACTCAGATGTGTTTGAATTTTTAATATATGTAATATTTCATTGGCTGTGGACTGCACACTAGGAAAACTTTCTTTTGTATATTTTACGAGTATTAAAAAAAAATCCTCAGGCAAAACTCAAACTCTGCATGCATTTCAACTGTTAAATACATATGACTACGGTACATCCCTCCCCCTTAAGTCTCCCTGGACTCTTATTTTCAAGGGTTTGATCTGTCAGGTCATATTCCAACATTCTTTATGACCTTTTAAACTTCATGATTTGTCTTTTAGCTTAATATTAATGTGCATAATGAAATTCTTTTGACACTTTTTTTTTTGCAGTTTCTACTGATTTAACACAATATAAATGATATACTGTAAAGAACAGCTGTTGTTTATAGTTCTGGACTGTATGGACATTGGCCCCTAATCCTAATGTTTCAAAAAGGTGTCAGATTTTACATATTAACTATAGCAACCAGTGCTCTTATTTTTAACTGTTTGCAATTTTTTTACATTCAAAAGAATATAATGCAACGTGTTGGAACACGAGAAAATAAGATGTTTCAGTACTTTCAGACAAATACATACTTTCCTTTCACTGTCCCATTGAAAATTCTCCTGAGTTAGTCCAGTTTCATATGCATGTTAACATTGTGCAAAACATTTACTTTAAGCATTGTCTTGTATTTATATTTTTTGTTTGAAAGAAAAATTGGTAAAAAGGGAATAGTATCTTTCTTTGGGCTTTTGTGCCTGTTAGTTAAGCTTTGAAATAAATGTGTCAAATGACAAAAATTTTTACACCACCCAAGCATTTGACTACTAACTCCCAGTTTGAAAAGAAGAATGCTTGTTCGCCTAAGAATAAAATAATAGCTACTCTAAGATTTTTCCAGAATTGAATTACTGTGGAATGTGTATCTAAAGTTTTCATGTTAGAGAATCTCTGTATTGAAATATCTCTAAGTATTGCTTAACTGACATGCTCACATTTGGGCAGGGCTGTATATTCGGGGCTTTGAAAAGCAATGTCAAATAAGGAGTGATGGAAGTAAAACCATGTTAAACAGTTACTATCAAACAATTTTTTTCTAAATAAATTATAAAGATTTCTTTGGTCATAATGACAAGTTGCTCAGGAGCAACAGAACACTTCCCTCTCACTTCCTGATAAGAGGAAAGCCAATAATGTCTCCATTCAAAGCTGGGGGTGGGGAATTTTCAGCTTCCTTTGCCATACCTAAAGGGAGGTAGGAGGCTCAGTGCTGGGGTACTCCTGGACAGATGGAGGCTTGATCCCAGCAAACTTTCATTTGCCTTATGATTCTGTCTTTTCTGTGTCATTTTCTGAGAAGCAATTCCATTCCAGACACAAGCAAACCCTTGCATGGCTTTAAGTTAGGATAAGAGGAAGCTCTATACCAAATGTGATCATCCAAGCTCTTATTGTTTAGGAGGAGTTCATGGACAAACTGTCTCATTATAATTATAAAATACAGGCAGTCCCCGGGTTATGTACAAGATAGGGACTGTAGGTTTGTTCTTAAGTTGAATTTGTATGTAAGTCGGAACTGGTACATATTGTACTCCAGGTGTCCCCGATTCATCTGCTGCTGAAACTGACCAGCAGCTGACTACAGGAAGCCTGAGGCAGAGCTGCTTTGCCCTGGGCTTCCTGGAATCAGCCGCTGATCAGTTTCAGCAGCAGCTGACTTGGGGACACCTGCGGTAGAGCAGCTGGGGTGCTGCCAGGTTGGTCCCCATAGTGCCGAGGTGCGGCACTGTGGGGACCAACTAGGCAGCGCCCCAGCTGCTCTGTCCCAGGTGTCCAGATTCAGCCGCTGTTGAAACTGACCAGCAGCGGCTGAATTGGACACGCCTGGGGCAGAGCAGCTGGAGTGCTGCTGGGTTGGTCTGGTAGCGCCGACTCTTGGCGCGGCAGAACCAACCCGGCAGCCCCCCAGCTGCTCTACCCCAGGTGTCCTGATTCAGCCGCTGCTGAAACTGACCAGCGGCGAGAAAAGCCTGGTCTGCTGCGGGGGGCGGGGCGCACTAGCTGCGTCCCCCCATGCCCACCCAAACAGACCAGGCTTTTCTCGCTGCAGAGGACGGGGGTGGCGGGACCGCAGCTCGTCTCGGCGGTCCCGCTGTCCGCGTCCTCCGCGGAGAGAAAAGCCTGGTCTGCTGGGGGGGGGGGGGCACACAAGCTGCGCCCCCGCCCCCCAGCAGACCAGGGAGACGCGGAGCAAAGCCACGGAGGACACGGGTGGCGGTCCCGCCCAGACGCGCCGCGGTCCTGCTGCCCGCGTCCTCCGTGGCTTTGCTCCGCGTCTTCCTGGTCTGCTGGGGGGGACCTCCCCCAGCAGACCAGGGAGACGCGGAGCAGCTTTTCTCGCTGCGGAAGACGCGGGCGGCGGGACCGCCACGGCGCGTCTTGGCGGTCTGCTGGGGGGTGGGGCGCAGCTAGTGCGACCCCATTCTTAAGTAGGGATCTGACATAAGTCGAATCCACGTAACCCAGGGACTGCTTGTACATACAAATAAATATATGGCTGAGCATTCAAAGTAATGAAGGTTACTTACCTGTAACTGGAAGCTCTGAGATGCTTGTTATCTACTTGTATTCTATTATCTGCCCTACTTTTTCCTCTGCTTTGGGTCTTATTTGATTCATGGTAAGAAGAGTAACTGGAAATGCATCAGTCTGTACCATCCTTTATACTTTGGATCATGAAGAGGGCAACTGCATAGGTTCAGACCAGTGAAGAGTAGTAGCTGGGCAGCTCTGATTACAAGTAAATGGTGTGCCTGCCTGTGTGTGTAATACAGATAGGGACCCACATCTCTAAGAACTTCCAGTTATAAGGGAGTAACTTCCACATCTGTTTTTTTTTCTCACATCTCATTTATATTCCCCCTCATCCAGTTTAGAAATGGCCTTTCCTATTTTTTTTAACTACAGTTTGCTGCTTAACTTTGAACTAGTGATTGAACTCAAGTAGTTGAAGAAACTGAAATGAAAAGCTTGTTCTCTCTGCACCTGCTCAAGAGGTTGCTACTGTAAAGTTTGTTTATAACTTCAGTGCAGTCAGGTTCCAGGTACTTAACCAAATGAATTCTTTCAGTTCAGTGGTTTGAATTTTTTGAATATTTGACAGCAAACATGCACTGCTTAACTTTAATGCAAGTTAAATTATTTTAATAGGTTATAACAAGTCTAGGCCTTAACAAGTTTGTCCATTTCAAGTTATAAATAGATTTAGTCTTAATAATAAACCTGTATTTAATTTAAGTTTTAAAAATCCAGTTTACATTTTTGTAATCTGATTTTTATCCAGTTGTATAAGTGAGGTTATTATTTTTCACACAGCATACGTTGACAAAGTTCTGTCTGTAGATGTGCAACTGTAAATCTGGCTTTTTCCAACTTTGCACAGTTAGACACTTGAATGTAATTAACTGTGAGACAAAGAAAATATTCTCATGAATGCAATCTTACTTCTGGCATTTCCTTACCTTCAGAGTGTTTGATCCTTAATATTCTTAATGTGTTTTTTTTTTTATAAAATTTGCTAAGTTTTTCAAAAAGCAAATTGAAAACAGTAATTCTATGAGGTGTAATCCCACTGATTCCCACAAATCACTGAAGCTCCTGAACTAGCAGGGCTGGGGGCCTTTAAATCCACAGCACAGAACTACCATTTGAGCTAATTAAGTTACTGATGGTAATAATATGTCCTCTTTGTGGACCAACCACTGAGGGGATATCTCTTCCAGTGAGATTCACAGATATTTGTCAGACTGTAGAAGAATGTTGGGTGTCATGAATCTTGAGTTATACTTTGAGGTTTTAGAGAGGAAATGTTCTCGGGTAGCTAGATCCTTTTCATGTCAATCAAACTCCTTCCTCTTTATCCTCCATACTGCCTGGGAGTTCATGCATGAGAGGGGTCACTGAGGCTACGTCTACACTGCAGCCTTTGTCGGCAGAGACTATGCAAATTCAGCGCTCATTATCATTTCTCATGCTCTCATTTGCATAGTCTCTTCTGAGCTGTTTTGCAGAAGAGGTTTTTGAAGAGACTATGCAAATGAGAGCACAAGAAATGCTAATGAGTATTTCATTTGCATTGTCTCTGTCGACAAAGGCTGCAGTATAGACATAGCCTGAGAGTACAGGAGAGAAAGTCTAGTCTCAGTGATGGTGCTTAGTGCTACTGACATCTAAGAGAGAAAATGTGGGCCAAAACTTGCTTGGACCTTGCAGTATCGAGATGGAGATGATCAGTTGATAGGTGGGAATGTTGAATATGCAGTTTGGTCAGTGACTGGGATGTGTGAGGATGGAGTGGACTCAAGTTAAGTTGAATCTTTAGAAAATAATTCTGCTAGCCTCTAACAAATGTCTTCTGAGCATATGCCAACTGAGGTTTTTCATAGGCATATAACTTGGTCAGATTTGGGCATGTTTTAATGGGATGACAAAAAGGCACCTCCCTGACCTGATTTTGAGTCCTTTCATCATATGGGGGGCTCATCAGTGAACTTCTGATAAGTATTTTTAATGTGTGCAAAACAGGGCATCTCTCTTTACCTCCTGTTATGAAGCAGCTGAAATGTTTTACTGAAACTTAAAAAAACCCACTTCATATTGCAGCAGACACCTGGCATGGAAAATTTCAGTCTGAACAGTTGAAATTTGGCTACGTTTTATAATCAAGGGAAAGCATGGTCTTATAAGTGGAAAGTGTTAAGATGAGAGAGAGTAATATAAAAACAAGCCCACAGGATTGGTAGTTTTAACAAGACAAGAATGAAAACCCCAGTCATTGTGGGATAGTAGATGTAACTTTTAAAAAACAGTAATTAATGGGATTTTCTACAGTTACTAAAACACTATTATGAATTTAGTTCGAGAGAAGAACCTTAGACTCTTCTTTTTTTTTTCTTTGTAATTGTTATTTTTGCTTAACCGTAACAGCTTCTCACTATGTATTTTAGAAATGTCTGTCTGTCCATCTGTGAATCCGTTTGTCCAAGAACTCCTAAACTGCAAGATGGTAAACTTCCTCTTACCATAACTTTAAGCAAGGTAAGGATTTGGTTGTGCCAAGACAATGGGATGTGCCTGGAATTTGATTTTTCTCATAAAATGGAAAGGGAGGTGTCTGGTAGGAGCAAATTCTACTGTAGAATGACTACAGTGGGGCAGCAAGGGATCAGAGATGGGGATTGGGACAGCTATAATCCCATTGGACCGGCTGAGGACAGGGATGGAGTAAGGAACAGCTATCTACTGTATCGGGGCTTGGCAAAATATGGTTTGTAGGCTGGATTCTGCCTGCCAAGCCTCCAGATGCAGCCAATGGAAGCATCAATCTGACTCCCTGCCTGCCTTGCTCCCACTTGGTGCTCAGAGAAGCTGACTGTGAGGCCATGTTTGTCTGCAAATGCTGAGAGCCTGGAAGGAGGAGGGAGAGGCTTCTCATGCTGCTCCAGTTCCCAGTAAAATCTTGCAGCTCCCAGTGGCTGGTTTCTAGCCAATAGGAGCTGTCTGTTTGCAGGACAGACAGATTGTGAAGTACCTCTTCCCTTGGGCTCACAGCATTCAGTTCAGAGCAGCACGCATGGTCCCTGCCACTGCATTGAGCACTTGTGGAGGCATGGAATGCAGGGTCTAAGGACCCTGCTGGGCCACTGGCCAGGAGTGGTGCAGGTAAGCACCTTCTGGCCAGAGTCTGTCTCTGCCACTCCAAACCCTTAATCCTCCAGCAGTCTGCCCCTGCACCCCCCTGCATCTCTACCCCATGTAACCCAAATCCTCTGCACCCACGCTCCTGCACCCATACCTCTTCCTAGACCCTGCTCCCCCTTCTACACCCCTCTTCCAGATCCAAATCCTCTCCTGCACCTTCTGGACCCTGCACCAAGTCACAAACCCCTCCATCTCCCAGATCCCACACCCAGTACTGCATCCCATTCTCTTACCCCAAGCTCCCTTCTGCAGCCAACCTCCATTCCAGACCCCACACCTCCTCTATTGATACCATGGAAGTGTGTGGCTCTTGACCACTTACTAAATTCTTGGAGTGGCCCCCTATATATCTATATCTATTTCAGAGAGTTTGTCTGTGTCTGTCACCCAGCCAAGGCATACGCACTCCTTCCCTGTTTGTGCCCGCTGTAGCAACCATGGCCAGTGCTTCTCACCTGGCCCCCAAACTGCTGCGATAAAAGAGGGCTGGGGTTGTCCTCTCTCCTGAGGAAGCCTGCAAACTGAACCCTCATCCCCAGTCACACCCCAGAACAATGATTTAAATGAAGAAAAACAAAACTTTTTTTGAGTTAAGGACCCAAACAACACTGGGTAAATCTTCTAATATTGGACAAAAGTTTGTTATTGTTACTACTTTTAAGTCTGCTAATGTTTGTAGATAAGAAATATACTAATGAAGATTATATTCCCAGCCTCCATTTAAGTTTACTACATGTAATACCAAACCCTAATTTTATAGTTCATGGTATAGTATAGTATAGCTGGCAGAGTCTTACTGTTATGGTTCAGTGGTAATTAATACAACTAATATTGAATTACACTTGCAAGGAGATGAGTACTACTAGTTCATGTGTTTTTTATTTGTATAGTCGATCTATCATTTATAGAACAGAATTAAGACAAGGGTTTTTTTAAATCTCTAATTCACTTATCCTTTTAAAATTCTCCTGTGTACATCCATAAAAGATCAAATTCTTCATTTAATTAACATGAGAAAGATTAAGCCACCTTTGAAAGCAGAAATTGAAACTTCCCAAAGAATCACTACAGAAATATTTGAACATTCAAGAATATGCAAATACTGTATTTGAGAAATTGATTGCCTGTTTCAGTATAAACTGAAATTGATTCTTACTATTTCTGTACACTTAAATAATAGCAATTTTAAGAATTATTGTTGATCAAAACCTCGCAGTTGCAAAATACCATGTATATTAGGGATGTTAAAGCAGGGGTGTGGGGTGTGTTGGTGTGTTTGTGTTGTGTGTGTGGCTTTTTGTAAATGTGTAATCTAATATTTTCTGTGGCTACATGTTTACACACGGTGGAGAGGTAGCACTCTGCGAGCACCGGCTCCTGCCTGCTTTGTTTCTCCCCCTGTGTTCTTCCTTTCTCCCTCCTCCCCCCCTCCCCCCCCCCCCCCGCTTCCTCTGCATCAGAGGCAGCAGTGTGTGGGTGTGTGTAACAGAATGGTTTGGGTGTAACCTTGAAGGTTAACCGTGTATCCTAACACATCCCTCGTGTGTGTATATATAGGGGGCAGGCTGAAGTTTGAAATATATTTTGAATATTTGATGACAGAACTGGTTTCATGCACTTCATATAGTACAGTGGCTCAGTAAAGCTAACAGTGCTGTGATCTAGTTTCTTTGTCTGGCTTGATTTTAGTATTTTTATGTTCCACTGCAGTAAAACCAATGGGCAAAACTAGAGAGATGGCACTTAAACCATGATCCTGCTGTAAACTGTGCTAATGTACATCCTGGTAACTTGATTGGGGTTCTGTGCAGTGATCTGTCTATTCACCACTTAGGGCAAGATCTTACTTTTAAAATCTTGTGACACAAAGGCAACACATTTTGAGCAAATGGCTAATATTGAGGTAGCGAATCTGGAGAGACTTTTGATAAAATAATCATATGGGGGGCTGAAAAGTCCTCCCTGACTCATGTAGTTAAATTCTTTGACTTCTATGATAAATTAAGGCAGTTTAGAATTTGACGAATTAGTGATATCTTGTGTGCAGCATTTTTACAATAGATTTTAAGTAACCTGTTTGGTGTTCATCTCTGAACACATTTGCTAATAATTCATCTGCTTATTTTAGTTGCCCCAGAACTTCATTAATGCAGAGTTAAAGGTACCCAGTGGTGTCTCTTGTCCTGTCAAGTTCAGCTATGTTCAAATTTCTGAAAACCAGCAAATATAGACTGCTAGATTTTGAGGCAATGTCTACACTATGAGGTAAGGTCAAATCTAATATGGTTGATTTCTGGGCACCTGATTTTTGCAAAGTTGAAGGTCTGTGTCCTCACTGCAGGGAAGAAACCAATATAGTCCGAAGTCACACGTCCCCATTAGGGAGCCTACTGTTGACCTGAAGCAGTGCATCATGGGTAGTTTTACATTCCGGGCTATGCTCCTGGTGTCCACTGGGACCAAAACTGTGCAGCCGGTGGTTATGGGCTCATGTTAGCAGGGTCCCAGAATGCACTCATCTAGTCCCTATCCACTTGGGTGAGATCAATGGGAAGCCATGTGCTTGCTAATGGTGCACTACTTTGAGAGCCTGCAATGTCACTCTGCCAGGAAGAGGAGGAGGATGAAGCTTGGCATGGAGGTACTGGTGCTGATGCAAGTGCAACCATCTGTTCTGTGTCCGAAGTGCAACACCAGTTCTGGCACTGAGACACAAGCATCGACTGTTTGGACTGTATTATGATGCGGACATGGGATGATCAGCAGTGGCTGCAAAACTTCCGAATGCTCAAGGCCGTGTTCTTGGAACTTTGCAAATGGCTTTCCCCTGCCTTGAGGTTCCAGAATACCTGAATCAGACCCACTCTTACTTTGTAGAAGCACATGGCAATAGCCCCCTGGAAGCTTGCAACACCAGAAAGCTACCTTTCAGTTGGGAATCAATTTGGGGTGGGGAGATATACAGTAGGGTTGTCATTACACAAGTAGCCATGGCCATAAATACCATTTTGCTATGGAGGGCTGTGACTCTGGGAAATATGGATACCATATGAATGCATTGTTTTGATGAGGTTCCCTAACTGTGGTGGAGCAATAAACGAAACATGCATCCCTATCTTGTCCTCTGAGCACCTTGCCAAGGAGGACATCAACAGCAAGGGATACTTCTTAATGGCGCTGCAGGCGCTGGTGGATCATGACATCAGCATGGGATGATTGGGAAAGGTGCAAGACACATGCATCTCTAGGAACTGCTGCCTCTTCTGAAAGATGCATGGTAAAAAGAAGCATCAGAAGAAGAGAGGTGGAAATGCCTGTTGTGATTTTTGGTGACCCAGCCTACATTTTGCTTCCATAGCTCATGAAGCCATACATGGGCAGCTTGGACAATTCAACTGCAGGCTGAGTAAGTGCAGAATAGTGGTTGAATGTGCTTTTGAATGTTTTAAAAGGTAGGTTTAGGAGCTTCCTGACTTGGTTAGATCTCAGCGACTGAAACATTCCCTTTGTGGTGTCAGCCTCTTGTGTGCTCCATAATCTGTGTGAGAGCAAAGGGGAGACTTTCTGGCAGGGTGGGAGGGCTGAAGCAGAGAGCTGGAATGTGACAAGATCTCTGAGGCTATGTCTAGACTGCAGGAATTCGTCGGCAGAGGCAATGCAAATAAAGCACTCATTTGCATGTTTCACGCTGTCATTTGCATAGTCTCCCAATCCTTTTTGTGGAAGAGGTTTTTGCTTAAAAAAAGCAGTGTAGATGGGACCATTTTGCGCACAAAACCCTTTTGTGCAAGATCTCTTATGCCTCAAAAAAGGAGGTATACAGAACCTTGCACAAAAGGGGCTTTTTAACACACAATGGCCCCATCTTCACTGCTTTTTTTTTTGCGCAGAAACCTCTTCCGCAAAAAGGATTAGAAGAGACTATGCAAATGACAGCGTGAGAAATGCTAATGAGTGTTTTATTCGCATTGCCTCTGCCAACAAATTCCTGCAGTCTAGATGTACCTGAGATGCATGTGTCATGCACCTTTCCCAATCATCCCATGCTGATGTCATGATCCACCAGCTGGAACAACTGGACACTAAGGTGATTAGGAGAGCGCAGTGTGGAGCAGTGCAATCAGAGAGGCTTTGAAGGACAGTTTTATGAATGGCCAGTTTTGAGACTTTTCTATGCGGCTTTTAACAAATTGCCCCTGCAGTTTAAACAATAGACAATTGTTCAAAGAACATGAGTGTTTATTTGGGGGGAGAAAGCTGGGAAATGAAAAAGCTGGGAAATGAAAAGTGAGAACCTGAAGGGGTTGGAGGGCTCAAGAATTCAAGAGACTGCTTTCTGCTTCCAAAGGTCCTGGAGAGTACCACTGCCCTTGAGATCCTCTCCTGTGTCCTGGGGCCCTGGTGACCCTGGGAGAGGAACAGGGCTGGAGGAGGAGGGACTAGTGTTGTCATTGGAGAGGACAGAGTTCTTGGAGGAGTCCCTCTTCAGACATGTAGCTAGGCACTCAATCATAGATGTCAGGGAGGCAGAGGGTCTCATGCTGCCTCACTTGTTGCTCCCTGGCAGTTCTACTGTCACTCAGTAGACGCAACAGACTTGATAGTGTGGATGCATCATTTAGAAAATCTATCTTAAGTAGCTAAATTCAGTCTAAACTCATAGTGTTGATCAGGCCTCTGTTACTGTTGATTCATATTTCATTCTCTTTCTGGCTAAGGCTGATGAGCAGTTCCAAACAAACATGAGAAACTTCTGTAGCATGATGCCTCCCTCTTGAAGGAGCAGTGGGCACTGTGAACCAGCAAATATAAATATGTAGCATGAGAGGTTTGGGGAGGATCAGAGCCATAGTATGAATAGAAAATGTGTACAAAAAGTCAGAAGAACCAAGAGGTGTGTGTGTGGGGGGGGGGGGGGGTTTGTAAAATGCTTTGTTTCTCTGAAACTCCAGATTTGGACTGTTGATCCCCACCCTGTGGTCCCATGACGTTAGTGTACTTCAAGACAATCCAAGTCCATGGATTTTGTAGCTTTTAGAATATCAATCTCTTAAAGTGAAGATAGAGATTAACTCTTTATCAGGGCTTCTGCTTGACTATAATATAATTTTAAAACTCTGATGCAGAATTAATTCCAAAACCAGTTCGTTATCCATCTGTAAAGGTTGTGCACACTTATTTAAAATGCATATTTTTCACCATTCTTCATTATTAACTTGCAAATTTATTTAAAAGTAGCAGTTAAAGCACACCGTAAAGAAAACTGCAAAAATTAAAATTTTACAAACGCATAACTGCAGTAGATTAATTTTGTTGGGGGGAGGGGTCATTTTCTAATGTAAATAATATTCCTTAAATGCCAGGAAAGATACATCCTTGAAAAAGAAAGTAACTCACATGTTCATTTCATTTAAAAAAAATGTTATTTATGTTGCAGTGTAAATTTAAGACCTTTTGAGAAACATGAGACCATGTGTATCTATAGTGGCTGGGACATTCTTTTTCATTTAAAAAAAATTGATTAATAATTTGCCTGATAAATTTTGATTTATTTGTGGTAGTCAGAACAATTGTGGGATGTATGTGGACTCTTTTTTATTTTTAATATTTGTCAGACTCTACAGCAATGGATAGGGTTTTTTTCCCTTCATATTAAGTGAAAGTTCATTCCTTGAAACTTGTTTTGAGGTTTTTAATAAGTATTTGAAATATATGTAATGTGGTACTTTAATCAGTATATCTCTGGTCTTCAGTCCAATCTTGTATTCAAATTTCACAAAACTCTATTCGTAAGTCTTTCAAGGGGGAACATCCACATGTCAGTTCAAAATAGTTTCAAGCAGTTTTATTTGCCCTGCATTGTCTCCACTCGTTATATAGAAAGGGTGTTTATCCAAACATCTTAACTAATGATTGATTCTAGGATAAGAGAAATGAGATGAATTTTATTGGACCAATTTCTGTTTGAGAGAAAAAAGCTTTTTTGAGCTTACACAGAGCCCAGACTTTGAAGAACTCTTCAGTTATTACCTCACCCACGTGATCTCGCTAATACCTTAGGACCAGTGAAGTTACAACAGTACTTCATATAACAATGAAATACACCAGTCTTTGACATCTGAAACGGAAACTCCAGAACATAAAGAAAAATAAAGCAAAACTTAACAGTAACTTCTACTTCCTGAGCAAATGCAAGGAAGAAAATGTCATTATCTCCAGAGGTTTCACCATTAGGAAGTCTGACCATTTTATTTATTTATATGAATTCCTATACTGGCTCAGACCACAGGAGTATCTAGTCCATTATCCCGTCATCTTAGAGTAGCTAGTGCCATGTGCCCCAGAGGAGTGTTGGGCAGCCTACAACTCGTGGGCAGCATGTGGCCCACCGGGGCTCCATCTGAGGTCTGTAGAACCCCTATCTACCATCCTCTCCGACACCTTGCACCTTGCACACTGCGGCACTGGAGCCCTGCACTTCCTGTGCCTCCAATTTCCTCCCAGCAATTTTGGAGGATCCATGAATAGCGTGATTCACGGTCTGTCCTTGCACTTTCTCCCTCCCTCCCAGAGCTGGAATGCCACAAATCAGTTGTTCACAGCATTCCAGCTCTAGGAGGGAGAGGGAGGAGCAGGGACAGAAAGTGCTGGCAGTGGGGGAGGAGCAGATAAGTGTGGGGTCTGATCCCAGTGCACAAGAGGTATGTGAGAGAGTGTGAGCAGACAGTGGCTGCAGGTGGCACTGAAGTAAAGGAGGGCAACTCATATGGTCCATCCACTATTTGTAGTTGCCTAATCCTGGCCAAGATTGGGGAAAACCCCCAGGTAATCATCAGGTGATTCATCTCCTGTCACAGTCTCAGTTTCTGGCCAGCACAGGCTAGGGATGCCATCTCTGTTCACCCTAGCCATTAGCCATTGGTGTACCTATCCTCCATATACTTATCTAGTTCTAGTTTGAACCCTGTTACAGTCTTATCCTTCACAGTATTCTCTGGCAAGAAGTTCCACACCTTGACTAGGCATTGTGTAAAACAGTGCCTCCTTTGGTTTTTGTGTTTAATATCCCATGTTAGCCACCTGTTTCCCAACCTCAAAAAATCCAGTCTTATTCATCTCTCTCCATATGGCAGCTGTTCCATACCTCTAAATTTTTCTTGCTCCCTCTTCTGAACCTTTTCCCAATTCTAATATATTTTTTGAGATGGGGTGACCACACATGCATTCAGTATTCAAGATGTGACCATTTATTTCTATTCTTTGTTTCCTATCTTTTAATCCAATTACCATTTCACACAAGGGCCTTCTCTTTTATCCCATGACAGTGTACTTCGCTTAAGAGTCTTTGATGAGGGACTTTGTCAAAGGTTTCTGAAAATCTAAATACACTATATCCATTGGATTCCCCCCTCCTCCCCCACCCACACTCCATACCTGAAGAGGAGCACTGTGTAAGCTTGAAAACTTCTGTCTCTTTAACAGAAGTTGGTCCAATAGAAAATATTGCCTCCTCCAGCTTCTGTTTATTTTTGAAAAGCTGTCAAAATTTTTAGCTCACTAAGAAATAATATATATGTGAAAAATGTATGCTTTGTACAATACAATCTACTTCAAGACTTATTTTTTTTTAAAACTTAACTGTGTAGGCAATGTTTTTGCCTGGCATAGGTCAAACAATAAATGAATGTTTGTTTTGTGTAAATGTTTCATAAACACATGCCCAGTTCATAACAGTTTTTATAGTTCCAATTATAGTATTATCAGTAGCCACAGAATTAATGGCATATTAAATGACTCCTAGTAGTAGATTAACTAAATTTCAGTTTAATGCAGTAATGTGAGGCATAGTGTAAGAATGATTATTCCTTACATGAATTCTCCTGCTGAGAATAAAAGAACATGGGGATAAAATGGTGTCCTTGGCCTTTGTTTGTCAGAGGCAGGAGAGGGATGGCAGGAGACAAATTGCTTGATCATTGTCTTCAGCCCACCCTCTCTGGGGCACATGGTGCTGGCCACTGTCGGTAGACAGGATACTGGACTAGATGGACCATTGGTCTGACCCAGTACAGCCATTCTTATGTTCTTATGTACTTTGACATCCCAATCCTGAGATCTTTACAGAAGTAAAACACCTGCTCAGGATTTTGTATCCTATAACCGAGAACATGGTCGATTGAAACAGTGTGTTTGAAAGTAATAGATTTGAAAAAATAACAAACTGATTTGCTTTTCTCAATAGACACTGTTATATTAAAGTCTTAAGTAGGATAGCTGCAAGATTGACAGAAAAGGAGCAAATGAGATTCAGAAAGTGTGTGCCTAAAATCTTTTTATCACGGTAATTGCATTCCTTCCCCCCCCCCCCCCTTTATTCTTAACCTTGTTTGTAATAAAAGCTATTTGTCAGCCTTCATTTCTGCCAGATGTCTAAGGATTGTTGTTGTTGGTTGTTTAACATTTCTATTGTGGTAGTGCTTTGACCAGGTCAGGGGGCCCTGTTATGCTAGTGTGAGCCAGGGAGTCCTTTAGTGCCCAGTGGCAGAGGACATACCATAAAATCTCACATCAGGCCTTTCACAGTCATTGTCCCAATAGACTCAATCATAATCTGTATCTCGAAGGGATCATGCAAGGTATATGCAAACCCATTAACAACATACATCATTAATATTTATTGTGTGGTGTGTGTAATGGTATATGAAGAATTATAGATGTGTGCTGGAAACCTGTTCTTAAAGGGTATCTTGCAAACAGTGGATAAGATCAATTTTTCCTAAGCAGAGGACTGTTGTGCCTGTTTTACTGTACCTGTATCTGCAATGTAAATGGAGCTAGGGAATTCTTCGGAGGACAGTGAAAAGTATATATGCATATAAGACCAATCTAGCTATCAAGCTGAGGGAGGGAGCTTAACAATCATGACAGGATAAAGCTCCCCTGACTCTTGAAACAGAAATGATAGACTTTGAGAAACAGAAGGAAAGAGCCATTTTGGCATCCATCATGTAAAGGACAAAGGAGTAGCAGCATCTGCTGAGTTCATGGAAAGTGGCTCCCCTTGTCCTGACAACTAAAAGTAATTGGAACTGATTGTAGGTGAGAAACTTGCTTAGACAAAGATAATTTGCTATATTACACATTCTAGTGACTAAAACTTAAGTTTTAGTTTTACTTGAAACCCTTCCTGTATCTTCTATGCTTATTGATTAAAATCTGCCCTTTGTTAACAAACTTATTCTTGTTTTATTACATCTCAGTGCTGTATATTAGACTAAAGGGTGGCATTCCCAGTTAAACTAACAGTTTGGTATACATTCTCTATTTGAAACCAGCAAACTGAACAGCTTCTGTGAGTATCCAGTGACAGCTTTGTGGACATTTGGGAATGGAAGGTATGTTGGTGTGGAATAACCAAGCTGCTGAAAGGTGGGGTGAAGTCTTTGTGCTGTGAACATGCTGCTGGTGTCAAAGCTCTGAAGCAAAATGCATAGCACAGAAGCACCCAGAGCTGCAGAGCAGGCAGTGACAGAACTACTTCCTGGTCTTGGTGAAGCCCCAGCTGACCTTGCCAGGTGCCGTAAAGGAATATGAAAAACGATCATCCTTGGCCAAAGAGTTTGCAGTCTAAAAGACAAGGCTTGGCTTAAGTGCATGAGACAGTGAGCTGAAATCAATGGTAAGGGAGACTGCATAAGACCAACAAAAATAGTTGGCTAAGAATTGTGCACATGCTATAGTATTAACAATCCAGTGCCTGCCGATCTATTATGAGACTGCTGTTCACTGTATATGTTGCAGAAGGAGTGTTTTGAGATCTTGAAGGATGTCAGTGTCTTTTATCAGAGGGGTAGCTCTGTTAGTCTGAATCCGCAAAAGCGGCAAGGAGTCCTGTGGCACCTTATAGACTAACTGAAGTGTAGGCGCATAAGCTTTCATGGGCAAAGACCCACTTCGTCAGATGCATGTAGTGGAAATTTCCAGGGGCAGGTATAAATATGCAGGCCAGGATCAGGCAAGAGATGACGAGGTGGATCCAATCAAGGAGGATGAGGCCCACTTCTAGTAGCTGATCTGGAGGTGTGTACAGCTACTAGAAGTGGGCCTCATCCTCCTTGATTGGATCCACCTCGTCATCTCTTGCCTGATCCTGGCCTGCATATTTATACCTGCCTCTGGAAATTTCCACTACATGCATCTGACGAAGTGGGTCTTTGCCCACGAAAGCTTATGCGCCTACACTTCAGTTAGTCTATAAGGTGCCACCGGACTCCTCGCCGCTTTTGTCAGTGTCTTTATGACTTATGATTTTGACTGAGGGTTCTTCTCCTCCCCTCTCCCCCCCCAATACATGGGGGCAGGAGGAAGTGTGGAGATGCTTGAGGCAGAAGCAGGTAATGGAGGCTGTTTGCTAACAAAGGAAAAATGGCAGTCAGCAGCCAGATAAGCTAGTAGACTTAATAAATAGGATGGGCTAAATGATGAATGGTCGCTAAAGGCAAAGGTAAGGAGTTTCTGCTTGATACAGTAGTAGAGTGCAAAGAACTGTGGAGTGCAAAAGATGACAAGATGATGGCAGAGCAAAGAGCTTGAAAGCTGATCTTGACGGAGCCATTCTGAATTCTTTAAAGGGGAATTATATGATTGGTGTCAAGGTCAGAGACTGATTACGGTAATCAAGATGCAAGATAAAGGCCTAAAGAAGGGCCTTGGAAGTCTGGAAAGGCAAAAACAAAATAAAAGGGAAATTTATTTACATAGGTAGAAGTATCAAGACTTGAACTTGATCTGGAACTTTGTATGTAGGATGAGGGGGACAGGGCTAAAATAATGCCAGAGTCAAATATTTGTTAACAAATATATTTAAAGCATAAGGTAATAAGATTGTTACTGAATAAATGATGATCACTATGTAACCAATATGCCACATAGGCAATCCTTGCGGAATTGAGACTAATTTTGTCAACAAATCTATAAAACAAGCCAGACTGTCCTCTTTGTAGAGAGGTTAATGTCTCCAAAACGTGTCCTTTTTGATAGATTAATTCTTTTCACTGTTTCTGAACCATCGTGCTCCAAACTCTGGAGTACATACATCTCAAACTATGGGTTACCCAAAGACTTCATGCCCTAGGAAGCTGTCGTTTGTTGGATGTTAAGGCATCTTCTCATTGACTACTGTGCTAAATCCACCACTGCCAATTCGTGAAGTGTTGTAAATGCCATTAATGAATTTTCTATCTTTTTCATAACTACCACTTGTGATGTGTGGTTTTACTGGTTTTCAGTTCTCAGCATTTTATGGGACATACATTGCCTGAATTTGAAATGTAAAATACCAAGCAGACTTCATTTCAGCAAAAGAGAATCTCTCAGACATTTGTTTGCTTTTTATACAATAAACAGATGCAAAAAAGCATTTTCTGCCCTCCACCCACTTTTCAAGTGCCATTTTAACCTGCTTATTGAATGTAGCCATCTTCTCTTGTATTCCTATATAGTGGAGATTTTTGGGGTAATGTTTTCTGGAGTTTAAAAGTGATTAAAGACATTAAAGCGACTTAAGTCCGTATCAAATTAAGTGACTAAAATGTAAGGTTTAAATTGCAAAAGATCCCAAGCAAACCAGTTTTGGGGGTTGAGATTCAAATAGGGAGTGTAAAGTTGTTACCTCAAGGATTCCTATAGACTGTACTTATAAATGTATCTGTGGGAATGTGTGTTTAAACTGTACTACTTTCAGTCTAGTTAAACTTTTGCAGATGGGTATGTCTTAATTTTAAGTGCCCAGATTATTCATATCATTGCTAGGTACCGCTTGGCCTTTGTCAACTGTGGTCTGTGCAGAATGAGGACTGAATTCAGAAATTCAAAGCTTAATGTTTGAATGCACAAAATTAATTCTGCCTTTCCGCCATACATATTACAACAGAAATTCCAATACATGCTCTTAGGTTATCTTGGTGTGAAGTCTCCTACTTTTCAGTACCGCGTGTTTGTCAATTTGCTTACTGCAGTATTCTACACTTCCGGGTTGTTTGCTTTGATGTCTTTGTATGTTAGGTTGTATAAAAGTATTTTAAAAATTTCAAATATTTTCAAAGCAGACAAACTTTGAACTAAATTACACAAAGACTATCTTTTCTAACTAACGTGCAAAAACAGAGGCTCTCTGGCTTATGCGTTGAGTGTTCGTGTTTGCCGGCATGTTGATGTAATTATGGTCATACATTTTCCTGAAAACTGTTATGAGAGGTAGTAGGAAGAGATGGCAAAGGAACACTGTTGAATGGAGTTTCTGTGGCAGCCTTAAGTGTATTATACTTATGTAATCATCAGGTGACATCTGCCTCCTTTATTGTCTTTATCTGGTTTGGAATATTGTCCTTCAGAACCATCTGCTGGTATTCTGGCCCATTAGTGGGGGAGTCCCACTTTGTTTTCATGCCTTTGTTAATGTAGTGGGTATGTGTTGCTGGTAATATAACTTAAATCACGTTCCTATTCTTTTTCATCTATATTTTCTAAAAAACAAGGCTCCAGCCATCCTTCAACAAGCTAACAGCATATCTCACCTATGGCTACTCCTTTTGGGTATGTCTAAATACCATTTGGGATCATTACTTCCTCCATCGATGGAGCCATGTAGATTAGGCTGATCGGCAAAGGGAAATGAAGCCACGATTTAAATAATTGCAGCTTCATTTAAATTTAAATGAAGCCGCGATTATTTAAATCGTGGCTTCATTTCCCTTTGCCCAACAAACAAATCTACATAGCTCTGTCGATGGAGTCATCTAGTTTAGACGTACCCCTTGAGTTAGCACTCTAAGTTTAGTAGTGTGGTCACATCAGCATAACTCGTGACTTGGACTAACTAATGGTTCTTATCTGCCTTTTTTTTTTTTTTTTTTTTTAAAAACTATCCAGTCTTTAGGTGCTTATATACTATTAGTTTTGCCTGTTACATATTAGCTCGGCTTTCCCTTTGATATTTATAATACCCATTGCTTCTTTCCCCCCTCTCCTATTCTCCCTCCCCCCGCCCTTCCTATTTTCCTATTTATTTTTGGTTCTGGACATCCAACACTCTGGTCATCTGAAGAAGTGGACTGTGCCCACGAAAGCTCATGATACCCTCTACATATTTTGTTAGTCTTTAAAGGACTACTTGACTATTTGTTGTTTGTTTACCCAAATATAAACTTCCGTGTTCCTTTGGGCATGTACTTAGGTGGACAGCCAGAGCCACTGCCTACACTGCTGTGCCCACACTATTATTTTTGGTGTTGCTAGCTTGAGCATCCAACTATTTTATACTGGGAAGCACCCTCCCATTTGCTGTGTGACCTGAAATATGTCCACCACTAGTTTCCATTGCATGCTTGAAACAATTCCCATGGCAAGTCCAAATTCTCCCCCTTCTTTTGCTGACTTCTATCCTTCACCATGTGCTAATAATCTTTTTCCCTCATGGGACAACTAATGCACTCTCATTTCCCAGATCCAGATAACATTTATTACTACGTAAGTTGTATCTTTCCTCTGTGCTCTTCCTGGCATTCTAACATGGACTGGTTCCCTCCCTTTCTTTTTTCTCACCTTCATTGTAAGAATTTTTCCTACTCTCAGCAATTCCAAATATTTTATCTTCAGCTCAATATTTTTAAGAAAACAAGACGTACAATAAAATAAAGTTTAACAGAATAAGATAAGTAGAATTAATAGAATCCATATTATTCATATATTGCATTAAATACATTGATCATTTGACTATATTCAGGAAAAATTAACTGTAAATATTTTGTATGTACCTCAATCTATATTGGATAGTGTGTGTAAGTGTAACACAATTCTGGTACTTGTTCTTCCTTTCATGCTGAACTTGTTTAACCAAAGTAGTTGAAGCAATGTTGTGAATTAAAAAAATCATCCCAGGGACAATAGTCTCAACTATGTCATTAATGGGCCCAACATGCAGTGTGCATTAAAATATCTGATTTTTTACATTTAAATATGCAACCTTTTCAACTGGTTTTCACGTGTCAGACCAATTTAATTTTTCATGCTTCATACCAATATTCAGTATTGCATGTGTGCTTGTTAGATGTATGTGAATAATTGGCTTGGAAACAACACAATCAGATCTGCTCTGTTAGGTTAAGATAATGTGATCACAAATGCACATTCTTACAAATAAGCTGCCCTAAAATACAAAGTGGAAAAATAAATGTAGTGTGAAATGTTATGTAAAACACAGGCACAGCATAATTAGCAAAGGACAGTAGAAATGCCATTTGTTAAGACCTGAATAGTAACAGTCAATTAATTTCTCACAACAGGAAACAGCAAAGTAGCTAACAAAGGAAGATCATCTGTCAACTACAGTGTGAAGACTTTACAAAGCTTCACAAAACTGAAGCAGTTCATGGAGTATTATAATTCATGAATTAAAACCTTCACAACAGCAAAGGTGACTGTTGGGTCATAATTATATTGCTTTGCAACTGACTGAGTCGTTTACAAACACATATCTTAGTGAAGAACTTGTTTTAATAGCAATTCATTAAATCAGTTTTTGCCAGTCCTCTGAGCTATTATAAAGTTAGATGAGAATAGTTTACATATTTGTGTATAGATGGGGGGAGAAGTAGTAGTTACAAAATGTCTAATTCTTTTAAAGTATGGGACTATTCATTTCAAAAGAAAATTAGGGAGACTTCAATCTGTGTGATAATGCAATCTTTTAGGAAATATGTATGCTAGAATTTTTAACTTGAGCTGATTTGTGAACTTGATTCATACTAGTCTGTATTCTCTGAATGTTTGTTCTAGGTTTCATGTATTTTTTGGGGGAACTTCTTTGAAGAAGAAACTGCTGCCTTGTCTTTCATAAATTTTGTGTGCTGGAATTGTCAAACATAAAAATTCTGTGTATTTATGCTTTGGTCCTAATAATTTTGTGTTGTAAAAGAAGCAGCAACATTAAAAACATAAGTATTAGTTCTAAGGGGCAATTCTGAAGGTTAAAAAAACGCCAAACCCTCACTGATGTGGTCACTGACTGAAGAGAAAGAAACGCCCCACATTCCCCTTGTATATCAGAGCCTAGGTGGGAACAGTCTATTAGATCTTGTGTGTTTGAATGCCAATGCAGGCTCCCCAATGTTGGGGAGGGGGGCCATGAGCCTTGGGGACTGGTTCCAGGCAAGCTGAGGGCCACATCCGGCCCCTGGGACTAAGATTCCCCACCCCTGACATAATATGAAGATTGCAATTCTAGTATTGGCTATTCATGGAAGAACATAGATATCTATATTTCACACTCATCACGGGGTCCAAATTGTGCCATTTCACAGTTGATAAGCAGAGCCATACTGAACATCTTTACCTTCCTTTTTTTTTTTTTTAAGACTTGGATAAGCAGGAATGGAAGAAAAAGGGTATATCCTATGCAGAGGAAGTAGTAAGTATGCTGCTACCAAAAAGCATTTCTAGTAATTTTGGTGGCTGTGATCTTTTCCAAGAGATTTTTTAAAAAGGCATACATTTTCATGTACATTTGCTCCATGTAAATTTTAGATAATTTGTTAGTATCTGTGTGCTGTTTGCTAAAGTCAAATTGAAATACTCAGGTAGGCTAGTCAAAGTCTCATGTGAATGGTTACCACCTTGTAAGGCAGTTACCAGAGCAACAGTGAAATATAACAACAAAGGTAAAAGACTTTTACTCCCCTGGAGGAAAAATCAGAAACAAGTAAAACAAGAGAAATTATCCAGTTTCAAAAGAGGAGCATAACCAATACAAACGGCATGCACTTAGATGGTTTTCCACTTGCAGTTACTACAAGTATAGGCAACATGTCTAACTGTCTTTTGGCTATATAGCCATAGTGCTGCATTACCTTGCATCTACAATGGACCTGATCTTTAATCTTAAAAGTTAATGAGTTGAATGGGAACAGGGTCAAGCCCAGTGAGAGGATATCCATGCTTTATATATCACTGTTAAGGATAGTATGGGGTAGAAATATATAAATCTAATACATTCATCTATTGTTTTGTTTTTGTCTGGTTTTGAATAATCTAATAGTCTTATAATGATCAACAGATAACTGCCCTACAATTTAAAAATGAATTGGCAAACAAAGCATGTTGGAACTAGTCGGTCACCATGCTTGACTCCACAGACAGATTCCAACGTGAATGGCACCGTTCTCTATGCCAGAACTACCTTATGGCACAGCGATGTTCAGGATGTAGTAGGGCTGCAGACTGCCAGCAGTCCCTGTCCTGCCACCATGGATTAGGGCTGCAGACTGCCAGCAGTCCCTGTCCTGCCACTATGGATGCACCTTGCGATTTCAGAAGTTGCCCTCATCCTGCAGTTCCCGGTATCAGAGGGGGCTGTAGTACTTGCTCCCTGTCTTGGGCCTTCGCCTGTGTTAGGTTGGCCAGTACCCTTTCGGAATGGTCCTCCCTTCCACCAGCGCAATCCATGCCATGGGCCACTCACCTAGGTAATTCAAATGACCATATAGCCTTTGCCATGGCCTCTGGCACAGTGGCCCTTGCAATGGTGCCCTGGGTCCACGTGAGGTTTTTCCATACAGCCTTACATTTCTGAGGCTCAGTTAGGACCACCTGCCAGACAAACGCCAGTATCAGATTTGGGTAGGCTGAGCAGCCTACCATTCAAGAGGAAATGGAGGATTAATCCCCACCACTAGAGGAGGAATAATCTGCCCAGGCTACCTCTTCCTCACTTCCAAATGAAGCCATAGCGGCAGCATTTCTGCTAATCCCATAGGACAATAATAAGGCACATGAAGACTTCGTGAAGTGGGTGGCTGGAAACCTGGGCCTCCAGACAGAGTAGGTGGAGGAGTCCAGACACCCTCTTCGGGGTCCTGGAACAGGTATCTCTAGCGAGGGCTGCCTTACCGGTTCATGAAGGGGTTGTTCCTTCCAAAAGAGGATGGAATGTAAATACTCCGTACCAGCCGAGGAGTAAAACTACCACAACTGGATCCAGGGGATTGGTATACCACCCTCTCCCTCCAAGACCTTTATTTCCACATCGTGCTCTCTGAGAGAAGTGTTTCCTTCACTTCATGGTAGCTGTGAAATGTTAGCAATTTATGGTCCTCCCATTGGGGCTTACTACAGCCCTGAGGGTTTGTACCTAATGCATGTTGCTGGTGGCAGCTTACCTGGGACACATGGGGTTCCACGTATATCCCTGTTTGGACAACTAGCTTGTCAAGGGTACTTCCAAGACCAAAGTCTGATAGGACGTTTCCCTCCTGCTGGACACATGTCAGCAGCTGGACCACCTGGTGAATGAGAAAAAGTTAACCATTAGTTCCAGTTAGGGAGGTGAAGGACTAGTCGACTATCCGATAAGCAAATGCTTCTATCAGAGGCAGCAAAAGGGGCGGAGAAGAGAGGGTATTTCAAAGCAGCAGCACCACTTGAAGCCTGAGGCCAGATCCCAGGCTCTATGCAGCGTGGCCGCTTTGAAACTGTGTGCGGCCTGAGGCCAGCGTGTCCCCAGGCTGGCTGCAGAGTTTCAAAGCGGCATCACCACATAAAGCCTGGGATCAATTGGGGACTCCCCCACTGATCCCGGGCTTCATGCAGTGCTTTCACCTTTTGAAGTGTATCAACAGCCCTAGTGCTGTTGATACGCTTCAAAGGTGGAATCACTCTATCGAATAGTCAATGCAAAATGCATCCACTATGTGATTAGTCAATTAGTCTATATTTAACATCATTAGTTCCAGTTTAAAGAAGAGAATTCATTGAAGCAGTCCTAGATTTAGTAGCAGCTTGGGCTGTGCTTTCTCTGGACAGGTTCAAGTTGTTTACGAAGCTTGTACATCAAGTTTCAGCTTTACAGCTGACCACAGCTGGGATTTGCTTATTTATACTGGGTCACATGGCAGCATGGTGTGCCCTCTGTAACTGTGGTTAGTCTCAGTTTACTCGCCAGGCAGGCATCCACTAGACAGTGGTGACCATTCCATCATGTGTTTTCCGGGTACTTCAATGGTGGACTGTACTAGGCAACATCATGGCAGGCATGCCATTCTGACAACCACAGCACTCCCTGGAGTTGGCTTCTGACGCATTGGGTTTGGGAAGCCCCTCTCTTTGCATGTTGTGGATGCAGAGAAAGTGAAGTCCTGCAGAGTTGAGACTCCACATAAATGTCAAAACTCAGGGCTGTATGAAGAGTGTGCAAGGTGTTTCTCCCACACCTCTTGGGCAGAGTGGTACAGGTCCTCATGGACAACATGACCACGATGTTCTGCATCATCAGATGAGAAGGGCTCCGCAGCCCTCTATCAGGAGGTGTTAGGACTCTGGGACTTGTGTGTCCTGCACGATACCTCCCTAGAGATCCCCTTTCCGGCACCAAGAATGCCAGTGCGGACCACCTGAGTAGGCAGTTCTCTTCTCATGAGTGGGCTTTTCACCTGGAGGTGGCTTCCATGCTCTTCTCAGAGTGGGGGTCTTCCCAAGTGGATCTATTTGCAACCAAGCAGAATGTGAATTGCTCCAGGTAGGTCCTGGAGGGTTCCCTCATGGATGTCTCCCTCCTCCTTTGGTGCAGGAAGGAGTCCTCATGTATGTGTTTCCCATTATCAGAAATGCCCTGCAAAAGATAAGATGCTGTGCAAGTGATTCTTATCATGCCGGCCTGACCATGTCACCACTGGTACAGCACACTCATGAATCTCTTGGCAGCTTCTGTGGCTTTTTCCTGTCTGTGTGGCTTTTCTGTCACAGGTTCACAGCAGTCTATTTGCACCTGGAGCTGCGGCCCCTCTACCTCACAGCATGACTGCTCCATGGTTAAACCTGCAGAAGTAGGCATGCTCATCGGAAGTGCAGTTAGTCATCTTGGAAAGCAAAAATGTGGACCTTGTGGACAGCTATGTGGCTAAATAGACCTGATACTTGGTCTGAGTGAGTCAGAAGGGTATTAGTCCCATATCATCTGCAGAGGGGCCTTAATAGGGTTATCTCCTTAACCTGAAGCACTTGGGCCTTGCTCTAGCACAGGGCTGGCCAATCCGTGGCTTGCAAGCTTCATGTAGCTCTTCCTGCCCCTTAAATTGCGGTTCGCAAAGCCTCCCCTATGGCTCGCAAAGCTGCCCCTGCACACCTAAAAATGCCCCCTGGCCTCTGGTTCCCCGTGTTCACCGTCCAGTGCAGCGAAGCAAAATGGTGACGGGAGCCTGATGTGGGCCAAAAAACCACCAGGCGTTTTGTTTAAACGGGTTGCTCGATAACTGTTTTCCCTTAGCCCTTTGCGCTATATCCCCAACTATTGTGGCTCTTTGCCTTTAACAGGTTGGCCACTCCTGTTCTAGGATCTATCAAGGTCCATCCAGCTGTGATCTCTACCTTCCATCCACCTTTCAGGGCTGTTCTGTGTTTTCCCACAATTTGAGAGCTAGATTCTTAAAAGATCTTGAGAGACTTTTCCCACACGCTTCTGTTCGTCTACCGTAGTGGAACCTTTAATTATGTTCTGTCTAACTGATGGGATCTCCCTTTGAGCCACTGCCCTTCTGTTCCCTCTCACTCCTGTCAGCGAACATGGCCTTCTTGATATCCATAACATCAACCAGGAAGGTGACTAAACTCCATGCCCTAAAATCAGAATCCCTTTGCACAGTCTTCTTCAGGGATAAGGTGCAGCATAGATTTAATATGACCTTTCTCCTCAAGGTGGTCTCTACCTTCTGCATGGGCTAGGATATCTTTTTTTTCCTGCCTTCTACCTTAAACCCTATAAGACCAGCAAGGAAAGGGTGCTTCAAATGCTTTGAATGTCAGGAGAGTGCTCACTTTTTACCTGGGCTGTATGAGGCCTTTCCATAAATCCTTTCAGCTCTTCGTGGCATATGCCAACTGTATGAAGGCTCTTTCAGTCTCTTCACAATGAATTTCCAAATAGATCACCACCTACATCAAGACATGCTATGGTCTAGCAAATGTAAACTCTGCCCCTGGTGAGAGCACATTCCACCAGGGTCCAATCCACTTTATCTAGGAAGCTGACCAATGTCCCAGTGGTGGATATCTGTACGATTGCAATGTGATCTTTGATTCACATGTCACATCCCACTATGCCATTACGCAGCAGGCCAGAGAGGAAGCGGGATTTGGCAGAGCCATATTGAATTCTGCATGTCCCTGCATTCCTACTCACCTTCACAGATACTGTTCAGAGTCACCTAACTTGAATGGACATGAGTAACACATCTCAAAGAACACCAGAAACAGGTAATTGTCTGTCTTTTCTCTATTCTGTTAAATAATGGTATGT
Source organism: Pelodiscus sinensis (assembly GCF_049634645.1). NCBI lineage: Eukaryota > Metazoa > Chordata > Testudines > Trionychidae > Pelodiscus > Pelodiscus sinensis. Next base: position 209,604,547 of record NC_134712.1, on the reverse strand, counting down.
TCTTATAATGTAAATTTGAGATTATATTCTCAATTACGTTGGCAGAATTTGCTGTCCTTTACTGTGAAGTTTGGTGACCTTGAAATAGGGTTTGGGTGGTTGCATAATTTCCACTGGCTTTAGAGCACTTACACATAGATGGTTCATTGAATAAATGTTTTACTAGTGAAGAGGAAGCCTACAGTCAGTTAAACAATGTTTCTATGGATTAAGATGACAGTTTTGTTCTCTCATTGTACTATCCCTACCATAGCGTATGCTTGGCTCTTGCATACTGTGAACATGTCCTGGGCAAATTTCCATTTACACAAGTTTACAAATATGCTTGTATATTGAGCTGTAAAAAACCCTCTGTTTTTTCCAGATTTGGCTTGTTGGTTCTTCAAGTGGCCTGATCTTCTGGAGAACTTCTCACACTTTTTTCCATGCTCTCATGGAGCGTTCTGGGGATATAAAAGGGGAGTAGCTCAAAATATTCTTCTGATCCATCTACTAATTTGAGAAATGTTAACAAGATTCCAAAGTAATGGAGAAAGTATTGAGAAGCATGAGTATGTGGCTTCTAGCAACCTCCAGTCAATGATAAATAACAATTCCTTCTCCTTTTTGAGCAGCCTCTACTTACTAGTTCAGCATGCAGTACAACACCACAGAAGTGTACTGAGGAGGCATAGGTGAATGAGGACAGCAGAGCTGCTGAAATTGTGTGCTCTCCTGAATCAAGACTCAGAAATTTGTCCAAAGAATATATCAAATTACAAGTAACATCAATATGTGATACAGACAATGTGAAGGCATACCATGGATGCTGCCTTAGGCCGATTGAAAATGGTTAGACGGTTGTAGGAGGCTGATCATCAAGTCAGAGTAGTGAAAATAGTCTGTTCATTTGGACACCTTTAGAGTTGTGGAGGGTTGATTGAAATCTCACCCTCTATATGTCAGAAATGTCTGTGGATGTAATTTGGCTAGGTTTGATTCCCACAGAAAGGAGTGGGAGAAAGGTACAAATGGTCTCCGTTGACATGGCTTCCCAGACAGGCAGGTTTCCTGCATCTGAGATAAACCACACACCCCTCCCCCCAAAAAAGACTGGAAGAACAAAAGGCATGCAAAAAGGTGGTTAAAATAGATGCATAGAAAATTTTAATATTGTGTTGTACTGTTTCACATACTTCATATTTAGTTTTCCAAATATTAGCATTGCACAATTGAGCTGACACGTTTGTTTCTAAATTGGGGATGTAAAATCCCGTTTAACAGGTTAATGTGTTTAACCAGTTAAAGCTGGTAGGGCAGCCACTCCAGCCCCACTGGGCTGGAACGGCTCCCCTGTCTGCTGAAGCCAGGCTGTAGCAGTCCCTGCACTTCCACTGCAGGCCAGGCTGGTGCAGCCCCAGCCAGAGCAGCCCCTGCCTGTGGGTCACCCAGGCTCCCCATGGAGAGAGGTTGCTGCAGGTGCCCAGAGCAGGCCGCCTGCTCACATGGGGTGGGGAGCTGGTCAAACCCCCCACTGGTTAATTGTAACTGGAAAGCATCCCCCATTAAGCATAACTGGTTACCCTGTAGCATCTCTATTGTAAAAGTTACATTTACTAATGTTTGAGGGGTAGAGCGGAAGAATGACTTCTCGTGTCTTGCTCACAACCCACCTGTTAATGCATCCCAGAATCATGTTTGCTTTCTTTGCAACGGCATCACACTGCTGACTCGTATTCAGCTTGTGGTCCACTATAACCCCTAGGTCCCTTTCTGCCGTACTCCTTCTCAGACAGTCACTTCCCATTCTGTATGTATGAAACTGATTGTTCCTTCCTAAGTGGAGCATTTTGCATTTGTCTTTATTAAACTTCATCCTATTTACCACAGACCATTTCTCCAATTTGTCCAGGTCATTTTGAATTATGACTCTATCCTGCAGATTAGTCGCAACCCCTCCCAGCTTGGTATCATTTGCAAACTTAATAAGCATACTTTCTATACCAGTATCTAAATCGTTGATGAAGATATTGAATAGAGCCAGTCCCAAAACATGGATTGGACAAAGACATGTCTTAGGGTGGGGGTCTATTAATAGTGATTCTCTATGTTCTAGTAAGGAGGAGAGGATGGAAGATGATAAAATATGGGTAAGATCAGATTAGAAACGAGCAAATGAAAATATAGCAGGAGACAGACAGATAAATGGTGACAAGTTTTAAAGTGTTTATACATAAACACTAGAAGTCTAAAAAATAAGATGGGCGAACAAGAGTGGTCATATTTAAGGGTGATATTGATATAATAGGCATCAAGAAACCTGTTGACTGAGGACAATCAATGGGACAGTCATACTAGAGTACAAAATATATCGGAAGGACCGAACAGGCCATGCTGGTTGGCAGACAGGCACCACACATGAAAGAAAATGTAGAAATAAATGAAGTAAAAATCTTAAATTAACCAAAATGTTCCAAAGAATCTCTGTGGATAATGAAGCCATGCTCTGATAATAATAATATAGCAGTAGGGAAATATTACTAACCACCTGATCAGGATAGCGACTGTGAAATGCTATAGGAGATTAGAGAGACTATCAAAATAAAAAACTCAGTAATAGTGGGGGATTTCACCTACCCCACACTGACTGGGTACACGTCATCCCAGGACAAGATGCAGGGAGAGTTCCTTGACACGTTAAATGGCTTGATTCTGGAACCTACAAGAGGAGAGGCAATTCTTGATTTAGTTGAAAGTGGAGTGCCAGATCTAGTCCAAGGGGAAAATATAACTGTATCACTTGGAAATAGTGACCATAATGTAATAAAATATAACATACCTGTGGTGGGTCTGCAGCCCAACACTGTGGCATTTAATTTCAGAAAGGGGAACTACTCAAAAATGAGGAGGTTAAACAGAAATGAAAAGATATAATGCCAGAAGTAAAATGCCTGCAAGCTGCATGGAGACTTTTCAAAGACACCATAATAAAGGCCCACCTTAAATGTATTTCCCAAAGTAAAAAGCACAGTAAGGGAACCAAACAAGTGCCCCCATGACTTGACTTGGTCAAGTAAAACAAGCAGTGAGAGATTAAAAAAGTGGAAGTTAAATCCCAGTGAAGAAAACAGAAAAGCGCATAAGCTCTGTCAAATTAAGTGTAAAAATAGAAGAAGGAAAGCCAAAAGGAAGTTTAAAGAACAGCTAGCCAAAAAGTACTAGTAAAATGTTTAAGTACATCAGACGTGGGAAGCCTGATAAATAACCAATGGGGCCACAGGACAATTGAGATGCTAAAGGAGAAAAGACAATAAGGTCTTTAGTTTGCGGAGAAATTAAATGAATTATTTGTTTTGGTCTTTATGGCTGAGGATGTTAGGAAGGTTCCCAAATCTCAGTCATTCTTTTTAGGTGACACATCTGAGGAATTGTCCCAGATTGAGGTGTCTAATTAGAGGAGACTATAGAACAAAATGATAAACTTAACAGTAACAAGTCACTGGGACCAGATGGCATTCACCCAAGAGTTCTGAAAACTCAAATGTGAAACTGCAGAACTATTAACTGTGGTTTGTAACCTATCCTTTAATTAAGGTTCTGTACTTAATGAGTGGAAGATCACTAATATGATGCCTATATTATAAAAGGGGTCTAGTGGTGATCCTGATAAGACTATCAGCAGTACCTGTCAAATCAGCTGAAACTATAGTAAAGAATAAAATTGTCAGACACATAGATGAACATAATTTGTTGGGGAAAAGTCAACATGGTTTCTGTAAAGAGACATCATGCTTTACTAATCTACTAGAGTTCTTTGAGGGGGTCACAAACGTGGAGAAGGGAGATCCAGTGGATATAGTATATTCCAGAAAGTCTTTGACAAGGTCCCTCGCCAAAGGCTCTTAGTAAAGTAAATTCTGATGGGATAAGAGGAAAGGTTCTCTCATGGATTGAGAACTGGTTAAAAGGTAGGAAACAAAGGGTAGGAATAAATGGTAAGTTTTCAGAATGGAGAGAAGTAACTAGTGGTTTCCCCCAAGTGTCCGTCCTAGGACCATTCCTATTTAACCTATTTATAAATGATCTGGAGAAAGGGGTAAACAGTGAGCACAAAATTTTCAGATATTAAATTGCTCAAGATAGTTAAAACAAAGCAGACTGTGAAGAGCTTTAAAGGGCTCTTATAAAACTAAATGATTGGGTAACAAAATGGCAAATTAATTTTAATATTGATAAAATGCAAAGTGATGCACATTGGAAGACATAATCCCTACTACACATACAAAACAATGGGAGCTAGTTTAGGTGTAACCACTGAAGAGATCTTGGAGTAATTGTGGATAGTGTTCTGAAAACATGCATTCAATGTGCAGTGACAATCAAAAAAGCAAACAATGTTTGGAATCATTACAAGAGGGATAGAGAATAAAACAGAGAATATTTTATTGCCCCTATAGAAATACATGCTATTCCCACATCTTGAATACTACATGCAGACGAGGCCACCTCATCTGCAAAAAGATATATTGGCACTGGAAAAAGTTCAGAAAAGGGCATAAAAAATTATTAGAGGTTTGGAATGGGTGCCATATGAATAGAGATTTAAAAGATTGTGACTTTGCAGCTTAGAAAAGAGGCAACTAAGGGGGATCTGATAAAGGTCTAAAAAATCATGGGAGGTATGGGGAATGTGAATAAGGAAAAATTATTTGCTTGTTTCCATAACATCAGATCTAGGAGTCACCAAATGAAATTAATAGATAGCAGGTTTAAAACAAAAGGAAGTTTTTCTTTCACTGCACATAGTCAACCAATAGAACTCCTTTCCAGAGGATGTTGTGAGGACCCGGACTTGAACAGAGTTGAAAGAAAACTAGATAAATTCATGGAGGTTAGATTCATCAATAGTTATTAGCCAGAATGGATAGTAATGGTGTCCCTAGCCTCTGTTGTCAGAGACTGGAAATGGATGACTGGAGAAGGATCATTTGATGATTAACTGTTTCTGTTCACTCCCCTGAGACATCTGGTATTGGCCACTGTCAGAAGGCAGGATACTGGTCTAGAAGGACCTTTGGTCTGACCCAGTATGGCTGTTCTTATATTCTTAATATTTTTACATTCCTCAGAGGAATCTTTTTTTTTTTTTTTTAATTCAGAAAGTAGAAAATTAAACCTGAGATTCTGTATCACTTCATTCGCTTTCTGTTCTCTCTCTCCTCCCTCTACCACAGTAACAGAGGAAGTAATCTACACTAGCCTGATATAGGGCACAGATTACTTGCTCTAAAAACCCAGTGAAGCTGCATTGGCTGACATGTTTGGGGGTGGAGGAGTCAAGGGTCCATCAAGTAGCACTCAAATAGAGGCTATGCAGAAAGAAATATTTCCATGCGAACTGATCATGCTTTATTTTTCTCAATACTTAGGACTGAAAATACAGTGCATTCTTGGTAAAATTGTTAGCTTGTACAGGAAGAATAAACGTTTACATTTAATTACCAGGAGAATATAACAATCTGAATTTGGAAAAGTGAATTACAAGTTCATGTAACTCCTCTTTTGCTGTCTCTGTTGGTGTCCGATTCCGGATCTAGAGTCTGTATTTCTTTTTCCTGCTCTTTGATATTTCATTTATTTTAGTTTTAAATGTGTTGGGGGAAGAACAGTTTTTATTTCTTCACCAGTACTTGAGGTATACAAACGAAATATACAGATCAGTAAATGTAAAGCTGAGATATTAATCCTTTTTGCTATAAGTGTATTTTTCCATACTTAATACTTTTGCAAAATAATGGTAATTAATGTGAACATTCTATACTGTGGTTGCTCTGGGGCATAACAAAGGTGAAACCAATTGAAGTGTGGTTTTTTGAATTTCTGAAAGCAAGGCTTTAAAACGAGGGTTTAAATCAATTGTCTCAAGACCTCTAGAGTAAGAGTTTTGAGAGTAGTGTAATAGTACTTTGTGTCATTAAAGTTTAGGTCAGCACTTCTGTTGTAAATCCTGTTTTTCGGGGGGGGGGGGGGGGGGTTCTCAAATTGTCCATAAAAATTGATTGAGCTTCAGACTTTGAGTATAAGGTTTCAATGTAGCAGCAACATTGCTCTTTTACTAATTTAAATAAATGTGTGGTTTTAAATTGTATAGGTGAAAATAAATTGAAAGTTTTTATATATTTTAACATAGTTTTTGTTCTTTTAACCTTAAACTGTGTTGATGGAAAAAGTAAAATTAAGCAATAATTCCTATTATCTATAATGAGCTTTTTAGTTGAATTCTTTGCTTAAATAATTTTTTTTCTCTGATGGAAAATATTAAAACATTCTGGATGAACATACATTTTAATAGCTTTCAAATTGTGGTGAGAGGGTATTATGAGACTCACTAAATTCACCTAGATAAAAGAGGAAAAACATGAAGAACCAACAAAAACAATTATGCATCTCCTGGACCGAATTTAAAAGATCTGTCTTTCTCATGTACTTTTGGCTAAAGTTAAGATACTTGTGCCTTCTAATGTGACAGGCTGTGTTGGGAAATTTTGTATTAGTGCATGGCAAACCACAGTTGGCCAGAATGGTTACCAAGACAGTTATTTGCAGATAATAAAAATTTGTTAGGGAGTAAAATATTCTGAATAAATGTTCCTCTCTCTGGGGAGCCTTCAAATCAAGTAAGATTTCCCCTGGGATGCCCATAACTAATGAGTGCAAAGATGAGACACTAGGCCAGTTCTGGCAAGGAATACTCTCTGGCAGTGGCTACACGTGAGGTCTCTGTCTCCATCGGTGCCAACACCAGTGGTGTCGATGCAGCTCCCAGCACGCTCTTTGTCAGGCTCGCTGATCTTCATGGAGATGACACTTGATCTCCGTGTCGGGCACTGTTCTTGATGCTGGTCCTCCAGGTTACCCAATTGTTCACTTGCCTCTCCCAGATGTCAGTGTCGTTACATTTTACCACAGTGTTTTTAAGGATGTCTCTGTAGTACTTCCTCTGCCTTCCATGAGACCTTGCCCCAGTCCTCAGCTGGGCTTAAAAAATCTGAGGCAAATGTGTCAGGCAACCTGACCACATGACCAGACCATTGTAGTTGCTTGTTAGGGTCCGTCTACACTGCAACGCTATGTCGGGATACCAGAGTATCCCGAAGTAGCTATCTTGTGTCTTAACAGCAAGCCTGTTATTTCGGGCTCACTAATCCAACGTTCCTGTAAGCTTCATTCTACGAGGAATAAGAGATGTCTCAGAATAGTGCTTTATTTTGAAATTTGGCAGTGGGTAGACAGCACCAAATGACAAAATAAGCCATTTAAAAATAGCACTGATATAAGATGCATTCTGAGCTACGCAAATTACGTATAACTTATTTTGAGTTATGGTGCAATGTAGATGCATCCATAGAGCCTTTATTTCTCTAAATTGTCAGAAATCATTTTTAAAGTAGATTGACTTCTTTCTAAGACACTGTTTCATGCTTTTCTATTATACTATTCCTTTTTTAGTAAATGCATTTGTACATTAGTGCTGCCACAGCTCATAATGAAATTATGTAAATGAAATAAAACACATACAAAAGCAATTCAATCCAGATTTTACTAAATATGCTGCCAGTCCTGCAAAGATTTAAACATATGCTTAAGTTTCTGCACATTGACTTCAGTGGGACTGCCCTACAATGTGTGAAGTTAAGCATATGTGTAAGTCTCCACAGAATTGGAGCTTGTGCTTGGGCCAAAACCCTGAATAACTGAGACGTAGCACATAGTAATAGTAACATTTTCATGAGTTATCCTATAAATCAACACATTCGTACTCTTCAGTTAGTTAAAGCTTATATAAGCTGCTAAATATTAGCCTGTTTTAAACTAGCCAGTGTAGTTTCTGTCTAGTACATCTGGTAAGTTAATATAAACGGTCACTACGAGTATCCTGCAGGGACCTGTTTTTTGCATGCATACAGAACCATTTATGTAGAAATCAAAGACTGTGAATCAAAAGAAAACACTTGTTTCCAGTATACTGGAGACTTTTTAAAAATGGCTTTGAAAAATTGAGAGTATTGAGGTTTGTTTTTATTGTGGAACCTATCAGGGAGAACAATTTATAGTCAGTGCCATTCTTCATAGCTGAATGGGGAAGAGGTGCTTGCTTGAAATGGAGCAGCTGCACTGGTTTTAGTTTAGCTCACAAAAACATTTGCTCTTTAATAAAGAAGTTCAGATTTTGAGGTACAGTTTGTTTTCATGATGGTAGTGGTCAGTTGTGCCATACAAGGCAGCTGTAGTATAAGTGAGGGAATATGTGAGGGGAAAATGTAAGTACTTTAAAATAATTATACTTCTGAAAAGCAGAGTATTCACTAAAACTAGGTAAAGGAATTCTTAAAATAACTTGATGCAACATGAAAAGCTTATAAATTAGCTTACAAGTGAGCATTTACTGTTGCCACAAATATTATGTTGTTATGGTAAACATTTTTATAGAAGTTTGCTTACCCAGGACACTTTTTTCAAGGCAGCAATTTATTACAAATGTTTTTGATAATCTAATACTTTGGGAAATTGATTAGCATATTTAATTTCCCCCAAAATATAGAATTATAAGTATACCAGAACTCTGTTTTCTCTACTCTTCCTCTTTTTAAAAAAATCATTTGGGATACTTCATTTGTCTTAAGGGAAAGATGTACATTTAACTTTTATACTGACAATTCAGTATATAATGCTTCCTAGACTCATTGGAAGCAGTTGTAACTTAAATTATATGTACCTCTGAGAGTTAATAAAAATTAATGCTACACATATGAGTAAACGGCACAAATATTCTGTCTATTAAAATGTGAAGCCTCAGACTCGCAGTTAGTTTTTAGAAGGAATGGTATTTTTTCTAAATAGCAATGTTTGTCTGAACTAAGAATAGAAATACCTTGATTCGCATCACAAATCACAATCTGGACATTTAAAAGGGTTGTCTTGGTTTTTTAAAACATTTTGTGGTCACAGCTAATAACTAGTCTGAACTTGGAGATGTATGCCTTTGCACTCTTTATATGCATGACAAATTTGCTGGGTCCACTGTTGATCTGTGTAGATTACAATGTTACACTCTTCCTAGACCAGCTCTAACACTTCGCTCTTCTCTCTGCTTAATATACCAGTTCCTTGGATATGGTTTGCCATGCTATTATGAAAGGTTTTTCTTTGTTTTATCACATGTCTTACCTTCTTTATAAGTGTAGTTCTAACCTGAGTTTGATACTGTTTTTAGGGGAGATTTCATGATAATATAAAAAGGCAAATTCACTGCATTGGTATTAATGTACCTTAAGTTAAAGGCTAAGTGGATTCCTACTGTTATGACTTTTCTGGTCTACTCAGTGCTATCTACCCATTAATAAAAGCATCAAAACTTGTGAAAATAATAACCACTTGAGGTATGTGAGAGAAGATCTGACAAATTATGTTCAGTTTTGTGTAGATCAGGTTGGAAGTATGATATGGGATGATCTGTTAAGATGCAGAATTTAGATGAGAATATCCTGATAACAGATTAATACAAGTAAGACATATTCAGGTCGCATGGGTTGAGATGAGAAATTCTGTTCGATGATTGGACCTCTAGTCTGAGGGACTCAGTAGGAAGATTGGTAGTTCTGGGCTATAATTTCAAATTGATCAGAAATGGCAGATGTCAGTTGGGGGGTATGCCAGGTTGTCCTCTGTGTTCTGTTCTATGGTTCACTGCTTCAGATTGCAGTTATGTTGTGCTTTTTTGAGGGCCATACATTATAACCTAAAAGGTGAAAGAACATTGCCTGTAGCTAGGCATCTGAAGATCTAAAAGTAATACAGGCAGTCCCCAGGTTACGTACAAGATAGGGACTGTAGGTTTGTTCTTAAGTTGAATTTGTACGCAAGTCGGAACTGGCGTCCAGATTCAGCCGCTGCTGAAACTGGACGCCTGGGACCAACCCGGCAGCACCCCAGCTGCTCTACCACAGGCGTCAGCGAGAAAAGCCTGCTCTGCTGGGGGGGGCGTACTATCTGCGGGGCCCCCCCCAGCAGACCAGGGAGACACGGGCGGCGGGACCGCCGAGACGCGCCGTGGTCCCGCCGCCTGCATCCTCCGTGGCTTTGCTCTGCGTCTCCCTGGTCTGCTGGGGGGGGCCCCGCAGATAGTACGCTTTTCTCTCCCCGGAGGACGCGGGCAGCAAGATCGCGGCGCGTCTGGGTGGTCCCGCCGCCCGCGTCCTCTGGGGCGAGAAAAGCCCCGTTCGTAAGTACGGATCCAACATAAGTCGGATCCGCGTAACCCAGGGACTGCCTATACACCAATGCAGGAACTGAGACCCCTTTTATTTCTATACATGAGAAAGTGAGGTCAGAGAAAGTGAGGCCAGAGAAGACCAGTTGTCAGGTATCAAAATGATGGTATTTCTGATCCTTTAGTTTTTTCCTGAACTTTCAACTCATGATTCCAGGACAGTGATTTTTACGAGGACGCTGCTTGCTGTTCCCCCTTCACCCCTGCCAGAACAAGAGGAAAGTACACTACATGGGTCACTCATTCCTCTTCCCCCTGTTTCAGCCCAGAGAATTTTGTCTTGTATCACGGCATGCATCCAACATTGCTACGAGCTGACATAAGTGCCACCCCGTCAGCAGTTATGACATCTCATTTCACTTGAGCCTGATGTCTTTGGCAGCCTTTTCGGCTCAGGTGCTGATCCAAGTGATCTGTCATGCTTACCTTACCACCTGGTCATCTGTCCATACATTCGTGTCCCACTGTGCACTCACCCAGCAGCGACAGGACTATGTTGTCTTTGGCAGAACTGTGCTGCAAACTACATACCAGTGAACTCTGAGTCCTTTCCACTGATGCTGCTTGTAAATAATCTAGAATGTTAATCGTACGCTTGATGGGGAGAAGAGAGGAATGGTTGTTTGCCTTTTTGTAACTGTTCTTCGAAATGTTGCACATGTCTTCCATTACCTGCCTTCTTACCCCTCTGTCCGAGTTGTTGGCAAAGAGGAACTGAGAGAGCATGGGCTGGAAGTGTGTGGTGAGCACAGCAAGCGAGACAGCACTATAGCCGGTCCTACAAGTTACCACTAAGGCCCTTCCCAACCTGCTATTGATACCGAAGGCATCTTCCTTAGGCTACGTCTAGACTGCAAGTTTCTTTCGAAAGAGGCTTTTTCAAAAGATACTTTCGAAAAAGCTTCTTTCAAAAAAGAGCATCTAGACTGCA